>NC_064923.1:98856585-99474545 GCF_023897955.1 Schistocerca gregaria | reverse complement strand
CGTGCACTCTGGAGCAGGTTTTCGGGCGTTTCCTAGCTCCCCGTGGTCCGAATGGCAGGGTGCGGGTGGCACAACCTCGCCTGTTGTTAGGCTCCCCACCTCGTCGCATACGTCAACATGCGGTCCTCCCCACGGCGGGCGGAAGCCTTATACCACAACCGTACGCCGATTTGCGGTGGAGTAATGTGGTGTCACCACCAGACACCACACTTGCTAGGTGGTAGCCTTTAAATCGGCCGCGGTCCGATAGTATACGTCGGACCCGCGTGTCGCCACTATGTGATTGCAGACCGAGCGCCGCCACACGGCAGGTCTAGAGAGACTTCCTAGCACTCGCCCAGTTGTACAGCCGACTTTGCTAGCGATGGTTCACTAACTTCTACGCTCTCATTTGCCATGACGATAGTTTACATAGCCTTCAGCTACGTTATTTGCTACGACCTAGCAAGGCGCCAGTATCCGTACTATTGATATTGTGAATCATGTACCATAAAGAGCGACGTTCACCATTAATGGTTTAAAGTTAAGTATTCCACCAGCTATGACCGTTTTTCTCAATTCTAATTCCCTTGTCATGTTCCAGACCTCACGCCAGCCTGCGTGAGCTAAAACACATGCATTTCGGCCTCCTTTAGTTATACGGGTTGGCTCTCCTGCCAACCACAAGTCTTATGCTAGTCATCATTCAGAGTTACACTAGTGTATCAACCGATTTGAATAATTATTGGCACTCAGTGGCTAGTTACTAAACATTTATGTAGTATGTATGCAGTATTACGAAACATTATTCATAAGTCATCTCATTACAGTAATTATTGGCGTAGCATTTATGCATAAGTCATCTCATTACAGTGATCATTGGCCAGTTACAAGACATTTATTATACATTATTCAGAAGTCATCTTTCAAAACATGAGTCATTGCATGTAGCATCAAGCTATTAGAGTTTTTATGTGATATCATACAAGTGACATATAACATATTTAAAATGTACGACATTGGAACTAGTATTCACGGTGTTTAGTCCAATAGTACATAGACATAATGCAATCAATACATCAGAAAAATTTGCATTATATTTAGGACTAGAAATATATCTTAAACTGGTAGCTTTATTTACTTGTATACTGGCAATAGTTGGGACTGGTAATAAAATTATTTTTTGCTAGCAATGCATTGTGTTGGGATCGATATTTAATTGCTGAGGCATGAAAATATTTGATTTTGACTTATTGCTGGAAATAAGGATTATTAACATCATTCATCATGAGCCAGCTGTAGCAAGATTATGAACAAGTAGAGTATGTGTGATCACAATCATGAATGATAGACCCAACTGGGTAAAAAAATGCAAGGACTAGAACAGGTTTAATAATTAACTGTTTGTAGCATATTAATATCATGAACAATTTCTCTTGGAAAGAATACAAAATGGATTATTGAGCTGAAAGAAGAAATGTATTCATTTTATGCTGAAAAGTAGTAAATTTCGAAAGAGCAGGTAATGAAATGTGTACTTAGTATGTATGTACTCTAGCTGTCTTTCCCAAAACATTCAGTCATTATACTATCTGACATAAGACATACTGTCAAAAGGAACTGCAACAAATACTTAAATCACTGCATAGCATTTCTTAACTAACAGGAAATATATAAACTTCATCATTATCATCATCTCCAAAGAAAAACGTCATTATTCACATTACCAAAACTTCATCATTATCATCATCTGCAAAATAAACTTCATTATTCATATTACCATATTCTTCATATAACTATTCATCATCATTTATTGTCATTTGCAAAAAATAGACACTTCACTATTCATTATTCATATTACTTCATACAACTATTCATTATCATTCATTATTTCATATAATATAGAGTTTCTTACTTCTAGCATATGTCATCACTAAAATTAACATGTGTAGTTCTGTTGGACAGCCTGCATTAATCGCCTAATATTCTGAAAGAAAAAATAATTAGTTAAGGCTGCTATTGTACAGTGTGTATAGCAGATTGTTGTTAATGCTTGTTAATTCTGATCCATTTACTTTTCAAGGCAAAGTATTCATTTTCCTTTCTTTCGTTCCGATGGTGAAATTTCCATTTCATAGTAAGCCAATGTGGATGTATAATTTATTTATTTTACATCATATTACTTTCTGAAAATGTTGAATAAGAGGATTAATATCTTGCATTTAAATCGAATACCGATTAAATAAAATCTTGTTTCTAGAGATATAACTAAGCATACGGCATGACATGACAGAAAACTTATTAGGTCAAAAACATAGACAGTTTTCAAGTGTAAAAATGTATACACAATATCATAATGTAGTACCAAAAAAATGTAGAACAGTTAAGATCTTGAGATATCATAAGGGAAAATGTCAAAGTCTACTGGTGTTTGTTATATCTTAAAGATTGCATAGTGCATACTGACAAAATTCTACTTTCAGGAGGAAAACAATCGTACATACACAAAAAATGTAAAATGTCCACAGTCTGATGTATAACGACTAGAAAAGCGACCTGCTAACCTTACCTTGCCGGCCACTTGCCAACAAAAAAAATGTAATCATTATCAGTAAGTAGTCATATAAATATCTGGAAATGGCATTACAGTGTGATAAATCATAAAGTATGTTCATTCAGTAAAGGATTTAATATTGGAAATATGGTGATTGCCCTTGTTTTTTCTGGTTCTCAAAGTTTCAACATGTACTACATTGGGGTGAGGAATGCTGCGAATTCTATATGGACCTGCGTACAGAAGCTCAAATTTACTGCATCTATTCTTTCCTCTGTTCGATAGATAATGTGTACATACTAATATCTTCTGTTCTATGTAAAAGTCACTGCACGTACAGACCTGTTTTTGCTGTCTTCTCCGGAGCTCTGTGGCACATTTGATGTTGCTGAGCGCAATGTCAATTATTTCATGGTGGCTTAGGAGATGAGATGTAGGAAAAGATACTAATTCTTTAATTTTGTTGAGTGGTTCTACATTTTTCAATATAACAATTGGAGGTAGCATAGGAGATTCATTTGGTATGGAGTTAATTGCATCCTGGAATGAGAGTATGTGTGTATCCCAATCAATATGTCTTTTATGGTAGTATATTCTACATAGTTTACCAATTTCTTTCATCATTCGTTACAAGGGCTCGACGAAGCGTGATACTTGGGTATATAGATCGGAGAAATGTTTCTAGCTTGTAACATAGTATCCATATTACAGATCTAAATTGTGGTCCATTGTCGGAAATTATTTTCAATATATACCATACGTGAAACAAAATGTTTTACAAATGTATTCGAAATAGATTTAGCAGTAGCTTTGCGTAACGGAGTGAAGGTAATAAATTTCGAAGTGAGTTCAACAGCGACAAAGATGTAGCAAAACCCTCTATTAGATCTGGGAATCGGTCCAAAAATGTCTACAGCGGCCATATGTCTCAATTTAACGGGTACAATGGGATGTAACGGAGGAATATGTGAAGTCGTGTCTGATTTAGCTTTCTGGCAGCTTTTGCATGACGCTTGAACTCGTCGAATACGTTTCTCCATGTTGGCAAAATAACAGTTCTGTCTCAGTATAAGAAAACATTTTCTGGCTCCATAATGTGCGTAACTTAAATGAATATACCACATTAATTTGTTAACAAGCTCGTCAGGAATGCATTATAACCAATTGTTGCTGTCAGGGTGAGAGCGGTGAAACAGAATGTTATTGCGTACAGTGTAATGGTTTCTAATGGGAACGTTATTCCTATCTTGCCAAAGGTGTTTACTTTCTTTCCATACGTTGTCTTTGCTTTGCTCTTGTGCTATGTCTCGCAATGAAGACGAAATGAAATTTTCAAATGCAAAAAAAATGGTTCAAATGGCTCTGAGCACTATGGGACTTAACATCTGTGGTCATCAGTCCCCTAGAACTTAGAACTACTCAAACCTTACTAACCTAAGGACATCACACACATCCATGCCTGAGGCAGGATTCGAACCTGCGACCGCAGCAGTCGCGCGGTTCCGAACTGAGCGCCTAGAACCGCTAGACCACCGCGGCCGGCCAAAAATGCAACTTGTTGAATATACATGACGCTAAAATTTGCTTGGCAGAAGTTGGTTGCAATGTCTTCCTGATTGTTGCTGAGAGAACGGGATAGTGCGTCTGCTACAACATTTTGTGTATGAATATACGGAATAGGGTAATGTTTATCTTTAAATGTGTCATGCTGTTTAACTTGAAATTCATATATAAAACCGGACATAGTATCAGGGATGTTGTCAAAAACTGGAGCTTGCTGTAAAAGAACTTTGCGTAGTTGAGTACCTTCGCCATCTGTATTTGCGTTGCTCTGTTTTACCCTCTCAGAAATCATTTGCATAACGTCATAGTCGGCTTCGTTTGGTGTATTGTAGTTGTGTACGAACTTATCTGTGAACGATATGGAATGACAGTGTATGTTACGCGATGGAGAAATGACTGTTCGATTAATTGTCTGTTCGTACCTAAAACAAAGTCTGTTGTCAATGAGGGAACAATCCAAAAATTTGAGTGGAATGTATGACCTGCAATAAAAAATGATAAGTGTGTCTGTAATTTTACATCTACTCCTTTATCAGATACTGCTCCTTTTACTTTAGTTTTGCCTAATAGTAACGTAGGATAAGTATTCTCTTTGTTATATTCGTTGAATGTTTCTTCATTTATAACTGACAAAGGTGATCCAGAATCGATTACTGCTGAAAATGTGGATGATCCATTCTTTACTTCAATAATAGGGTGGGAAATGTTTTTTTGTATAACTGGTTTTTCGTGCAAAAGTAGGCCTCGGATGTCGTCAAAAGTAATGACATTTTCGTGAACAAGATTCTGGGTGTCAAAAATTTTGCATACATTGCAGGAAGATGCAACTTGTACTGTATCTAGTCAAATTCTTTCTGACGTGCTATTATTTGCTGGAGGATGCTGTGGCATTTCGACTATTTGTACTGTTCTGTTACTTCGCCCTGACGTATTAGGTTCGGGAAGATACCGACTGTCTGGTTCATTCATGACAATCTGTTGTTGCGGATGATTCTGCTGCTGGTAAGACCGACTGAAAACTGTGATCATTACTTTTAAGTCTGTTATGATTCTCATTGCTATACGGCGCATTGCGATAGGAGTTGAAATGATGTGTTATCTGTACGAAGTGAATTCCTTGTTGCTGTGCTTTACTATTTGATGGAGCCGACGCTGTACGTGCAGGCGGCGAAACATTAAAGCTTGGTTGACCTTGCACATTACATTGTTGGTTAGGTATGCTAACCGGCTGGTTTTGGTTTTGTTGTGGGGAAAACCCTCTATTGTTGCAAAATTTGTTTGCTGTTGCTGATAATTATGACGATACTGCTGATTAAAATTTTGTTTGGTATTAAAGTTCTGTTGGTTGTCATTCCTGGAGTATATAATGATAACTGCCACTTTGAAGTAAAACTTCAGGTTTTCTTTACTCATTCTTAATACTAGATAGATCGATAGTTGAAGAGTTGTATTGACAGACATAAAGGATAGTACAAGAGTAGGCAGCAGTGCAGAAAGCTAAAGATGAAATAGCTCTACTACGGCACGGGGCCCTGTGCACGCTACGGCACATATTCATCGAAGTGTAATGAATCCCCTGAGGTCACTTACGACGCGCTGCAAATAAATTTTAGTTTCTGTGTTACAGGCGATGCCGGTGAAAATTCAAAAACAAATTGCCGTATCCAGTCAAAAGCGTGAATCTGTTTTCTGTCGTGCTTAAATTTCCTAATGGATAGAAAGTGCTTGTAATCAAAATTATCGTCTCTGAATGTCAAAACTGGTTCAGGATTGTATGATAATCCGTCTGTTTTTTCCCGCAGAATCTAAGTCACGTACTCTCTATAAATTACCTGAATTTCACTGGCTGTGTGAGTGCGATAAATATTCAGAATGTGGCGTATGCTGTGAAGTGTTAGAGGCTGAAACAGTTTTCATTTCTGTCATCTCTTGTTGTAAAGATGACAGTTTTCTACTTAATGTATTACTGGACGAACCTATCTCACTGATTGTCTGCTGTATGTTTTGGAATTCGGGTGTTTGATTAAACGAAACTGGTGGTGTATCGTCTGAATTGGTGTCATTGTTATTTTAGATAACGTCAATACGACTGGCCAATTCATCAAATTTTCCAGTCAGTGCTTTTACCTGATCGTTGCTTTTAGTATCACAAACATCAATTTGTATTTGCATTTTACGTGTGGTTTTGTTTAATTTCTTAACATCTGCTTTAATGGTATCGGTATCCTGTATTAATTCTAATTGTTCAAGTCTGTAGGTCATTGTCTGAAAGTCTAATGTATATTTATTTTCCAAAGTCTGATTATTGGTATCTGTTTTTGTTTTTAGATCTGATATTTCACCATGCTATTCAGTGTTCAACTGTTTGATAGTATTGATTTCGTCTGATACTGTATCAATGTTGTTTGTCTATGTTTTTGCTTTCGCTAATAACTTACGCTTGTCTTCCTGTCTCTGTACAGTAATTGTTTCCATGACTTGTTTCTTTACTTTGTTCCGTTCCTGTATGAATTAACCGTAACGGAATTCACTGTTTTGTAAGTGGTGATTAAAACGTTCGTCGATTTGGCTATTCTGTTGTTCCAATTTCTTGTCGACTTTCGCATCCATTGTGCGTGAAAGTTCTGCTGACATTAATTTAAACTCGTCGCGTAACTGTGTTGCGTTTTCTGAACATTGTTTAGCAACTGCACTAATTTCATCTCTAAGTAATTTTGTTGTGCGTATTACGTAATTCCTGTGCAACAGATCTAATTTCTTCACTACTATTCCTGCCACAAGCCTTAATTTCCTCACGTGATTGTTCTTTAGTGTCATGACATTGCACGGCAATGGCTGCAGTGTTTTTCATTCAACTGTTTGAGATTTTCATTAAGTTGTTTGAAATTGTTGTCTTGTTTTTCATTAAGTTGTTTCTTCGATTCATGAAGTTGTTTCTTCGATTCATTCAACTGTTTGAGATTTTCATTAAGTTGTTTATAATTGTTGTCATGTTTTACATTCAACTATTTGTTCGACTGATTAAGTTGTAGCACCTCCCCCTATGAACCATGGACCTTGCCGTTGGTGGGGAGGCTTGCGTGCCTCAGCGATACAGATGGCCATACTGTAGGTGCAGCCACAAAGGAGGGGTATCTGTTGAGAGGCCAGACAAACGTGTGGTTCCTGAAGAGGGGCAGCAGCCATTTTAGTAGTTGCAGGAGCAACAGTTTGGATGATTCACTGATCTGGCCCTGTAACACTAACCAAAACGGCCTTGCTGTTTTGGCACTGCGAACGGCTGAAAGCAAGGGGAAACTACGGCCGTAATTTTTCCCAAGGGCATGCAGCTTTACTGTATTGTTAAATGATGATGGCGTCCTCTTGGGTAAAATATTCCGGAGGTAAAATAATCCCTATTCAGATCTCTGGGCGGGGACTACTCAGGAGGACGTCGTTATCAGGAGAAAGAAAACTGGCGTTCTACGGATCGGAGCGTGGGATATCAGATCCCTTAATTGGGCAGGTAGGTTAGAAAATTTAAAAAGGGAAATGGTTAGATTGAAGTTAGATATAGTGGGGATTAGTGAAGTTCGGTGGCAGGAGGAACAAGACCTTCGGTCAGGCGAATACAGGTTTATAAATACAAAATCGAATAGAGGTTATGCGGGAGTAGGTTTAATAATGAATAAAAAATAGGTATGTGGGTAAGCTACTACAAACAGCATAGTGAACGCATTATTGTGGCCAAGATAGACACGAAGCCCACGCCTATCACAGTAGTACAAGTTTATATGCCAACTAGCTCTACAGATGATGCATTAATTGAAGAAATGTAGGATGAGATAAATTATTCAGATAGTGAAGGGAGATGAAAAATAATAGTCATGGATGACTGGAATTCGAGTGTAGGAAAAGGGAGAGAAGGAAACATAGTAGGTGAATATGGATTGGGGCTAAGAAATGAAAGAGGAAGCTGTCTGGTAGAATTTTGCACAGAGCATAACTTAACCATAGCTAACACTTGGTTCAAGAATCAGAAAACAAGATTGTATACATGGGAGAATCCTGGAGATACTAAAAGGTATCAGATAGATTATATACTGGTAAGACAGAGATTTAGGAACCAGGTTTTAAATTGTAAGACTTTCCAGGGGCAGATGTGGACTCTGACCACAATCTATTGGTTATGACCTGTAGATTAAAACTGAAGAAACTGCAAAAAGCTGGGAATTTAAGGAGATGGGAGCTGAGTAAACTGAAAGAACCAGAGGTTGTACAGAGTTACAGGGAGAGCATAAGGGAACAATTCACAGGAATGGGGGAAAGAAATACAGTAGAAGAGGAATGGGTAGCTTTGAGGAATGAAATAGTGAAGGCAGCAGAGGATCAAGTAGGTAAAAAGACGAGGGCTGGCAGAAATCCTTGGGTAACAGAAGAAATATTGAATTTAATTGATGAAAGGAGAAAATATAAAAATGCAGTAAATGAAGCAGGCAAAAAGGAATACAAACATCTCAAAAATGAGATCGACAAGTGCAAAATGGCTAAGCAGGGATGGCTAGAGGACAAATGTAAGGATGTAGAAGCTTATCTCACTTGGGATAAGATAGATACTACCTACAGAGACCTTTGGAGAAAAGAGAACCTCTTGTATGAATATCAAGAGCTCAGATGGAAACCCAGTTCTAACCAAAGAAGGGAATGCAGAAAGATGGAAGGAGTACATAGAGGGTCAGTACAAGGGCGATGTATTTGAGGACAATATTATAGAAATGGAAGAGAATGTAGATGAAGATGAAATGGGAGATACAATACTGCGTGAAGTATTTGACAGTGCACTGAAAGACCTGAGTCGAAACAGGGCCCCGGGAGTAGACAACATTCCATTAGAACTACTGACAGCCTACCGGGGTTGCATAGACAAGAGCTTTCAAATGCCCCCATAAATGAAAGTCAAGAGGGTTGGGGTCAGGAGAGTTTGGAGGCCATGGAATTGGTCTACCTCTACCAATCCATCGGTCACCGAATCTGTTGTTGAGAAGTGTACGAACACTTCAACTGAAATGTGCAGGAGCTCCATCGCGCATGAACCACATGTTGTGTCGTGTGGATTCTCGTCATCCCACACATGTTGATTGTGAAAATTTAGAATTAGATAACGCTCTAATGAAGCCTCATCCGTAAACTGAACATCTGCAGTGAAATGAGGATTGACACATTGTTGGATGAACCATTCGCAGAAGTGTACCCGTGGAGGCCAATCAGCTGCTGATAGTGACTGCACACGCTGTACATGGTACGGAAACAACTGGTTCTCCCGTAGCACTCTCCATACAGTGACGTGGTCACGTTACCTAGTACTGCAGCAACTTCTCTGACGCTGACATTAGGGTTATCGTCAACTGCATGAAGAATTGCCTCGTCCATTGCAGGTGTCCTCGTCGTTCTAGGTCTTCCCCAGTCGCGATTCATAGCCTGGAATGTTCCGTGCTCCCTAAGACGCCGATCAATTGCTTCGAACGTCTTCCTGTCGGGACATCTTCGTTCTGGAAATCTGTCTCGATACAAACGTACCGCGCCACGGCTATTGCCCCGTGCTAATCCATACATCAAATGGGCGTCTGAGAACTCCGCATCTGTAAACATTACACTGACTGCAAAACCACGTTCGTGATGAACACTAACCTGTTGATGTTAGGTTAGGTTTGGTTAGTGTTGTTTAACGTCCCGTCGACAACGAGTTCATTGGAGACGGAGTGCAAGCTCGGATTAGGGAAGGATGGGGAAGGAAATCGGCCGTGCCCTTTCAAAGGATCCATCCCGGGATTTGCCTGAAACGATTTAGGAAAATCACAGAAAACCTAAATCAGGATGGCTGGAGACGGGATTGAACCGTCGTCCTCCCGAATGTGAGTCCAGTGTGCTAACCACTGCGCCACCTCGCTCGGTAAACCTGTTGATGCTACGTACTGATGTTCTTGATGCTAGTACTGTAGAGCAATGAGTCGCATGTCAACACAAGCACCGAAGTCAACATTACCTTCTTTCAATTGGGCCAACTGACAGTGAATCGAGGAAGTTCAGTACATACTGACGAAACTAAAATGAGCTCTAACATGGAAATTAAGCGTTTCTGGACACATGTCCGTATAACATCTTTTCTTCTTTTGTGTGTGAGGAATGTTTCCTGAAAGTTCGCCATGCCTTTTTGTAACCCCCTGTATAATAACAACAAAGGGCAATAAATTGTCGATGATCTGTGAAAGAAAGAGTGACAAATTAGTAAATGCGTAGCGCCACATGCAAACTACATTTAACATTAAGTAAATAAGAGCATATATGTAACTGACTATTTCTCAGAAATTCACAAAAAAATATGGTCCTGGCTGGTTGTCGACAAGTGTAACCTCCCAACGGCAAAAAATAATGTAATTATATAACTGACACCAAGCGTAACTGCCCAACAGATAAATTCCCCAACCGACCAATAACACAACGTGACTAAACTCCTAATAAAATGGTGGCTCCCTTATAACCTTTCAATAATTGACTGTGAATTTAAGCTGGTAAATTTTGGACGTCAGCAGTGCTGTGTGATGGCCCTGAAAGACCATACTGAATAAATTGAAAATTCTTACCTCAATAAGGTGGCTGGATAACGCATATATATCTGCTCCTATAAGAAATTTTTCTGGCACAGCACAGTGCAATGCTGGCTGATAGATTTGTCATATATAAAAGAAACAACTGATTTTTCTTTACAATAATCGGGATGAGCATGGATTGGAGAAATTAATGAATTCTTTATACTAAGATGAATGATTGTCAAAAGTTAATTTTTATAAGAAAGATTATTGTTAAGAGATGTTTTTAAAAAACAATTACATGGGGCTTGTATAACAATAGTAAATATGTGAGAGGGTGCTTTTACCTTATACTACAACGCTCAGGCACCGCCTTCACTCCGCACGACCAGTCTCGCGAACTCCGTACACCAGACTGCTAGCTGCTACTTACTCCTGCTGCCACTCAGATCCTACAGCTGACAACATTGGTCTCTGGTCTGAGATTCTCTTATAGCTTACATATCGCAGCCAGCGCATGAGCAGTCCATCGAAATTACATCTGCTTGAGAGTCTGCAGCTCGTGGTCTTGCGGTAGCGTTCTCGCATTCCGCGCACAGCGTTCTGGGTTCGATTCCCTGTGGTGTCAGGGATTTTCTCTGCCTCAAGGTGAACGGGTGTTGTGTGTCTTTCATCATCATTTCAACCTCATTCACTTGCAAGTTTCTGTAGTGGTGGCAAAGAACTTGTGGGCCAGCGGACGAACCGCCCCACGAGGGGTTTCCCAGCCTCCAATGCCATACGCTCACTATTTACACCTGCTTGAGTGCGCTAGGAACAAATTCCTTAATCATGAACCTCTTACAATATAGTCATGCCCCAATGGCCTTGACTGAGAAAGCAGGGAACTTTCTCCTGGAGCAACAATGGCACAACAATGTGGGACTGATCATTGTGTGTATGTAAGAGGATTAAGAGAATGACGCCTTGCTGTACTGATAATCCGTGCTCAAGCACAAAATAACAGCATATGGCAGGATCGCTAATCTGCCTAATTGTAAGTGGCCAAGCAAAGTCAAAGTACATATTTAGATTGGTATCCGTGGCCATCGCCTGAGCAGTCCGTCAGAGGTTGATGAGGAAATCATCAAGTATTTTATTGTCATTGAAATCAACAAAAGCGAGAATCTTCTAAGATGTCGAAACCTATATCAGTGCCGACAGGTACGGAAGAAAGTGTGTCTGTATTAGAATGCTTACCCATCGCCCTGTATGCAATTTCATACTGCTAATTGGTGAGGACCCCCACCCACCCCCCCGATCACCTCAGAGGTCTTCCCCATGTGGCACATGGTCGCCTCAGGGGCTCCCAGCCCCAGTTCCCTCCCTTCCCATCTCCCCCCCCCCACAATCTGACGCAAGTCTTTATTATTTTGTATGCAGTGCTTGTATATTATTTGTTTAAGCAGTGTGAGTTGTCATTGATCGATCACTAGACAGTACCTCCGTCCAGTTTCGTCAATAACTGCGGCATGTGTAGTGGATATTTTCGCTATCAGTCCAGCACTGGAGAGTTGCTCCAGTGAGTGTAGCCAATGGGCCTATATGGGAAATTATTATAGGACAGCAACCTATTACTGGAGTGCAGAGGAATAGGCTCTTGTCGGTCTACAAGTGAACACCTGCTGTTGGGAGGAACATAAGGCTGTGTAATAAGAATATTAGAACAGTGGCCTGCTGTCCAACTGAATCTGCTTTTTTTTCTTTTATTGGGTTTCGATTCCCCCTAGAGGGGGAGGGCTGGCAGCATCTTAGCACATCCCTCTTCAACCTACAGAATATTTAAAAACATAATAAGAAGATAATAAACAACTGTAAAATGGCGGAAAGTTGTGGAAGTTAAAACAAAAACATAGGGTTGGTGATGCTAATTAAGACACACAATAAGCAGACAGATACAATAGGAGACAGACACTTAAAAACATGGCGACAATCTGGTGTCTGTTTGCCGGAGATAAAAAACCACACCTAGTGACGTTATGGTTTCTGTTTGCAACACTTTAAAAACGATGCACAACACTGAACACTCACTTAAATACTGCACTAAAGAGTAGACATGGGAATGACACACCACTGTCTAAGGCAGATGGGCGAGGGGGGAGGAGGACCCGGGCAGATGAGATGAAAAAAAGGGAGCAGGAGATAAAAAAGCAAAGGGGGGTAAGGAGCCGATGGAGGGAGAGGACTCATAAAAAGAGGGGGGCAGGGCAGATGCGATAGGGAGTGGGGAAGGCAGAGAGGGGAATGCAAAAGGACTTTGAGAAGAGAAGGAAGTCAAAGAGAGGATAGGTGGGGAAAAACAGGATGGAGAGGGGGGAGAGGGAGCCTGGGAAAAGGACAGAGGTAGGGAGTGGCAGGTGAGTGTCAGAGTTGATAGGAAGGATAAATGGAGGGAGAGGGGACATCATCCAGGAGGGGGAGTTGACAAAAGCCACCTTGGGAAAGGAGATGAAGGGTGTAGAGATGGAGAGTGGGTGGGACATAACGGTGAAGGTGAGGCAGCGGGTGGGGGTTGGAGAGAAGAGGAGCAACCAGGGGATGTGAGGATGAAGTCTGTGGGAGGAGTAGGCAAATCAGATCGAGGGAAAGAAGCAGATGGGGGAAAGGGGAAAGGAATCAGGTCATAGAGAATCTGCATGGGGGACGGGAGGCATACACGGAAGGTGATGTGAAGTGCATGGTGTTCGAGAATCTGGAGAGAATATGGAATTTGGGGGGGGGGGGGGGCGGAGGTCCAGGTGGGACTGGCATACAAGCGATTTGAAGGTGTGGAGAATGGTTATGGGGTTCAATTCCTATTATGCCCAGCCAGAGAGCAGTTGAAGGAGATGGAGATGTTTGTGGGCTTTCGTTTGGACAGAGCAGAGATGAGGGGTCGAGGTAAGGTGACGTTCAATGGTGAGTCCGAGGTAGGTGAGGGTGGGGGAGAAGTGAACAGGACTTGCGCAGACGGTATGGGAAAAGTGGTATGACCTATGATGATTGCCTTGGTCTTGGAAGGACTGATTTTTAGGAGCCACTGGTTTCACCCCATGTGGGAGAAGGTCAAGGTGATTGTAGAGAAGGCAATGGGATTGTTGAAGGGTGGGAGCGAGGGCAAAGAAGGCGGTGTCATCGACTTCCTACAGGAGGTGGACTGGAGGGGGGACTGCACCTGCATCAGCCTTCCCTATCTATAGGACTCCTGTAGCAACCTCATCAGAGAATGAAACACTCTTATACCTCTTTAGCAGTAGTGCTCATTATCTTACCTGAACAAGGCATCTCAAGACGAAAAAAAAAGGAGCTGACCCGCCACGTCCAGTCTAGTCCAACCTCATCCACCGAGTGTTTTGTGTACCTGAAGAGCCAGCCAGCCGAGAAACCGCCGGTGCCCAGAGGCCACACTAATTCGCCACTTCCCGTCGCTGCACGACCCTCTCGTGTTTCCCACCTCCAAGCGCGGCAGTATGCGACCCGACTCGGGTTAACTGCATCCCCATCCCAGACATAGATCCCCCAGTTTAAATAATCCGAGACGAGGATGTTGTTGAGCATACACCTCGAATTTTCCACACGCAAAGATGATTCCTTCCCTTTATAGGAGTTATATTCGAATACTGAAGAAATCGGATGAGTCACGGTTTTTTACATCGCTAAAGTATCGTTACTTGTTGTGAAAATCCTGGATGGCACTATGGCATAGGCTATATTTCCTCTAAGAATTCTCTGATCAGGTAGAAAAATATCTTTTCTTGTCTGTTTCGTACTGCATCACAGGACTAGAATATTAAACTCATTTTTGGCTCATGGCGGCTTGCTAAGAGCATGCTTTACCTCCTTCACATGATGCTCACTTTCTAACTCTCTCTTAAAGTAAACAAATGTCTCCTTGGATACGAAGTCTCTTAAGGTAACAGCACAGATAAGTTGTAAATATCAGGTTCATACGATGTATCACCTTATAAATATAATATAGCTAAATTACAATGATCATCTCTCGCTGTTCAGGTGGGAGATTGAAATTCCGTTAAAAGATCTTGCTGCAATGGAAATAAGCCTGATTACCGCTACAACTCCCGAGTCATATCTGCAGTTCTCTCACCCTCCAATCCACCCACCCGGAGGCACATAATTTATATGAAATTATCGACAAATTAATTAAGTTGACCATGAGATCCCCTTTTCGTGACGAGTAATTTTTTTTCCCTGCAGTCGGATTATGCCCGCCAGGTAACCGCTACAGACGCTGGGGCTTCCCACAAACTATGTAGTCAATTCCTCCGATATCAAAATGAGTGATGACCGTTGTCAGATAGCTTAAGACATTGAACGTTAACTGCGTTCTGTCTCTCAGTTATCTTGTCGTGCTCGTGGAAGTAAGTCACTCAGAATTCAGGTATACTACTCCCGAGTTAATTATGTTGAAAACTTTCGCTCTATGGGGGGCAGTAGGATGTTTACTTCTCTTCTGCACAGCCACAACACCTCCGCCACTAAGTCACGTGGTAACTGCTGTCACTGGATCGCGAACCTCCGCCAAAGCACCAGGACTGAGCCGCTCCCTGTGCCAGACAGTTGTTAATGATTCCAGACTCGCAAAAGCTGTCTTAGCCTTCTCAGAGGACTGGCTGCTTAAATGTCGCTTGGGTAAATACCAGGGTATTTCCCATCATCCCTCCTGCAAAACCAAAAAGTTCTGAGACGTGTTTTCGAAGTATCCCAGAAAGGCTGACGCAGTGAGCAATAACAAAATACCTGTCTACTGACCGCCACTTCCCGAATGTGAACGAGTCTGCAGACCTAGGTTTCCCTCAGAATCCAGTCCTGTCGAGGCGTTCCTATCGCGCCAAGTTAGTGGGTGGATGCTTCGAGAACTCAAGCGAGAATCCCTGGACGGAAGACAATGTTCTTTTTGAGGAACGCTATTTAGAACTGGCATTTGAAGCTGACTGCAGGAGGATTCTACTACCGCCGACGTACATTTCGCATAAGGACCACGAAGATATACCAGGAACTAGCGCTCGTAGGGGGGCATGTAATTAGTCTATTTCCCTCGTACTATCCGCGAGTGGAATAGAAAACGGAATGATTAGTAGTGGTGCAACACACAGTATGATGGCTTGCAGAGTAAGCGCAAAGATTAAATGTAAATTTAGTCCACCTATCAAGATGTCAGTCCATCCATTTATAGGTACATAAAACTCACAGAATAATGGTGTCTTTTATTTATCGAGAAAACAAACAATTGAACTTCTGCTGCTATTTGTCTCACTTTGTAGAAACCTTCGTATTATCCCCTAACTTTCTCATTGCAATCACTTCGTAAGAAATACGTGAGAAGTTGCAATGTGTTTGCGCACAATACTTAGAAGAAACGGTGTAGAGCTCACCTCTCATCCCCCCTTCCATCAGACTATCACTTACCTCTCGTATTCTCCAAATCTTTCAGTCTTCTACATTGCATTTGAATCCATCTCATTTCGACAAGCAAGAGATCTCCCCCGCCACGTTACAGACGCCTGATAATTCTCTCGAAATTCCATCACTTTCGGACACCACTATTCCATTATTTAGAAGACCATCTAGTACTCCACCACTTACTAGTCAAAGAGCTATCGCAAAGAGAAAAATAGCACACTTACGTACAGGAGGAAATTCATAACCAAGTAGACTGCACACTAACTGCACAAAGAAATTCTGAAGCATAACGCCTACAGTTGATCGCTATCGAATGACTGACTGTAAATGATCTAATCTCCTTTTTCATATTCCTATGATTACCACGCTATAAATACGACAGTGTAATGGTGTCCAAGTCTTCACTGACAGCATACTGTCTCTCTCTTTCTCTCTCCTCATTACTTGTGTAACATACAACTGAATAAAACTACAAACTGTGCAAACTTCGGTAACATCACCTGATAGATAAATTAATAACATTTTATCGCATTTATCTCTTCCTATATATCAAGAAACAAATACCGTCTGGGTGTAGACATCGACCGTATGTGGTGATCCCATTCAATATACATGTACTGGCTCACTGGACCAAGCGACCAGTGATCAAAGTCGCTTCCACGGCCCTGTGTAACGTTTTGTCGTCTGTACTGGAAGAAAACCACATCAACTATCAATCACAAGGAAAGGAGTCTTGTGTTGTTGTTCTATAAGCAGTTTGATACATCGTTTTTTTTGTGTAACATATCGAAGCACTGAGTGACTATAGCTGTGTACCTGTATATAGACATGCAATTTGTTTTTCTACTGTGATTTCAAGGTCCTGTGTCAGGTGCTAAACTGACATTAACACATTTCGATCCATTGGTTCTCATGGAAAGTTGGACATCACATGTTGTAAACTATGATGCTCCCACAACACACAGAATTGGCTCAAATAAAAGACATAGCAGATGTTTCTTATTGACAAAAGAGTGTATCTCGAAACGAGTCTCCTTTTTCGAACATATCTGCTAAGGACCTCGTACAAAAAAAAAAAAAAACTCCAGCATGGTTTTACATAGTGTCTCTGCATCTTGTAACTGTTCATCAGTCACTGCCCCACCCTCCCTGCAGCTTTTTCCATCAGCGTTTCAATTTAAATCGGAACTGAGCGGAGGTCAGAGAGTGCTATGTCTACCACCTTCTGCATCCCGCGCAGAAAAAGGGTGAGCTGGGTGTTTTGACCACTCAGTGGAAATGGGAAATATGTCATAGCTCTGACAATCGTGTACTATGTGTAAAGCCAAGGCCAAACGAAGCTTTTCCCTACAACACGAGGTAGTAGAAAAGACATTACGAGCAGTTGAAGTGGTGTTTCTTATTGAGAGAATTAGGAAGACTCCATGTCATACAGGAACTGGAAGAACCTACTGCACTGCGGTGCATCTCCAAACGTTATACAGATACTGCAGTCTGAAGGAGCCTATCATCTATCTACATTCGAAATCTAGTATATAGTACTCAAAGTAGTGGTGAGGTGTTTTAGCGATCATAAGAAATTGGGAAACATGCTGCTGTGTCATTGGTCGACGTTGAAATTACGGAAAAACTGGTAAAATTCCTAGAATTGAGCGCACAGTTAACTGTGGTGCTTATTACAGTACGTTGTCTCATATCATCGGTGTCTTTTGCATCCCATCCGTCGACTGGGACGTAGTTGATTACCACATAATGATTGACTGACACCACTTGTTTTGAATGGAGAGAGTCTTGGTGGAATCAATAGCTTCCATAGATGGCCAGCATCGAAACAGTGATAGCGTACATGGCTGTAATATAAGGAACCAGTGCTCAGGGTCTCTTCGCAAACAGGACACCTAGACATCAGCTACTTTATCACTGTGAAAAATGGGATTAAATTTAGAGCAGGAAGCTGTTTGGAAACGCTGCACAATGTCGTAAACTCTTCCAGTTTCCATATGTTGCTATGTCCTCCTCCCCATTTTTGTCAATAGCAAACGCCGCCTCTGTCTCTTATTTCAACCATCATGTGTGCTGTGGGAGCAGCATAGTTTACATCATACCATGTCCGGCATTCTATGAGAGCTAGTGGATCAAAATGTGTTAACGTCAGTTTAGCTCCTGGCACAGACATCGAAGTTGTGGAGGAGAAACAAAAGGTATGGCTGTGTACACAGCTGTAGTCTTACAATGATTGGATGTGTTACAGCACAAAAAATAATGTATTAAACTGCTTATGAAAGAGCAACACAGGAACCCTCTCTTTCAACTGATAGTCTGTGGGATATGGTCCTGCTACAGTCCGGGAGACAAACTTTTAGCGTGGTCTCTGCAAGCGACATCCATGACTGCACACCTCCTCCAATGGACCAATCAATACCTTTATATTTAATAGGAGTAGGATCATCACGTATGATCGATGTCAGCATGGAGATGGTATTTGTTTTCGCTATATTAGAAGAGAGGGATATGGTAATATCTTATCGAGTTCTCTACTAGGTGATGTTAGTGGAGTTTTTATAGTTCGTAGTTTTTCTCTGTTGGATGCTACAAAATATCGAAGATAGAGGGAATGTTTGAGTGACAGACATGAATGCACCCTGAGGAACGCAGATCTCCTTCAGACTGCAGTATCTGTATGTTGTTTGGAGATGCGCCGCAGCTCAGTAGGTTATTCCAGTTCCTGTATGACATGGAGTCTTCCTAATTCTCTCAATAAGAAACACCACTGCAACTGCTCCTACTGTTTTTTTTTAGTACCCCCGTGTTGCAGGAGAAAGCTTCGTTTGGTCTTGGCATTACACATACTACACAATTGTTAGAGCTATGACCTCTCACCCTGTTTCTGCATGGATACAGAAGGTGGTAGGCATAGCACTCTCTGACCCCTGCTCAGTTCCGACTTAAATTGAAACGACCTGATGGACAAAGCTGCGGGGAGGGAGGGTCAGTGACTGAGGAACAGTTACAAGATGCAGAGAGACTGTGTAAAACCACACTGGAGTTTTGTTGTATGGGTTCCTTAGCAGATAGGTTCGAAAAATGTGACTCATTTCGAGATACACTTTTCTGTCAATGAGAAACATCACCTCTGCCTTTTATTTCAACCATTCTGTGTATTGTGGGAGCAGCATAGTTTACACCATGTGATGTCCAGCTTCCCATGAGAGCCAATGGATCGAAATGCATTAATGTCAGTTTAGCACCAGACACAGACCTTGAAATCACAGTAGAAAAACAAATTGCATTACTGTATGCACAGCTGTTGTCATTCACTGCTTCGATAGGTTACAGCAAAAAAAAAAAAAAAATGTATCGAACTGCTTATGAAACAACAACACAAGAACCCTTTCTTTGTGACATCGTCTTCCTCCAGTACAGGCGACGAAACGTTACACAAGTCCGTGGAAGCGACTTCGATCACTGATAGCATGCTCCAGTGTGCCAATACATGTATATTGAATGGAATCACCACATACGGTCAGTGTCAACACGCAAACGCTATTTGTTTCCTGATATATCAGAAGAGAGAAAAGCAGTAAAATGCTATTAATTTCTCTGCCACGTGATGTTACCAAAGTTTTTACAGTTTGTAATTTTATTCAGTTATATGTTACAAAAGTAATGAGGAGAGAGAGAGACAGTATGCTGTCAATGAAGACTTGGACACCATTATACTGTCGTATTTATAATGTGGTAATCATAGGAATATGAAAATGGAGACTAGATCATTTACAGACAGTCATTCGAAATCGATAAACTGTAGGTGTTTTGCTTCAGAATTTCTTTGTGCAGTTAGTGTGTACTCTAGTTGGTTATGAATTTCCTTCTGTATGTTAGTGTGCTATTTTTCTCTTTACGATAGCTGTTCACCTAGTCAGTGACAGATGGAGGACTAGACAGTCTTATAACTAATTGAAGAGCACTGTCGGAGTGTGATGGGCTTTCGAGAGAATCATCGGGGGTCTTTAACTTGGTGGGTGACAAAACACAGGACTTCCAAGTAGCAGGTTATACCTACTCTGGAGGACTTGTTATAAAGGTCATAACTAATGACTGCTTCTTTTTTTGTATTTATGAAATTTTATTTTCTAATAAAGTGTCCTTTATCCAATTACCAAATGTTTTCCACTTACTTGCTGCATCTATTTTATATTTCCTTAAAGTGGTAGAAGAATTTTATGGTGCTAGAAATATTGGCACTGCAAACTTTGGGCACTATCAGTGGCGTCACTTAAGTGGATGTTTAAGAAGGAAACATGGGTACTTCAAACATAAATGTGCTTTTGATACGCTCTGTTACTGAATGTAGTTTTAAAAGTGGTTGTTACTTTAATATAGTCATTTAAGGACTCACATGTTGCTTTGTAAGCTTTGGGCCCTATCAGTAATATCACTTGAGTGAATATTTTAAAAAGGAAATGTAGGCTTTTGAAACTGTATCCTGCAGCAAGAAATTGAAGTGACACTCCCAACTGAACTTCAGTAAATACAGCTTCTCTCCAAAATGTATCTTTCTTCTTTATTTTGGGTTTAATCATTTGATGAAGCAGTTAGAAAACAAGTGATGAAATATGACAATAGTTATTAAATTTTCCTTAGGGTTCATGTATCAAGTGGCCTGATAATTTACAGCCATCATATCTGTGAGAATAATTATGAATAAAATCAAGTTGGTGAAGATTTAATAATGCTAATTAATAACTTACAACATTTTTAAAACTTACTGATTTCTAGATGTATGAAGTGATGTAGCCCACCATTTCCTATCCGCACTCAAAACTGCAAATGCACCAGCTGTGATCTGTGCATCAGACATGTTTACGTTGGCTCTATACGAATTCAGCTGAATGTTGGCCATGGCTCTCAGTGCATCAATGTGGACCACTGACCATGTTCCGCTTATCAGCCACCAATAATTCCTCAGTATCAGCATTCAGAGCTTAGCGTGTGGAATTGGACTTGGGACTGTACCTTGCATTGATCTGGGATGTTACCGTCGTCAGTCATCAGAGCGGATTTCCTGGCGTTGTATCAGCTGATGCTGGACGTGACGAATTCCC
The DNA here is from genome assembly GCF_023897955.1 of Schistocerca gregaria. Lineage (NCBI taxonomy): Eukaryota > Metazoa > Arthropoda > Insecta > Orthoptera > Acrididae > Schistocerca > Schistocerca gregaria. The sequence continues at coordinate 99,453,339 of NC_064923.1, read as the reverse complement.
GACTCATAGGCAACAAGGCTAGCCTCACTGCAACTGCAGTCGTACAAAGCGCTAATTTAGTAGAAACCAAAGAGTGTAAATCCTCTTCCGTATTATGCCAATTTCTTGCTTTGACTAGGCCCCCTGGACATGCGGAACAGATGCAGCACCAATGTGTGGATGAAGAGTAAACTGAAGTTGTAGCGACATGTCATTGTCATCTATCATCGTCTGCTGTGCGTGGCTATTGCACAGTCGAGTGAAGTTGCGCGTGCCACCACACATAATGCTACAGTGGAAGTGTTTTTATTTCTTGCCTTTCTTTCATTCTCTTTGTAATTGTGCGTAGTTACTACTTTAGCTCGCTGCTTACTCTCCATTAGTCTTCCCCATTTGTTAAGGACGATATTGCGCCCATGAAAGACATCTTTTCACTAATTTAACAGATTGGATACGATTGTTTTCTTTTCGATAAATAAAGCTATTGTTCGAAGTTAATCGAGAGTGGATCACTTTTATATGCTCTGACAATTTAAAGTAGCTTGCTTAACAAAATCGTGCAGTCCTAATCTCAGCTACACCTGACAACTGGTGACCCTGACGTGACTCAAGCCTGATGACAAACAAGAAAATCATTTACAAGATGTCAGAAGAAGTCAGAGCATCCAGATTATCCATGGCTGTGTAATACCACGCTATTGTTTGCACAAGTGGAGACAAGTTTTTATTATTCAGAACTTACTGCTGATTCAATGGTGTTTTCCTTGGCAGCGAGCTAGTTCGACCATCAATTTACTGCTGAAGTACAGGATATCATAACTGCGCCACTGCTGAAAGAACTATAAAAGAAACTAAAAACCTAGCTCGTCCAAAGAATAGCCGCTTCACAAGAAGATTGTAGCCTACAGGTGTTCAAACAAGAAGTCATCAGGGATTGTAAGTTGTCCTACTACCTTGGGCACTTGCAGAACAAAGTGGACATCGATACTGTTTCTGACAACTCTCTTGTGTTCAAAATAGAGCAATCGCCTACCACCAAAAGTTAAGGCGATCATAGTGTCTCAAATGCAGCTGTCACTGGACGCCATTGAGGAGCTTGCAGACCATATACAAGAGGATATCACTGCTACATGAGTTAACGTTGTGACACAGCCAAGAAGTAATACAGTGAAAAAGTAGCGGTTACATATGTAGATCACATGATATGTTAGTGGCGAAGAAAGATTCCCTATGCCAGCAGCTTGGTAAACTACTATCTCGACAAGGCGCCAGCGCAGAAGAAAGACATTATCGTAGTAGATCCAGGAGATGATACTCAAATAATCTTTCATCCCCTAATACAGGTCAGTCAGTATGCTGGTATCATCGGAGTTTGGCGAACAGGTGCACAAGTGCATGAGTGCATTCTCACATCCAACCACTAGCTGCGTTTATCTCAGACACAGCTGGGCGAGATTACAGAGCTTGCTTGTTAGTGACAGAAGATCATACCTAAGCATCTAACAGGTTCAGATTCTGATCGGAGCATATTGCCACTGATGTCAGTGCATCATTGTGGGCCACTGACCATGTTCTGCTTGTTGGCTGCCAATAATTCGTCAGTATCAACATACAGTACTCCGTGTATGGAACTGGAATTGGAACTGTGCCTTTCTTTGATCTGAGACGTTACCATCGCCGACATGTTGGAGCCAATCATCGGCATGGATTTCCTACTGTTGTATCAGCCGATGCTGGACATGACGAATTCTCGACTGGTGGACAACAACACTGGCCTCAGTCAGGGTTCACCTCAGCACAACGTCAAATCAGTGGAAACTGAAGATTGTAAATACTCTTTCATATTATGCCAAATTTTTGCTTTGATGAGGCCCCCTGGAGCTCCAAAACAGGTGCAGCATAATTCCAAACATTTTATTAAAACTACAGCAACCTCTGAATGTCATGTAGGCCTAGATGTTTGGCCCTGGATCACCTGGCAGTAGTTCAAGCCGAGTTTTCCAGCATGTTGAAAAGGAAGACATTATCCCACCCTGAAGTGGCCCATGCTCGTGTCCACTGCACGTGGTCCCTAAGACAGGTGGAGTATGGTGTCAATGTGGTGAACCATTCCAGATTGTACCCAGTCCCAGTGTTGCAAGATTACAATCATGTCTTGCATGGTGCCATGACCTGTAGTGTGCTAGATTGCGCCAAGGCTTCCATCCCAATAAAAGTGGCAAAGTATGAAATAATGGAAACAGCAATCATTATACTATTTGGATTGTCTGAGAGCATGTTTATAACCTTCAGCCTATACAACATGGCTCAAACGCGACAAAGATTTATTCACTCTCTCCTGCAAGGGCTATTCTTCTGCTTTGCCCTCCTTGATGACATTTTGAGCTTTGCAGCCCCCAAAGAAGAGCACCAGCAACACCTTACACATGTGTTCAAATGGTTGGAGCAATACTGTGTTGTTCTGTATACAGCTAAATATATATTTGGTTGATATGGACTTGATTTCCTTAGTTATCGTGTATCCTACAAGGCAATATTGGAACTATTCTGCAAATTCAGAAGCCAAGCACCGAAAAGAGTTACATCAGTTCCTTAGGTGGTGGCTAAATTTTTATCACCGGCACCTACCATAAGCAGTAGAGCTACAAGAACAATTCATTTCAATGCTGTTTGGTCCTAAGATTAAATGGAACTCTCTGGCACAGTGGATGGAGGTAATGAACTCCGCTTTCGATGGCGCTAAACAAAATATGGCAGATAATGCATTTATGGAGCGTCCTAAACGAGATGCACCCTTAGCGATGGTAGCTGATGTAAGCCCTTATGGCTGTAGGTGCATTACTACAACAATGAGCAGAGGAACTGCTAGCCTTTTATCCCTATATACTGTCGCCATCTCAAAGCAAGTGGTGTACCTTCAACCAAGAACTTCTCGCTATTTATGAAGCCATCAAATGCTTCTGACCACATATAGAAACAAGAGACTTCACTATCTACACAGACAATAAACCGTTAATGTATGTATTCAGGCACATCTCTTGTATGGACAGCATGGTAGCCAATATTCTCGACGAGTTAAACATGGTTCAAGCCACACTGACCTCAACGCACTCCCACAGGCACAACAGGCTGATCAAGAGCGTCATATGTTCCTAAATGACATCAGTTATGCATTGAAGATGCAACTCGTGAATGCGCTAATGCAGGTGCCAAAAGTTATGCCTTGGAAGGAAGACCTGGTCGTTCCTGCCTGCTAAGTTTTGCAAGCGAACGTTCAACAATTTACACAGTTTGTCTCATCCTGGAGTTCATCTGGTGTTCTACCTGATATCAAAGCACTTTGTCTGACCAGGAATGGAGAAGAACTGTTGTGTGTGGATGTGTACAGATGTACCATGCCAACACAGAAAAGTGTAATGCTACGTACATGCACCACTGGGCAAATTTCTAGGCATCACCTCGCATTTTGCACACGTCCACCTGGATGTCATGGGTCCATTACCTTGATTAGATGGCCAGAAACACCTTTAGATCGCCATAGATAGTTTTGGCCTATGACAAGAGGCAGTAACATAGAATAACAGCTCCACAGAACTCTGCCTTCGTCACCACATGGTTGTCAAGATTTGGTTGCCCATTGCACATAATAATAGATCGTGGCAGGCAATTTGATTTGGAGTTATTCGCCAAGCTTACAATTTTCTGTGGGTACTTCCATTGCAAATCAAAAGTTATCACCCAGCAAGCAACGTTCTGATAGAGTGCTGACACATGCAATTTTCTGCGCATATGTCCATCTCAAAACAACAAGTTACCACACACCAAGAATCATTCTAATAGAGAGACGACATCTTCTCATGTGCCATGATATGACTTGGGCAACTGCTCTGCCGATCTTGATACTTGGGTTGCAAAACGCTTACAAGTCGGACATATATGCTTCACTGGCAGAAATGGTTTTCAGTGAATCAATTCGTCTTCCAGGCGAATTCGTCCACCCTCATTCTCTTTAGTCTGCCACACAAGATCAGCCAAATTTTCTCCATCACTTGCATTAGCGCATCACCTGCTTCCATCCACATCAAGGTTCTAGATGTGGCACATCACACTGTTATATGTATTAGGACTTTACCAGCTGTTCACACTCAAAGCTATGTATAGATGGTGTGGAGCTTTCTCTGCAAGCTCCGTACATGGGTCCCACACTGAGTGTTACAAAGAGGTGCACAGACTGTAGACATTTCCATCAAGGACAGGACCACGACTGTCTGCACTGACCATATGAAACCAGTGTATATCTTTCAGGACGTGTCACTGGCCAATGTTGCACGAAGATAGTTTCCTTCCTCTGTGACAGCACTGCAATTGCAACCACGAGCTCAAATTCAAGAACACCTATAAACTGAGCAACATTCTGACTCAGTTCCACACTGGACTGCATGTGCATTTGCCTGCACGTTTCGGAAATGACGCCCGCTTCCAACACAGGAGCTGAAGTAGTGACACATCATCGCCCTCCATCGTCACCTGCTGTGTGTTGTCATCGTGCAGCCATGTGGAACTGCGACCGCCACCACAGACGATGATACAGTGAAAATGTTTTTATTCTTTGTCTTTCTTTCATCCTCTTTTTAGTTGTACAGAGTTACAATTTTAGTGCCACTAATTATTCTCTGTTTGCTTCCCAGTGTGTTAAGGACGATATTACACTCATGTAAGACATCTTATCAATAATGTAATAGATTGCATACAACTTTTTTCTCTTCCATAAAAAGGTCATTGTTAGTTAATCGTGTTATGGATCATTTTGTAAAACAGATCGTAATGATGTGGAATGATGCACTTCTGAACATGGTTATTATTCAGCAGTTGCCTCTCGTTTAACTACATTCCATATAGCCGTAAGTCCATTGTTGGAAGAAAATAGATCGTAATGATGTGGAATGATGCACTTCTGAACATGGTTATTATTCAGCAGTTGCCTCTCGTTTAACTACATTCCATATAGCCGTAAGTCCATTGTTGGAAGTACTGATTTCTAACGTTATATGCACGTTCCTTCAATTTTTAAAACCATTTCTTAGTAATTTTGAGTAGTTTTTGTGGTGTGTAACTACTGTAGGACCATTCCTTGTTCTTTCCAACAGATTCAGTTATCTTTTCCTTTTACATGATACTTTAATCCCTATAGTAAACCATGGTTTTTACATGGCTGTTTAGTGTCCTTTCTGATTAGATTATGCGGAAAGTTACTTTCAAATAACGATATGGATTTATTACAAAGTAGATTAAATTTCATTTTAGCAATTGGTTCGTTATAAATTACATCCCTTGTCATCTCCTGTAAGCTATTCTTAAAAACAATTGTGCTGGAGTCATTAATTATTCTAACTGATTTCCACTGAGGAGTACCCATACTGTAATGCACTATCTTATTTCTCATAACTACATTTGCGTCGCGATCAAAGAGAGCAATGGTTTCTGAGTAAACAGTTAATTTCTTGCTTTGACTTTCATCAAAGGAAAATTATCATTTAGAATCCTGCTGTATTTATCTACCCTTGTTGGATAGTTAATTGTTCCGAGTTCGTCGAGAGTGAATAATTTTTATATGCTGTCACGTCTTGAAGAAGCACTCTCAACAAAGGCGAGTAGCCCTAGTCTCAGCTGCACTTGACAAAGTAATATACAATATAAAATTGGGAAATAATGACAAAAAGTAGTCAACAGCAATTTATTTATTGATTCATATATTCATCCGTAAACAAATTTCTTTGTATGGATGTCGTCATTATACATATATATGTACATCATTTTGTCACATAACATAATGAAATACAAGCAATATATAATAAATTCATATATATATATATATATATATATATATATATATATATATATATCTTACTCACAATTTATCATTGAATTACGTAATGCAGAAGAACCTGCTTCAATCAAAAGAAATAGATCACAAGACTCCTCTAGCACTTGTACGGTTAAATTACAATCTAGAATGTCCACTTTATAATTGATTAACCTGATTATTTATTTATGCCAATTTTATGTTGCACAAATTTTCTAATCAAGTAAAAACCATTTTTTAATAAATATTATTTGAGGAATGCTTTAAATTTACAGAGCTCTTTTATGTTTTTGATTTCTTTTGGCAATTTATTGTATATCTTGACACCCTGGTAAAAAATTGTGGTTTGGGTTTTACTTTTATTCATTCTGTCCAGGTACAAGCAATTACTGTTTCTGATTTGGTGATCATGTATGGAGCTGTTTGCTAAATAATATCCGTGGCAATTGTGCCGAAGAGATTTTTGTAAATAGAGACATTAATTATATTAGTAATTGTGACATGTAACTTATGTACAATACATTTCAGTCATTTTTAATCATTTAAACCAATTAACATGAAGAGGATTCTAGAAAATGACTTTGAAAAATGTCGGTAACGCCACAGTTACACTGTTGGTGCTTAGTTGATATAACATTTCTCTTTGTGGTTCAGGCGCATGTGAGGGAAAGTCAGTGAATGTTATAACCACTTTGTAACTGAAGTAAATAGTATGTAGAAAGTATCTGTTTTTAAAGTCTTTCGTGTTTCTTTCAGTGTTGAATATCTTTGGATGTCTCATCTTTGACCCAGGATCACTGGACTCGGTTGAAGAGGAGAGTCTTTCATTTAAATCTTGTCTCTTCCGGTAGGGATGGTGAGTGGGAATTGTCGCGTTCTGTTTTGTTGTAAAACTTGTTGTATAGGAAGTTATGTGAAAATATCAAACATTTTCGTTAAAATTTGTGTCTGTTTATGATTATGACCTTTAATTTCGTACTTTGACCTCGAACACATAAAGAGTTTAAATATTTTGGTAGTGCCACATGGTATTGTTGTCGCCACGATGAACGGTTTTAAGATGTTATACTGTATTTCTAATCATGTACCTTTTCCTTCTAGCCTTTCAAGAGGTTTGTGGAAACGGGGAGAGTGGCTTACATCTCCGATGGGCCACATAAAGGAAAACTATGTTCCGTAGTGGACGTAATTGATCAAAATAAGGTACGTGCTTTCTTGATCATTAAAAAATATGATCTACGGAGGTTGTCTATTTGCTTCATGTGAAAACTGTATTTTCTTCTCTAATATCGAAGGTGGTTAGATTCACGAAGAATACAGCGTCTAGTGATAATTTTCTCGTGTGATACCAATTAAATTCTGGTTGACCACATGTTAATTTCGGAAAGCGATCCGTGATACTGTGGGAGTAAATTCGTACCTAGATATGGTACTTCAAATTTATCGAATGTATATTTGTTGTATGTTTGTTAGTATCATTCGGCTACCCACTCAGAGCCCTTTTCTGTGACACCTCTGATTGGACTTTTTCTGGAAATGCCAAGAAATATCAGCTGTTAACTGTGCGAAACATACTTTGTAGACACACTGCTAGTGTTTAAAGCATTTGCAAGAAAGCTTGCCTTTTGCATGTCTTGCTGCAGTGTTCATTTTACCACTGCATTGGTAGTTATGAAGTAGAATTGTTGCAGTTTAAAATCTTCATCCCATGATCTAGGGTTTCAAGAAACGATGATGGTGGATATAGATTAAATGGTGTGATAAGATTGATCAGTCTAGTAACCCCACTTCTAAATTCGCTCCATATTTATCAAACTTTAAAATGATTCTAATATTTTGAAAAACTTGTTTATTAGACAGCGCCGATTTTTTAGTATGTGTATTGTACAACAAATGGGAAATCAGCTCTTGGATATTGGGTGCTGGGATTTGAGGTTATAGTTTTTCAATGTGTGATTACTTAATGTGGAATTATATTGTTTGATGAGATGGCAATATATTTGTTGTTCTAAGAGAAATTTTGCTATTAGAAAGCTGTAAGGAAATGCTGCTAATGGAAACCCGAGTTTTACAATTGAATATTGTAATGTTGTGATTGTTTGGATGAGACTGCATTTTGAGCACCAGCTGTATAAGGAGTGAAGCATAATTGTATATAGATCAATGCACATTCATGTACTTTCAGTGTTAGGCCAGTATTCATTTCAGTCCTTGAGTGTTTTAGGACAGGTTTCACATTCATTGGCCAATTTAGGTGGGGTGTTACTTTTAGTATCTTCGTTAGGTTTTCATTGTAGGAAGATGGTGAGATAGGTTAGATGGATGCCCAGTGCCGATCACCAAGAAAATATTTGGCTGTCTGTATTATGCATTGTTATCAAACAACTGGTTTATTTTGGTCACATTTGATGAGAGTTCAGTTTTCTGGGATTACGGAAGTGTCAGATTCCTGTCGTCAGCTTTGACCTGTGACGTCATCAATATGGCTTGGCTGAAATGGCTATTCTAAGTGTATCCAATATGGCGCCTATGATGTCACTACATCCACATGGCAACAAACACGAAAATACGTATAAATAAGAGAATAACATCTCCCTCCATAAATAGTCAACCTAATGGGAGAAATGTGGGATATTGGGTGTTTTAGGGAATGGACAAGCTAAATATAACAGTAAAAAACACATCAAGATTGCAAAATACACAAAATGAGGATCCAAAATAAAAATGTACTGGAATTGGACACTTCCCTTGACCTATGTAGATCAACTGCAGCTGATGATACCAAAACACCAACACCTACAGCAAAAACTAGGAAAATAATTGGAATCGGACACTTCCCTTCACCACAGCTGACGATACCCAAGCACCAGTAGTTACATATAAAACTACGGAAATTGGAATCGGACACACAGACAGTGCGAGCGTCATTGGTCATAAGACGGGTGGAATTGGATGCTTCTGTCGACCTGTTTCTGGTCGCCAAATATTGAAAAGCCTATAGCTCTCTTCTTATCAGGAAAAAATCTATAGAAATTGCACCTTTTCTCATAATCTTAAAAGTATAACAACTTTTGGGGTAAGGTATGTATCTAGGGGCATAGGTGTGTACCAATTCGACTCTAATTAAAAAAAGGCTCTACATGCAGGATCATGAATTAGAGAAAAATGAAATGAATTTAAGGTATTTCAGATAATTAATGGCCATAATTGCAGTATTAACATGTTTGAAATCAGTCAAGCCTAGTATGGATCTAGTTTCCAAAGGTAATTACAGACGTGTGATAAACTTGCTGGAAGTGGAAATTGCTGTAGTTCAGTGTTCAGCAAAAGATATGCATTTAATTAAGTGTTGGCTTAGTCTTTGATTTGAATAGGTGACTTGTCAGTTTCTGTTATAACTGGTAAGAAACCTGTACATGTGGTAGTCGACACATTTACAACAGTCCTACTTTCATAAGAATGTATGGGATTCAATGTTCATTTCAATTTGGCACTTGGTTTTGTCCATTTCTGATGAGGTATGTTCACATTGCTTGCTTCTAATTATTTGTGAAATTTCTTATGGATACTCCTGTAATTTTTACTGAAAAGTGTACAATAAGTGAAAACTTGGAAAATTTTGTACATCATTTTAAATGTAGTCTCAAAGTGTAGAATATAAATATGGAGATTAAGCATTGTAAAAAAGTGCCTGATGCAATTGGAAATAGTTTTGGTGAAATTAGACGCAAGGTAAAATATTGAACCATCAATGGTATTTTTGTCTTATGGGTTAAAATTTTTTACAAACTTGTTTTGTACTGTCTTAGTCATTGTCACAGATCTGGTAGTGTGTGCTTTCCATTATGGCTGTAGCATAATTTTTAATGCATCTCTCTTAATGTAAATTTATTGAGCTTGATTGCAATTTAAAGTAATTTTTACTACAATTACGGATCACATGGAATGATGAACATACATGATAGGAATTGCCGGCTGATCGATAAATGAAGCCAACTCATTACTGACCATGTACTCAAACATGCTAAATTAGTGTTAAAATTTGATGTATCTAAAGCACTACTATATCTTTCAGGCTTTAATTGATGGACCTGTAACTGGTGTGCCTCGAGGTGAGATAAGATTGACACAGCTACACCTAACTAAGTTTAGGGTCAAGTTTCCATTTACTGCTCGCAGTAGGGTTGTGAGGAAGGCATGGCTTGATGGAAAAGTTGATGAAAAATGGAAGGAAAGTTTGTGGGCGAAGAAATTGGAAGCCAAGCAAAAGGTAAATATTAATCCTTGGTGGTTGTAACATTTTTGTGATAATGATGAACCAATTTGATAGGAATTGCCGGCTGATCGATAAATGAAGCCAATTATTTACTGAATCTTGAATCTGATGTTATATGTAAGTTTTGTCCATTAACATTTTCTAAAAAGAGGCTTCATTTTCAGAGAGTTGCAATGACAGACTTCGATCGCTTCAAGTTACGTAAAGCAAAACAACTTAGAAACAAGGTCCGTAGCTTAGCGTATTACAAGCTCAAGAAGAAGGCAACTCGTGCAGGAACCCTGTACGGTAAGAAGAAATCAAAGGATGCGAAGAAAGAGAAGAAACCCAAATCCAAACCAGCACCCAAGAAATAATGTATAAAGTCTGAGAAAAATAAAACTTATAAGTTATGTACTTGTTATACTTTTTATTTGTGAAAAGTGTGTGTGTGTGTGTGGTGAGGGCAGCTTGCTTTATGCATAAAGTAAACTTGGCAGGAGAAAGTGTTATGTGGTTTGTCACCAAATTGTCTAAGCCATGAAATCTGCAGGTGACTTTTTCATTTTGTGTGTAGGTGCCACAAGTTTGGTGTGTATAAAGGTAAAATTTCGTGCAGTTAGCAGAGCATCAAAGTAGTTTGTTCATTTGGCCAATGAGATCTGCAGGTACTCTTCTCCCCCCCCCCCCCCCCCTCTCTGTGTGATTATTTTACACTATTACAGTGAATATATGCCTTTAATTTGGAAGTTTGTTAGTAGAGCAAGTTCCATATTGAAGTGGATTTCATGTTTTTAGTTTTGAGTGGAAAAGCAATGTGAAGAAGACAACTTGGCAATGAAACAGTCACCTTCAAAACAAACCTGCAGCTCGAGCTGCATTACACATTAGTATGTCACCACAACTAAGCTATTCTCTGCAGTCGAGTGAAATGAATGTTATAACAATAACTACATAAGACATATTACAAACATGTGCTGTGAGTGTACAGCTGCAGCATACGGTGCCCACGAATTACTTAGCTGAATTACAATTGCTGATTGTAGGGCACAATTTCTGCAACTCTTTTGACGTGTTTGTTGGTGAGATAATGCAAAGAAATGTAAATCATGCAAAATTTGAAACAGCTTAAATTGAACCAGCAGAGCATGCAAGTTCGTCATACTTATTGCACTTGAAATATACACGGTATTTTTCTGGCTCAATATTATGTAAAAATCACCAATGTCTTTCAGACACTATTAACAATGCATATGTTTTGCAGGTTTTTGTAGTTACTGGGTAATGTAGCACACTTTCTAAACGAATTGGTATTTTAATTGTTTTTGAACCTGTTTAGGGTTATTAGAAAAATTACAAAGAACTCGATGCGTATATTTTTCCAAAATGCTTCCTCAAATTGAGTTACCATTTTATCAAATGTTATATATTTGAAGGAGACCAAATTTTTACCAGATATGCATGACATGATGGCTAAGGTAATAGACCTATTTAATTCCACATATTATGTATATTACAAGGGAAAAAATCACATCTTACATTTTAATTTTTATAATTTTTTTCTTTAAATGCGAACATTTTTAGGTTAGGCTTTACCGTGACTGTTATTGACATTAAATGAAACAATGTTTACTGTTACAAGTCACTGTTTATTTGTTTCCACGACGCGTTTCAAAGGTTTAAACCTCCATCAGGTGGATATACATCAGTTAATACGGCATTTGTGTGTTTGTGTTGTTACGATTATATATTTGTTTATACAATATGATAGTGTTCATGTGATGTGTTACGACTGTGAAAGGAGACAGTGTCACAACTTCCTCCAAAGAAATCGTAACACAACACGAACACACAAATGCCATATTAACTGATGTATATCCACCTGATGATGGAGGTTTAAATCTTTGAAACGCGTCGTGGAAACAAATAAACAGTGACTGGTAACAGTAAACGTATTGTTTCATTTAATTTTTTTCTTAATAAGAATATTAGTTCTCTAATTTAGTTGATTCTGTGATAACACTTGGGTCTACTACGTAAGTATGGGCCATTGAAAATTAAAACAATGCTTTATAAACTTCAGGAAATATTTGTACCTGAATTCTGAGAAATACAACTTGCGGGAAACTGCAAATGGAGAGAATAGTCCAATTAGGGTCAATCCAAGTGAAGTCAATTTTTATTAAGTTGGTCTAGTTTTTAATATTTTAATTTTTTATGTGATTATCCTATAATTGAGATGTTCAAAACAGTTTTTAAATGAATTTACCTTCCACCCTGACTGAATGGTGGACATTTTCGTTTGTAAGCTTGCAATGGTGATTCAGTTGTGACACATTAGTAAAATATGAATATCTCTGCATTGGGTTAAGTTACAACATTGCAGTTGACATGATTGTTTATAGAAAAGTGTCCTCTACAACATTGTCCATTACACATAATACCCTAAATTCAAAATTAACCAGTCAAAAGACCTCCAACGTTTGGTATCCAAATTTTCAGAAATCCACTTTTTAGGCCCAACAATAACAAGGAGAGAAAGAAAACTGGCGTTCTACGGATCGGAGCGTGGAATGTCAGATCCCTTAATCGGGCAGGTAGGTTAGAAAATTTAAAAAGGGAAATGGATAGGTTAAAGTTAGATATAGTGGGAATTAGTGAAGTTCGGTGGCAGGAGGAACAAGACTTCTGGTCAGGTGACTACAGGGTTATAAACACAAAATCAAATAGGGGTAATGCAGGAGTAGGTTTAATAATGAATAGGAATGCGGGTAAGCTACTACAAACAGCATAGTGAACGCATTATTGTGGCCAAGATAGATACGAAGCCCACACCTACTACAGTAGTACAAGTTTATATGCCAACTAGCTCTGCAGATGATGAAGAAATTGAAGAAATGTACGATGAAATAAAAGAAATTATTCAGATAGTGAAGGGAGACGAAAATTTAATAGTAATGGGTGACTGGAATTCGAGTGTAGGAAAAGGGAGAGAAGGAAACATAGTAGGTGAATATGGATTGGGGCTAAGAAATGAAAGAGGAAGCCGCCTAGTAGAATTTTGCACAGAGCACAACTTAATCATAGCTAACACTTGGTTTAAGAATCATGAAAGAAGGTTGTATACGTGGAAGAACCCTGGAGATACTAAAAGGTATCAGATAGATTATATAATGGTAAGACAGAGATTTAGGAACCAGGTTTTAAGTTGTAAGACATTTCCAGGGGCAGATGTGGACTCTGACCACAATCTATTGGTTATGACCTGTAGATTAAAACTGCAAAAATGTGGGAAATTAAGGAGATGGGACCTGGATAAACTGAAAGAACCAGAGGTTGTACAGAGTTTCAGGGAGAGCATAAGGGAACAATTGACAGGAATAGGGGAAAGAAATACAGTAGAAGAAGAATGGGTAGCTCTGAGGGATGTAGTAGTGAAGGCAGCAGAGGATAAAGTAGGTTCTAAGACGAGGGCTGCTAGAAATCCTTGGGTAACAGAAGAAATATTGAATTTAATTGATGAAAGGAGAAAATATAAAAATGCAGTAAATGAAGCAGGCAAAAAGGAATACAAACGTCTCAAAAATGAGATCGACAGGAAGTGCAAAATGGCTAAACAGGGATGGCTAGAGGACAAATGTAAGGATGTAGAGGCTTATCTCACTAGGGGTAAGATAGATACTGCCTACAGGAAAATTAGAGAGACCTTTGGAGAAAAGAGAACCACTTGTATGAATATCAAGAGATCAGATGGAAACCCAGTTCTAAGCAAAGAAGGGAAGGCAGAAAGGTGGAAGGAGTATATAGGTGGTTTATACAAGGGCGATGTACTTCAGGACAATATTATGGAAATGGAAGAGGATGTAGACGAAGATGAAATGGGAGATACAATACTGCGTGAAGAGTTTGACAGAGCACTGAAAGACCTGAGTTGAAACAAGGCCCCCGGAGTAGACAACATTCCATTGGAACTACTGACAGCCTTGGGAGAGCCAGTCCTGACAAAACTCTTTATCATCTGGTGAGCAAGATGTATGAGACAGGCAAAATACCCTCAGACTTCAAGAAGAATATAATAATTCCAATCCCAAAGAAAGCAGGTGTTGACAGATGTGAAAATTATCGAACTATCAGTTTAATAAGTCACAGCTGCAAAATACTAACGCGAATTCTTTACAGACGAATGGAAAAACTAGTAGAAGCTGACCTCGGGGAAGATCAGTTTGGATTCCGTAGAAATGTTTGAACACGTCAGGCAATACTGTCTCTACGACTTATCTTAGAAGCTAGATTAAGGAAGGGCAAACCTACGTTTCTAGCATTTGTAGACTTACAGAAAGCTTTTGACAATGTTGACTGGAATACTCTTTTTCAAATTCTAAAGGTGGCAGGGGTAAAATACAGGGAGCGAAAGGGTATTTACAATTTGTACAGAAACCAGATGGCAGTTATAAGAGTCGTTGGACATGAAAGGGAAGCAGTGGTTGGGAAAGGAGTGAGACAGGGTTGTAGCCTCTCCCCAATGTTATTCAATCTGTATATTGAGCAAGCAGTAAAGGAAACAAAAGAAACATTCGTGATAGGTATTAAAATTCATGGAGACGAAGTAAAAACTTTGAGGTTCGCCGATGACATTGTAATTCTGTCAGAGACGGCAAAGGACTTGGAAGAGCAGTTGAACGGAATGGACAGTGTCTTGAAAGGAGGATATAAGATGAACATTAACAAAAGCAAAACGAGGATAATGGAATGTAGTCAAATTAAATCGGGTGATGCTGAGGGAATTAGATTAGGAAATGAGACACTTAAAGTAGTAAAGGAGTTTTGCTATTTAGGAAGTAAAATAACTGATGATGGTCGAAGTAGAGAGGATATAAAATGTAGACTGGCAATGGCAAGGAAAGCGTTTCTGAAGAAGAGAAATTTGTTAACATCGAATATAGATTTATGGATCAGGAAGTCGTTTCTGAAAGTATTTGTTTGGAGTGTAGCCATGTATGGAAGTGAAACATGGACGATAACTAGTTTGGACAAGAAGAGAATAGAAGCTTTCGAAATGTGGTGCTACAGAAGAATACTGAAGATAAGGTGGATAGATCACGTAACTAATGAGGAGGTATTGAATAGGATTGGGGAGAAGAGAAGTTTGTGGCACAACTTGACTAGAAGAAGGGATCGGTTGGTAGGACATGTTTTGAGGCATCAAGGGATCACAAATTTAGCATTGGAGGGCAGCGTGGAGGGTAAAAATCGTAGAGGGAGACCGAGAGATGAGTACACTAAGCAGATTCAGAAGGATGTAGGTTGCAGTAGGTACTGGGAGATGAAGCAGCTTGCACAGGATAGAGTAGCATGGAGAGCTGCATCAAACCAGTCTCAGGACTGAAGACAACAACAACAACAATAACAAGGAGTGATTTGAGTCAGTTTTTCCCTATAGTTAGATATCGTACACCACTAGCCTCATATAGAGCAAAAACACTTTTCCTTAATTTTTATGAATTTTTGAAATTTGATAATTTTCATTTTTTGTTAAGTTAGGGGTCAATCTCAGGTGGGCCTGAATTTAAAAATATTATTTTTGCACAGTTTGTACACCTATATGATAGCAATGTACTGTAAGAATTTCAACAATATCTGACTGGACAAAGTATGAATTTTTGAAAGTGAGGAGATAATTCACATTACAGCTGATCTTATGGCTGTTGCATTTTCTTGTGTGATATTGGTGGGATATATTTGTTGAACTAAAGTACTGAATTATATAAAAAGTGGAAACATCACTGAAATTAACATAGATGTTATTTTGAGATACTTAAAATATTTTCAATTAATGTCCTTCAAAATGCGACTGTTCCTAAACCTGGTGGTGAGTGTTAAAGACTTATTTCTTCAGGCAGCTTCTGTGATATTACTCCCAGATGTGGCCAGTTCAAACACTGAAAGTTTCCTTGAAACATTTATCATTGGTATCCTTTCTCTAGTAGATTTCTTGGATGAGCAGGATGGTGAAAATGCACAAAAACATCGTTTTCCAAATTTATTCTTTCGACCTCAGCAAGCCACCACTCCGTCATACGCGCATGCCACTATGTCATTCAAGGTTAAAGAGAGAGAAATGTAATTTCACTGATACAATGATATTCATAAATTTCGGTTTCTGTTGTTACATAGCATTGAACTATGTTCCTGCAATGCCAAGGGATTTGTGGAAATGCGTTGTTCCTTTATAGCAATAAAAAGTTTTCAAATCTGGTTTGAAGTGTTTTTTTCATATGCAGAACCACTTTCTTGATCAGAAAATAGATAATGCCTTTAATATTATCCTTCACATTTTACCACCTCCTCCATCACATGCATTTTTACCATGGCAATATGAAAAGTAGTGCCATTCAGCCCCCAACCCAAAGTCTACTTTGTGATTGCACAGATTTGAAAACTTCTTTTTGTTCTTATATTGATTACCAATTCCATCTGAAAAGTATATCAGCTTCTCAACCTTGAGAAAATTATCTTTTTATGTAATTTCTTACATACTTTTGAAACACATGTACAGCCAAAGTGTTATGCTCCAAGTAGTAGCTTAGAATGCAAATTAAAGAACTGCAAACATCTTTTTCATTTTTTAAGTAGAGAATAAATGGATGCAATGTTGTCTGGCCATTGACCCAGTGGTTTGCTTGTATTGCATCCTGAATCACAAATGTAAAATTTTCTGCAAAATCAGTTTGCACTATGCATTCAGTTTCATGAAATGTGCTTATTTGTCCTTCAAAATCTTTGGATTTGAGAAACGTGGTGGTGACTTTTGAGTTTTTGTAAATTACCGTATTTACTTGAATCTAAGCCGCACCTGGAATTTGAGAAAAGTCTTAGACCGCACTTCCAAATCAAAACAGAGTTGGTACATTGTAACATGAGACACAATTTAGGTCGAATGGATGAAGATACATCTACAGTAGTTTGGTTCGAGTAATAAGTTTAACAGTTAAGATTTGCCAAGTAGCCATTGCTATGTGTCAGGTGCTCCGTCTGTATTTGTACAGGTACCCTTCCTTTTTCATGTGCTTCATCTGGTTTGAATTGATTGCTTATTGTGCTTTGATCTGATAAGTGATGTTTTCTTGGTTATAGGTGTTTACGTCACTATAAGCTGAAACTGCATTATTATACTGTCATGCATTGTCGCATTCTGATAATGAGTGTTTACGACCTGTAGCCGCTCGCGGCATGGCTCGTTTTTGTGCGCTCTACTGCCGCTTTCAATAAAAAAGAAGAGGAATTGTCTCACAAGCGATACAAATGCAAGAGACTGCTATCTGTTGTTACTTCTGTTTTCTTTGATAATATACTGCGTATGATAGATGATGATCTGAATGAGAGTTAAGCGAAAAATTTTCTCTGTTTGAAAATCTTTGCAGATGCCTCTTTACTTCATTACATTCAGCACAGAAATTAGTCATCTTAGATTTAAAAATCTAGTCAGTGGCTGTGCTTCATTTCTGACTGTATCACTATTCAGCATAAGAATAATACGAATATAAACATGACACAATATGTATATTCTCCCGTGTTTGCTGTTGTCTCACACTAGTTTCGTAGTTTATTAGGCAGACAGGCTTTAAATGAGATAGCAGCAAACACTAAAGAATACACGGCATTATGTTTACATTCTTCTACCTTTTCTCTTAATTTTTTTGCTGACGAAGAGGTTTCGGTGCCAGTATTTATCCATGTGCCCGCAAAGCATGCCTGTGTAGTGCTCATACATTCGACGGCAGAAATTAGTTGTGGCGGCACCTACCAACATTTTTCAGAACTTCCACTTACTTTGCACTCGATTGTAAGCCGCAGGCGGTTTTTTGGATTACAAAAACCGGAAAAAGTGTGGCATAGATTTGAGTAAATAGGGTATCAATTACAGATTCTAGGTACTCTTCCTGAGGTTATCGTTTCGGCCCTGTCAGTTGTGACCCACTGTTTGAAGGTAATACTGCCTGGCATTTCCTCGTATTTGTGAGACAATTCAATAACAGTTTCCTTACCAGGGAATTTATTAAACTCATCATTCAGTCATAGCTGTTAGTGTCACAGATTATTAAATCTAATAATACTTTGTAGTTGAGATCACTGAGTTTTGCAGCCACAATCAGTAGTTTGACGTTTTGATGATATAAACACACACACATACGGAGTGTGTCCAAAGCACAAATCCATCACTTTTCTGGAGGTCACAAAATTCTGACCTTCCAATTTTGCATTCAGGATGAGAAATTTTGAAAGCTACATAAAGTTCATTTAAATTACACAGCACTAGTGGTTTCTGCTTTGTTATTTAAAATGCATTCATAACAACTCTGCAACCTGGGCACATTCTACTGTTTTCATCATCTCCAAAAAACTGCTGGATCTTTTTGTTTCTTCACTTACACCTAATCCTTTCTTCTTTCCTAAAACTTGAAGAATGCCTTTCTCTTTCACTAATTTTTGGGTTAGTTAACCAAACGATGAAAAATGTTGAATTCATGAATTATCTTTTCTCCTAACCAGGAGTTAGAGCAAACTTGAAATTTTAACTTTTTCCTCTTTAGATGTAACTGAACATTTAATTTTTAATTTATCTATTAAGCTCAAATATTCACTGTCAGATGATGCTAGTGGTAGGTTTTCTTCTTTAGAAATAATGTTGGTATCTGTATCATTGAAGCATGATTCCAAGTCTTTTCTAATTTTGTCTGAAATGTGTTGTATCTTATTTTCAATAGCTGCTTTCCTTTTTCTACTACTTTATTTTATTATTTTCGAAGAAGGAGATACGTCTAACTTAGAACAAGCAAAATCCAATATGCTAACAGCTTCCATATTAGGAATATAAATGTCATTAATAAGGTTACATGATTCTGGTCCTGGATTCACAACAAATATTTTTGAGTAACAATTTGGTCACAGGGAATTTCCAGGAATCACATTGTTTCACTTGGGAAGCTGTTTTACTCTCACATAAGGACAAATGTTCAAGTTTTATTTCCCTCAAACCTTTAATAATAGGCTTTTTATGAACTTTTAAGTGGATCACAGCACTTTCTTCCAAAAATGTGGTTGTACTTCAGAATATATTTCTTCTCATGATACACTGATGTTACAGAAGAACTTGAAATTCAAACAAAGTTTGTGTAACTTCATCAAAGCCATTGGCATTTTTCATGTTTTTTTTGAAACCGAATCACAAACTGTTTTGTTCGGTTAGATATCAGCGTTGAAAATTTTACAGTATGTTGTTATCATATAAGTGTACAAACAGCGCAAAAATATTTTTACATTCAGTTCCACTTGAGATAACTAACCCCCAAACTTTACAAAAAATCAAAATTTTCAAATTTCATAAATTAAGGAAACATTTGTAAGAGTTCTTGCTCTATATGAAGCTAGTAGTGTATATCTAACTATAGGGGAAAATAGGCTCTCATAAATCACTCCTTGTTTGTTGTTTTTGGGCCTAAAAAGCGGATTTCTGAAGATTTGGATACCAAACTTTGGAGGTCATTTTGACTGGTTAATTTTGAATTTTGTGTAATAGACGGTGTTGTAGAGGACACTTTTTGAAAAACAATCATATCAATTGAAATGTTGTAACTTAACACAGTGTAGAGATATTCATATTTTTGCTGATGTCTCCAGACTGAAAAGTCGTCGCGCGCTTACAAATAAAAATGTCCACCATCCAGTAAAGGTGCAAGATAAATTATTTTAAAAAACTGTTTTCAATGTTTCAATTATAGGGCAATCACATAAAAAAAGTAAAATATTTAAAAATGGTCAAGCAACCGTCACTGGACCACTTCATTCTCATTAAAACTGTGCCTCACAACATTCCTGAAGCATAATCTTTCATCCTGCCAGCATTTCTCCATCTTCAAGCTTCCTTTTTGCATTCCTTTTAGAACTTCTTGTTTCTTTAGTAACTTGAAGAGCTAATCTTCCAGCTTCATACATCCGTTGTCTGTCACACACAAGCAATTGAACTTCCATATTAGAGCCACATTTTATGCCTAAATTTCTCAGGACTTCCAATCTTCCTGTAACTCCATCATTGAAACATGTCACTGCATCTAGTACACCAACTTTTAATGTATTAGTCCTACAAAAACATTCTTGAGTAATCTTTCCCATGTGCAATGGTTGAAAAGTTATTATATTCTGAGTGCCCCCCATTAATACTAAGCAAAACAGGGTCACTCAGGTCTCTAAAAATTGGTTTTATTCCATTTGTAACAGGCTCAGGAAGAGAATGCTTATGGTGATATATTTGACCTTTTGCTTTTTGGTAATCACACCTAGAATCTGTGTGGTGGGCGCTGCAGTTATGGACTGTGCGGCTGGTCCCGGCAAGGGTTGGAGAGAGAGAGAGAGAGAGAGAGAGAGAGTGTGTGTGTGTGTGTGTGTGTGTGTTTTTGAAAGCTTTTAGAGTCTCGGTCGTTTAGGTACTTCATGTATCTAATGTTATAAACAGGGCACCGACCTCTGAAATATTTTTACAGCTCCTCTGTAACCATCATAATTCTTAGAAAACTGATGATCAATATGTCCTTCAGTGTTACCATGGCAAGTATGGCAGTACTTAGATAAGCACTCAACATAAAAACTTTTCTATTCTCCAGACAGAAGTGCGACAGCAGTGTCCCTGGTTCCACTAATATTTACAGTTTCTTCTACGGCACGTTTTGTAGATGCTTTAGACACAACTGTCAAGGCACCTAAAATATTTTTATGTACTTGCTGAACCTGCTGGGAGGAGGCGGAGGGTCTGTCTTTCCCTGTTGCATACACTAACTTAAAATTCACGTCATATGAATCGTGCACAATGTTTCAAGTCATTTTCGAGGTAGATTTATTGTAAGATCTACACAGAACAACTAATTTTGATATTAAACCCTTCCTTCTATTTGTTGAGTTATTTCCAGACAGCCTACGCTATCACCTTGTTTACTTTTCGCCACTTCCTTTATCAAAGAAGATATGATACCCACATCGTCATCATCATCATCAACAACAACAACAACAAAAAATCCACTGCAAACAGCGTCAGTTAACACAGAAATTTGAATCACCAGGAGGTGTGGCATGTGGGAGTTTCTTCCCTGAAGAAAAGATACATAGGTTACTTTCAGTAGTGTGACTTGCTTTGTTTGTGAACTGATTACCACAGAATTTCCTTTTATTGAATTTCTTGATACATGGCATGGTTCATATTTATTGCACACTAAAGGATATGTACCTCTACAAATATATGTAGCACTTGGGCGACAAACATTCAGTAACACATGAACAAACTGCTTCAGCAAAACGAAAATAAATACTAGCGAAGATAATCATTTACAGACACTAGAAACCTGCACTGTTACCAGGATATACAATTAATCGTATGTATAATTGCTGGAAACAGAACGTTTAGTTCTTTTCGAAATAATACTGGTTTCTGTAACGGCATGCATGACCGTAACTACAAAATTTGGTATATATTGGTCAATTTCCATTTGAAACTGTATAATGTATAAATAAATGTAATCGAGAAAGATTTTAGAATATAATAGTCATTAAAAAATATCAATTTTTCCGCCATTTATAAGTACCCTGTATTCCTAAGTGTGGTAAATAGCCGCATTATCATATGGTTCCTGTTTTCGTGAGCTGCTTCATTATCCACTTTAACAGGTGTCTGGTTCACAGAGTAACATTTCTGTGTAGAGTTGCAGTGAAAGGAAACTTAACACATTGACTGCCATGAAGCTGCTTTTGGCCACAGCAGAGTATGACACTGTGCCACTGGTGGCCACAGCAGGGCTAGGTGGGATGGCCTGAGGGTGAAACACCTATCACTATGCTTGTGGCAGTCAGTGTGATTAAAAAAAAAAAGTTTTGAACATATAAACTGGCATTTGCTCTGTCATTCCTTTTCTTATGGGAAGCTTCTTCCTTCTATCATACATTTGTGTTTTACGTCATGGCGGATAACCAAAGACTGATTAAGACAGTCTAGAGCTTAGAGTGAAGTTCTAGTGCAGAATGTTATTCACATATAATTGAAAATAGGATTGTTGTTCAAGTTTCATTAAAAATGCTGAGGGCTTCTGAAGACTGTAGAGCAAAATGATTTCCTGTCCCTAATGACTGGTAAGTTTTGCAAGTTACAGAATTGGAGGTGATTGTGGAATTAACACATTTGTAATTTCTTAATACATACATGGAAGAAGCCTGGAGATACTGACAGGTTTCAGATAGATTATATAATTGTAAGACAGAGATTTAGGAACCAGGTTTTAAATTGTAAGACATTTCCAGGGGCAGATGTGGACTCTGACCACAATCTATTGGTTATGACCTGCAGATTAAAACTAAAGAAACTGCAAATAGGTGGGAATTTAAGGAGATGGGACCTGGATAAACTGAAAGAACCAGAGTTTCAGGGAGAGCATAATGGAGCAATTGACAGGAATGGGGGAAAGAAATACGGTAGAAGAAGAATGGGTAGCTTTGAGAGATGAAGTAGTGAAGGCAGCAGAGGATCAAGTAGGTAAAAAGATGGAGGCTAGTAGAAATCCTTGGGTAACAGAAGAAATATTGAATTTAACTAATTAATGGAAAATCTCATATAAAGATGTGAAACAATTACTAACAAAGAGATAGAGGGGCTGGCCAGTACTTACCTCAGCTCAGTACAGCCGATAGAAACACAAAAAACAACCGAAAATTTAAGTTCCTAGCTTTCGGAATAAATGTTCCTTCATCAGGGAGGAGAGAGGGGAAAGAAAGGGAAGAAGGGAAGTGGATTTAGTTACTCACAACCCAGGTTATGAAGCAACAGGGAAAGGAAAACAGGGAAGGTAGCAAAGATGGAGGCATGGTTGTCTGAGGGAAGCCAAAGTGAATTTAATTGATGAAAGGAGAAAATATAAAAATGCAGTAAATGAAGCAGGCAAAAAGGAATACAGACATCTCAAAGATGAGGTCGACAGGAAGTGCAAAATGGCTAAGCAGGGATGGCTAGAGGACAAATGTAAGGATGTAGAGGCTTATCTCACTAGGGGTAAGATAGATACTGCCTACAGGAAAATTAAAGAGACCTTTGGAGAAAAGAGAACCACTTGTATGAATATCAAGAGCTCAGATGGAAACCCAGTTCTAAGCAAAGAAGGGAAGGCAGAAAGGTGGAAGGAGTATATAGGTGGTTTATACAAGGGCGATGTACTTCAGGACAATATTATGGAAATGGAAGAGGATGTAGACGAAGATGAAATGGGAGATACAATACTGCGTGAAGAGTTTGACAGAGCACTGAAAGACCTGAGTTGAAACAAGGCCCCCGGAGTAGACAACATTCCATTGGAACTACTGACAGCCTTGGGAGAGCCAGTCCTGACAAAACTCTTATCATCTGGTGAGCAAGATGTATGAGACAGGCAAAATACCCTCAGACTTCAAGAAGAATATAATAATTCCAATCCCAAAGAAAGCAGGTGTTGACAGATGTGAAAATTATCGAACTATCAGTTTAATAAGTCACAGCTGCAAAATACTAACGCGAATTCTTTACAGACGAATGGAAAAACTAGTAGAAGCTGACCTCGGGGAAGATCAGTTTGGATTCCGTAGAAATGTTTGAACACGTCAGGCAATACTGTCTCTACGACTTATCTTAGAAGCTAGATTAAGGAAGGGCAAACCTACGTTTCTAGCATTTGTAGACTTACAGAAAGCTTTTGACAGTGTTGATTGGAATACTCTCTTTCAAATTCTGAAGGTAGCAGGGGTAATAATACAGGGAGCGAAAGGGTATTTACAATTTGTACAGAAACCAGATGGCAGTTATAAGAGTCGTTGGACATGAAAGGGAAGCAGTGGTTGGGAAGGGAGTGAGACAGGGTTGCAGTCTCTCCCCGCTGTTATTCAATCTGTGTATTGAGCAAGCAGTGAAGGAAACAAAAGAAAAATTCGGAGTAGGTATTAAAATCTATGGAGAAGAAATAACAATGTTGAGGTTTGCCGATGACATCGTAATTCTGTCAGAGACGGCAATGGATTTAGAAGAGCAGTTGAATGGAATGGATCGTGTCTTGAAAGGAGGATATAAGGTGAACATCAACAAAAGCAAAATGAGGATAATGGAATGTAGTCGAATAAAGTCGGGTGATGCTGAGGGAATTAGATTAGGAAATGAGACAATTAAAGTAGTAAAGGAGTTTTGCTATTTGGGGAGCAAAATAACTGATGATGGTCGAAGTAGAGAGGATATAAAATGTAGACTGGCAATGGCAAGGAAAGCGTTTCTGAAGAAGAGAAATTTGTTAACATCGAGTATATATTTAAGTGTCAGGAAGTCATTTCTGAAAGTATTTGTATGGAGTGTAGCCATGTATGGAAGTGAAACATGGACGATAACTAGTTTGGACAAGAAGAGAATAGAAGCTTTCGAAATGTGGTTCTACAGAAGAATGCTGAAGATTAGATGGGAAGATCACATAACTAATGAGGAAGTATTGAATAGGATTGGAGAGAAGAGAAGTTTGTGGCACAACTTGACCAGAAGAAGGGATCGGTTGGTAGGACATGTTCTGAGGCGTCAAGGGATCACCAATTTAGTATTAAAGGGGAGCGTGGAGGGTAAACATCGTAGAGGAAGACCAAGAGATGATTACACTAAGCAGATTCAGAAGGATGTAGGTTGCAGTAGGTACTGGGAGATGAAACAGCTTGCACAAGATAGAGTAGCATGGAGAGCTGCATCAAACCAGTCTCAGGACTGAAGATCACAACAACAACAATTTCTTAATAACCAGTACAACAACAATGTTGCTTTGTGAAGCAACAAGCTGTCTGTGAAGGTGTAATGCATTGTAATTCTTGTGCAGCAAATTTCAATATATGTAATATTTTCTGGTGTTACATCTCCAACAGTTTTATCAAGCACATGTTGAATATCAAAAATTGCCTGCAGTCTCCTGCGCCGGTAATATCAGCTCATAGTGTGTGGCATTTGTCAATGTGGCTAATGGACAACTCTTCAGTTATGTGCCACACTGTTCGTGGTATGGAAGGTAATGTGGTTAATTTATTGACTTCACTGGCCTGCAAATGATCAATTACTTTCATTAGAGGCAACTATGAATTTGTCTAGAAAGGCTTGTGAAATATAATAGCAGAGGAAATAAGTGATACCTTAGTTTGTCACAGCTTTGTTATTGGTATTTGAAAATACCAGCCTTATGAGAATTGCTGACGTGTATAGAACAGTATTTTCAAAATCCTGCTGTGGCTGTTCAAGTACAGCCAATGGACTGCAAGTCCAGTAAGCGTGTCATCAAGATGCCCTTACAAGGGCACCTGTGTGTGAGCATACATACAACTTTTCTGAAAGCATAACAGTAGAAGATCTGTTGTTGTTACTGGGAAATGCAGTTTTATGATTTTTGGTCTTATTCAGAACA
Source organism: Schistocerca gregaria (assembly GCF_023897955.1). Taxonomy (NCBI): domain Eukaryota; kingdom Metazoa; phylum Arthropoda; class Insecta; order Orthoptera; family Acrididae; genus Schistocerca; species Schistocerca gregaria. The sequence goes on along the minus strand of NC_064923.1, from coordinate 99,427,760 downwards.
ATTACATGAAAGGAGGGATGACCTTTGATCCTAAGTGGGTAATGTAAATGCTAATCAGTAGACAGTTCACACTGTCACATTCTTTTTAGAGATTGAGTGCCTCTTTAAAAGTTACAAATGTGATCGTGTAGGCTTGGTGCCAGATGACAATTTATTGAATATAACTTTAGCATGTGCCGGTTTAAGAAATCAGGGAGTTCTAATTTTGCATAAATGTCGCAACTATACCTTCATTTTCATATTACGGGGAAAAATTGAAGATAACATTTATATACAATCATTAACAGCTTCACAGATACGTGCATGCAGTCTTTTAGTAAAATTTATGGACAGACATGACCAATCATAAGCTAATTTGATGAATAAGAGATTTGTCTTTACAAATCTAAATTTTTATTTCTTGTAAATAAAATAGTATAGTTGTGTCTCATTCCATTTTCAACATTTTCATGTTAGCTCTTGAACTGTTGTATATGTATCAATGAACACACTCCCCTGTACTCTTGTCAAAAACTTTGTTTTTGGCCTTGTAGAGTGAGAGTATTGCCTGTTATGGTCCAGTGTCTTGTTTCTGTTTTTGACTGCTCAGCAAATTTGTTATTTAGGATAAATTCAATGTTGATCAGGGTGATAACTTTTGTTGTCTATTTTATGCATAATCGTATGCTTCTGATGATTTGGATTCAAAACAATGTCAGTATGGTTCAATCATCTCATTTTACATCACACTTTGGACTACTATGTAATCTGTTATCTTAATACCTTATTTTGTCCTCTGTTGGCTAGGCTGAAGGAATTTAATTTGTTGCCTGGAGATGAATGTTATTAAGTCCAGCTACTGTTGTGTAGTCCATGTGTTAATATAGCAGGAGGCATGTTTTGTACAAGCTGTTCTTGGACATTAGTGAACATTTTACATCCTAGTATATCTGATGTAGCACATGTGAGATTTTCTATTGTTTCCAGTCTCTTTATGTACAGCATTGTCTAAGGAAGTTGTCCACCATGTATATAATTCTCAGATGAACTGTTGGAGAGTGCCTACCTAATAAATCACTTGCCTTATTTTTAAGACCTGTAATGACCAATTCTTCAAGAAAAAATCTAGTTTGTTTTCTACCTACACTTCTGTCTCATCCCGAAGCAATGCTTAGTTGGCAAAAACTAAGGCATTAGTTGTTGGATGTTTTATTTCATCCATTATGATAATCAAGAGAAGTTCCAAAAGACAGCTTCCTACTGAGTTTTCAAATCAACACGAAATTTCATTTTGGAACAACACACAGCAGTTGGTTTCATAATGTAAGTGTCTTAAGTGTTATTGGAAACTCTTGTTATGCCTTAAACATTCCCATACTTCATTTGTGTGACATGGTCATTGACTTTCTTGTAAAGCCAGTGGGGGATAGAATTTGCTTTGAAAACCAATGTAATCCTGAAATTAAGGAATATTTTCAATAAATCTGTACATTTATGTTTCCATAGTGCATTTCATCAATCAAGAGCTGTGTGCTGATGGAAGCCTGTTGAACATGTAAAAAATTTCATGCAGGAGAGGGCTCAGATAATAATCATCTATGATTGACTGGGGTGCATTTTATAGAGTGGATTATTGAAGAAAGCTGTATTAAATCTAAGGGGGGGGGGGGGGGGGGTTGTTTCAATCAGAAAGTGGACCAAGAAATCGAGTGTGTAAATACAAAATGTGCAACATACCCCTGTGCCTTGTTTGTAACATTTGGGGAAAAAAAGCTAAGTACCGGAGTCTCCACATGGGAGGAAATATTACACTGCTGCTTACTTGAAACTTTTGTATAAAAGTAAAGATGGGGTACGCAGGGCCTCGCGTAAGCAAGAGCGGAAAATAAGTAACGTTGGAAAAGTATTGGGAAACAAGAGTGCGACTCATCTCCAGATTAGTGTGATGACAAATCCAAAGACAGAGGTTTCATATGCTTGATATCTATTTGGTCTGAACTACAAATGGTAAATACGCAATTTTCATTTCATTGCTTGGAAAGTGATGGCAGAAAATCGTAGCCAATGTCCTGTACAGCTCTGACACAACTGAAATGCAACATATATATATTTTTGGATTACACGTATAACACAGAATAGGAATTGTTACTTAACATTTGACTGCCCTAGGACACCACAGCAGAGCCTTACACCGTGTGCTTGGCAGTGAAACATCCATCGATATATGTGTGCAGCAGTTAACGAGTTAAAAAGTACTATGTGAAAGTGGTCCTGTCTGTGTTATAGCCCTATTACATAAAGGTGAAAGCTTTTCTGCAAATAAAACACACATCAACTGCAGGTACACTTGTAAAACTACGCGCAAGTGACAAGTAGGAAGCAGTGTAAATGAAACAATTTTTTGTACCAAGCATAAGAGACACATGTCATTAAATGTTATCAGTGAACTCAAATCGAAGTTCTTATCTGGCACTGATCAAATCACAAATGTTATTGAAAGCGAGAAGCAACTCTCCCATCTCAAGACATATTTCCTGAAAAATTGAAGATGACAGAAATGACACTTCTGTTCAGTGGAGGCAATTCATTATAGAACACACATTTTCTGGCTTCTCTAAAACTTCAGAACAAATTTTTCTACAAAAGTCGTGCACATTTCATAGGAAAAACTTTTCATCAGGTTACCTTCCCTTCAGAAGGCTGCTGCACGCAGCAACTGTTATACAGACTTGTAAATAATAGATTTCAGCTATCAGTCATCCTTTTGAAATTTTATTGGCAGCTCTAGATTTCAGCTAGAAACTAGCAATTCTTGAAAGCACTATCATTTTTGATCAATGCATGTAATGCCTGTTGGTCGGGCTTCATCCACAGTTCATTGACTACAAATTGAAGTGAATTAACTGTGGATGAAGCCTGACCAAGAGGCATTACATGCATTGATAAAAAATGGTAGTGCATTGAGAATGGAAAGTTTCTAGCTGAAATCTAGATCTGCCAGTAAGATTTCAAAAGGACGACTGATAGCTGAAATTTATTATTTACAAGGAAAAAATTTTGTTTTATTTTTCAGAGCATGGTTTTCAGAATCATGGCGCTACAGAAAGAGCTATCTTTGATTGCATTAATGAGGCATTGACTTAACTGTATCATGAACATCTAACAATTATATTTTTGGACTTCACAAATATGTCATAAACATAAGCTATTACTTTCAAAAGAGGAACTTCAGAATAACTCTAAGGTGGGTAGTCCTGCTTTCAGAGAAAGATGCAAATATGTCAGGTGGTGCTATGCAGCTTGTAAATATTGGGATTACATACCAAGTTTTTAATTTCCAGGAAACATGTATGGTAGTTGCAATGAATGCACAATATATACATGTATGCTATTCAGAATAACGTAACTTAAAATTTAGTGTATGTAAGGTTCAATGTTAGGCCTGGTCCATTTATTACTATTCATAGATTATTTAGAATCGTCCACCTCATTCCAAAAGTTTATTATATTTGCAGACGATACAAATCAACCAGTTGTAATATAATTAAATAAACTCTACTCACCAAGAGGTGGCAGGAGAAAAAATATGAAAAGGTTAAAAGTGTGCTAGCTTTTGGAGGCAGTGGCTTCCCAGGCAGAAAGGTTGAAGGGGAAGGAAGAGGATTGTTGAGGTTTAGGAAAAGGGAAGAGTGTGAAAGTCACCCAGAACACTGGTTCAGGGATGACAGGTCTGCACTAGAGGACTTGAAAACCTGAGAGCTTAAAGGTGGAAAATAGGGTATAAGAAAGACAGATAGCTGACAGAAGGTCATGCAAAAGTTAATAAGAGCAGAAAGCTGAGTACATTTCTTTGACAAGGCTATGACTTCCTAAAGTAATGCCCTGATAAGAAGTCCATTCTGTCCAACATTTTACCCAGCACACCTAGAATAGCTTTTGGTGACCCTCCTGCCCTCTTCATCTCTGCATTAGCCTGGTCAGATACTGTACTGCTCCTGCATGCATTTCCCTACATTCCTACCACCGCCTGTGCCAGCCATGTAACTGGAAAAACATACTATCAAAAGGGGAGCCAACTGTGTACCAGCTTTCATGTAAATGCTGTTTGGCTTTCTACACTGGTATGATTACCTCCAAGTTATCAGTTTGGATGAATTGGCTGAGACAGAGAGTGTATACTGCCAATATACAATATCCTGTTGCAGAGCATGTTCTGCATCATGACCTGAGCGCCTATTTTACCACATGTGCCATCTGGACTGTTCACCCAGACACCAGTTTCTCAGAACTACCCAGGTGGGGACTGGTGTTACAACATGTCCTCAGTTGTCACCCACCTGGCTTGAATTTATGTTAATTGATTTCTCAGGTCTCAGCACTTCTTCTCTATTCCTTTCATTATTTCCTTTTAGTTCTCTATACCTTTTTATTTTCTGACCAGTCTATTTTTCCCCACCCCCTTACTTCTACCACATAAAATGCACTTATCTTTCCACTCTTATTAACTCTTGCATGATGTTTTGTCAGTAATCTGTATTGATTGTTACCCTGCCTTCCACCTATCAGCTCTCAGGTTTTCAAATCTCATCCAGTGCAGTTACCACAAACAGTCTTTCTTGATCCGGGGTTCTGGGCAACTTGCCCAAACTCTTCCAGCTTCCTCAATCTTGCCAGTATTTTTCTTCAGCACTCTTCCTTCCCCTTCAACCCTTCTGCAAGGGCGAGGAGCCACTGGCTCCCAAAGCTTTCAAATTTCTATAACGTCTGTATGTGTTTTCTCCTGCTAACACTTGATGAGTATTGATGAAGGATTCCGGGTCTCCAGCTGGGTGGTAGCGTTGATATATCGTGCATAGTATGACATTCATCAGTAGTTTATGCTGGGAAAGCCTACAGTCACATGTACTTGGTGAGCAGATTTTATTACTTATCCAAACATATTTTCAAAAATTTATTATTTTTGTTGATTTATAAACCAATTTGGAGTAAGACTGCAGTGGAATTACAGGATGAAATATAAGCCTATGTTGACGGATTACAGAGTGGTTCTTCAGAAACAGTCATAATAAAGGCAGCAAAAACAACTGGAGACCATTTACATGCCTTGCAAAGCATATGTACACAAAATCTGGACATAGCTCTGTCTAGAAAGTATGAATTTCACTAAATTCCTTGGACTGTGAGTACAAGATAGTTATATGGGATGAACATGTGAACCATATAAATGTAAAATTAAGTAGCACATTAATGTAAAAAAATTCCAACAAGATCCACAACACAGCAGTTTATAAAAAATGTGTACTGTGCACAGACTCTTTGTTACAAATGGAACTATTTTGAGGAAATACGCAAGTGGGTGTTGGTTTGTAATACAAAACATGATTATTAGCACTAATGAAAAGACCCATTCCAGAAATTTACACAAGCCACTGTTAAAATATTACTAATTCCACTTCCGTGCTTATATATCTTTGAGATCACATAACTTGTGAAGATACTGGTAACTACAAAGGACGAGTCAAAGATGACTTACAACTTTGGAATGATACAGAAATTTACTGACATAACTTACAGAATCGACAGATGTGTCATTTTGAAGCAAACAACCCCAAGTTTCACTTTAAAGTGTCATTTTGGTTTGATGTGACTACCATTTGTGATATGGCAGATATCACACTGATAATCAGTTCTTTCCCACATCCATTGCAGCAAATTGGGCATAACTTATGCAATGACAGTGTAGATTCAATTTTTTTGGTCAGATAAATTGTTTGGTAGGAGAGGAACATATGCGTGGTCTTTAATGAAACCCCAGAGAAAGAAATCCAGTGCTATCAAATCTGAGGAGTGAAGTAGCCATGTGGGTAGCTCGTCACTGCCAATCCAATAACCTGGGATGTGGTTATCAAGGAAACCTCGATCTTCCGCAAGGAAATGAGGTGGTGCAGCAACTTGCTGGTAGTAAACCATCCCAGCTCAGTTTTCTTCATCGATCAGTGGAATTAAAAAGTTTTCAAGCCTATCCAGATACACGATACCAGTGACAGTTTTCTCTGTTTATTATTCAGAAAGGTGTTAGGTGCTGTTGCCGGCCCTGTGAAATCCTGCTCTTGTTTATGGAATGACACTTTCAATTTGCTGATGGCACAAAACACATTAACTTTGGTGCTGTACAAACATGTCCCAGGGTTGCATGTGGATTTTCACTGCTTCATATTCTACTGTTGGGGGTGTTCACCATGTCACTGATATGAAATGTTGACATTTCTGGAGGCTGTTTTCTTCAGGAATGTCTCTTTGCCCTTTGATGCAACATTACCGCTTCCCCATTAACAACCCTAATCCCCTACCCCCCCCCCCCCCCCCCCCCCCCACCACCACCACCAGGGGCCTCGCCACTCCTTGGTGGGTTTGTGCTTGGATACCTTTGCAGAATTTTTCCCCTTTTGTGCTGCATGTCTATCCTCTTGCTGTTCTTTTTCCCCTCCCTTGTGCAACATGTATAGGGTGTTATTGGAAATGTTTCTCATTGTTTGTCACTGACATAACAACACTCACCACTGTTTTTCGTTCTCTTTTCCTTTCTTTGATTCCCGTCTCCTGTCCTTCCTCCGCTTCGGCAATTGAGGTTCCTCTTTTTCTTCTTCCTTCCTGTGCACTCCTGAAGAGTGGACCATGCGTCTGATGTGTAACAGGTGACTGGGTAACACATAATTCCCAGCCATGGGTCGACAGGTAAGAATTGCACGTACCCCCAGGTAAAGGACAGGCCAAGGGAGGGGTGATTGCCTGAGCTGCTATCAAAATTGCCGATTGGTCCCTCTGTCAGGAGTCCAAGAGGTATGACCTGAGGTGTGAACAATGACCTAAGGGACATAGGCCCCTTGTGAAGGGGCCCGCGAGTTTGCACAAAGTAATGGCCGCTATCGACAGGAGATCTCAAGTTGATTCCATATTTTTAGATTTCCGGAAGGCTTTTGACACCGTTCCTCACAAGCGACTTCTCATCAAGCTGCGGGCCTATGGGGTATCGTCTCAGTTGTGCGCCTGGAATCGTGATTTCCTGTCAGGAAGGTCGCAGTTCATAGTAATAAGACGGCAAATCATCGAGTAAAACTGAAGTGATATCAGGTGTTCCCCAGGGAAGCGTCCTGGGACCTCTGCTGTTCCTGATCTATATAAATGACCTGGGTGACAATCTGAGCAGTTCTCTTAGACTGTTTGCAGATGATGCTGTAATTTACCGCCTAGTCAGGTCATCCGAAGACCAGTATCAGTTGCAAAGCGATTTAGAAAAGATTGCTGTATGGTGTGGCAGGTGGCAGTTGATGCTAAATAACGGAAAGTGTGAGGTGATCCACATGAGTTCCAAAAGACAGGTTACACTACACTCGTTCGTCCCCTGTTAGAATACTGCTATGCGGAGTGGGATCCTTACCAGGTGGGATTGACGGAAGACATCGAAAGGGTGCAAAAAAGGGCAGCTCGTTTTGTATTATCACGTAATAGGGGAGAGAGTGTGGCAGATATGATACGCGAATTGGGATGGAAGTCATTAAAGCAAAGACATTTTTCGTCACGGCGAGATCTATTTACGAAATTTCAGTCACCAACTTTCTCTTCCGAATGCGAAAATATTTTGTTGAGCACAACCTACATAGGTAGGAATGAACACCAAAATAAAATAAGAGAAATCAGAGCTCGAAGAGAAAGGTTTAGGTGTTCGTTTTTCCCGGGCGCTGCTCGGGAGTGGAACGGTAGAGAGATAGTATGATTGTGATTCGATGAACCCTCTGCCAAGCACTTAAATGTGAATTGCAGAGTAGTCATGTAGATGTAGAAGGAGCGTTCCATCGGAGACGTTGGCAATCGTGGGGGATTTTCTTCACAATGAGCCAATTATCTTCACAATCAACATCTGTGAAACGTAAATGGAATGAGACTACCGATTCAAAGACCCACACAGCTGCACCTCTTTGTTTCACGTACTGAATAAAGTCAGTCCTTTTCATTGCGAAATCAGTTTATTATTCAGAAAGGTGTTAGATGCTGTTGCCGTCCCTGTGAAATCCTGCTCTTGTTTATGGAATGACACTTTGCTTTTGGAAACTACTTCGATTCTCAAGCACATCTGCATGCCGTCTCGCTTCTCCACGGCTATCCTGTTTGTGTTGAGGCTCATAGAACTTTTAATTCTTCCTGTGGTGTTATTTACACTAGGCTACTCGACGGTCTGAGTGAGGCTGAAATTCAATCATACCTCTCTGATGAGGGTGTCATTACCATTCATCGGGTGATAAAAAAAGTAGATGCCTCTTTAAATGTCCACATGCACTCTTTTTCTCACCTTTGATAGGGTGGTGCTTCCATCCAAATAAAAGCAGGCTATGTACATTCCGAACTTGATGCGCTGCTACCAGTGTCATCGTTTCAACCACACTAGAACATCTTGTCGACACCCAGCCAAATGTGTAAACTGTGGCCTCCTCCCTGCTGTATCAATTGCAATGGCGGCCATACTGCTGCCTCTCAAAATTGCCCTGTCCAGAAGATCAGGATAAAGGAAAAAGTGCATTACCCAGTCACTCGCAAGCCATTGGCTAGTTGCAAACCCTATGTTCTACCATCTGGCACTTATAGTTCTGTTCTTGCTACATATCGCTCCATGAAGGACACGCATACGCAGACACGTGACCTCAACTTCAGCTCTGAGTCTGTTGCGAAGTGTTAAGGTAGCAGCTGTGCAACAATCAATCAAACTCTCGCCTCAAGGGGCAAAGCCACCTTCTACACATCCAGCAGGTCAGAAAGGACAGAAAGAGTACTCTCATGAAGACCTCCTTCTTCCTTCCCCCAACCAACACTTCGGTCTTCCTCTGCTAACCAGAAGGACTCAAAGAAGTCCAACAAAGGCAAACGGTCTTCTCCTTTGCTGACACAAAGATCCTCTTCGATGGTGTAGCCATGTGATATCTTCGCCCGGCTGCCATCTGTGCCGATTGTGTTCACCACCATCAGTTTTCCTGCGTAGGACTCCACAAACTGACAACACAAGAAAGCCAATTCTTCTGTGGGCCTCATGGAGCAGGATCCTTCTGCCTTTGTGCCCTGTATCAGCGAGTCTTCGCAGGCTGGTATTCGGCAGCTGCTGTGTTGACACCCCGTCTTCAACTGTTGCAGTACACCTTTTCCTCCCTCAACAGACTTTTTCCCTTTGTACCATTTATATCCCTTTGTCTTTTGATGTTACCAGGGCAGACTTCCTCCAGCTTATTGGGTAACGACCTCACCCAGTTCTGCTAATTGGTGACTTTAATGCACATCATCCTCTTTGGGGTTCTTCCACAACTCGTCAGAGACGTGCACTCTTGGCTGACCTCCTCAATCAACTTAACCTCTTCTGCCTTAACACAGGAGCACCCACATTCCATTCCGACTCCTTGCATACCTATTCCCATTTGGACCTATGCTTCTGCACTGCTCAGCTTGCCATCGTCACAAGTGGTCCGTTCTTTCTGACACCTACTCGAGCAACCGTTTCTCATCTGCTGTCTGTTTGCTGACACCTACCCCACAGGTGTGCACACCCAAATTGTAGCTTATAAGGCTGACTTGTGGCTTTACTCCTCCCTGGTGACCTTCAAAGAACAATATTTCCCCAGTTGTGAGGACCAAGTGGAATATATTACAAACATTACATTCACTGCTGCAGAATGTTCCATTCCTCTCATTTCCCCTTCACAATGTTGTGTCCCAGTCCCTTGGTGTACTGAGGCATGCTCCGATGCAATTCGCATGTGGAGACGTGTTCTTCATGTTTTTAACCGTCATCCTATGATGGCAAACTGCATTCATTATAAACAGATGCGTGCACAGTGTTGTCGTGTTCTTTGGGAAGGCAAAAAAGCTAGCTGGATTTCATTTTCTATATCTTTTAACACTTCCAACCTTTCCTCTGTCATGTGGGCCAACCTCTGACCTCTCTCTGGGATCAAGATCCAATCCCCAATTTCCAGCCGGACAGTGGCAGATGATGTCAAGGTGGATCCTATTGCTATCTTCAACACCTTTTATGAAAATTTTGAGCTCTTCCTACAATCATCTGCCTTACTCCATCAGAAATGAGCAGAGGAGGCTCAGGCGATACCCTGCTCTTCTCAGAATTGTCAGTGCTACAATGCTGCCTTTGCTATGAGGGAGCTAGGTCATGCTCTCAGTTCATCCCGATCCTCCGTCCCAGGGCCAGACGCTGTCCACATTCAGATGATGCAGCACCTTTCTCTTGCAGGCAAGTGCTTTCCGTTTAATACGTATAACCGCATCTGGACAGAGGACATGTTTCCCAGACTCTGGCGTGAAGCCACCATCATAACCATACCTAAGCTCGGTAAGGAGAAGGTGATGGAACGTATGATTCATGCCTGGCTCACATGATGGCTTGAGTCTTGCAATTTACTAACCACTGACCAGTGTGGATTTAGAGTGCGCCATTCCTCAGTTGACCATCTCATCACTTTGTGCACCCATGTCCTGAATGGTTTTATGTGGAAATCCCAGACTGTGGCTATGTTTTTTTGATTTGGAGAAGGCCTATGACGCCTGCTGGAGGTCTAGTATCCTCCGTGCTCTCCACACATGCAGTTTCCATGGCCGGCTGCCCCCTTTCCTTGAGGAATTTTTAAAAGACCGAGTTTTCAAGGTGCGTGTGGGTTCTGCTTTGTTGGACACTTTTATCCAGGAAAATGGAGTGCCTAAGGGTTCCGTCCTGAGCGTTGTCCTCTTTGCTATCACCATTAACCTTATAATAATGGCCTGTCTTCTGCCAGGTATCTCCAGCTCCCTTTTCGTTGACGATTTTGGCATCTATTGCAGTTCTCTACGGACCTGTCTCATTGAGTGGTGTCTTCAACAATGTCTCGATCATCTTTACTTCTGGAACATCGAAAATGGTTTTTCTTTTTCCACTGACATAACCATTTGTTTGAATTTCTGGCAGCGCATTTGGTTGCTGCCACCATCTTTACGTCTTGGGCTTGTTGCTCTTCGGTTCGTTGAAACTATGAAGTTCCTGGGACTTGTGCTTGATAGAAAACTCTCTTGATCCTCCCATTTGTCGTGTCTGGAAGCCCACTGTACGCAGTCACTCAATGTTGTACGTGTTCTCAGTGGTACTTCCTGTGGTGCAGATCGAACCACCCTCCTTTGTTTGTACCGATCCCTTGTCCGTTCGAAACTAGACTATGGGTGCTTTGTTTACGTGTCTGCACATCCATCCCTCGTATGCCGTCTCAACACTATCCACCATTGTGGCTTCCGTTTAGCCACTGATGCCTTTTACACTAGCCTGGTTGAGAGTCTGTATGCCTAAGCTGCTGAACTGCCCATGTCCTACTGTGCTGACTTTCTCCTCAACAGACATGCATGCCATTTGTCTGCCATGCATGGCCACCCATCCTCTACCTCCTTCTTTGATGACTCCTTTGATCACCAGTAAGGGGTGCTTCCCTCTTCTCTGTTACCTCCTCTAGTCCGCTTTTTCTTTGATGACTCCTTTGATCACCAGTAAGGGGTGCTTCCCTCTTCTCTGATACCTCCTCTAGTCCGCTTTTGGCACTTGCTCCAGTGGCTGAACTTCACACTGCCTGCAACTTTCTCAGCGTGTGTTAACACTTCACCACCTTGGCCTTCATTTGCTACCTAAGGACACTACTCCAGCCTCACTTTATCGCCTTCAGTTTCATGACCTTTGCGTGGAACTTCATGATAGTACCTTTGTATGCACTGATGGCTCTTGGAGTGACTTTGGCGTCGGGTGTGCCTACATCATTGGCGCCAATGTTTTTCAGTATCGGCTTCCAGCACTCTGCTCAGTATATACAGCCAAGCTCTTCACCCTGTATCAGGCCATGGAGTACAACCGGCAACATAGGCTTCTGAATTGTGTCCTTTGCTCAGACTCACTCAGTGCCCATCAAAGTCTTTGTGCGCTGTACACTGCCCATTCCTTAATGCAACGGGTCCAGGAAAACTGTCTCTTACTCTCTCTTGATGGATTCATTGTGATGTTTATGTGGGTTCCTGGTCATATCGGTCTGCCAGGAAACAAGGCTGCAGTCCTCATACCTCAGCCCACTTGTTCCTTCTGATGACCTCTGTGTTACCATCTGTCAGTAGGTGGTGTCACTTTGGCATTGCCATTGATCCTCCCATCATGGGAATAAGCTCTGGATTATTAAACCTCTCCCAGTGCCTTGGATGACTTGCTCTCGGCTCTCCCACTGGTAGGAGGTCATTTCAACTAGGTTGTGTATAGGGCACTGCCTTTTTAGCCATTGTCATTTGTTAAGTGGCGCTCCCCCACCACTCTGTGCACGTTGTGCCCAAGTTTTAACTGCTCATTTTTTGGCCATTTGCATTCCCACTTGGATTTGCTGTCTGAATTATAGGCCATTTTAGCAAATGACATGCAGGCTGTCGACAATGTTTCACTTTTTATCCATCAGAGCAATATGGTGAAGGCCATTTAATTTTTAGTTCTGGACCCCGTTTCTCTATGGTGTATTTCAAAGTCCTTTCCCCATGTTCCTGTTTGTAGCTGTCCTCTCATACATTGATTGGGATTGACTTGTGGTCATTTTTTACCTCCTCTTTGCCTTTGTGTTCTATAGTTTTGTCTTGGGCACATATGACTCCAGTTGTTTTGCCCCCTAAAGCTAACCACACAAATAAATTTATGCAGTACTCACCAAACAGCCTTATATGGAATGCCAGTATCGCGAGATGCATGTTGCATTGATTTTTATGGAGTGTGGATAAAGATCTCCCTAACCTGTTTGGTATAATCATCAACATGTGGGCAACTGGGTGATTTATTGTGTTGCAGTGAACAACCCATCTCAACAATTTCTTGTGCTGATAGTAAATTGTGGTCGTGCTTGGAGGTTCTGTAGCATATACAGTGTGAAATTTATGCCAAACAGTTGTTGCTGAGTTAATTTCATGAAACCAAAACACACAGTGAGCACGCTCTGCACACCAGTGAAAGTAGCCATTTTAACTGTGCTGGTGCTCCTGGTGGTAGAATGGGGTACTGATGAACTACATGAATCAAACTTGATGCGATGGAAACTATAGTTAGGAATATCGACAATGTAGAAAAACACAGATTCCTACTTACTGTAAAGAAGACATGTCAGGTTGCAGACAGGCACAATCAAAAAGACACTCACAAGAAGCTTTCAGCCACAGCCTTCATCAGTAAAAGAGACACACACAAGCAAGCAACATCATGCACACATGACTGCCAATTCCAGCATCTTGGTTCAGAATGCAACATCATGCAGGATGCAAGCAGCAATTTGGAGGCGGGGCAGGGAAGGGGAAGCGATAATAGTGTATGCTTGGGCATAGACATCAACGCGGTCTTGTGGAGTGTGCACAGAATAGACTGCCAACATGAGCAGCATCAGGAGGTTGTGGGACAGGGAAGTGGGGAAAAAAGGAGAGGAGCAGATAATGACAGGCAGATGCATCGACAGAGGGCTGCAAATAAACAGGGTAAAAGATGAGAATTATGAGGAGATGATAGGACACAGGTGGCAGAAACTGTTGGGTGGAAGGTGTGAGGACAGTATGTTACTGTAGGTTGGGGCTGGGATAATTACAAGAGCAGAAATATCTTGTAAGGATTGGCAGCAAAGACGTGCTTCCATTGCAGGGGTCTGGAGAAGGAGAGTAGGTCTCTGACACATCCAGCATGGTTAAATTTGGGTGTAGGGCTAAAGATGAGACCTTTGGATAGGACTGAAAATTCTGTGGAGCTGAGGTTTTCACCCACATGGCAACCTCCTACAGCAATCTTTTTATGGGCCACCTAGAGGAGACCTTCCTTGCCTCCCAAAGCCCCAGACCCATAGACTGGTTCAGGTTCATTGATGATATCTTCGCAATCTGGACACAGGGCCAAGATACCCTATCTCTGTTACTTCACAACCTAACATCTTCTCTTCCATCTGCTTCACATGCTCCTCCAGTGTGCACCTCCCTTGACCACCTCCTCTCTGATGGCTTCATCTGCACCTCTGTCCATATTAAACCCACCAACCACCAACAGCCCATGCATTTTGATAACTGTCATCCCTTTCACACCAAAAAATCCTTCCCACACAGCCTTGCAACCTGGGACAGCATATGTGCAGTGACAAAAACTCCCTAGCTCAATATGCTAATAGTCTCATCAAGACCTTCTCAGACAGGCACTTTCCCCAGTCCTAGTCCACAAACAGATCTCCTGTGTCACTTACCTCACACTCCCAATCCTTCCACCACCCTCAAGAACCAGACACAAAGGAATGTCTCCTTCATCACCCAGTATCACCCTGGACAGGAACAACTGAACCACATCCTTCACCTGGGATTTGATTACCTATCATCATGCCCTGAAGTGAGGGACATCCTACCAAGATACTTCCACCCCCTCCTAATGTGATGTTCCATTGCCCACCCACCTTCCATGATATCCTAGTCAATCTCTATGCCAACCCCAATTTCTTGCCGCAAGAATCATGTCCCTGTGGAAGAACCAGGTGCAAAACGTGCCCAATGCATCCACTCTACAGTTTATATTCCAGTTCTGTCATGGATTTGTCCTACCCCATCAGGGGCCCAGCTACCTGTGAAAGCACCCATGTTGTTTGCCAGCTCTGCTACAGACACTGCACAGCTTTTAATATTGGTATGACCATCGACCAGCTGTCCGCCATGATGAACAGCCACTGCCAAACTGTGGCCAAGACAAAAGTAGACCACCCTGTGGCATGTTAACCTACAGTAACATACTGTTCTCCCACCTTCCACCCAACAATTTCCATCCCCCCCCCCCCCCCCCCCCCTCTGTCCTATTATCTCCTTCCCATCCTTATTCCCACACTGTTTATTTGCAACCTTCTGCCTGTTGCATATGCTTCGGTAAGTAGTAATCTGTCTTTTTCTACACTGTTCTTGAAACAGACTTGAGGTTGTTTGCTACAAAATGACACATCTACCACTTCTGTAAGTTAACTCAGTAAATGTCTATATCATTCCAAAGTTGTGAAGTCATTTTTACTCACCCCGTAAAACAGACCCTATTACTTGTACAAATCACGATGTTAACATGTACAACACTGCAAAAGCTGCAACTGCATACAGAAAATTCACTCACACAGTGAAGCAAAATGAAGCATTCTAAACAGGAATACAGCTCCACAACAAATTGCCTGGCCATATGAAAAGCAATACAAAATACTCCGTGCTTCAAAACAACACTTAAAATGTACCTTCTAAACAAGTGTTGTTACAGAGTAAATGAACTTTTAATATCATTAGTATTGTATTTTAAACACTTTGTAAATATTCCCTCTTTTATTATTAGAAAAAGTATTTTTTTCCTGTAGTATGTAAAGTGGTAATACCAGGTGTGCACCCAAGTAATGAAATATTCTGCTGGTTCTAAAATTATTACAACAATATATTGTATAACATACACTGAAATGCCAAAGAAACTGATATAGGCATGCATATTCAAATACAGAGATATGTAAACAGGCAGAGTGTGGTGCTGCATTAGACAATGCCTAAATAAGACGTGTCTGGTGCAGTTGTTAGATCAGGTTACTGCTGCTATGATGGCAGGTTGTCAAGATTTAAGTGAGATTGAACATTGTGTTATAGTCGGCACATGAGCGATGGGACACAGCATCTCCGAGGTTGTGATGAAGAGGGGATTTCTCCATACAGGCATTTCACAAGTGTACCATGAATATCAGGGTTCCAGTAAAACATCAAACCTCCGAAATCACTGCGGCTGGAAGAAGATTGTGCAAGAACAGGGCCAACAACAACTGAAGAGAATGATTCAACATGACAGAAGTGTGACCCTTCCACAGGTTGGTGTAGATATCGGCATTGGGCCTTCAACAAGTGTACGTGTGTGAACCATTCAATGAAACATCATTGACATGGGCTTACGGAGCCAAAGGTCCACTCTTGTACCCTTGATGTCTGTATGACACAGAGCTTTACGCCTTGCTGAGGCCCGTCAATACCGATGTTGGACTGTTGAAGACTGGAAACATGTTACCTGCTCGTATAAGTCTTGTTTCAGATTGTATCAAGCTGAAGGGTGTGTATGGGTATGGAGACAACCTAATGAATCCATGGCCCCTGAATGTCAGCAGGGTAATGTTCAAGATGGTGGAGGCTCTGTAATGGTTTGGGGCGTGTGCAGTTGGAGTGATACGGGACTCCTGATATGTCTGGATACTACTGACAGGTGACACATATGTGACCATCCTGTCTGATCACCTGCATTCATTCACGTCCATTGTGCATACCGATAGAGTTGGGCAATTCCAGCAGAACAATGCGTCACCCCACACAACCAGAATTCCTATATAGTGTCTCCAGGAACATTCTTCTGAGTTTGAACACTTCCACTGGCCACCAAACTCCCCAGACATGAACATTATTGAATGTATCTCAGACGCCTTGCAACATGCTGTTGAGAAGAGGTCTGCACCCCGTCATACCCTTATGGATTTATGGACAGCCCTGCAGGATTCATGGTGTCCATTCCTTCCAGCACTATTTCAGGCATTAGTTGAGTCCATGCCACAACGTGTCGTGACACTTCTCTGTGCTCACGAGGGCCCTCCATGATAGGAAGATCTGCCAGTTTCTTTGGTTCTTTAGTGTATGTTAAACTGTTTGATTTGTCACTATTCACTACCATAAAAATGTGTCCTTTAAGTCATCAGGAAACTTGTACCATCATCTCATATCACAGGAGTTGTCCTATATCACTTTACCCGCATACATAAAAAAATGAAAAAGAACCTATAAAGGAAACCTTAAACTTCCTTTAGGAGATGAGGTGGTGCACCGTCTTGCTGGTAGTAAACCAGACGTCACTTCTGCCTGAAAGCAATGTGATTTTCTAGACAAGGGCATAGTTTGTATGCCCAGTATGCAGAGTCCCTGAGATTCATGAGCTGTTTTAGCTCATCACTTAGCATAGGTAGAGGTTTAATTCTCAATTTTCTTGTCTTTAGTGGTGCATATAATCAAGTAAATACATGAAGTTTTTCTTTCATGTCTGGCAAGGGAACACTAGTCATCCCTCTGACTGCTTCTTGCACTTCAGCTGCAAGTTCAGATACACTGATGCATTTAAAGCATATGTATGTTGTCAGTTTGGTTTCTTTGTTGAACAGTCTAACGAGAACATCCTAAAAATGATATGTGATAAGACATGCCAGGGGCAGATGTTTGAGTGGTATGAATTACTCTTCTGTGAGTTTTTAGTTGCAAATATATCTATTAGAGTATGATTGCTAGCTGCATGATGGATAGGAGAAAGCTAAAGCAGTATCACATGTGACAAAAAAGCATGTGCTTGAATTTCACAGTGAAGGGGCTGTTGTACAGAGTCAATGTTAATGTTGCTGCAGTTATTATATGCCCATATATGTATTTGGGACTTGAGATGACAGTTTAAAAACAAGTCAATTCACCTACTTTAAGAGGTTAGAAGAGATCAAGGATTAGGCACTTTCTATGATGGCATATGATATCTACTGAGCATTTTGCTATCTTCATTTTCGGGAGGAAACATGTAGCATCATAGGCAAAAATCAGAGAATATGTATTCTCCTACTTCATCTTCCCCATGTGTTATGTCTTAAAAAGATGTAGCCATCTAGATGATGGAACTGGCAAGAATGCTTTGTTTCAGACAGCTCTCCACTAGAAGTATTAGTGGATATATGTGTCTAGAAATCGGAACTTATCGAGATGAGTCTGCCTCTGTTGCTGAGGGCTCAGTGTGTCCAACTTTCATGCAGAGGACCAAGGGTCAATTCCTGGACTGCTAAGGATTTTTGCTTGGTTGGAAGATTGGAATGGGATGCACTCAGCCACATGATGCCAATTAAAGAGCTATCTGAATGAGAAGTAGCAGCTCCTAGGTCAGGAATGCCAACATTGCTGGGAGATTAGTGTGTTGGCCTCATGACACTCCATACTCCATCTGCACGATGCCACATGGCAGAGGATGACAAGGTGGCAAGTTGACAACACTTGGTCTTCACTGCCTGTTCACAAGATGAGGTGGCAGCAATTGGAAATGTCTGTGTGCGATATGGAGCATGTAGTGTCCAAATGTAATGGGGATACTGCTGATTGATATGACATCCAGCTCTTGGTCCCCTATATGGAGACAAAGCATAAGGACTGAGCTGGACTGGGAGAAGCAGGAGGGGACTGGAAAGTGGAAGTTTAGGTAAGTGAAGATAGTCAGAGAGGTGTTGTCAGCTTCATATGACTGAGATGGAAGAATTAACATCTTTTGTAGTTTACTGTGAGCTACTTTAGCAAAAGGCGATCTGCACCAGTAAACAATGAAGTTTATTCACATGAAAATGTGGTAGCACCCTGGAAGTAGTACATTTTCTTCTGTTTTTTCTAAGTTCCAGCATATATTTACAACAGTATAAATTATAGATAACTGTCACATGCACATTGCCATTGCTGAAAGACAAACACCTGTTTATTTCTTAAAAAGTACAACACACAATGACTTCCATCGTTGGCAGTGCAGTACTGAAGAAATTCACTGAAGCTCATCATTAAGTTCTCAATCATTTCTTTAGGAATGGTCTCTGCCTCTTCCTGAGTTGCAGCTATCAACTAATCAGTATTGTGGAGTCTCTGTGAAACAACTCTGTCTTTGACATGGCCTCACAGAGAAAAAATTCAGGGGTGAAAAACTGGATGATCTCGTTGACCATGGGATATCTCCAAATCGTGAGAATAATCAGTGTAGAAAGTGGTGCCTCAGTTTAGTCATTGAATTATGGGTCATTTGGACTGTAGCCTCTGCTTGCTGAAACCATTTCGTATTTAGATGGGAATATCCCTGCAACTGTAGAATGAAGAAATTATTAATCATTTCCACATACACATTGGAAGTGACACTTATTGGATGACCATTATTTTGATACCAGTGGACTGTCCAATAGAATACCAAGTGACAACCTGTGGGTTACAGCTCATGAATGAGCTGCTGGTTTGTGTCTAAATAATTTCAGAAGTTTTGTTTACTGACGGGCCCATTCAGATGAAAGTTTGCCTCATCAGATATCACAAGATGTATCAGAACTGCATCATCATGATCCATTCAGTCCAGTTATGTTACGTAGACATTGAAACTGAAAATGCAACTTTAAATCTTGTATCACAATCAACTGCAAAGACGTGCGAGTGAGTTGTAATTTTCTGGTAGAGTGGTGGACAGATTGCTGTGGGAATCATTGCAGACATGCACAAACTGTTTGCACTGTCATTTCAGCTCCCTTATACTTCATATTCGTTACAGAACCTGTCCTATACCACTGTTTTGTCCACCTGGATATTCTCCTCTCTGGAACATGTAAATGGCTGTCTTTTTCATAGTGCATTGCACATTGAACAGTTGGAATGTTCTGCATACAACAGAACTCCTCTACTACCTCAGTTTGCTCCTGCACTTTCCACTGTTCCATACCAAACTTAATGGTATACTATAAAGGTCCATTTGGATGCAGCAGATGGCATGAACATATCAACATCTTAGCAAGATGGCTGTACTGTTTTCCATGGGCTACTCTGCATATACAAAATGCCACTAACAAAAGTCCATATTCCCAAGCAAAGTCCAAACCAAGCCATATCAGAGTACTGTTTATTACAAATAAAGTTCACCAGAATAACACCATAGGGAATCTGATAATGCACACCATCTAAGTAGTGGTTCTAAAGCAGCCAGTACTAATGTTGTACTAGCTACTCAGTTTCCATGGCAACATCAGGTGGTGCCACTGCATTACCTCCCCCCCTCCTCTCCGCCATCCCTTCAAGTAGTGACTGCCAGAGGAGATGACAAAGCCATAGAGGATGTCCATGGGAATCACTGCAGAAGGCTGAGGCATGACAGGACTTGATGGGAGATGATGTTGCCATGGAACTGGAGGGTCCATAGGGGACACAGAAACTGGTTCTGCTGATCAAGACGGCAGAGGCAAAATTCATTTTGATGGTATCACAGAAGTCTGTGGGTGGAGGACACGCCATACAATACGTACCTGTGGTGTGCAGACATTGTGACCACTGAAATGATAACCTACACTGGGGTGCCCACACGGAAGGGAGAGGCCTGTGATGTGTGCTGGCAGTGGACACACTATCCAAAATGGTGTGACGAGGTTGACTTTGATGCCACTCCGTCAGGCTGCGGCATTTGAGTGGGGTGGTTTTGTAAGTTATTAGAAAGCTACTGGGAGCATTCGATGTGGTGTTTGATATTTGCTTGCAGAGCTGAGTTTTAAAGGTGTGGATATAGCATTCACACGACTGTTGATATCTGGGTGAGAAGGCATGGCATGAAGATGTTGAATCCTGTTACATGCACAAAACTGTTCAAAGTCATATGAAGTAGATGCTGCAGCATTATCAGAAACCAAGATGTATGGGGTGCCACAGAAGTAGCAGAAACAGTGACTTGAGATATGTAGAACTTGAAAGGGAAGTGAGAAAAGGACTGAATCATGACCAGTTACTTAAAGTCCAAAAACAGGCCAGCAAAACCTTTGTGGATACACTCACACAGTTTCACTATGTTGGGTCAGGGAGAGAATCCCATGGGGACGTGCAGCTTGATGGGGCTGACAGGGAGAATACTGGCTGAACAGACACGTTATGTCAGTCAATATTTGGCTTCAGTACATGCTGTTGCACTAAACTTTTAATTCAAGAAATACTCAATGAGCAGGGTGCAGTAGGTGCAATTTTTGTGGCCTCAAAGGAGGACGAATCAGGGTGGGGCTGTGGCACATGCCTGAGACCCATGACAGAACTCCTTGAATTAGGTGTAGTTGATGTTGCCATGTCCAGTACACATAAAATTTGGGTTCAGAGCCGCATTCAGCAATCAATGTTGTACAAAGTAAACAAGGTGGCTTAAAGTCAGTTTCTTTCACATAATGGCCACAATGTGTGTGAAGTTAAGGGAGAGGTGGAAACCACTGAATCCAGATCTGAAATCCAGATTACACCTTTCATATTGGTTGGAGGCTGGGGAATCTGGATAGCACATTCATGTTTTTATGTAATGTTGCGGTCTGATAGATGATAGAATAATGAAAGTTAGACAGCACCTGTCACTGGAGGTGATGAGTGGTCCAGTCTGGCAAAGTGATACTTGGGACCAAAGACGGTGAGCAATGGGTGATGACCTGTGACAAGATAAAATTTCTGTACATGGAGGAATAATGTAAATGAACTGCAAAAATAATGGCAAGTGCCTCCTTTTCCATCTGAGAACAGCTTTTCTGAGAGGCAGATAGGGTACTTGGTGTCGACTGCATTGATACCATGGGGAGGAATTGTCCAATGCTACTACCAAAGGTGAACCAGAAGTGCACACAGTTAAATGTGGAGTGTGCTTCAGGCAACCTTTTAAAGGCTGGAAAACTTGCTGACAATAGTGTGACTGAAATGTGCACCTTGGCACTGCAGCTGGTTCAGTGGCTAAGATAGTTCTAAGTTTGCAATTTGTTACCCATAATAGTTGACCCTACCCAGGAAGATTTGGAAAAATATATTTTGTATTCATGGGAGGCCACATTTTATCAATTGCTGCAACATAATCCTTCAAGGGTTCCATGCCATGTACGGAGAGTTTAAAGGTTTGCCATGTGATAACATGATATTTTGATAGTCATTGTTGACATTTTAAGCTAAAGTGAGTTGGTTGGGGTCACATTTATTAGAGTAAAATCTTTTAATCGTCACAACTTCAGTTGCTGTACACTTTTTGTTTTGTCTATCAGATGGCTTCTGAGTTCAGTAATTAAGACATGATGAGGATGCAGCAAGAAAAGAGTTACACTGTACATCTGTATATCTGAAAACTGTAGCGTATAATTGTAAGATAACATATTTAATGGTAGAAACCTTCACTTTTTGAAGAGAAATATTTATTTGGTGAGCTAGTATACCTCAGAGACAGTTGGCAAGAATTTGTTAAATCATAAGCACAAACAGTCTTCAATTAACAATAGTAGAGTATATAAGATCGGCTACTAAGAGTGTGGCTTATACTACACAGAAAAAACAGGTAGCTCAGTGTGCAGCAGACTTAAAGAACACCACAGAAGGTAGAAGCTACAGAAAATGAACTTCACTTTTGCAGAGCATTACCTAAAACTCAGAGAGCAGCTATATCAAACATTGGAAATGGAGGGGCATGTCAAGAACCATTTAGAACTGCTGAATGAACAAACAAATTTCAGTTACTCTCTGCTCCTGGACACTGACAATCCTCAATGATTGCCCGATACCTCTTTGTTAAAATATGTCCCGTTATAAATGCATTTCGCAGTAATGTATTCAATGGTTGTGAAAGAGTTATTTTCTACAATAAATGTAAGTCAATTTCTTTCATAGTTGTCAGTCTTTGATTTGTTTACATTTGTATCAGTACACACATTTACATCTTTTCCAGTAACATTAGACAGTGGGTTAACAACCGGAAACATAGGTCACAATAACAAATATTAGTAATTAGTGAAATGGTTGCAAAAAGTGTGTTTTTCCCTTTGATCATGTTTCACCAAATACCCAAAGTGAAATCAACAGAAATTATAAAATATCCTATTCACAGCATTTATTTTTTGCAGTATATTATCTGAAAATATATTATGTCATGCAGAAGGGTTGTGGTAGAGAGTGTGTTTAGTGCACTGTTTCATCCTGTGTCTTGTAAATTATGAGTAGGGGTCAGAACCTGAGATAGCCCTACCAACAAATATTCAAGAACATATATTACCAGTCAGGGGTACTTTATTACCACCACAAAAAATTTAAAAAATACTAGTTTTGTTAGTTGTTTTTGACTTTTATTAACAACACATTTTTTAAAGATCTAGTGATGTGTAAGTAGGGTCCAGAATCTGAAAATATTGAATATGATGTTTGTTGCGGAGAGTCACATCATCTGCTACTGCTGCTGTTGCTGCTGCTGCTGCTGCTGCTGCAGCTGCAGCTACTACTGCTAATAAAATTTTGGGGTCATGTTTAAGTGAAAAAACTATATAATCTGTTGAAAGAATTCATTAAAAACCATAAATCATTTTTTAAACTTTTAAAATAGTAAGAACATGCCTATATTACAATATTTACAAAAGGTGGGCAGGAAGTACCCAGGGTTAAGACAATCTGATATAATGGAGGGTACTGTGGGTTATACATGAGGGGGGCTGTGGGCTGTACATAAGTTTGGGAAAAAGGTGTTAATTAAGTTGATTAATAAGTGGGGCACATGGTAATATGATCATTAGTGCCCATTCACATGTAGATATAAATTCATAACTGGTACACAGAAAAATTAAAATTAATCAGAAAGCATACTAAATCAAAGCTAAAAAGGGCAAGTGCTCAGAAAGAGAACAGAGGATCAAAAGCAGAAACTATAATTGATTGACTGTTGGGATTTGAACACACTCACTTTAAGGAAAATGAACCACACCATTACATGTTTAAGGAACATTGGAGAGTAGGAGTTCATTATAAAAGCTAGTGTGTTCTATAACAAGCCATTCAATATCCTCATTAAAACAACCCCTGTCTAAATAAAATGCACCAACCACCAATAGTAACTCCACTTTGACAGCTGCCACTCATTCCATGTCAAAAAGTATCTCCCTTACAGCCTTGCCACCTCGGATACTGATTTGCAGTGAAAGGAGGAGTTGGCAAAACATACTGATACCCTACCACAGCCTATACTGACAGACAGTATGCTCTCCAGCCCATCCATAAACACGTCTTCCATGTCATCTGCTCCTCTGACACCAGTAAACTTGTTAACCATTCACTGACTGTCACTCCTCTGATCACCCAGAATTACACTGGCCTCAAAGCACTCAACCACATTCTCCACCAAGGTTTTGACTCCCTCTCATTGTGCTCTGAGATGAGAGACATCCTATCCAAAATTCTACCCATATAACCCAATGTAGTTTTCCACCATCCACTCAACCTACAGAATATCCTTGTCCATTCCTATTCCAATCCTACTCCCAAATCTGCACATCATCGCCATTCCCCTGTGGTTGCCCCATGTGCAAGACTTGGTCCATACACTCACTCACCACCTAGTATTACAATTCAGGCACATGCATTTCCTGCCCAATAGAAGGCAGGACTACCTGTGAAAGCAGTCATGTTATGTATCAGCTATATATGAATTACTGTACAGCATTTATGTGGGCATGAGAAGTAACCAACTGTCTTCTTAAATGAATGGCCACCACCAAACTGTGGCAAACCACAAACTTGACCATCCTGTTGCTGTACATTATAAAAGAAATGACTTCAACATCTGCATACTATGTGAGCCATTTGCATATTCCCTTCCACCCCAGGTCTCTCGGAACTATACAAATGGGAATTGTCTCTCAGAATATTCTTGATTCTTGCAATTCCCATGGCTTAAACCAGTGCTAAACTATTCCAACTGCTTCACCTTACTTTCTCTCTTCTGCCTATGCCACTTCTTCCCACCCCTATCTCCCCCCTTCTTTACCCCTTTTGCACCCACCTCCCTTCAATCCTCCCTCCCTTTTTTGATTTACCCTCAGTATTCCTTTTGTCTTGTGTGGCCGTGGAGTCACCTGTCCAAAGACCTTCCTCTAGGCAAAAGCTTTCAGTAATCAGTCTCTGTGGATACAGGAGTGTGTGCTAGGGTGTCTGTGTGGTTGTGTGCGTTAATCTGTGAACTTCTGGTAGAATAAGAGCAAGAGTTTGAGAGCTAGTGTTGATGCTGTTTCCTGCTACATGTTTCTGTGCTCCATGCATCCGTTTGCTATAGGTGAGTTGCCTCTCCCTTATTTTACACATTGCAATGTTATCATTACCCTTTTTTATTTTTTAAAAATCTGCCAAGCTCTCCCTTTTCCACTTCTCCTACATCTCAAGAAGTTCTTATGTTCATCAAATGACTGCACTACACAGTTCAAACAGTACTGAATACTCACCAAGGACTCTCAATTTTTGAATTCATTCTGCCTGTTGATGCAGATGTTTCCATCAAAAGCAACATTTTTCCAGTATCCTGACACACAAATACATGTGACAGGTTTTGATAAGTTCCCCCCCTCTCTTTTTATGACATAGGGGAACACTCTGAGAAACAATCAGCATCTTATTACATGGATTTTTGTTCTGAACTGATGATGTACGTTGCCTATGTAAAGTCTTCCTTTTTGTGTGGATGTCATTTCTCCTTGATTATAGTACACCAGCCCTCATGGAAGTGTTTTTAGAATAACAATCAGAAACAATTCTTTCCATGAGCAGCAAGGAAAATAAAAGTCAACTTGTGCACAGTCGTACATGTTTGAAAAAATGTTATACCACTTTTTTTTAGTATAGGTGTTAGATTTAATCTCTCTGACAAAAGCTTTTGTCTCAAACTCTACTGCTAACTTTGACTTCCCTGACCAATTACGTCAATGAGAAGTACAAGCTCAGCTAATCTTCATGTGTCTGTGAGTGTTAGACTGACATGGTTGGGTACACGTTTGCAGAATACACTGACGTCATCCTTCTGTATGGTGAAGCTCACAGTAATGGAAGAGCTGCTTGTCACCTTTATCATGACCATTATCCACAATGTTTGATTCATCATCACATACCCTTCTTGACACAATTACACAACAGCTTTGAGAAAGGCGTACCTTCACCATCAGCAGGCATAAGTGTGGTGCTCCAAGGAGTTGGAACTGTTTCTGAAAACTGATTAAGTTTCCTTTCTGTTTCTTTGGTCGTTAATGACGGGAACTGTAAAACAAGTGACATACTCTGAGTCATGCCTAACAAATTAATTGTAAAAGTGGTTGCATCACCAACATGTTTTCAGATGGTTCTAGCATAGAAATGGTGCATTTTTGGACATGGGTTCTTAATCAAAGTACTATGTACCCACTCCCCTCTACAAGTCCTTGAAGTCTGTAATGGAAATTTCTGAACACCCTTTATTGGTAACTAATACATACTAGAGTCAAATAAAAAGGTGACAGCCTGTTACTAATTTCACACTACAGTGTTTGTGTTTCACAAATAGAAAGGCATTTGAAAATTGTCTAAAAATGTGTAGGAGAACCTGTGTACCTTGTAGTTCCTCTCATATAAAATAATTTTATAAAAGATGTCAGAGAGAGGACAGTTCAGTTAGAGCAGATTCATGAAGTTATAACAGTTTATGCAACTGAAGAAGGTTAATTCATCACCACATGCGCACACCAGGGGTGGTGCAAGACTGAAGTGTTTCTAAAAGCAATTGAGATTGAAGCTGATGTGTGCAGTGGTGGTTTTGATGCTCTTTGAACATCAGCGGTTGCCATATGACTTCACTCTTGAATATTCTCTGCAAGATTATATTGTATGAACTGTGCTCATTTAAATACAAACTTCTCACAGAGATACCGATGTTAACCATGAGGTGAGAATTAGTAAATCTTCACTAACAGGCCATTAGTTGGTGTCAATACCATGGCATGAAGACAAGCTCTGAATGCTCCACACTGGCACTTGTGAAGACAGCATGATGTTGAAACAAAGGACACCTGAAGTACAGGGAGGCATTACCAAAATGAGGTTGTGCTAAAGTGTGACATAACATTAATTTGCTCTGTTCTCCATTTGACTCTCATCGGCAAAAACAGCAAGAATTTTACTAACACAGTAAAGTAATATTTGTGCATTTTGATACATGCAGTGTAGGCACTCGAATACATTTACATTTTGGTGTAGATATAGACAAAGTAATCCATAATGCACAGTATTATGCATAGGTCCTGCCTATCATGAGGTTTATACTGTTACAGAAACACAGGTACAGTGTTAGATATAGACTGATATCTAATGAATTGCTTATTTCAGCTCTTTCATTAAATTAAATATTCATTTTTCCTTTTAGATTTTATGACTTCATATGCAGTTCTCACTGCATTTTCAAGAATTGGGAGGGCAAAAAATGGTATGCAGTGTGCAAGGTTCAACAGCTTCTTTCATAATGTTTTCTCTAAAAGAGGATTTGTTTTACATAACTAATTGTTTGGTCATGACATTGCCAATCATGTGAGTCCAATGCACTGATGTTGTGCAAATAGGCAAGAGCAATTATTTTTGACTTTGCAAATGTTGGCTGTCTTGTATGTATGTAGCATGTATGTATTAAACAGAGGACCTAGAAATGATGCAGAGGTTTCATCCCACCGTGTCCCTCAATGGTTCACAACCCCAAAGCAGGCAAGAGCAGTCCATCCACCCCACCCCACCCCACCCCACCACCACACACCGAACCCAGGGTTATTGTCCGGTTCAGTCCCCAGTGGACTCCTCCCAGGCATGTTTTATACCGAATAAGTGTAAACCAAAATGTATCGTGGTAGAATAATTATGATGTACGCGTACATAGAAATGGTGTTTACGCAGCAATTACCAACACAGAGTAACTGAGGCAGAAGAAGAGGAACCAGCCCGCATTGGCTGAGGTAGATGGAAAACCACCTTAAAAACCATCCACAGGCTGGCTGGCACTCTGGACATTAGCACTAATCCACTGGAGGGATTCGTGTTGGGTACTGGCATGCCTTCCCACTCAGGAAGCAGCGTGTTCTAACACCGGCTAGCCGGATGGGCTTGGATGTCTTGGTATGAAACTGCATAGCTCTTATAACTTTTTTCCATTCTTCTTGCTGCAGAAGAGTTGTTTATTCTTTCGTATAGAAGATATAGTCTATGTCTGGTATTTGTGCATCCATACATCTTCTGTTAAAATTGAAATAGTAAAGGCAGCAGAGGATAAAACTGACATAAATACAAGTCCCAGTTGGATAACATACAAGATATTCAATTTAATTAACAAAAGAGGAAAATATAAAAAGGAAGCAAACAAATCAGGCAAAAGCTTACATCTAAACAATTAAGTGTAGAAATGCACAGCTGTGCAAGCTTGCATGACTATGATGCTGACTACAGGAAAATTAAAGGAATCTTTTGAGAAAAGGGAAGCAGCTATATGAATGTCAAGAGCTCAGATACACAGAAGGAAGGGCTGAAGAGGGAAGGCATTTCTATAGGAACTATACAAAGGAAAAAAAATTGAAGACAATATGGAAAGGGAAGAGGAAGTAGAAGAAGATGAGATGGTAGATGTAATACTGCGGGGAGAATTTAACAGAATTCTGAAGGACCTAAGTAAAAAAACCAAGCACCTGCAGTAGACTGCATT
The DNA here is from genome assembly GCF_023897955.1 of Schistocerca gregaria. NCBI lineage: Eukaryota > Metazoa > Arthropoda > Insecta > Orthoptera > Acrididae > Schistocerca > Schistocerca gregaria. The sequence goes on along the minus strand of NC_064923.1, from coordinate 99,399,409 downwards.
CCCTTAGAATTATTGAAAGCCATGGAGAAATGATCACGATTCCAAAGGAAGTGGCTGCTGAGAGGTGTGAGTATTACCAAACCATCAATTTAACAAATAATGATTGCAAAATGTTAACATGAATTACATACAGAAGAATGGAAACACTGGTAGATGATGAACACAAGAAATATCAGTTTGGGTTCTGGGGAAATGTAGGGGAAGGCTGGGGCTTGGGGGTGTTTGGGAGTGCACTTGTGTGAGAGAGCAATTGCTGTCTAATCAGCAAACAGACAGGAGCAAAGTAATTTTGAAGTTAAACTAATTAAAGTTCATATAGAATAGCAATCAGTGAAATTACTGTCTGCACACTATTTTATGTTGTTTTGTCAAAATATGATTTTTCTTGAAGTTAATCGTTCATTAAATCGAAAGCCTAAGCTACAGTTGTTTTCACAATAATGATTTGAATGGACACAAGATTTATTAATAAAACCAAAAACAATTCCAGTCAGGTGAAAGGGAGTATGCAATCTACATCTACATCTACACTCTATAAATAACTGTAAAGTTTATGGCAGAGGGTACTTCTACTGCCCCATGTATTGGATTTCTTTCTATTCTACTTGCCTATGCAGTGTGAATGGGAAGAATGACTCCATAAATGTTTGCATGTGTGGTAATTAAGCTAATAATTTTTTGCAGTATGAGTGCTATGTGGAAGGCTGTGGTATATTTCTAGAGTCCTTACTTGTCACTAGTTTTGTAAGTATGCTTTCACAAGATAGTTTGTACTTATCTTCAGTTCAGATTTTCCAGGATTACTGCATCTATTTCTTGTGCCCCACACAAACCTCTCACCAGCCATCATTCATGCTACCTTCCTTTGTATATGTTCAACATTCACATTTGATGTGGGTCACACATGCTTGAGCAATATTCTGGGGTGGGTTTGGCACCTGCATTACCACTGGCAGAGTCTATGTGATCATTTCATTTCATATTCCTACAAACTGAAACACCTAGATATTTGTGTGAGTTGCCTCATTATAACTTGGACACAAGATATTTTACTCATAGGATACTATGTTTTTGTATTTATGAAGTTCTTGTTTTATGTTTGTGAATATTTAAAGCAAGTTGTCAATCTTTGCATTAATATTAAATTTATTCAAGATATGACTTCAGGAAACTACCACCAAGGACAACAAAAGTCTGCATGTACAAGACAACTCAGCAGCTCGCATCACACATCGCCATGTGGTTTGCACTGTACTATGATGCACTTTGCCAGAATATGTGCAGACAGTAGGTTTTGCACCCATGTCCATCAACAGAGTTTTATCATGATTTGGTTAATAAGATGATACCATGTCTTCTGTGCTGCCTTCCCAAGCTACATTCCCTTGGGGGGCTTCTCTTGACTGCAGGTGTACCAAGCCTGACGCCAGGTGCCTGGGTCGCCCCCACCCCCGTCCTGGTATCAGTACCTGGAATACTGTGTGCAGTGTGGTGTACCATGATGTACATAGTGCAGTGTGCACCTGTTCAAAGACTCTGCCTTGAGCAAGGATCCATCTCCTCCTCTTAATTAAGAGGTAGTAACTCATTAAACTTTATTACAGTTGTTAGCTTTTAGGAATAAAATATCTGAACCAGCTCACAAGCCTCTTCTGGCACACCCCATTATTCATTATTGTCTTTATTAATTAGCATCCTCTAAAGGTATGTACACCCCTTAGGAGCATTCAAGGGAACCTCAATTGTTAAATTGTTCCTTCAGTTTGTAGGGGGAGGGGGGTCTTGGGGGCATAGAGAATTTTTAATAATTTGGAAGACAAATGGCAACATGTAAGTAGCCATAAAAAGTTTCAGTTCTGACTCTGTTAAAAACCTGTGTAAAACTGACTTTTGAAACATTTTCTTGAAGGAAAAACAACTGACTACACTATATTTATTCCCTGGGAGTTGCGGGGAGGTGGGCAATGCCCTCCCATGATGCCCTCCGTCCCCCTCTCACCCCTTCTGCAGTTCGAGTATGGGCGCCCTAGTATAGTATATTAAATTTAGAAGACTCAGTCACGAGTTCTGTGTTGCATCATGTAGGGATTCCATCAAGCCTTGGGGCCTCATTCAGTTTTAGCAATTTCAGTTGCTTCTCAACACCACAGGCACTATTATTCTAACATTCTGCATGGTGTCTGTTATTCTAAGTCGTGTCTCCCTACCACTTTTGCACAATGACGCTCTGAGCGTGTTTTTTAGGGAATTGACTAGTTTGAACCTGGGACCTGTTGCTGGTAAGGAGACACAGACCACACATGACATATAGAGTTCAGAAGAGTTCAGTGAGACTAGTGACGATATAACCAAATACTTAACAATTTCAGCACCAGCTCCACTGCACTCCCTGTAAAAGAATCTTAATACTAACTAAATTTAGTGGAAGGGGTTCAAGGCTTTCCTATTTTCAGTTAGCTGGTAAAATAACGTCAAAAAAGCAGTTAGGTTTACCATTGGAAATTTTACTCTACTCACAAAACATTGTTTATAAATTGCACTATTGGTAAAATAAATGTTTTAATACAGGATGAGAAAAACCAACTGTGTTCAACAAAAATGTGAATGAATATTCCCTGAATGGGTTTCCAAGTTCTACAATGAATCGGAGGATGACCTATGCCATATCACATCTATAATCTTTTTTGCTCGCTGCACTGAGTCAAGGCGTTCCGTCCCAGCAGGGTTCCACCACTCTGTGGTTCCGCTTGGCAGCAGATTTATTTACTGCCCACTTTCGATACAAGAGCCCTCTGTTGGTCTCGCTGTCCTTTCCCTTGTCTCCATGCTTCTGCCTTGTAGGAATCGTGTCTTGCTAATTACGTCCTTTTCTTTATTGATAGTTCTCGCATTGCAACTTGTGGTTCGTTGCATCTGGTCTTTACTGGATGTTTTTACAATGGTTCTTACAAAAAGTTTTACTTATAATCATCTAACATATGTCTAGTACCTACATTGTTTTACGCCTTCTTAAAAAGCTTTACAAATTTCGGCACCCTTTCCAAGTTACAATTCTAAGATATTTTGAGTCTTAACTTCTACAAGAATCCTCAAATTTGTTTTTATTTTTGTGTAGTGTCGTGGTGAATAGCATTTTAGTATTTCATGCTGTTAGACTGTCTACGCCTTATCCCTTCCCCTTAATCTATGGTACTATTGGTGTTATTTTTGTTTTTGTTTTTATTGAAACTACTTTCTTTTTCCCACCTTCCTCTCTCTTCATTCTTCTTTCTCCTGACGATCTTATCTGCAACATAGTCTTGAAATATTGTGCTGATTATTTACCAGTAATAAAATTAATCTTCAAACTTGTACTGAAAGTGTTTAATACTGCCAGTCTTAGGTAAAAATACCTCTGCTTTATCTCGTAAAATACCCTCTAATTCTCTTTAACAGTGTTCCGAAATACCTTGAACTTCTTGCAATTTTTCGTTGACTTCTTTATGGACTTCTAACATGAGTTGAGGCGATTCCCCCTTTTCAGCATACCATTCTAATTCTTCATCCTCTTTATCTCACATCATTCTTAATTGTTTGTTTATAACTGGTATTTCTTCTAATTTTAGCTTTTGCTCAGAGAGAAGTGTGACATTCACAAATGTTACGATACCTTTCTCCATATCTATTATCGCTCATCTCTCATTTAAAAAATCTGCACCTGTAATCAAATCTACAGTTAGTTTAGGTATAATCACAAAGTTGTCTTCGATCTTTTGACCTTGACACGAAAGAATTAACCTTGTTTGTCTCGTAACTTCCACAGCATTGTTTCTAATAGGATCTCTTACTTTAATCTTACATGTTTTCAGAACTGGCAATTCCTCATTGGCATTACACTGCATGAACAACTTTTCTGAGATTGCAGTCAGTTCACTTCCGCTATCAATTACAATATTGACTGGGATATGCTTTACCATGGCCTTCACAATTGGTTGAATTTGAAAGGGTTGGTTCTGTTCTTCTTCCTCTTGCATCAACGAATCCTCCACTGAATCATACATGAGTCTTTTCAGGAATTTCCCTTGTGAATTCGAGCTTTCTGTAGGATAAGCTTCGACTGCTACTTCTCTCTCTTTTATTTCCTCTTCTCTATTTCTTCATTCATTTACGCTTTCTTCAACATCCTCTACTCTTTCCTCATCCTCGTCTATCTTCTCCTTCTTCGTCGCTACTTCCACATAATCGCATCTAAATGCTCTAATTATCACTTCATAACTACCTTCATTATATACGTTGGGTTGTGTGCCCACTATAAACTTATTTTCAACTTCTGTCGACTGCGCGTTAACCTCATTGAATTCGCTTTCCCTGGTTTCCATCTCAAATAGTTCTGCAATACTCATTACTTCGTCCTTTCCTCCTACATTTGTTGTGCATGCCTCTGCTAATTCATCTTCCTCGTCAGTATTCTCCCAATTAATTTCGTCCCAACACGATATTGTTACTTTCTTGTCTTTGTTTTCATCTGGTCCCTGCGGATTTGGTTCTTCCTTCTTCTCTTCTCATGATAAGATTTTTACTTCTCTGTTCAAGGTGCTGCAATTGTCCAGGGTCGGTGCGTCATTCTCTTTGGCATGGGCGCTTAGCTGTCAGTTCGAACGTTTTTCAGGGTTTGGTGATCTTACCTCCGCCTCTTCTATCTGTATTCTCTTTTCTTGCTCCACTTGTTGACATTGGTTTCTTTGTTGATAATTTGTCTGTCTATTGGTTCTCCAGTACCCGTTCCGGTTGTCGTTATTCCCTCTGTAATAGTTGTTGCCATTCCTGGGTGAATTATAGTTATTGCCATATTCTCTTCTAAATCCATAACCAGTTCTTTGCTGAAATCTATTGTTGTTTCTTGGTGTGAAGTTATCACGTGGTTCATAATTATTGTTTCTTCGTACTGTGTCTTGTGGATTCCACTGATTTATGCTTTCGTTTTCACGTGCGCTTCGTCTTTTTCTTGCATCATCTTCCGAAAATATGAACTGTAGTTCCCTTAGAATACCTTTAAATGCTTCGACTCATTGCCTCCACGACCTACTAATGATTGCTGGTATTTCAATACTAACTTCATCACGCATAATTTAATCAACCCTCCGTCACTGTATGGTACATCTAAGCATTGATTTTTCTTTGCCATTAATTCGAAAAATTACCCAGGACTCTTCTCTCCTGAATTTTCAAAATATGAGTTCTGTAATACACTCCTGGAAATTGAAATAAGAACACCGTGAATCCATTATCCCAGGAAGGGGAAACTTTATTGACACATTCATGGGGTCAGATACATCACATGATCACACTGACAGAACTGCAGGCACATAGACACAGGCAACAGAGCATGCACAATGTCGGCACTAGTACAGTGTATATCCACCTTTCGCAGCAATGCAGGCTGCTATTCTCCCATGGAGACGATCGTAGAGATGCTGGATGTAGTCCTGTGGAATGGTTTGCCATGCCACCTGGCGCCTCAGTTGGACCAGCGTTCGTGCTGGACGTGCAGACCGCATGAGACGATGCTTCATCCAGTCCCAAACATGCTCAATGGGGGACAGATCCGATCTTGCTGGCCAGGGTAGTTGACTTACACCTTCTAGAGCACGTTGGGTGGCACGGGATACATGCGGACGTGCATTGTCCTGTTGGAACAGCAAGTTCCCTTGCCGGTCTAGGAATGGTAGAATGATGGGTTCGATGACGGTTTGGATGTACCGTACACTATTCAGTGTCCCCTCCACGATCACCAGAGGTGTACGGCCAGTGTAGGAGATCGCTCCCCACACCATGATGCCGGGTGTTGGCCCTGTTTGCCTCAGTCGTATGCAGTCCTGATTGTGGCGCTCACCTGCAACGGCGCCAGACATGCATACGACCATCATTGGCACCAAGGCAGAAGCGACTCTCATCGCTGAAGACGACACATCTCCATTCGTCCCTCCATTCACGCCTGTCGCGACACCACTGGAGGCGGGCTGCACGATGTTGGGGCGTGAGTGGAAGATGGCCTAACGGTGTGCGGGACCGTAGTGCAGATTCTTGGAGACGGTTGCGAATGGTCCTCGCCGATACCCCGGGAGCAACAGTGTCCCTAATTTGCTGGGAAGTGGTGGTGCGGTCCCCTAAGGCACTGCGTAGTATCCTACGGTCTTGGCGTGCATCCGTGCATCGCTGCGGTCCGGTCCCAGGTCGACGGGCACGTGCACCTTCCACCGACCACTGGTGACAACATCGATGTACTGTGAAGTCCTCACACCCCACGTGTTGAGCAATTTGGCGGTACGTCCACCCGGCCTCCCGCATGCCCACTATACGCCCTCGCTCAAAGTCCGTCAACTGCACATACGGTTCACGTCCACGCTGTCGCGGCATGCTACCAGTGTTAAAGATTGCGATGGAGCTCCGTATTCCACGGCAAACTGGCTGACACTGACGGCGGCGGTGCACAAATGCTGCACAGCTAGCGCCATTCGACGGCCAACACCGCGGTTCCTGGTGTGTCCGCTGTACCGTATGTGTGATCATTGCTTGTACAGCCCTCTCGCAGTGTCCAGAGCAAGTATGGTGGGTCTGACACACCGGTGTCAATGTGTTCTTTTTTCCATTTCCAGGAGTGTAATTCGTACTTCACTCTGTTCTGTGCTTCGCTGGACCAATATCATGAGAGAAACTTCTCTCTGAAATCTTCGTACGGTCGGCAACATTCTGCACGGTTTCTGCGACTGTTCCTGACATGTGTGCACATATAAAGTCTAATTTGTGTGCTAGCGTGTTCTGATAATCCTACTCGGAATTGATCAATAAAAGTTCGTGGATGTAATGAGTTTCCTTCTCGAAAGTGTTGAAATTTTCTGACTGTGAGGAAATGATTGTTGTCGTACTGCATCATAATTCCATATGAAATTCGCGATTCTTCGCCATTTTTGTTCTTGATCATTTCTCCCATCATTCTTTCCGGTTGTGGTAGATCCATTGGATGTTGTCCATTGTAACTTTCGCCTACCCTTGCGTAGTATTGTTGGAGTGGTACGCAGTAATTTTCTTTCATCGGTTGTGAATGTGTAGCTGAATGCATTGTACTGCACTCTTTGCGACCTGGCTTTCCATTGTCAGGTATTGGTTGGGTATCTTTTGTCTGGCTAACCTTGCCGCTTCATTGCACGATCCAAACTGTCTTGAAACATACATTTGTGGTTCTGCATGTGTTTTGGTGCCGTTTGTTCATCAAGAATTTCGAAACGTGTTTGTTGCTGTGCAGGCTGTCTGATTTTACGTATGTTATTTTCCGCCTGTGACTGGAATCAACCATGCGTAATATCTTCGTTAATTGCTTGTTTTTCTGGTGCTGTTACAGATATGGAAGTGGTTGCAGACTCTGTGCTTGTTCGATCCTGTTCACTACACTCTTCAATGGTTTGCCACAACTCTGTTCGCAATTTCTGAAATTGTCGCTTCATTTGCGCTTCTATTTTGACTATGCGGTTATCATATCTTTTCAGCGCTGCTTTTGTGATACGTTTGTGTAACACACTGTTTTCAACAATTTCACGCGCTGTACCTTTGCTTGTCTAGTAATTTCGTTTATCTTTTTCTCTAGTTTCTTGACTTCTCCCTGGATGTTGTTACATAATGTTTTGATCTCGTCCTGAATGTCATTACGTAATGTTTGTACGTCCACTTGTACCTTGTCAATGTCTGTTCTCAATTGATTGTGACCTTTTATTAAGTTTCACTTCTCGAGATTCTTTTGCCTCGTCTTCAATATGACTTAGGTGTAAGTGAATTATTTTGTTTTGTTCTTTAATCTCATGCATTTGTCTCGTGGTTTCTGCATTCTGAATTTGACTTTGGTTCGCTATGTCTTTATTTTGCCTTGTCATGGTTTCCATAATTTGTTGTAATAATTCTGACAGATTGGTGGGTCCTATTGCATTTTCTTCCGACATCCTACACTCTCGCATTCCTTGTACTCTGTGGTGAGGGAGCTTTGATTACTTGTACTATGGGTTCTACATATTCAAGACGCAAGTTAGAATCCTCATCGGCTGTCTCTCTACTTTCCTGCTCCTCTGTCGTTTGCTGACTTACGTCTTCTATGCCTTGACGTACATTATCCTCGTTATGGTGCGTTATATGTCCTATTTCTCGTGATACTGCATCGTTTGTTGTACTGTCCTCTATTCTCTGTCCATCTTCATGTTGGATCTCTACCTTAATTTGGTCAAGGTCTCGATCTGCCATTGCTAATCTTTCCGAATCCCTTATTTTTTGTTTTAAAAGCAATTCACGCGCCCTACTTCACGTCAACATGCGCTCATGTGATCTCACATGTTTCATAAACTTTTTGCACACATGACTTGACAATCAATTCACTTACTTGTTGGGTCAGAACCAACTTGTCAACTATGTATCCGCCACCTGTGCGCTTGCATTGGAGAGAAAACTTTATTCTAACAATTTTTAAAATTCATAACTTAATTATGCTATTGTCTCCGCTAGAATGTCTCACTTTCTATTGAATTTTCTTACTATCTACCGCTGCAGCTACTGTTTTCAACTATTTATGCCTTCCAAAAAAAGTTTTTTTATTACGAAAATTTTTAACACGATATTTTTCTGGCCTAGTTAGGCATGTGGTCGACCTTCAATCATGGTATTTTACCATCCTGGCAGGGTCGCCATTCTCTAACATTCTGCATGGTGTCTGTTGTTCTAAGTTGTCTCCCTACCACTTTCGCGCAACGCCACTCTGAGCGTGTTTGTTAGGGAATTGACTAGTTTGAACCTGGGACCTGTTGCTGGTCAGGAGACGCCAGACCACACATGACATGTAGAGTTCAGTGAGACTAGCGACGATATAACCAAATACTTAATGATTTCAGCGTCAGCTCCACTGCGCTCCCTGTAAAAGAATCTTAATACTAACGAAATTTAGTCGAAGGGGTTCAAGGCTTTCTTATTTTTAGTTAGCTGGTAAAATAACATCGAAAAAGCAGTGAAGTTTACCATTGGAAATTTTATTCTACTCACGAAACATTGGTTATAAATTACACTATTGGTAAAAGGAAATGTTTTAATACAGGATGAGAAAAATCAACTGCGTTCAACAAAAATGTGAGCGAATATTCCCTGAATGGGTTTCCAAGTTCTACAATGAATCGGAGGATGACCTATGCCATATCACATCTATAATCCAGGTTTAAATTAAGTTTCACAAAAGAGAAAACTATCAAAACGGTCTACAGTGACCCTCAATTATCTTTCATTACTTATCTAAATTGCTATAAATTACAGTGGCTGATGTAGCTTCTCAATAATTATGTAACAGAAAAATCATCGCGTTTCAGATTTTAACTTACGTAGCAAATGTGAATATCATGAGATTTAATTGACGATCGACACTAGTATTACATAAAAAGGGGATGTAACAGGTGAGACTTCTGCAGCTTTATGCGCACTTATGTGGCATCACGTGCGTTCATTACCTTGTTGGTGGTTAGTCAGCGTCATGGAGCGGCAGTCGGCGCAGCTCCACCCATCTCGCCATCTCCGAAGCAACTCCTCTCCTAACTTCTCCTTACTACAATTTACAGAAGTTGGTTTAAAAAAATAACTATCTGGCTGTGTTTTCATCTGACCAATCAGGGTCTCAATGTTAACCTTAAGGTCCACCTACAAAAATTCTGTCCATCCAATGAGAAACGTTATACTTTTTGTGGTGGGGCAATGTTTTTAAAGTTGGCAATGTAACAGAGACGCGAAAAAGTCTCACGCTAAAACTTGCAGCTGGTGTGGTCCTTTTAGTGTTATCGTACGATCTATACTGTTGTTCTGGAGGGCTCTAGCTTTTAACTTGGGCTGGGGGGGGGGGGGGGGGGGGTGGTCCTGTCGGTTAGCTGGCGACGTGGGTGTCCATCCCTTATTGTAGGGCCTTCTAGCGTAACACGGTTCTGTTCTCGGCTTCTGGTCTCGTTTCTCCCCTCGGAACTGCGTCTGACTCACGGTGGGAAGGTATGACATGCATTATGCATTCTTGTGTTAGTCTGTGGTATTCCATTTGCTCACTCGTTACTCGTATTACTTTGGTTAATTTAATGTCACGATTTATTTGGAGCTATGTGACATACTACTGGATTTGCTTATCATGTCAGGGTTTTCATGGAAGGTGTTGGATTTGCCTGACACCTTACATTATCTATACAACGTATGTCACTAATCTTTGCAGTGGTGTGAGAATTAAACTAGGTCAATATTCCCTTATCTTCTGTTATAGAGGAACTTTCGAAAATCATTTTGAGCTCTTCTGCTTTTACTATGATACACTCAGTTTCAGTAACGGCATCATCCATGAGTTTCTAGACACTGTGTTTTGTGTTACTGACAGACTTAACACATCTCCAGAATTAATCTCAGTTTTGTAACAGATCTTCCAATAAGATTATACAATAACAGTCACTGAATTATTCACTGATTGTCCTTATGACTGACAAGTGTGTTCTATTTAGCATTTCTCTATTCAAAGGTCTATGTTTTTTTAACACCTAATGTGCAGAAGTCACTGTTTCTTTGGGAGTTTCTTTACAGATTCTGTACGTTATGGAGCAGGGTTGACCAAGAACTCAGCTCACAAACAGGCCTCTGGCTCATGTGCCATAGCTCTCTCACCCAGCTGCACACTTCCCCCAGTGCCACACTGCCTGAGAATAGTGGCAGTGCAGTCATACTGCATATGACTTGATTTCTAATTTCTCAACTACACAGTTCAGAAATGAAACAAATTTTCAGGGTCATATAATTATTTTGGAGACATCATATAATTTTTAGCTGGTACAAACTCTCAGCATGTGGACAGACACAGACAATTTCATAGATTTTCACACTCAAATTGCCACATAATCTTGACTTATTTAGTTTCACAATTGAAACAAGCCTTTCACACACACATGTTGAATGAAATATTTTATGATGTTTGGAAATTTATTATGTAAATGTGGAAACTCTTCCACGAGAAAACAATGTAGACTTCCTGGACAGTTTTCACACAGAAGAATTTGTCTTTTTAATGGTTTAATGGGAATTTCATTGCAGATCAATCAGTTCCATCTGGATGCACACAGGGTCACTTTCAACTGAAATGGCAAAAGGTCTTGAAAACAGATGTAAGATCAGCTGTGTCTTCAAAATGTTTAACAAACTATCCTCATAATTCTTTCAAAACCACAATTAATTCTTCAAATGTCATGCTTTCTTTGACACCAGTGAGTTTTTTTTTTTTTTTTTTTTTTTTTTTTTTTTTTTTTTTTTTTTTTTTTTTTGGGATGATCAGAATGTGTCCATTCCACAATGCGATTTTCTTTTTAAATGCATCCCATGGAATCATAATTATGTTTCAGTCAAGTCCACTTAAAATATGGGGTCTTAAATCAATTCCGGATGTTCTAATTTGTGTTTCTGCTCTCCTTTTTCCTTCATAAATTCAACAATAGCTAATTTTAAACTGAAAATTCATTCTGGGCATAATGTAATTTTCAGTAATATATAAAGCCTCAATACTCAGTGTAAATTCCTTTGAAAACTGTTGTGACTGATGTTGGTATAACATGTGCAACTTCAAAAAATTCACTATTTGAACCACCAATTTCATCATGCTCCATGCCTGCAAATTTAACACAAAGTGCTTCTTGACATACAAGAAGAATCCTGTTTGTTAATTGCTGTAATTTTTTGCTCTTTAAACTACGTCTTTAAATTATGTCTGCATAGTATTGTAATGTCAATCAATAGCAGGTTGTATATTGCATAACAGATATCCTTCTCTTCTGTCATTCCCATTCAGTTTTAAAGGCTTGTGACAACCTTTCTTTTAGATCACAAACAAATAGCTCAGGGTAAACAGTGCTGGCACCATGATTCTGCTGTACTAAAGACAGTCATGTTGACCAAAAAGTGCCACAAGGCAAGGCTAAATGGAATTTCACATTGTACCGAGTACGCCTGAAAAATACTGAGCAAAGCTGAGACAGGTCAAGCATAGGCCTGCATGGAGCCTCCACATCAGGCTTGCATGCAGTTTGTCACACTGAAGTTGGCCTTGCTGTGGAGAGTCCTTCCCATCATGATTTTTCTATTAGGTAGACTACTGAACATGAAAATCCTTCTTCCTGTTTTAGTTGCCCTTTGTACTTTGACAGTCATTGTCACCAAAACTATCTCATGGTCACTGATGCCGGCCGCGGTGGTCTTGCGGTTCTAGGCGCTCAGTCCGGAACTGCGCGACTGCTATGGTCGCAGGTTCGAATTCTGCCTCGGGCATGGATGTGTGTGATGTCCTTAGGTTAGTTAGGTTTAAGTAGTTCTAAGTTCTAGGGGACTGATGACTACAGATGTTAAGTCCTATAGTGCTCAGAGCCATCTGGTCACTGATACTAGTTTCACTGGGGACATCTTCAAAGAAGTCAGGTATCCTTGCACCCAGTAACTAATATATTTCTGTCATGAGCAGGTGACTGAACTATTGGTCTTAGTATTCCTCACAGAAAGCATTAATTAGTAATATTTTGTAGGACATTTTATCACAACCACCACTTACATGGATGATTAAATTCTTCTCCAATGATGACAGTGTGAATGGGGAACTTATTACATTGAGCTGAAGGGTTTAAAAGTGTTTGGTTACATCTGCAGGTGAGTTGTGCTCAGTGAAAGTGCAGGTACCCAACTGTAATTTTAAACCCACCACTGACACAAGGAGCCTCGGCCAAATAATTTCACATACAGCTTCAATTTATATATTGGTTTGATTTGAGTTTATTGTCTACTGCAACAGATACACCACCTCCATTTCCCAATAACCTATCCCTTCAACAAACACTTAGATTTACTTAAAAAGTATCACTGCTGTCAATTCTGTCTTTCTGTAAATATATTATTTATTCATTTATTTATTTAGCATATGAGTAATACAGACATATCATAAAATTAAATTACATATACATATGTACATATTTACACACAAGAAACTTAAGTTTGGCTTTACAACTGAATATCAAGTCCTTCAATCCAGTGCACTGCATCTGGAATTGCAAGCAGGAAGTTTTCTTCAGCACTGTGATAGGCTCAAATCCTGCATTCACTGACAATGTGAAACAGTCTGGTATGGAGCCCTGCAGTCATAGGCTGGATTAGGCAGCTTCTTCCACGTAAAGAGAGCATCCCTGCATCGGCCATGGCCAGTACGGATTCTGTTGAGGGTAGTCCAGGTCTTGCGTGGTACGTCGAATCCACATGGAAGTTTGGCACCTGAGAAGATGTTATGCAGGTACACACCTGTCACTGCTTTCCACCGAACTTTGCATTCTTCAAGGGGTTTGAAATCTTTGGCAACTGTGTCAGCAGCATTGCACAGAGTTGGATGGCATGATTTCAGACTCTTACAATTTAAAAGTGGCTGGTCGCTAAGCACGGGTAGGTTAGAATTCCTGGAGATCTTGTGAAATTCCCTCATAAGGCAGTGCATTTGTGTAGATCAGGAGGCATTATACTGGTTAACAGTGGAAGCCAATAAAATGGCATAGAACTGATTGCACCAGATATTATGTGTGTTGTCGTACTCAGCTGGGTATCAACAAGCCTTGTATGATGACTGTTCATCCAAACAGGTGCAAAATACTCAGCACTTGACTACACCAAGCCCAGAGCTGAAGATCGCAGGGTGATTGCTGTAGATCCCCTGGTAGTTCCGCATAGCTTATGGAGGATGTTGTTTCGAGTCCTCAATTTTTGAGCTAAGTCAAGAAGGTGTTGTTTGAAGCATAGTGTACGGTCCAGGATGACACCAAGATATTTTGGGTTCCAGTTATGACAAAGAATTCTGCCTCAGAAATTTACTTCCAGTTTTACATTTGCCAACCGATTATTTAAATGAAAGCAACACACTCCTGTTTTACTCACACTTTGTGGGGGTCTCCTGATTTTGAAGTAATTATCTAATACAGACAGGTCAATGGTTAGAATCTCTTCTGTTTTCTTATTTCCTGGTCATCAGCATAGCAAAATTTTCTGGGCAAAGTGTCAGGTAGATCAGATAGATATAGATTGAACAGTAATGATGAGAGAACTGATCCTTGGAGCAATCCATTGTTTACCTTCCTTTCCTTACGTATGTTGCTTCCAGTGATTACCTGGAACTTCTGATTGCTTAGCATGCTGCTTATCAGTCGAGCCATTGTTCTGCAGGGAGAAATTTGTAGATAAGGCCTTCCATCCACACAATGTCGTAGGCGGCAGTTAGATCAACAAAGACCACAGATGTTTTCTGCTTCATTTGGTATCCAGACTCTGTGAAGGATGTGAGAGACAATACTTGGTTGCAGCACCTATGCCCTGGTATGAAGCCTGCCTGATCAAATGGGACATTCTCTAGGGTAGCACTACTTATTCTGTCTGTTATGTACTAGCTTTTCAAGAAGCTTGTAGCAGCAGGTAAGTAGGGCAATGGGGTGATAGCTTTCTGCCATGTTGCTGGGTTTGCCGGGTTTCAGAACATATATTATCTTTGCCTTTTTAAACTCCAATGGAAGTTGACCAGTCAGCAGGATGTCAGTGAAGAATTCTGGCATCCATTTCTTAGCTTTTCCTCCCATAAGGATCAGGAATTCTGGATGGATATCATCGAATCCAGGCGCCTTAAGAGGTCTGAGGTCCTTGTGATATGATGTGATGTACGAGGGATGAGTGAAAAGGATGGAGAGGTTTCGGAAATGGGGAGAGTTTGGGAAAGTTTCTCAGAACCCTGGGTCAGAGGAGACTTCTGGATAGGATGAGAAGGAAATACTCATCTAGTAAGTCTTCTCTCATCCAGAGTTCTGGGTGAATTTACCAAACTCTCCCCCATTTCCTAAATCTCAAACACTTATCTACTAAAAGTTTGTGCAGCTGTCACTTCAGTGAGTCAAGTTCCATGTTAAATATATCCCTGTCCTTAAGTTTATTATAAATCTTTAAACCTGTTTGTAGAGGTATCTGAGCATAAAGTTTTAAGGCGTGTGTTGGATGTTTGAAAATTTCTTTGTGAAGAGTGTTACAATTGCACTCGGAATGGTAACTTTCAAGTGTACAGTGGTTTTTGTAGAGGAAAATCATAATATCATGAATGTATAGAGAAGGAATGGTAGGTAATTTTTAAATAGTGAGTGACATAAACTTTTGCGCTTGACACATGTCTTCTGGTGATTTACTTTTTAAATGTTAGAAGTGAAATATTGTTGTTGGCTGATTTACAGCAGAAGATTATGCCACATTTAATAACTGACTCAAAGCAGCTATGATACATTACATTTTCTTGTGCTTACATAAGTGGCAAAAACTAGGCTCTGTAACTAAAAGTGCCTTCCAATTAATTTTTTTCTAGTTCTAGGTCTAAAAATTTCACTGGGCTTGCTTGTGGCTTTCTTGATAACTGTGAGTTATTTTTATTCCAAACATGTATGGTGATTTAGCTCTAAATGGCATGATATTGGGATTTATCACATGTTAAAACAACAGCTGATTCTTCAAACTGGGGGGCTATCAAGTACAGGGTTCGGTCTTAGGTCCTTTACTGTTCTTGATATACATTAATGACTTACCATTCCACATTGATGAAGATGCAAAGTTAGTTCTTTTTGCTGATGATACAAGTATAGTAATAACATCCAAAAACCAAGAACTAAGTGATGTAATTGTAAATTATGTTATTCACAAAATTATTAAGTGGTTCTCAGCAAACAGACTCTCTTTAAATTTTGATAAAACACAGTATATACAGTTCCGTACAGTAAATGGCACAACTCCAGTAATAAATATAGACTTTGAACAGAAGTCTGTAGCTAAGGTAGAATTTTCAAAATTTTTAGGTGGGTCCATTGATGAGAGGTTAAACTGGAAGCAACACATTGATGGTCTGCTGAAACGTCTGAGTTCTGCTACGTATGCTATTAGGCTTATTGCAAATTTTGGTGATAAGAATCTCAGTAAATTAGCTTACTATGCCTACTTTCATTCACTGCTTTCGTATGGCATCATATTCTGGGGTAATTCATCATTAAGTAGAAAAGTATTCATTGCTCAAAAACGTGTAATCAGAACAATTGCTGGAGCCCATCCACAGTCATCCTGCAGACATCTATTTAAGGATCTAGGGATCCTCACAGTATATATATTCACTTATGAAATTTGTTGTTAATAAAACCCAGTTCAAAAGTAATAACAGTGTGCATAGCTATAACACCAGGAGAAAGGATGATCTTCATTATGCAGGGTTAAATATGACTTTGGCACAGAAAGGGGTAAATTATGCTGCCACAAAAGTCTTTCGTCACCTACCAAACAGCATCAAAAGCCTGACAGATAGCCAACTAACATTTAAAAATAAATTAAAAGAATTTCTAGATGACAACTCCTTCTACTCATTGGCTGAATTTTTAGATATAAATTAAGGGAAAAACCTTAACATTAGTGTCATGAAATATTTTGTGTAATGTAATATCTTGCACAGACATCTTTTATTAACCTGACACATTCCACATCATTACGAAGTGTCGTATTCATGATCTATGGAACAAGTATTAATCTAATCTAATCTAATCTAATCAGTTCCAGCTCATTTTGATGAAATCAGGATTCCAGGTATTTTGTAATCTAGAATTTAGCATAATACTTTGGACATTTGATTCTGTACCTGTAATTTACTTGTCATTTATTACACTGTATACCCTTAAAATTATGTATTTGATCCAAGCTCTGTATCATCATATGGTAAATAATAATAGGAGTATTTTGTACATTCCTTGGGATTTTTTCTAGGGAATCATTTTCAACTAGGGCTGAGGTAGCAGGCGTGAATAAGGCTGAATGAATATCAGCATTTACCGGCAAGTCATTTATATATAACAGAGACAGATATGAACCCATTATTGAACCTTGTGGGACCCCTTGGAAAATTGTCTTTCAGTTCAAAAAGTAATTGCTTACATTCACTATTATAATCATTCTCTGTTTCCTTTCTTTCAGATCTGACTTGCACCACTTCTAGATGCTGCTCCTGATGCCATATGTTTGTAATTCGTAAAGTAGTAATGCATGATCAACTGAATGATACAACTGATGATACAAGTATAGTAATAACATCCAAAAACCAAGAACTAAGTGATGTAATTGTAAATTATGTTATTCACAAAATTATTAAGTGGTTCTCAGCAAACAGACTCTCTTTAAATTTTGATAAAACACAGTATATACAGTTCCGTACAGTAAATGGCACAACTCCAGTAATAAATATAGACTTTGAACAGAAGTCTGTAGCTAAGGTAGAATTTTCAAAATTTTTAGGTGGGTCCATTGATGAGAGGTTAAACTGGAAGCAACACATTGATGGTCTGCTGAAACGTCTGAGTTCTGCTACGTATGCTATTAGGCTTATTGCAAATTTTGGTGATAAGAATCTCAGTAAATTAGCTTACTATGCCTACTTTCATTCACTGCTTTCGTATGGCATCATATTCTGGGGTAATTCATCATTAAGTAGAAAAGTATTCATTGCTCAAAAACGTGTAATCAGAACAATTGCTGGAGCCCATCCACAGTCATCCTGCAGACATCTATTTAAGGATCTAGGGATCCTCACAGTATATATATTCACTTATGAAATTTGTTGTTAATAAAACCCAGTTCAAAAGTAATAACAGTGTGCATAGCTATAACACCAGGAGAAAGGATGATCTTCATTATGCAGGGTTAAATCTGACTTTGGCACAGAAAGGGGTAAATTATGCTGCCACAAAAGTCTTTCGTCACCTACCAAACAGCATCAAAAGCCTGACAGATAGCCAACTAACATTTAAAAATAAATTAAAAGAATTTCTAGATGACAACTCCTTCTACTCATTGGCTGAATTTTTAGATATAAATTAAGGGAAAAACCTTAACATTAGTGTCATGAAATATTTTGTGTAATGTAATATCTTGCACAGACATCTTTTATTAACCTGACACATTCCACATCATTACGAAGTGTCGTATTCATGATCTATGGAACAAGTATTAATCTAATCTAATCTAATCAGTTCCAGCTCATTTTGATGAAATCAGGATTCCAGGTATTTTGTAATCTAGAATTTAGCATAATACTTTGGACATTTGATTCTGTACCTGTAATTTACTTGTCATTTATTACACTGTATACCCTTAAAATTATGTATTTGATCCAAGCTCTGTATCATCATATGGTAAATAATAATAGTAGTATTTTGTACATTCCTTGGGATTTTTTCTAGGGAATCATTTTCAACTAGGGCTGAGGTAGCAGGCGTGAATAAGGCTGAATGAATATCAGCATTTACCGGCAAGTCATTTATATATAACAGAGACAGATATGAACCCATTATTGAACCTTGTGGGACCCCTTGGAAAATTGTCTTTCAGTTCAAAAAGTAATTGCTTACATTCACTATTATAATCATTCTCTGTTTCCTTTCTTTCAGATCTGACTTGCACCACTTCTAGATGCTGCTCCTGATGCCATATGTTTGTAATTCGTAAAGTAGTAATGCACGATCAACTGAATGATACAACTGATGATACAAGTATAGTAATAACATCCAAAAACCAAGAACTAAGTGATGTAATTGTAAATTATGTTATTCACAAAATTATTAAGTGGTTCTCAGCAAACAGACTCTCTTTAAATTTTGATAAAACACAGTATATACAGTTCCGTACAGTAAATGGCACAACTCCAGTAATAAATATAGACTTTGAACAGAAGTCTGTAGCTAAGGTAGAATTTTCAAAATTTTTAGGTGGGTCCATTGATGAGAGGTTAAACTGGAAGCAACACATTGATGGTCTGCTGAAACGTCTGAGTTCTGCTACGTATGCTATTAGGCTTATTGCAAATTTTGGTGATAAGAATCTCAGTAAATTAGCTTACTATGCCTACTTTCATTCACTGCTTTCGTATGGCATCATATTCTGGGGTAATTCATCATTAAGTAGAAAAGTATTCATTGCTCAAAAACGTGTAATCAGAACAATTGCTGGAGCCCATCCACAGTCATCCTGCAGACATCTATTTAAGGATCTAGGGATCCTCACAGTATATATATTCACTTATGAAATTTGTTGTTAATAAAACCCAGTTCAAAAGTAATAACAGTGTGCATAGCTATAACACCAGGAGAAAGGATGATCTTCATTATGCAGGGTTAAATCTGACTTTGGCACAGAAAGGGGTAAATTATGCTGCCACAAAAGTCTTTCGTCACCTACCAAACAGCATCAAAAGCCTGACAGATAGCCAACTAACATTTAAAAATAAATTAAAAGAATTTCTAGATGACAACTCCTTCTACTCATTGGCTGAATTTTTAGATATAAATTAAGGGAAAAACCTTAACATTAGTGTCATGAAATATTTTGTGTAATGTAATATCTTGCACAGACATCTTTTATTAACCTGACACATTCCACATCATTACGAAGTGTCGTATTCATGATCTATGGAACAAGTATTAATCTAATCTAATCTAATCTAATCAGTTCCAGCTCATTTTGATGAAATCAGGATTCCAGGTATTTTGTAATCTAGAATTTAGCATAATACTTTGGACATTTGATTCTGTACCTGTAATTTACTTGTCATTTATTACACTGTATACCCTTAAAATTATGTATTTGATCCAAGCTCTGTATCATCATATGGTAAATAATAATAGGAGTATTTTGTACATTCCTTGGGATTTTTTCTAGGGAATCATTTTCAACTAGGGCTGAGGTAGCAGGCGTGAATAAGGCTGAATGAATATCAGCATTTACCGGCAAGTCATTTATATATAACAGAGACAGATATGAACCCATTATTGAACCTTGTGGGACCCCTTGGAAAATTGTCTTTCAGTTCAAAAAGTAATTGCTTACATTCACTATTATAATCATTCTCTGTTTCCTTTCTTTCAGATCTGACTTGCACCACTTCTAGATGCTGCTCCTGACGCCATATGTTTGTAATTCGTAAAGTAGTAATGCACGATCAACTGAATCAAAAACCTTTGTCAGGTCACAGAAATTTCCTGTGATTTTTTTAATGCTTATCTAATGAGGAGCTTATGTTTTCAGTAAATTCACTTACAGCATTTATAGAACTTTTGTGATGGGCATGGAATTCTTTCCATCATTGAAGACAATATAATATTGTGTGTGTGTCACTCAAAATGTTGAATTATGTTCTGAGCCAAAACCCACCAGGTGGCTCCCTCTTTCATTCCTGCCCCCTTTCCATGCTCTCCTACTATATTTCTCCCTTCTCCTTTTTCCTACCATCGAACAGTCCTGCATAACAATTAATTTTTCATTTCCATTAATTATTTGAATAATTTGTTTTATCTTATCATACAGTCTTTCAATCTCTTCATTATCTGTGGAGCTGGTCGGAATACTAACTTGTAATAGTTTGGTGGCTGTTGGCTTTGAGTCTATCTTGGCTCTGTAATTCATTCACTATTCTGTCCATAATCACTTACTATCATTAATGTTTTCTTATTAATGATTAGTGCTACCTCTGCATTACCCCTTTTAATTTTATATTGTGAATCTTGTACTTACTTGTCACCACACTTTGCTAATCCCACTATATCTAATTTCAACCTATCTATAAGTTACTGTAACCTACTTATCTGATTAAGGGATCTATGAGAGCCATCCAGAAAGTAACACACTTACTTTCTGTGACATGTTGAAATAGGTGCTACAGTAGAAAATCCCATCACTTGTAAGATGTCTTCTGTGATTAGGTTTTTGTTGGCAAAAAAGTGCTGACCATTGAAATTTATCATGACCTTTGTGATGTGTGCAGAAAAAGATAATGAGTGAAACCTGGGTGAAGCAGTGGTGCACTGATTTTAAAAATGACTGTTTCAATGTTCATGATGAGGACTGAGTGGTAGGTCTAGCCTTGTGACTGATGGACTGGTGATGAAAATCACTGACAAAATTTATGAAATATCATTTCATGATTAGAGAACTTTTGCAACATTTTCCCAAATTCCACGGAATTTGGTGCATCAAACTGTGGCTGAGAAGCTTGATTACCACAAATTTTGTGTTAGGTATGGTCCCAAAATCGTAAAGGAAGAGCACAAAAACAGAGACTGGTTGGAGCACTGACCTTCCTTGAACATTATGAGAAAAATGATAACAAAGTTATCAGTTGTATTCAAACTGGGGATGAGACTTGGGTGAAGCAAGTCAGTTGTGAAACAAAAAGGAAGGGGACTCATAAATTCCCTCACGATACCAAGAAAGCATTTGCAAACACTGTCTGCAAGGAAGATGATGGCTACTGTGTATTGAGGCTCTTAAGGGAGTGATTCTCATTGGTTTCCTTGGACGTGGCACAGCAATTAACTCAAAGAGGTATTATCAAACACTGAGAAAGCTAAGGTGAGCAATGCAAAACAAGTGTCAGGGAAAACTAATCGCAAAAGTTTTGTTTTTTCTTGACAACACACGTCCACACACAGCCAATTGTACCCGAGAGCACCTATGGGAGTTGTCTGATCATTGGCCACACAGTCCGGCTTTGGCACCGAGCAACTACCGTATCTTCCCTGGAATGAAGAGATGGCTCGCTACACAATGCTTTGATACTGATGCCCAACTGTATGCTGGTATAAACCAGTGGTTGCAATTGCAGGTGGCAGATTTCTACAGAGAAAGTATTGTACCACGGTTTGGTAAATGCCTCACTCTGAATGGCAATTATGCATAAAGGTAGCTTAAGAGTGTACCTTTAAAATACGTATAACAAAATTGGATTTTTCTATATTGTTATTTTTTAATTTCAAATGTTACTTTATGGATAGCTCTTAGAACATTCCACACTCCATGGATTGCTAGTTTTATTTTACCTGGTGACAACATCCTCCTGGATAGTCTCTGCCATAAATCTGGATGGGGACTACTTTACCACTGGAATATTTTATCCAAAGGTATGAAATCATCATTAAGTCAAACAGTAGAGCTGCATGCCCTTGGGAGAAATAATGGTTGCTATAGTACCAACACAGTAAGGCCAAACTGTTGAATGTTACAAGGAGAAATCAGTCAGTCATAAAGACTGTTGCCTCTGCAACTACTTAAAAAACTGCTGCCACTCTTAGGAATCACAGGCTACTCTCGTCTCACTATAGACACTTTGCTGTTGGATTGCACCTACAGTACAACTATCAGTGTCATTGAGGCACAAAGACCACTCCACCTTCACAAACATACCAATTTGATCGTTGTACAGTGGGCTATAGAGAGACAGTGTGTTAGATGAGAATAAGGTGATTCACATCTTCAGTGGTATTGACAGCTAGGGGGTGAGAGATGCGGTACTGCAGCCACAAGCGCACTCTTTTCAGGTATAGAACTGACTCAAATTTCATCTTCTTGAGAAGTAATACCCATCTGTGTCAAGCTAATCTGGTTGATGCATTTCTTGCATGTGAAAGTATCCTTTGCATGGAATAGCCAGCAAAATCACTGGTATTAATCTTATGAAGTTTACCTGGGATGCAATGGGGAGGTGAACTGCAACCCATCCGACTAATACCAAAGGACTCCACCATACATGGGAACAGCCCTCTCTAATTATGATGATAGACCGATAACAGATTGCATTGCTGCATACTGTTGTGTGGCAAACTGGTATAACCATATACCTAAAATGTTTATTATAATGGACGGAATTATTTTTTTTGTTCGTTTTTTAGTGAGATGTACATCTTTAGTTAGTCTGGATACCGTTTACGACAAAAGTATTGTAGTTAGTCTATCTCATTCATTAACACTTCTGTTTTTCTGTTTGGAAAAAAAGTTTTTTTTTTTAAATCATGCTAAACTTCTGGATGTTAGTGCATTTCTTGTATAGTTGTTAATATGGAAGTTTTCCTTTTAGTATTTCATTTGTATCTTATTATTTAGAAATACAAGTGTAGAAATCAATATAAACCATTTCTCATTCCAAATCACAAAGTACTGATGGGTTACAGTTTTATCTTTCATCAAGACAGATGTCATTACTGGAGCACCAGCTCAGTTGGAAAAGAGTGAGAGAGGGTTTCATCCTTGCCTATCTGAACACTGTAATATTGTTTTGGCTGTTGTAGTTACAAGAGGACCATTTCATTAAAAACAGCTCAGTCAAGTTAGGTATATTTATTCAATTCCATATCCGATTTTAGGTGTTTATCACATTATAAAATGGATCGCAAAGAAACTGAAAGAAAAAATTTATCTTTGATATATCAAAGTTGTTATCAACAAAAGCAAAACGAGGATAATGGAATGTAGTCGAATTAAGTCGGGTGATGCTGAGGGAATTAGATTAGGAAATGAGACACTTAAAGTAGTAAAGGAGTTTTGCTATTTGGGGAGCAAAATAACTGATGATGGTCGAAGTAGAGAGGATATAAAATGTAGACTGGCAATGGCAAGGAAGGCGTTTCTGAAGAAGAGAAATTTGTTAACATCGAGTATAGATTTAAGTGTCAGGAAGTCATTTCTGAAAGTATTTGTATGGAGTGTAGCCATGTATGGAAGTGAAACATGGACGATAAATAGCTTGGACAAGAAGAGAATAGAAGCTTTCGAAATTTGGTACTACAGAAGAATGCTGAAGATTAGATGGGTAGATCACATAACTAATGAGGAAGTATTGAATAGGATTGGGGAGAAGAGAAGTCTGTGGCACAACTTGACTAGAAGAAGGGATCGGTTGGTAGGACATATTGTGAGGCATCAAGGATCACCAATTTAGTATTGGAGGGCAGCGTGGAGGGTAAAAATTGTAGAGGGAGACCAAGAGATGAATACACTAAGCAGATTCAGAAGGATGTAGGTTGCAGTAGGTACTGGGAGATGAAGAAGCTTGCACAGGATAGAGTAGCATGGAGAGCTGCATCAAACCAGTCTCAGGACTGAAGACCACAACAACAACAACATGAATTGTTCAGCTTATAAAAATTTTTATTGGCCTTTTTAAATGATGTCTACTACCGGCACCTCTTCTGTATGGCCGCATGGTGTAGCTGCGTGATCTGAGGCGACTTGCCACAGTTTGCTTGGCTCCTCCTGTTGGAGGTTCGAATTCTCCCTCGGGCATGGGTGTGTGTGTTGTCCTTAGCGTAAGTTAGTTTAAGTTTGATTAAGTAGTGTGTAAGCGTAGGGATAGATGACCTCAGCAGTTTGGTCCCATAGGAAATTTCCTTTTCTTCTGTGTGGTCAACTACCTAAATCAACACAAGTGGACATATGGATGGAGAGCTGTTGATATTTACACTAAAAACAGTGTGTATAAAAAAATTTATTTCTTATATTGCAGTGACATTTTTTATGCAAACAAAAAGTATTATAACAGTTTTCAGCTTGTCTGTCCCAAAGTCTATTTAATTCTTTTTGATTTCTGTGAAGGCTGGAATGCCCATTGGTCATGCTCTTCATCATCAACTTCATCACTATCTGCACCATTTTCTTGTATTTTACTGAAGGAACTTGTTGCTGTTTCATATAAGATTAACTCCTTTCCTCCAATAATGTGAGGTGTAGAACGCTGATATGGTAGACGAGCCTTAATAGAAGGAAAACCGAGAAGACAATTAATACATTTTATAATGGAGTAGGTATCTTGCATCTGCTGTTTTTCTCTATATTACAATATTTCATAAAGTAAGCTGCACAAAGAATATAAAAAAACACACACACATAAATTAATGTCAAGAAGGAATGATTCATTCCTGTGATTCAGAAGCAGAGCTGAATAATCTATAAGTACTACCAATAAATGCACTGATTTTTTCCTACACTGTAGCAACTCAAAATGACCATCCTACCACAGGATCTACTTCAACAGATGTACCAAACACTAGATTTGCTTTCTGAACTCAAATGAAGACTCAAAATTATTCTTTTAAAACTATTAAATCTTTCCAAGCACTAGTTTTCAGCACAAAAAATTGCTAGAATGAGCCATGTCATCTTTCTACAGTAATTAAAGAAAAACTTTTAATGTTGGTTGAATAAATTCCATCAAAGGGAAATTCACCTGAGAAAAGTAACAAATATGAGACTAAATTACTGGTCCACACTTACCTTCAGTTAGTAAAATGTTTAGCACCACCGACAGATGTGTAAAAGTAAAAGTGATGAAATTATCTTAGCTTTTAGAGCTATTAGTTCCTCCCTTGGATAGGAGAGAGTGGGGAGGATCAAAAAGGAAAGGCAGGCTACTCTGTTCACAAGATGTAGTGAAGACAACAGTCAAAAAGATGATAGAGGAGGCATCAGAGAGTAGTAGGCCAGATAAGGTACTTTGGTGAGCACTTCACATTTTGTGTATCCCATAATATTATCCTGAGGCAACTGCTTGATATCATAAGTGGTGGCTGTTTCTTACTGCTGGCAAGCTGTAACTGAAGAGTCACATTCTAATGAACTGTTGTACGACTGGGAAACATATGCACTAACAAAAGTGTGAGGTTTCTGCTTAAGTTTATGGTTACACCTGGGGATGAGTCTGATGGTATAAATATTTATGCCTCCTCTCGGTACTGAGTCCTGTCCAAATGAACTTCGATGCAGTCTCAGTTTCTATCTCGATGGGTTTGGGTTTTTTGCTAACTGTGAAAAGACATCACCTACATTTCCCAGTAGATAAATTCAATGTATTTTCAGATTTACATAAAAGATCTGGCTGCTACCAATTGAGTATTTTTGCCAGCCTGCTTTACCTCATATTATTATGGGCTCCACTACTTCAATGTCTGGGACTTAGTTTTGATTGCATTGGCAGTTGATCACTAAGATTTAATGATCTCTGTTGGGGGACATTAATTTGGACCTTGAACTGATACTGCAACTGCATCTACATCCATCCTCTGCAAAACAACTGTGAAGTGGAAGGAAAGAGGGTACTTTCCAAAGTACCAGTTATTAGGGCCTCTTCCCGTTTCATCCAAATATGCCTCTGTGCATACTGTAATCAATCCAATCTTGTCTTCATGATTCCTACAGGAGGAATACATAGGGGGTCAAAGGATAAGACTAGTGTCATCATTTAAAGCTGTCTCTTAAAATTTTGTAAATAGGCTTTCTCAGGATAGTTAATCTCTATCTTCAAGCATTTGCCAGTTCAGTTCCTTCAGGGTATCTGTGACACACTCCCACTGGTTAGACAAACCCATAAACATTCACAATACCCTTCTCTGTTTACATTCAGTTTCCCCTGTTAGTCCTATTTGGTATGGGTCCTAAACACTTAAGCAATATTCTAGGATGGGTCACCTATACCCGGGCCGGTGAAACATGTCACTTGACAGCTCACATGTGGTTGGCTACACTGCGATAGCGAGGTTGCAACAGCTGCCACCGCACACGCCCACAACTCCGAAGTATGTTTTGTAAATGTAAGCTACAATCAACATTTATACGTAGGTGCAACAAAAAACGTTTTTCTAATAATGGAGAGAATGTCGACGGAGACTAAGAGTTTGATAGTATATTAAACCAGGTAATAAAAACACCCGAAGTTAATGACAATATCTTTAAAAAGTTGTTCCAAATTGTTACAGTAATAGCTGCATGTAAAATGTCGTATAATAATGTAATCTAAGCATACCAAATAACACGCTATCCACACTCATAGAAAGAAATAAAGCAAAGCGTGCATAGCCTATCCAATTGCAGAGAGAGAAAAATATTAATTCTGTATACATTTACATTAGCCAATTTATGATGTCAATGGCGCAATTCCATCCAGTTCTCCTTCACTGTCATCGGAACTAGCGTCAAAACCGTTGTCTTTGTCATCATCATCATTAAGAGAAATCATTAATATTTGTTTTCATTTATAATGCGATCTATAGTATGTGCTTCTCTTATTAGTTTAGCAACAGGGCCTACTTTATTGGCAGGAATCGGCGCATGCCCATGAACAGAAACAAATTCTTTTTCTTGCTCGTAAAACTCACGCATCCCCCATAGCAATTCCAAAGCCTGACTATTTAATGGCACTCCGCGGCACAATGGATTGTCGGCATGGTGAACGACATCGTTTTGGTGACATTGTTTAACAAACAAAAACTGTAGTCAAGTCGGTAACACAACACAACACAACAACAAAAAATGGATCAAATGGCTCTGAGCACTATGCGACTTAACATCTGAAGTCAAGCGCCTAGAACCGCACGGCCACACCAGCCGGCACAACACAACACAACACAACACAACAGCGCACTAACATACAATGTTTACATGGAAGCCGGCAATGTGGTAGCGTCAACGCCGGAACCTGCTTTTGTTCGGTGCTGCTACTGATTCAGAAGACACGGTGCCTCCCATTCATCACTTGTTTGTTAGTTATAGTACCAACTCTACGGCACTTGGTGAGTGACCTTGAAGTGACATGTTTGAACGGCCCAGGTTTTTGTTTTGTTTTTAGGTGCTTTTTAAGCACTCTCTATTGTACACTGATTGCATTTCCCTAGTATCCTACCAGCAAATTGAAATCTGATATCTGCTTTACCTATGACTGACCCAAAGCAATCATTCCATTTCACATTACAACATAGTTACATCCAGGTATTTGTAAGAGTTGATTGATTCCAGCTTTGATCCACTGATATTAACAGTCATAGGATTCTACATTTTTTTTGTTTTGTGAAGTGCACAATTGTACATTTCTGAACATTTAAAGCATGTTGCTAATCTTTGTACCACTTTGAAATCTTATCAAGATCTAACTCAAACTTGATGCAGCTTTCTTCAGACAGTACTTCATCACAGCTAACTGAATCACCTTCAAAATGCCTGAGGTTACTATTAATATTGTCCACAAGATTGTTAATATACAACATGAACATCAAGTGACCCAACATACTTCTCTGGGTACACCTGTAATTACTTCGACACAACAGGCACAGGGTAATAGAGATTCATGTGTCTGAAATGATCTATGCATGAAGCATACAGCAACTGCCACCGTCATACCTTAGCAAAAGACTGACTGAGAATCCGGGAAAATTCTGGTCCTATGTAAGCTAAGGCTTCCATCCAACCACTCGTTGACCAGTCTGGTGCAAGAGTTGAAGCTAGCAAAAAGAAAGCTGAAGTTTTAAATTTCTTGCTTAAGACTTAGTCAACACAAATGCAAACATACCATCATTTGACCATCAAACAGACTCCCATATGGACAACATAGCAATAAGCATCCCTGGTGTAGAGAAACAATTGAAAGAGTTGAAAACAAATAAGTCACCACGTATGGATGGAAACTCAATTCAGAATTAGAAAGCGTACTCTATGGCATTGACCCCTTACTTAGCTTGCACTTATCACGAATCTCTCACTCAGTGCAAAGTCTCAAGCGACTGGAAAAAAGCACAGGTCACTCCTGTACATAAGAAGAGTAAACGAATGGACCCACAAAATTATAGATCAACATCCCTAACACTGGTTTGCTGCAGAATCATTGAATATATTCTCAGTTTGAATGCAACAAATTTTTTTGAGACAGAGAGGCTTATGTCCATCAATCACCATGGTTTTAAAAAGCATCACTCGTGTGAAACTCAGCATGCCCTTTCTCACATGATGTACTGCAAACAGATGAAGGGCAACAGGCAACTGGATTTCTGGAAAATGTTTGACACAGTGCCCCATTGCAGGCTGTTAACAAAGGCACAAACAGATGGAATAGGTACACAGATATGTAAGTGGCTTGAAGACTTCTTAACTAATAGAAACCAGCATGTTGTCCTTGATGGCAATTGTTCATCAGAGACAAGGGTAGGAGGAGGAGATTAGTGTTTAACGTCCCGTCGACAACGAGGTCATTAGAGACGGAGCGGAAGCTCGGGTGAGGGAAGGATGGGGAAGGAAATCGGCCGTGCCCTTTCAAAGGAACCATCCCGGCATTTGCCTGAAGCAATTTAGGGAAATCACGGAAAACCTAAATCAGGATGGCCGGAGACGGGATTGAACCGTCGTCCTCCCGAATGCGAGTGCAGTGTGCTAACCACTGCGCCACCTCGCTCGGTTGAGACAAGGGTATCATCAGGATTGCCCCAGGGAAGTGCGATAGGACCGCTATCATTTTTGATATGCGTAAATTAGCTGGCAGGCAGAGTGAGCAGCAATCTGCAGTTATTTGCTGATGATGCTGTGGTGTATGGTACAATGTGGAAGATGAATGACTGTAGGAGGATACAAGATGACTCAGAGAAAATTTCTAGTTGGTGTGATGAGTAGCAAGTAGAAAAATGTAAGTTGATGCAGGTGAGTAAGAAAAACAAACCTTTGATGTTCGGATACAGCATTAGTATTGATCTATATGGCACAGACACATCATTTAAATATGTGGGCATAAAGCTGCAAAGTGAAATGAAATGAAATGAGCATGTGAGCATTGTGGTAGGGAAGGCAAATGGTCAAATTTGGTGTATCGGGAGAAATTTGGGAAGTGTGGTTCAGCTGTACAGGAGACTGCATACAGAATGCAGTACTGCTCAAGTGTTTGGAATCTGTACCAGATCAGATTAAAGAAAGATATCGAAGGAGTTGAAAGCTAGGCTGCTAGATTTGTTACCGTTAGGTAGGTTTGAACAACATGCAAGTGCTGGGGAGATGCTTCAGGAACTCAAATGGGAATCCCTGGAGGGAAGGTGACGATCTTTTCGAGGAACATTACTGAGAAAATTTAGAGAACCAGCACTTGTAGCTGACTGCAGAACAGTTCTACTGACAGCAACATAAATTTTGTGTCGGGATCATGAAGATAATATTTGAGAAATTAGGATTCATACGGAGGCACATAGACAGTCGCATTTCCCTCGCTCTATTTATGAGTGGAACAGGAACGGAAATGAGCATCAGCAGTACAGGGTACCCTCTGCCACGCACTTTATGGTGGATTCTGGAGTAAGTATGTAGATGTAGCTGTACATGTTGATCTGTCGATAACTATCCAGCCAAGATAACATGGTGCATACTTCCTACCAAAAAATCCTCAAAGCATAGATGTGGTACAAATTGTAAGTCAAATGCTTCCTGGAAATTGAGAAATACTTCATTTACCTGACTGCCTTGATCCATGGCTATCAGAATGTCATGTGAGAAAAGTGTGAGTTGAGTTCCACATCATCAATGTTTACAGAACCTACACTGGCCAGTATGGAGGAGGTCATTATGTCTTCCAACTAGTAGGCACTGTTTTTGTATGATGGATTCACGGTAGACTGTAGTTAAATGAAGGTCTAACTCAGCCACAAATCTGATGCAGAATCTGATACGGATATATTGGGGTTTGAAGCTTTGTTCAATTTTAGTGATTCCAACTGTTTCTCAACACCACTGACAGTAACATCTACTGTATATCACTCATCTTTGGAGTGGTGTGAGAATTCACCTGAAGCAACAACTCCAGATTTTCATTTGTACAGGAAAATTTGAAACCCAAGTTCAGTGTTTCTGCTATTGTTATGTTACCCTCCGGTTTCATTCCGTGTCTCATCCATGAGTGTCTGGACATTAACTTTGATACCACTAGCAGCCTTTACATATGATCGGCACTTCTTTGTCTTTCGTGAGAGATCCTTCAATAATATTCTCTAATGGTAATTATTGATGCTTTTATGCACTGTCTTATAGACAGCCAAATATGTTTCACTCTCCCTCTAACTATTGCCCTACACTTTGGTTTACACCCACTATGGTAGTAGTCTCTGTTTCTTTAGAAGTTCCTCTATAGTGATTGTATACCATGGAGTATTCTAAGAGGTATATGTCTTTCAAGTGCATGGTCAACTATTCTCCTAAACCTGAGTCACAGTTCTTCTAAACACTCTTTTCCAGAAGTAAATGTTTTGAGTGCATTCATAAGCTATGACACTACTGCTTATTGTTTTAGTTTGCTGAAACTCTAATCCCTTCTACTTGTTTTAGTTGCACTTTGTACTTTAGTAATCATTGTTACTACTAATGGCTCAAGGTCACTGATACCAGTTTCTATGTGGATATCCTCAAAGAGGTCAGGTCTGTTTGTTGCCATTAGACCCAATATATTTCCATCATGAGTGAGCTATCAAACAATTTCCTCTAGTTAGTTCTTAAAGAAATCATTTAGTAATATTTTGCAGGATGTTTTGTCACACACCCCAGTAATAAAACTGCAATTTTCCCAACTGACTGCTGGATGATTAAAATCCGTTCCAACAATGACAGTATGAGTGGGGGTTTCCTACAGCTATCAGTATAAGGACTAGATGAAATGTCACCTCATCTAAACAGAAAAACCCCTATGTTACCTCCAAACGCAAGCATGAACAGGCAAGGATTTGAATGTGACTCTTCTTAAATATGACTTCACTGTTTTAAAAAACTGACCTCTGAGGAAACTGCTGAGACTGATTCTTCATTCTTCCCTTCTTACTCTTTTGCAAATCTATTGGAAAATAATATGCTTCCATTCATATATATTCTAAATCAAATTAACTGTTGTCTAATAAGCTAATTAATACATGTGAGGCTAGGTGTTGAATAAAGTGAATGGTGAGCATTACATTAACAACTACAAGAAGCACAAAAATACATACCTTTCTGAATTTTTTGAAGTTTTCAACTGTGTTATCCTCTTTAACACTGCTAACAGAAGAACATTCATTTTTTCGGATGACCAAGTCCTTCAGCAGGATAGTTGTCTTGTTGACACCAATAGTAATGTGGCCATCATCATCATCTTCTTCTTTGACCTTAAAAAAATGAGGAAGTAGAAACGTAAACAATTTAAGAGAAAGGTGACCACTTACCAAATATCAGAGGTGATGAGTCATCAACAGGCACATAAACAACACACACACACACACACACACACACACAGAGCCACTGTCATCTCAAGGCACGCAAAAACAACAATGGCCATGTGTGTGTTTTTCAAAATCTGAACAATAACTCTGTACACTAGCTAGCAATTTCTAACAGCCTTATTTCATTCAAATGACCTGTCTGCCACTCGCCACTCACCAATTCTTCTATGTGGTGAGTAGCAATTTACCACTTTCTAATTGTTGAAATTAACAACAACAACAACAACAACACATTCAACCAACAAATACATCACCTAGAACAAGGGACATTATTCAGTTTATACACTCCCTTATACACTGTAATAAAGTGAAACATTAAGATATAAAAACAGATGTTCCTTCTTTGATTGAAAAATGAAAATAATGCCCTAGCAGTTTCCAATATCTTTATCTTCTACATGTTTTGAAAAGTTCAACTTAACCTTTAAAATACATTAATACAAACTATAGAAAATAAAAAATACAAGATTTCAGCATTTTTATGTAAAATCACATTTTAAATGCTTTTATTCTCTCCTTTTCTTGTTTTCCCACAATTGACGATTCACTTCCTCACAATGCTGTACTCCAGACGTACATTATCATAAATTTATTCCTCAAAGTAAGACCTATACTTGATAACAGCAGACTCTGCCCTCCTAGCCTGTGCTAGCCTGTACTTATATCCAGCTTGCTCCACCCGTAATTTGTTACTTTGCCACCAAGGTAGCAGAATTCTTTCACTTCATGTCTTATGTGGCCAACAGTCATGTGCTGAAGAAAAGAAGAGTGGCTGGAAGTGACAGACAATAACCTGCATCTACTTAAGTCCACAATGTGTCCATGGTATACTTCCTGCCAGCCACACAGGGGGGATGAGGTCCTACAACATAACCTGAAGGTTATAATGATAGTTCTAGAAAAGTATGTTGATTATTGAAAAGCTTATATGGCCTGGCACACTGCTGCTCGAATGAGAGATCCACTAATTATGTGATGGAATTAGAATTTAAGAGAAGTAAAGCTGATCCTTGTGTCAGAAAATTTCTGACAAGATTTTCTTCAAACTCTATGTTGATGACTGACTGACTGACTGACTGTGACAAATAATGACTGTGAACTTAAATAATTTATTGAAGATCTTGAAAGACAATTCAGAGTAAAATCAAAGCCAGCATCATATTTCTTAGACTTGGAAATGATAGAAAAGAAGATGGGCCCATTCAAGTCAGTCAGACTCACTACACAAAGAAAGTTTTGGAGGGCTTTGGCATGAGTGACTGTGGAGCTGTAACAACTCCAATTATCAAGGATGATGGCATAGAAGAGAACCCTATCAACACTGAATATCCTTATCGACAAGCAGTTGGGTTCTTGATGTACCTAATGTGTGGGACAAGACTAGGCATATCATATGCTGTTGAAGTAGTATCTAGATGTCTTGA
The DNA here is from genome assembly GCF_023897955.1 of Schistocerca gregaria. Lineage (NCBI taxonomy): Eukaryota > Metazoa > Arthropoda > Insecta > Orthoptera > Acrididae > Schistocerca > Schistocerca gregaria. The sequence goes on along the minus strand of NC_064923.1, from coordinate 99,366,027 downwards.
AAATCTAACAGAGCATATGTAATAACTTCTAGTTGAACAAATATATTTCAAGGAAGATGCAATACATGAAAGTCACAGATCAAGTAAACAGAGTAAGACGTGTGTACACTTTAACAGTCAAATCATAACTGAGTCCAAGTCTAGTGGCCGCTGGCTGGCTGGCCGCTTAGGTGGTGCTGCTGCTGCATGGCTGGCAGACAGCGCCGCACGTAGAGGATGCGTGTAACTGCGCGGCGGCACTTTGAAAGATTGGTGAGTCACAACACTTTTCCCCCCTTTGAATTTTTTGCACAGGTCTTGATGGAGGTGGCCTGTAGATTGCTAACATTCATAGGTGTTGTTTGACTGGACATAAAGTCTTGAGGAGGAGGCTTCCTGTATGTACGGAAGTGTCCCCGATGATAACAGGTCAAGATGACAGGAGACGTAGGGGTTGGGGCCCCGTGCACCAATCTGCCCGTTGTGGCAAGTTCGGTTGTTATAACAGGAGACACGAGCGATGTGTCAGCGTCTGTAGGAGAAGGAGGCGAGTAGAGTTGCTCTGACAGATGATGGTCATCTGGTTCCTGCATGGGCACGTCTCCTGGTAGCGTCAGTTCTTGTGCTGGCACCGATATGATGGTGAGAGGACTGCTTTGTGGATAATGAGAGATTCCAGTATCCCGAGTGTCAGGTAGAGCCGAAGGTGGTGTAGCGGCATCCGGAACAGGCACTGCCGGCACACGAGGCCGAAGCTGGTCCGAATGATGCACTGCAACACCCATGTCCGTCTGGATTTCTAACAGGCGTCGGCCACAGTGTTGTAAGATGCGGCTAGGACTCCATTTTGGCCGCCTGCCATATCCCCATACCCATACAAGGTCGTTGGCGGTGAACCGGCCAAGCGAAGGCACCCATGGCCATGAGGTGGAAGGCTGCAGGAGATGAAGTGGCATGCGGGGCTGTTGGCCATGTAGGAGCTCAGCCGGGCTGTGGTTGCCCATGGGGGTAAAACGGTAAGAAGCCAGAAATTGGAGAAGCACATCATCAGCAGAAGAAGTCAGGAGTTTCCTCATCTGAGCCTTAAATGTGCGGACCTGTTGTTCAGCCGCACCATTTGACTGTGGATGGAACGGAGGGGCTGCGACATGCATGACACCGTGACGGGCACAAAAATCCGCAAAATTGGAAGAGGCAAATTGGGCACCATTATCAGTAACAAGAGCAGAGGGAAGGCCTTCTAAAGAGAAAAAGTGAGCTAGAGCATTGGTGGTTGCCACGGTGGTAGGCGACGTGCAACGGACAATGAAAGGAAAGTTAGAGTAGGCGTCAATTACGAGGAGCCAATAAATACCTAAAAAAGGTCTCCTGAAGTCAGCATGAATACGCTCCCAGGGCTTCTCAGGTGAAGGCCACGGTAACAAAGATGACTTTGGGGCGGTGGCCTGTGACGCACAAGGGCCGCAGGCAGCGATCACGTGTGCGATTTCAGAGTCGATGCCGGGCCAGTACCCATGACAGTGCACCAGAGATTTTGTGTGAGAGACACCCCAGTGCCCTTTGTGAAGGAGGCGCAAGACCGAAGCACGCAAAGATGCAGGTACCACAACACGTGGCAAAGCATTTTCGGTGGAAAAGAGGATAACACCACTAGCCGCGAGGCGGTTACGGCAAAGCGTAGTAGTTCCGCAACGGATCAGAAGTCTTAGCGGACGGTGATCAGGCCAACCCTTCTGAATACAGCTTAAAACCCAGGAGAGGGTAGGGTCAGAACCCATAGCAGCGGCCAGCCGGTCCCCAGTGATGGGGAACCCGTCCAAAACCCGCTGCTCGGCAACATCCTGGTGGAAACACAAAAGTTCGTCCCTATCGAATGCCAGATCAGGACCCATGGGAAGGCAAGACAGTGCATCAGCATTCACATGTTAAGCCATCAGCTGGAAATGAATCTCATAATTGAAACGAGACAAGTAAATAGCCCAACGCTGGAGGCGGTGTGCCGCCTTGTCAGGAAGTGACGTTGATGGAAGAAACAAGGAAACAAGTGGTTTGTGATCCATACCAAGATGAAATGTGGATCAATAGAGAAAAACACCAAACTTATGAAGAGCATAAATAATGGCCAAAGCTTCTTTTTCAATTTGAGAATACTTTTGTTGGGCATCCGCATCGCATGACGCGGACCAGTGAAAAGGCACGTTTTTATGCAAAAGGCGATGCAACGGCTGAGCCACCGAAGCAGCAGACGATAAAAACTTGTGATAGTATGCTATTTTCCCCAAGAAGGCCTGCAGTTCCTTAACAGATGTAGGGCGAGGAAGGGCATCGATCGCAGCGACAGTTTGCTGAATCGGACGAATACCATCCCGAAACAGTTGAAACCCCAAGTATGTGATAGATGCCTGAAAAAGTTTTGAATATTCTGAAGATTACACTTAAGAGTGGTAGTCTGTAAGACATGAAAAAGTGTGCGGAGATTTTGAAGATGTTCGTCAGTGGTGGAGCCAGTGACAACAATGTCGTCCTGGTAATTTATATACCCAGGGACAGTGAGCAATAATTGTTCCAAGAATCGCTAAAAGAGAGCAGGGGTGCTGGCAACCCCAAATGGCAATTGTTGGTATTGACAGAGGCCGAAAGGCATGTTAAGGACCAGAAACTGTGGAAGCAGCGTCGAGAGGAAGTTGATGATATGCTTCTGACAGGTCAAGTTTAGAAAAATACTGGCCTCCAGCAAGTTTAGTGAACAATTCTTCAGGTCGAGGCATAGGGTAAGTGTCGATAAGGCATTGAGCATTTACAGTGGCTTTGAAATCACCACAGAGATGACTATCACCATTTGGCTAAGCAACGACGACGACAGGAGAAGACCACTCACTGGAAGTGACAGAAAGCAAGACCCCTGAAGCAGTGAGACGATCCAGCTCCCGTTTGACGTGATCATGAAGGGCCACAGGAATGGGCCAAGCCCGAAAAAACTTAGGCCGAGCAGTGGGTTTGAGCGTGATATGAACTTCAAAGTCGTTTGCACGGCCTAACCCAGGAGAAAAAGGGACGAAAATGTCGTCAACAACAAATCCAATTGAGCATAAGGAATAGCATCAGAGACGATATTGACAGAGTCATCCACGGAGAACCCAAAAACGCAAAAGGCATTGAAACCAAAAAGATTCTCCGCATTACTATGGTCGACCACAAATATGCGAACAGTGCGAACGACAGATTTGTAAGGTACCTCAGCATCAAATTGTCCCAAGAGAGAAATCTTCTATTTATTGTAAGTTCATAATTGCCTAAAGACAGGTGACAGGATTGGAGAACCCAACTAAAGATACATCTGAGAATTTATGATAGTGGCAGCAGAACCAGTATGCGCTCGGGAGCATACTGCAGTCACGTCAGCCGGCGGGGACACGCCACATGCTTCGTTAACATTGCCCAGAGGTTGTGTTTCCCTGACGTTGCCCTATGCCTCTATTTGCGCTCCAGCGGCGCAAGAAATTTCGAAAGACTGAGAGGTGGATAGGACTTCATCTAGAGTCGTATTTGCCAACTGAAGGGCACATTGCCTAACTTCTTTGCCGGGCACTGATCAGATAATAGCATCCCGTACCATGGAATTGGCATAGGATTCTTTGTGAACTTCAGTAACAAATTGACACTTTCTATTGAGGCCGTGAAGTTCAGCAGCTCAAGCACGATAGGATTGATTCAGTTGTTTTTGACAACGATATAAGGCAACACGAGAGGCTACCACATGTGTTTGCTTTTGAAAATAGACAGACAGATGTGAGCACATTTCATCCAAGGACAAAGAAGCAGGATCTTTCAAAGGAGCCAATTGCGACAACAACCGATACATTTGAGGTGAAATCTATGAAAGGAACAGAGACTTACATGTTTGTTCGTCCACGACATGAAATGCCAAGAAGTGCTGTCGAAGACGTTTTTCGAAATCAGACCAGTCTTCTGCCGTCTCATTGTAAGGAGGAAAAGCCGGTAGAGACAATGACGAGAGATGCCCCGCATTTGATGATGCGACGAAATCACAAATCGCATTTGTGAGAAGCATTTGCTGTTCTATGAGACCTTGCAATAGTTGCTCTAAAGTAGCCATGGAAACTTGTGGGTCAACGATGGAAAAGAAAAGTCACTACCTCGTCGCCAATTGTAATAACTTCAAGTTGAACAAATATATTTCAAGGAAGACGCAATATATGAAAGTCACAGGTCAAGTAAACAGAGTAAGACGTGTGTACACTTTAACAGTCAAATCATAACTGAGTCCAAGTCTAGCAGCCGATGGCTGCATGGCTGGCAGACAGCGCCACATGTAGAGGAAGCGCGTAACTGCGCGGTGGCACTTTGAAAGATCGGTGAGTCACAACAGCATGTAATAAGAGGAAAAAGAATTTTTTGCTTTTTGAGAGGCATCTATGACTATGGACTTATTTAGAAAAATGGTGAAGACAACGGCATTCTCTTGAATGTTATAGTGACGCTGATGAAAGAGGTGATTTAGGGACTGGACGATCTACCTTAGAAGTTCTCTGACTGTACTTTGGTGCACCTGTTAGTTGGATGAGTCAGTGACAAACTTCAGTTGCAATCTCTACTACAGAAGCTGAAGTTGTAGTGGCTGGTGAAGCGGCATGAGACATGGTTTGGATGAACGGACTTTTAACTGAACTTTGCCAGCTAAAGGATTCGAAACCTTTCCTACAAGTGCACAATGAAGCTGCTGTTCGACTACCACAGAATACTGAATTCCACTGATGGACAAAACATTTTTGTCTCAGACACTTCTTTGTTCAAGAATTAGTTACAGCTCATGAAATTAACATTTTGAGAGTAGATACAGAAAATCAGCGTGCGGATTTGTTAACAAAACCATTATTTGCTACCCAACTAAGACAGTTGTGCAAAAATATGAGGGAATGTAAGTTATTAAATAAGGAAGCATGTTAAAGTTTTGTATTGTAAACAGTCTTACTTAATAATTTAACTGAGATTTAAATATCTCTGTTTTACCAGACAGATTTTTTTGCATTCTTTGCCACAATGGAAATTTATTATCATTGTTAAGTTATATTCTGTATACTTCAAATAAACCAGCATTTTTTTTATTTTTTTTATTTTTTATTTTTTTTTGTTCTACGAAAAACTTGTGTCATTCCCAAATAACCAAACAAGTTCTGCCTGCTAGTAATTTGAGTAATATTAGAAATCTGGAACAATATTACCTTATTCTTCCTACTTAGTGAAAACAAGAATAAGATCACCCTGGTCAGTTTCAGTCACACATGAACTAAGTGAGTAGTGGACTAAAATTTTATTTCAGTTTTATAATGGAGAGACTTATTATCTGTAAAAAGCAGGCTGAATGAACTTTTTTGAATAGTGCTAGTCCGGCTACAATTAACATGACTGAAAAGTATTGTTATCCTCGGCATTAATGGTACACATGATAAACAAAATACTGAATACTTGCAATATTATTCCAATGTAACCATGTGTGTTTTGTCTGAAAGTTGAAAACTGTACGCATGGTAGTATTCTAACTTGGGTGTGTTTTTCGTATAGTCCTATTAATAAAAAGCATAACTGAGGCTGAAACATTTATTTAGTCCATCAGTACCTTGGTGTGTGCAGCTAGAGCTTGAAAACCACATTGAGACTGACCAGCAGAATCAACTAACAAAGACCTGAGATCGAATCAGTTCAGCACTAGACTCTATGATCTGTCAGTCTTGAGACGTTACTGCATAGTCACCTCAAAGGATTAACAATTTTCTTATTGGGAAGGGATATTAAACTTGGAGTTATACGGTATGCATTGTAATTAACGGCGGCAACTGACATGGCTGGAAGTACAAAAGCAGAAGCAAAAACAGTCCAGTAAACACGGGTTCACAAACAAGTCCTATGAAATAACGTGAGACACAGCTGCTTTCCAATATTCACCTTACAGAAGCAAAATATTCAGTACTGTTGACAGACATAATGCAATATCTGAGCAAAATTTTGTGGAACACCTCATGTAATGTGGCTCTGACTACCAGATGTCACAAGAGTACAAAAGGAGGTGTGTGTGTGTGTGTGGGGGGGGGGGGGGGGGGGGGGGTATTTTGTTGTCAGTAGAGAAGCAATAGCTAACACTCTCAAATCCAAGACTGTACCAAGCAGTACTGAATGTAGGTTTGAGGGCAAAGAGTAGAGTGTGCTTTACCATGGTCAACAGTTAAGTTTCATGAGAGATTAGATTAGATTAGATTAATACTTGTTCCATAGATCATGAATACGACACTTCGCAATGATGTGGAACGTGTCAGGTTAATAAAAGATGCCTGTACAAGATATTACATTACACAAAATATTGCATGACACTAATGTTTAAGTTAGTTTTTCCCCCCTCCTTTAATTTATATCTAAAAATTCAGCCAATTTATTTTTAAATGTTGGTTGACTATCTATCAGGCTTCTGATGCAGTTTGGTAGGTGACCAAAGACTTTTGTGGCAGCAAATTTACCCCTTTCTGTGCCAAAGTCAGATTTAACCCTGCATAGTGAAGATCATCCTTTCTCCTGGTGTTATAGATATACACACTTCTATTACTTTTGAACTGGGTTTTATTAACAACAAATTTCATAAGTGAATATATATACTGTGAGGTTACTGTGAGGATCCCTAGATCCTAAAATAGATGTCTGCAGGATGACAGTGGGTGGGCTCCAGCAATTAATCTGATTACACGTTTTTGAGCAATGAATACTTTTCTACTCAATGATGAATTACCCCAGAATATGATGCCATACGAAAGCAGTGAATGAAAGTAGGCATAGTAAGCTAATTTACTGAGATTCTTATCACCAAAATTTGCAATAAGCCTAATAGCATACGTAGCAGAACTCAGACGTTTCAGCAGACCATCAATGTGTTGCTTCCAGTTTAACCTCTCATCAATGGACCCACCTAAAAATTTTGAAAATTCTACCTTAGCTACAGACTTCTGTTCAAAGTCTATATTTATTACTGGAGTTGTGCCATTTACTGTAAGGAACCGTATATACTGTGTTTTATCAAAATTTTAAAGAGAGTCCGTTTGCTGAGAACCACTTAATAATTTTGTGAAAAACATCATTTACAATTACATAACTTAGTTCTTGGTTTTTGGATGTTATTACTATACTTGTATCATCAGCAAAATGAACTAACTTTGCATCTTCATCAATGTGGAATGGTAAGTCATTAATGTATATCAAGAACAGTAAAGGACCTAAGACCGAACCCTGTGGGACCCTGTACTTGATAGTTTGAGGAATCAGCTGTTGTTTTAACATTACCCGAACCACTTATTTCAACTTTCTGCATTCTTCCAGTTAAGTATGAATTAAACCATTTGTGCACTTCCCTCCTCAAACCATAATGATTTAGCTTATCTAAAAGAATTTCATGATTTACACAATCAAAGGCCTTAGAGAGATCACAAAAAATACCAATGGGTGATGTCCGGTTATTCAGAGCGTTTAATATTTGATCAGTGAAAGCGTATATAGCATTTTCTGTTGAAAAGCCTTTCTGAAAACCAAACTGACATTTTGTTAGTACTTTATTTTTACAAATATGGGAGGCTACTCTTGAATACATTACTTTTTCAAAATTTTTTGATAGAGCTGTCAGAAGAGAGATTGGGCAATAGTTGTTGACATCCGACGTATCCCCCTTTTTATGCAATGGTTTTACAATGGCATATTTCAGTCTATCAGGGAAAACACCCTGCTCCAAAGAGCTATTACATACGTGGCTGAGAATACTACTTATCTGTGGGGAACAAGCTTTAAATATCTTGGTGGAAATGCCATCAATTCTGTAAGAGCTTTTACTTTTCAGTGAGTTTATTATTCTACTGATTTCAGAGGGAGAGGTTGGTGGAAATACAGTTGTTTCAAACTGCACAGGTATGGCCTCTTCTATTAGAAGCCTTGCCTCTTCTAGTGAAGATCTAGATCCTCTTTTCTCCACAACATTTAAAAAATGATTATTGAAAATATTTTCAATTTCTGATTGTTTGTTAGTACACTTGTCATTCAGTCTTATGGCACTAAAGTCTTCCTGTGCTCTTGGTTGCCCTGTTTCCCTTTCAATAATATTCCAAATTGCTTTAAGTTTATTATCAGAGTTACTGATCTCAGACATGATACACATGCTTCTGGACTTTTTAATAACTTTTCTTAGTACCGCACAATAGTTTTTATAATATTGAACAATTTCGGGGTCAATACTCCCTCTTGCTGTTAGATACAGTTCTCTTTTACGGTTGCAAGATATTCTTATTCGTTTAGTTAGCCAAGGTTTTTTTTTTTTTTTTTTTTTTTTTTTTTTAATTATGTTTAACTATTTTCTTGGGAAAACAATTTTCAAATACCCTTAAAAATGTATCGTGAAATAAGTTATATTTCAAGTTTGCATCGGGTTCCATATACACTTCATCCCAGTCTAGCTGCTTTAGGCTTTCCCTAAAGTTTGCAATATTTAAATTGTTAACTGAACGCACTGCTTTGAAATTCTAATTTGATACACTGCATGGAGCTATGTCATGTACTGTAACTAGCTGTGTACCATGATCCGAAAGACCATTCTCGACAGGATAAGCATTTATGTCCTTAAACTTATCTTGGTCTATAAAAAAGTTATCTATCAATGTCCTACTGTTCTTTGTTATCCGAGTAGGAAAATCAATGACGGAGCTCAAACTGAAAGAACTGAGTAATACTACAAGGTCATTCTTCCTATTACACCCTTTCAGGCAATCAACATTGAAATCCCCGCAAATGATAATTTGCTTCCCCTGTCTGACAGATAGCACAACAAAGCATCCAAGTTTTCTAGAAATAGCTGGAAATTCCCTGAGGGGGACCTATACACTGTTACAACTATGAAAGTGCCATCATTTAGTTTTAGTTCAGTGGCACATGCTTCCATATGTTGCTCTACACAAAAATTTTTAGTTTCTAAATTTTTTACACTGTGGAAGCTTTTGACATATATGGCAACTCCTTCTCTCATCATACTATCTCTACTTACATGTGCAGCTAATTTGTACCCATTGATGCTAACCTTTTGCATATCAGTGACAATGTGATGCTCAGACAGGCATAGTACATCTATTGCATTCTCAGTTTCTATATCATCTAAACAAAGCAAAAGCTCATCAATTTTATTCTTCAATCCCCCAATATTTTGATGAAATATACTAACATTATTTTTCACTTTACTTTTGTGAGCATCTTGAACTTTTTTTAACATCTTTAGTACTTGCCTGGCTGAGTTTCCCACTGGACACTGATCGTACACTAAAAAAGAGTTTCCACCATGAGATGTAGTTCCTCCCCCCTTTAAATTTCCTGCTATCAGCCCAGCCAGTTTACCCTTCCCTTTCTTGTTGAGGTGTAGGCCATTTCTAGTATAGTCCCACCTACAGAGTGAATCAACAGGAACTACACCAATGTGTGCCCCTGCACCAGATCCAAGTAGCCGTTCCAACTCCAAATTAACTCTCCTGACAGAAGAGCTCAAATGAGGATGGTCGTGGCGCTCCAGAACCGACACAAACCCAACACTGGTATGACTCGATGCTGATGCAATCTTTGCCAGGTCACACTCTATGCTGTACCCCGGATCTCTGTCAATACTGTTGCCCGGCCCACCCACAATAACCACAGTATCTTCCTTAGTAAAGCCTCTACATAGTGAACCTAAATCCTCTGTAACCTGCCCCAGCCCAGCACTAGGTTTGAAAAAACTTGTGACCCGGTATTCTGACCCTAATTCATCCTGCAGGAGTTGGCCCACACCCCTAGCATGTGAACTACCTAGCAACAAGACTTTCTTTCTCTTTGCAGACTTCCCTACCTTCTTATTCAATTTGCTGCTGAAAGCTTGTTGAGCCCTGTCTACATCTACTTCTGTGAAAGGCTCATCAGTTTCTGACTGAGGCAACAGGTCAAACCTATTTTGTACATTAATAACAAAGCTGTCAGAAGAATTTCTTGGCCTGTTCCTTATGCCTGTTGCCACTTACCAGCCCTGTTTACCCTTCTCCCCCCTTAACCTGCCCAGTTCTCGCCTAGCCTCATCTAACTCAGCCTGAAGGGCAGCAATTTTCCCCTCCTGTCCCACAATTTTTCTGTCTCTACTGCATAGCCTACAGAACCACTGATGAGTCTCACTCACTTTCCCAATTCCCACGCCACTACAATCGCCCCAATGAGAAAAGTTACTACATTCATCACACCAGACCCCGGAGCTAACGATTCTATGGCACGTCAGGCACTTTACACTCATGGTACAAATCGATTTTAGTGACAGAAGGACAATTAAGTTACCGGAAAACAATGAAAATACTTGTACGAAAAATTAGGCCTACTCGTGACAATGTAAACAATGGTTCAGAAGTTTATTACTGGAAATTACTTAAGAGATGACGATACTCTACAGATATAAAGGGGCAGAAAACATATTTAGCACACTAAACTATCAGTAAATGCACTTAAAATTGCAGTATGAAATTTAATCTGAAAGCTCAAAAGTTCGGCCTGATCGCGATATGTAAACAAAACGAACTTTACGTGATTACTGTGAAAATACGTGAGTAAGATAAAAACTTTTAATGGTACGCTTGAAGAGCACTATAATTAAGATAATAAATTAGTTTAAAGTGTCAGAAACAGTTTATTACTACTTAAATTACTTATCTTGTACGGGAGCTGTGACTCAAACGTCCGTATAGCAGGCGCAGGGCTACCAATGGAAAGAGTTTGTTTCCAAACAAGACACACATCTTATACCACTGACATTTGGACTGCTGTGTTGTTGTTTCAGCACAATACTGGTACAGAGGTAACTGGGGTGAGAAACCAAACAAAACACAACAATTCTGTGCTGAGCCACAAAAAACCACAGTCGTATGTGCAGGGATGTTCAGAGAGTGCCCTGAGAATCTTTTGAAGGTCTGTAAATGAGGTTTTGGTTCATCCTGTACATCGTGACCACAACTCGTGCGCAAAGGAAATAGCTTCCAAAAAACTCATTCAATCAATTCATCAGTATTGGTTATCAGTATGGGACCCTTATCAGGGAGGAATAGCACAGGAGTTAGAGATGAGCCCACGAAAACTAATGCATGTCATCACGCGTCCATTCACATACACATCACATGAAAGGATCGTGATGGGAACAATCAAAGCTCATGTGAGGCTTCCCAATGCAGTTCTCATGCACCATTAACAAATGGAGCAGGAAAGGGGCAAAATATAATATTAGGAAATGTATGCTCTGCCACACACTGTAAGGTGGCTTGTTCATGGCGTGCACAGATTTTGAAGTAATTGGAAGTTACCAGGCATGTAGATTATTTGTAAAATGGATTGGATTGGTCAGGAGAGCTCAGTGACTTTTAATGTGGACTCTTCGCTGAACGTCACCCGAGTAACAAATTCATCAATACAGATAAATCAAGACCAGTCAGAGCTCTTGTACTGACGGAGAGGGACCATTGAACACTGCAGAGAATGGTTGCAAAAACCTGCATGAAATCAGCAGAAGGATTCACTTGCAAGTTCACAAGTGCCACCAGCAGTTCAGCTAGAGCAATGACTGCATCACAAGGAGTTCAAGAGAATGATGTAGAATGGTTGAGCATTTCCTTGTAAGCAATACATTTCTGTAGTCCAAGAGCAATTCCACAGGACAGCACATGAATTGAAATGGATGATTTGGAAAGATAAATCATACTATACCCTGCAGCAATCTGGCGGAAGGGTTTGGGTTTGGTGAATGACTGGAGAACATCACTTGCCATGATGTGTAGTGCCAACAATGAAGTATGGAGGATGTGGTGTTATGGTACGGAGGTGTGTTTCATGAATAGTCCTACTACTGTAGTCCTGTTATTGAGCTTAAGAAAATGCTAAATGCAGGAGGATCTGAACACACTTTACAGCACTGTGGGCTGTGTACAGTAGAAGAACTGTTCAAAATGGTGATTATATCAGTGTGACAATGCACCCTCTCATAAAGCAGCATCTGTGGGCCAATGGTTGTTGGATAATAACATTTATGAAATGGACTGGCCTGCCCAGAGTCCGAACCTAAACCCAGTGGACCACCTTTCTGATGGGTTAGAACTTCAACTTCACTCCAGACCACACTGTCCACCTCCTCTGGTTTTAGCTCTTGTGGAATAATGGTCTGCCATTCCTCCACAGACATTCAGATACCTCACTGGAAGTGCCCTCCACAGAATTCAAGCCATCGCCATCATAAAGGCGAAGTGTGCACACTCCATATTAATGTCCGGTATTATGTGTCAGGATATTTTTGATTAGATAATGTGTAAGCACACTCACTTGTTCTCCTCTTACCCTGAAAACAGGTGCCTTCCTCTCACCTCAGTGACCTGTTCTTCGTTTTTAGCTTCCCATCCTATCCCTCTGTGTTTCTTGAGGAAGGACATAGGCGTTCCAAATCTAGGAAAGCGTGTGCATACTTTTAAGTGTGTTTACTGGCAATGATTAATATTTTTTAATATTTTGTTTCCTGAAGATAAATAATGGCCAGCACGTCTCTCCCACAAAGTTTTTCAATTTTCTTGGTTGAATTTTTCATATGAAATATTGTTTTAGTTTTCACGAAAGTATTTGAATTCTAAACTTTTCGAAAAGGCCTCAAGTAACTGCACTTGAATTGCACCCAAGGGCACTGATTGAGGAATGTAGTGCATAAATAATAGGGTACTGGCACATTTTGCAACTGAAGAAAGATGACACCCAATGCACCAATATAGACCACAATGAATAGATCGAACAGGATCTGTACCTCGGCCCTGTGATCACCTGACCTGAATCGTTCAGAATTTTCTATCCAGGGTCATCTCAAAAGTGAAGTGTACAGCATTCCATATGATACAGTCAAAGAAATGGAGCAGCAAATTGTACAGTCTTGTGAAGATTTACAAGGTGATTTGGAGCACTTGAAGATTGGTATCTGACTGGAGAGATGTATGCATTATTGCATGCAAATGTGAAGGTGACACATGGGACACCTTCTTCAACAGGTGCAAGTGCACATGTTTGTAAAATGTAATGTGCTCAAAATGTATTGCATTTCTTGCTAAGGTATGCCATGGGTGGAGTCTGAGCCCAATCAGATGATGGCTTAACAAAAAGATTGCATTTGAAATACATTTGCACTATCTAGAATAATATTTCACACTATAGTCAATGGTAGCTTGTAACCACATACTTGCAGTTATCTTGCAAGTTGCTCATTTGTGGGATCATGCTTACTTGAATGCTTTTGCTTCTATTCTTGTATATTTTCACACATGTCAAGTGTTGCTGTTAGTTGTGATACAGCCTGTACTTAAATATTTACTTGTCTAGACATTGGTTTTTCCTTTCTACATGAATGGAATTAATAAAACTCATTTGTGACTGGTAGTTTCTGTGTCTCATTAATGTTTCTCAAGTTTGTCAGATAATAGTTTAAACATTGAAGTGTGTAGCACCTGTTAGTGTTCAAATTGGTGAAATAAATTATTATATGTAACATTTATATTAAAAATTAATTCCATGAATGTGGATTTCTTAATATCAGCTGTATCAGGCATAGATCCACAATCTAACATAAAAAAGTGAAAACGTAATGCAACCAGTTTTAAGGAATTCACATTCATGGTATTAATTTAAAATTATTTAATACAGCTGTGGATCAACAGTGTCTGTTCTTTCAGACAAGCATGTAAGTATTACCTTCAGATGTTATACGAAAATCAAATAATACATTTAAGAAATATGAATACATATTGTTGAACAGGGTCCCTGCATTTCACAAGTGTTATGGTCCCTGCATGATATAAACCCACCCTGAAAGTACGCAACTGCTCAGTAATTGGTCATACAATCACAATGGAGGAGGGCATGTTTATGATCTTTCTAGGGAGTTGAAGTAGTAGAGAAGAGCATTAATGATCCATATAAAATTATTTCAAATGATAATTAGTTCCCAGTGCTGATAACTTGTTTGAGATAGCATGTGGTTAGCAGCAGATACCTATGATTCATATGGAACACAGCTGCAGAGGGGAATGATGTCATCAATAAAAAGTTAATTCTAAGATTGGAGAAAGAAGTTTGTGAACCTTAAGTCTTACTGCAATACAATAATGGGTGAGTTTAGAATAAGAATGAAGCTGAAAAATGTTTCTTATACAGGAAATTTCAGATTTGACATCAGATGTGTACTACTCAAACTCATGAGGACAATGTACACATCTTAAATGTTTCTAGGGAAAGAAAAGGAGAGAAAATTGTAAGTACACAATAGAATTAGAGGTGAGATTGACAATATTCTGTCAAATACCAATGAAACTGTAATGGCTGTGATGATCTTAAATCACTTTGAAATCTCATGTGACATCAGGCTGCTGAGATGTGCAGCAAAACTAAATGCAGCTGTTGTTTAACTGATGCAAGGAATTCAAGTATACGTAAGGAATCATCTTTATCATCATATCCAACTGCTGTTTCCCACATATAATGCACAAGAATTCATCAGCTCTTCCCGTCTCATAGTTCTTCTCTCCACTTCCGTCTTCACATTTTCTAGCTAAGATTATCTACAGCTCCTCCTCAGTATTTTTTTTCCCTTTCACTACTACCTAAATTTGTGGTTTTGCTGTTCTAACATTCTTCATACTCATAAAACCATCGTATCACTAGGCTTTATAGCAATCTACTGCATCAACAACGTAGTTTAATGGCAGCTTCTTCCTTATTTTTCTCATATTTTGTACTAATTTTCCCTGGCTTCTGGTTCATGGTACTGATGAATTTCATTCCTGGTGAAATTTTACTTTTTTCTACCACATAAAATGATGTAGGGCTTCATGTGACGGCCAAAATAGCCCAAACTGTTCTGTGGGACAATGCATACAAATCCTGAATGCTTGTAAGTAAGGCAGGGTGGTTGAATAATATCTTTACCCAGGGATTGTGGAGGTCAAGAAGTACTCATTATTTCATCTTCATGTTCATTCAAGCAATGATAGACCTTTTGCAATGGAGAGAATGCAGTAATTATCATGTCAAAAAATTCAAAACCTTACTGTACCACTGAATGAAGATAATTATCCAAAGTGTTTTGAAAAGTCTCATTAATTACCACTGAAAACTACAATATGATTTCTTAAACTATTAGAGAAACTCCACATGTTTCACAGTTGAAAGAAGGCAGTCTTCACAATTGGTTTACCTTGGTGTTAGCCATAGATAAATACATCCTTCATATGTACAATTAATGGACTGCATAATATATTTCTATTCACCCATGGTTCAGTCTTTGTACTGCTGAAGTCTCTTTCAGGCATTTTGTTTCTAAGGTGTTTGATAATAGCCATTCTAAATTTTTTTCCTTCATTTATAAGCGACACTGCCTTCTTTAGACATACATTAATTTCAGTATTCACTTTTATGGCACTTCTTTTCTTACTAAAGACAGAAGTTCTCTTCAATGCCCTGTAGTCTATGCAAGAAAGTTAAGTTTTTTTTCTACTACTGAATTTAGTAGACAAAATTTTCCCCACACTATGTGTGCTGTCATGACATCGAATACAGCAGTTCAGCTCACAAATGGTAAATTAATGACTATTGTTGCAGATGCAGCAACTAAACAGCATTGGATAATTTTCCCTCATTGATGGCCTCTAAGGGCCAATATAACTCTATAATCTAGATCAAAACACCACAATTGTCACAGATGTAACGAGGGCTCAGGAAAGGGAAAACAAAATACAATCTCACGATCCATGGAATGAATGTCAGGAAAAGGACATTTTTTGTCAGAATGTGGCTATTATCTGTTACTAAACAGCTAAAACAGTCATCCAGTTCAAGTTGCAGGTTGCCAATCTGACAGCTTTCAGGGGCAACAAAAATTTGATTTTCAATATTTCAAATTTAAAATACTGTCATAATACTATGTTAAATGTTTAACAGGCAATGTAACTTACAGCATGAAATTACCATGATCATATTCATCCAGTATTTGAAAATGAGAGCACTTAGTGACTTTTAACAAACTATACCGTTTTAAACTTTTCGTTGTTTCTGGAGTAAAACAACATCATCAAGCATGATGTTTTAATTTATTATTTATTTACTACCAAATTTTTTTGTTACCTATTTTGCAGACTGTATCCACATGTACCACTGAAGGTACATGTTCATTCGTCTATGTGGAAATATCTACATCTACATCTACTTGGATACTCTGCAAATCATGTTCAAGTGCCTGGCAGAGGGTTTATCAATCTACCTTCACAATTCTCTATTATTCCAATCTCGTATAGCGTGCGCAAAGAATGAACACCTATTTCTTTCTGTACAAGCTCTGATTTCCTTTATTTTATCTTGGTGATTGTTCCTGCCTATGTAGGTCGCTGTCAACAAAATATTTTTGCATTTGGAGGAGAAAGTTTGTGATTGGAATTTCATGAGAAGATTCCACTGCAATAAAAAACGCTTTTATTTTAATGATTTCCAGCCCAAATCCTGTATAATTTCTGTGACAGTCTCCCCATATTTCGCGATAATACAAAACATGCTGCCTTTCTTTGAACTTTTTCGATGCATTCTGTCAGTCCTTTCTGGTAAGGATCCCACATCGTGCAGCAGTATTCTAAAAGAGGACGGGCAAGCGTAGTTAGGCAGTCTCCTTAGTAGGTCTGTTACATTTTCTAAGTGTCCTGCCAATAAGACACAGTCTTTGGTTAAGCTTCCCCACAACATTTTCTATGTGTTCCTTCCAATTTAAGTTGTTCGTAATTGTAATGCCTTGGTATTTAGTTGAATTTATGACTTTTAGATTAGACTGATTTATCGTGTAACCGAAGTTTAATGAGTTCCTTTTAGCACTCATGTGGATGACCTCACACTTTTCATTATTTAGGGTCAACTGCCACTTTTCACACCTTTCAGATATCTTTTCTAAACTGTTTGGATCTTCTGATAACTTTATTAGTCGATAAATGACAGCGTCATCTGCAAACAACCAAAGACGGCTGCTCAGATTGTCTCCAAAATTGTTTATATAGATAAGGAACAGCAAAGGGCCTATAACAGTACCTTGGGGAATGCCAGAAATCACTTCTGTTTTACTCAATGACTTTCTATCAATTACTACGAACTGTGACCTCTCTGACAGGAAATCACAAATCCAGTCATTTAATTGAAATGAATTCCATAAGCACGCAATTTCACTATGAGCCGCTTGTGTTGTACAGTTTCAAAAGCCTTCCGTAAATCCAGAAATACGGAATCGATCTGAAATCCCTTGCATAGCACTCAACACTTCATGTGAATAAAGAGCTAGTTGTGTTTCACAGGACGGATGTTTTCTAAACCCATGTTGACTGTGTGTCAATAGGCTGGTTTCTTTGAGGTAATTCATAATGTTTGAACACAATATATGTTCCAAAATCCTGATGCATATTGACGTTAACGATATGGACCTGTAATTTAGTGGATTACTCCTACTACCTTTCTTGAATACTGGTGTCACCTGTACAGCTTTCCAGTCTTTGGGTATGGATCTTTCATTGAGCAAATGGTTGTATATTATTGTTAAGTATGAAGCTAATGTATCAGCAAGTGATTTAAGTTGCTTCACTACTCCGAGGATATTTACTTCTACCTTACTCAAGTCGGCAGCTGTTATTGATTCGAATTCTGGAATATTTACTTTGTCTTCTTTTGTGAAGACATTTCAGAAGGCTGTGTTTAGTAACTCTGCTTTGGCAGCACTGTCTACGATAGATCTCCATTGCTATCACACAGAGAAGGTATTGGTTGTTTCTTGCCGCTAACATACTTTGTGTAATCCAAAACTAGTAAAACCAACATAACCAGGGCTTTGCACATTCAACCATAAAGGTTTTACCTGCTTAACATCAAATGTTTAACACATTAACTCATTTATAAAGTAATTAGGCATCTGAATCAGTTTTATACGCGGGAGTTTGACTGCTTAAAGAACCAGGGGTGGGGGTAACTGGATTAGTCTAATCCCTGTATATATTCATTATTGTTGTCTTGCATCTCCCAATATTTTGTTGTTTAGAAGGAATGTTGTCAACTATCTAAAAATACATAATGTTTCCTTGAGATCTATTGAGTATTTCCTAGTATTTTTTGTCTTACTATATAAATCTACATTGACAGCAATTTCTACGTCCTAATCTACTTTCTCATAGTTATTATTTTTTGAAGTATTTTCCAAATCTGCTGTATTACTTATTCTGGTTCTTGGTATAATCATCATCACCTGCAAATACAGAAGCATTTGTGGATTATATTAATTGGCCCATAACTACAATGAACATGTGGGGAGAAAGGCACCTCCTTGCTACTTTTCTTTCCTTTGAAATACTCTGAAGTGCCATTTCTTGAAGGGACATAGCTGTAGGATCTGTTATACAGCATCTTTACTTAGTTGACCAGGGGTTTTAGCAAGTATAATTTCTCTGTGCATTTACCAACCTTTTTCCTTGGACACTAATACGTCATTCCTATGTATAGCAAATACCACTGTGTTTGGTGCAAATAGTGCCCTCTGTCACACACCACTTGATGGCTAGCGGAGTATGTATGTTGATGTAAGGATTCTTCCACATGTTCTCATTATGTCCGAACATTACAGCAAACACAAAGTCAATAATGTTTTAATCTCACCCAATATGGTGCTGCTCTTCTTCTAGTTGTGGTTAACTTATTTTTGTTAATTTTATCTTCCCAGTAATCACCCAGGTACGTGAAAATACGAAATTACAAGGGGCCCATACGTCGCACTTCTGAAGAAAGACCTGGAAAGGTTTTCACCAGTAATTTGAGATCTAGTTTAGATTTAAAATGACAGAGAATACTCTGTGTAGCCAGATCATACCTTACATTCCATTCATCTTGAACACATCTGCATTCAATTTGCCAAAGCATGATGTCCTACCTTCAACCCTCTGCATTTTTCTGCTTAGAGCTTGACAAGATAGGTGCCATGTTTTTATATTTTGGGTCCCCTCAGCATTCAATTTCATTGCTGTTTTTGACCATTTAGTGGCATACTAAACAGCTTTTCATTTCCTCCCTTACTTCATCTGTCCTCATCAGCCTTCTATAATCTTATCACAGTGGTAACAATGCCCTGTTCTTTATTACTTTGCACAGCAGTTTTTAAATTTTTTCCTATTATTTACAAGTCATCCCACAGTCTGCTAGCAAACTTATCCCAAACTTACTTTTTTCTGTCTGTAAAAGCTATTTCATTGAGAGTTTCTTATTTATACAGTCTTGTACCACACACACTGGTTTGCTCCTGTTCCACATACCTTTTTCTATTACAATGTAGCACTATAATTTCTTTTTGGTGAATTTTTTCGTACTCGCAGCTGCTACATCTTCATTCTGGTATTCCTTTCTTCATATACATAACACATACACTTTCAGGAAGTACCATTTTATCTTTCACCCATACTATCCTATTTTTGGGTCAATTAAGTATGATGTCTCAGTGACATATTAA
Source organism: Schistocerca gregaria (assembly GCF_023897955.1). Classification (NCBI taxonomy): domain Eukaryota; kingdom Metazoa; phylum Arthropoda; class Insecta; order Orthoptera; family Acrididae; genus Schistocerca; species Schistocerca gregaria. The sequence continues at coordinate 99,346,415 of NC_064923.1, read as the reverse complement.
TTACTTTCTTTCTCAAGTAACACTCACAATTTAATCTGTGGTACTTTCTTGTGCATTACTTGATATATCATTTGCTGTTGTTTGCAGTCTGGCCTTGGCAAACAGAGAAGGTGGTCATGTGAGTGTGTGAGTTGCATTTGCGTGAATGTGTCTGTGTATACTGTCTAATTTAGAAGGTATTTTGGTTGAAAGCATACTTGTCAAGTAGTTTTTTTGTTGTGCCTGTCTGCAACTCATCATCTCCACTATACAGTGGGTAGCAATCCAGCCTTTTCATAATATTGATATATATAAGAGAAAATGGAAACTCCAAAGAGCTTTTTATGCCTGTAATCAACAGACAATGATTGCTGGGTGGGCATTCACATGGGAATTTTTAAAATCTGTAGCGTCCTTGTTTTTTGTTATATAGCTGATATCCAAAAAGTGAGCTATTTTATGGTTAGGCCTTTACAATCACATGTTTTGCTTATGGGGATGATGTTATTGACATTAGCCAGCCAACTATACAGCATTGAAGTGGCCCACACTAATTGTGTTAGCAACACAGTCTTTAAAAGTAATAAAACACAAGGTGAGATTGGATGTCTTTCAACAGAAGAGTTATGGTACAATCAGAAACTGAGATATATCAAGATCATTTCTGGGGATGTTTATTAAAGGAATTTAGCAAAGAATATAGTAACAAGGGAATACAATTTTAATTTAAGCAAAATTTGGGATCTAGCACTCACTTTCTAAAAATGTTTCACATTTCACATGCCAAAGTCAAGAAACAGCATGGTGATGCCAATTTCATAGAACAGCAGCATGGGTGGGAAAAGAAAAGTACATCTAAGGGGATAGCACATGATGTGATCTGAATGCAGTTATACATACAGGAGGGTCTGACATTAATAATAACTAATAATTTGGCTCATCCATGCCAGTCAACTTGGCTGGAAACAGGTAAATATTTCATTTATCAATCACAATAAAAAAAACTTAGAAATGAAATACAAAGTAATTTAGGAAAAAATGTAGATTGTTCTAAATGCAAATAAATCTTGAGCTCAAACTCTAAGAAAGTTATACAGGATCATTATTCCATATATAATATTTCTCTTGATGTAGCCAATCAAGAGATTGCTTTACAGTAAATGTGAGTAAGAGCATATTTGCAATCAATATAATGAGAAAATACTAGAAAGATGTTGTTGTTGTTGTTGTTGTCATCTTCAGTCCTGAGACTGGTATGATGCAGCTCTCCACTAGAAAGATATTACTACAATAAAGACTTCACAGAAATGTAATACGTAACAAACTGAGGTGATTTCAATAGGCTAGTGGTGCTGCAGAAAAAAGCTGCCCAAATCTTCTGTGAGCCTAAATCTGGGAAGTGTCACCGAGATTAGTTTTTCAAATTCAGCCCCTTTGCTGAAATTAATGTGAACATAATAGGAAAAATTTTATTTGTCAGAACATTGCAACCAAACACAAGCTATTGACTGCAGCAGTACAATGATAAAAACTAACGACAAATGTCACATTATTACATTCAAGACAGCAGTGAATAGAAAACTCCATGGCATGCATGAATTATATTTGCAAAAGTGCTGCATAGTCCTTGCTTTATCCTTCACACACCAAACATTAAGTCTACTTCACAGTAATCCTTTTTACACAAATGGCAATACTGTTTGAGAAGCCAACATCAAACGTGCTGTTTTGGGACTGACAACATCGACAATCAATGAAATTCTTGGGTTCCATGCAAGATCTCAGACAAGCAGGTTCTTGACAAAGAACATGGGGGATGGGAAAAGACTAAGGGCCTCAACACAGATCAAAACAAAGTTGACGCATGCTGGCACACAAGGAGCAACAAGAAAAGAATTTTAAAAATTCAATTCAATAACTTGTTGAACAAATTACAAAATATCTTAAGAAGCTGTCTTATGTAATGTCAATCAGTGAATTACAGTCTTATGTAATGTCAGCCAGTGAATTACAGCCATCTATACATTTGCTTGTTGACCTCTCTAACAGCTAAACGGCCAATGATAACAACAAAGCCGAATGCTGAATTATTCCTTCACAAAATGTTTCACCAAAAAAGATCATAGTATAAATTATAACTCCAGGAAGAATAGTAAATTACGAAATCCTACTTATTGTGTTTATAAACTGTAGTAGGGAGAACATTTTATTAAATTTTTAGGTAATCTGGGAGGCATGAAATTCAGTACACACAAGTGCCACCTCTGACAGCAACAGTGCTTCTAACCTAGTTGTGTACTGACCAAAAATGTGCTTTGATGAGAGATACGGGTGTCATTCCATGCTGTTTGAACTTTTTACCAGAGTTAAACAGTTGTAGTGGCTGTATCCAATGGCAAGCCATATCACCTCATTTGCCAGGACTGTACGACAATGATGAATGCACCCAGTCTCCGCCGAGACTCTAAACATGGATGTGTCTACTGTAACACTGTATGGAGACCAGGACTTGTCTGAAAAGGTGATGTGGTGCCACTCCTGTGTTCAGTTTTTTTCACTGTGCCCACTGCAGTTGGCCCAAGCTTTCTGCTACCACGTGAAGGAAAGCTGTAAACATGGGCACTGTGCTGACAGCCCATAATACTCCAGATGTCATCACACGGTCCACTGTTTTGACAAAAACATGCTAATTTCTGACTTAAGGTATGTGATGTGAGTGTTATCCTGCAAGCCCGAGTAAGCAATATTTGTTCCCTTTTGGGCAGTAGTTGCATGGGGTCACTCAAATCCAAAACGGTGTTGAGCAAGACTCTCCTGTACACGTCAATTCCACAATGAAATGGCAGTCGTGGGAGCCTTATCAATGTGAACCACAATAAAATGGAAGAATAGGTTTTCACTTCTTCTCCCTCAACTTGAATTCTCTTGCCAAATTTATCAATTGGCTCTGAGCACTATGGGACTCAACTGCTGTGGTCATTAGTCCCGCCAAATTTATCCTTCTTTTCAGCTCAATGTACAGCTGGAATAACAGCAGCGATAGTCTACAATCCTGTATCACTACCTTCTCAAAAACAGATTCTATTTCTCACTCTTTAATTGTTACAACTGCCATTTGGTTTCCATACAAGTCGTAGATACAGTTTAATCACTGTCTTTTATCCTTGGCTATGTTCAAAATTTCATACAGTATATTCCACCCAACACTGCCAAAAGCTTTCTATAAATATGCAAATGCTATAAGCATAATTTTTCCTTTCTTCAGTTTATCTTCTACAACTAGTCATAGGGTTAGTATTGCCTCAGGTGTTCCTAGTTTTCCCCAGAACACTAAGTTCTGGACAAACAATGCTGGTAAAAGCTTCTACCAGATTTTTCCATTTTTCTGCCAATAATTTGTGTCAGTGTTTTGTGACTATGACTTATTAAACTGATGGTTCACACCCGTCGTGGCACATTAAATGACTAGAATGACAAATTGATATAGAAATGAAACCATTTTTATGAGGAGTTTTATACTTTCAAGGCTTTACATTGGCATCACTGGGATGAGCTCAGCAAAGCTGATGGATAAAAACTGTTAATTTATAAACTCAATATAGCATTTAACAATGGCATGTCAATTTCAAGTTTCTACATTAGATGAACAACCTTTAGTGATCCACTTTTTGCTTCCTAAAGGTGGAAAACGTGGCTAAAATCTTTTACCAATTGGTTTCAAAGAATGGTGAAAGTAATATGAAGCAGGGAAATTTTTGTAAATGATTACAACAGTTCAAAAATGGTAACATCTCAGTGACTGACAAGCAACATCCTGTCCAGCCATTTGGAGTGGCAACTCCTTCGCAGTGGCAATATTATCTGTGAAGACTGATGTGTTACAGTTAAACATATACCAAAAACAGTTGCAGTAAGCATTAGCACAGATCATAACATTAGCAGTAACAAGCTCAAGTAGAGCGAAAGAAGTGCAATGTAGGTCCTGAGAGGGTTAATGCAACACCACAAGGAAACAAGACTTAAAATGCATACAGACTTGCAAGAACACTATGAAAGAGAGGTGTGCATTTTCCAAACAAAGTTTTAACTTCTGATGAAATTTAGTTTCATTCAGGGATACATTAATGGAAAAATGTTCAGAAACAATAAGGAGGTCAAAGAATTTATGGAAAAGTAGTCCAAACAACAAAACAATGACTTCTTTACATTAGGTATTAAAAAGACCAGTTCATAGTTGGGACAGGTGTGTTAATAATGGTGGGGTTATTAAGAAGGCATTTCCCTCTCTCTTATGTCTTAAATATCAGGTAGGATACTAGCTCTCCCAAAAATCTCAAGCTGCTCTAAGCTAATTGAGACATTTTATAATATGACAGAATATGACAGTATCAAAGAAGAAAGAGCTGCACCTATAATTCTAAGCAAGCATTGGGAAAAAAAACCAGTTTTGTATTTCAGATTAGTTAGCTTACCTCAACTTTTGGGCATATTGATAGGAACTCCTCTTGTGTATCCAATTTTTTTTCATCACGACATTCCTTGGAGGGCCCTGGTTCCATTACTGAATCTAAATGACTTTTCTTTTTAGGTGTATTGTAAGGAGAATGGTTATCTGGCATTTTTCTTTTTCCTGTCTTCGTTTTCACTGTTGGCTCATTGGCTTCTAATCCTCTTGCGAGATCTTCAGAAAATGCAAATAAATCTTCCTCATTTCTTTTTTCCTCTTTATCACAAGCAAATGCAAATAAATCACTCTCTTTCCTCTTTTCCTCCTTATCAGAGGCAAATGCAAATAAATCTTCCTCTTTTCTCTTATCCTCTTTATCACAAGCGAATGCAAACAGGTCTTCAGCATCATGTCCTTCATGGTTGCTTATATGTTGTCTTTTTGCTTTAGATGGAGCAAGTTCTTCATCAGATCGCCTTATGAAAGAAAAAAAAAAGTTAATTTATTACTATATATTTAAACCTTGATACACAAGTGTAAACAAAATTGGTATAATTAATTTCCAATGCTCAATATTGCCTATTGGTTTCAATATGGTCTAAATGTATGGTATATTGTAGCACTAGTATATTTCAAATAATAAAAATTAAATTTCATGTTGTGTCAAGGGTGTCACGTGTTCCCAACCAATTATTAGTTCAATGTTTGCCTAAAGTGTAATTTGGTCACCACTATGCAATGGGTATGTGATTGGCAGACGTGTTTTCTTGGCCATTAATGTCAGCATTTCTAACTAGAGCCACTACTAATTCAAGTATCTCCTTGTTTGTCCTCATGAGTCTGCGTGCAACCAATTCCATTTATTAAACCAAAGTAACCCCCACCCCCTATGAACCATGGACCTTGCGTTGGTGGGGAGGCTTGCGTGCCTCAGCTATACAGATAGCCATACTGTAGGTGCAACCAAAACGAAAGGGTATCTGTTGAGAGGCCAGACAAAAGTGTGGTTCCTGAAGAGGGTCAGCAGCCTTTTTAGTAGTTGCAGGGGCACTAGTCTGGATGATTGACTGATCTGACCTCGTAACACTAACCAAAATGGCCTTGCTGTGCTGATACTGTGAACAGCTGAAAGCAAGGGGAAACTACAGCTGTAATTTTTCCCAAGGGAATGCAACTTTACTGTATGGTTAAATGATGATGGCATCCTCTTGGGTAAAATATTCAGAAGGTAAAATAGTCCCCCATTCGGATCGCCAGGTGGGGACTACTCAGGAGGACATTGTTATCAGAAGAAAGGAAACTGGCATTCTACGGATCGGAGTGGAGAATGTCAGATCCCTTCATCGGGCAAGCAGGTTAGAAAATTTAAAAAGGGAAATGCATAGGTTAAAGTTAGATATAGTGGGAATTAGTGAAGTTCAGTGGCAGGAGGAACAAGAGTTCTGGTCAGGTGACTACAGGGTTATAAATACAAAATCAAATAGAGGTAATGCAGGATTAGGTTTAATAATGAATAAAAAAAAAATAGAAATTTGGGTATGCTACGACAAACAGCATAGTGTACACATTATTGTGGGCAAGATAGATAGAAGCCCACGTCTACGCCATTAGTACAAGCTTGTATGCCAACTAGCTTTGCAGATGATGAAGAGATTGATGAAATGTATGATGAGATAAAAGAAATTATTCAGATAGTGAAGGGAGATGAAAATTTAATAGTGATGGGTGACTGGAATTCGATAGTAGGAAAAGGAAGAGAAAGAAATGTAGTAGGTGAATATGGAATGGGGGTAAGAAATGAAAGAGGAAGCTCCCTGGTTGAATTTTGCACAGAGCATAACTTTATCATAGCTAACACTTGGTTCAAGAATCATGAAAGAAAGTTGTATACATGGAAGGAGCCTGGAGATACTGGAAGTTTTCAGATAGATTATTCAATGGTAAGACAGAGATTTAGGAACCAGGTTTTAAATTGTAAGACATTTCTAGGGGCAGATGTGGACTCTGACCACAATCTATTGGTTATGAACTGTAGATTAAAACTGAAGAAACTGCAAAAAGACAGGAATTTAAGGAGATGGGACCTGGATAAACTGACAGAACCAGAGGTGGTAGAGAGTTTCAGTGAGAATTAGGGAACAATTGACAAGAATGGGGGGAAGAAATACAGTAGAAGAAGAATGGGTGGCTTTGAAAGATGAAATAGTGAAGGCAGCAGAAGATCAAGTAGATAAAAAGACAAGGGCTAGTAAAAATCTATGGGTAACACAAGATATTGAATTAAATTGATGGAAGGAGAAAATATAAAAATGCAGTAAATGTAGCAGCCAAAAAGGAATACAAACTTCTCAAAACTGAGGTCGACAGGAAGTGCAAAATGGCTAAGCAGGGATGGCTAGAGGACAAATGTAAGGATGTAGAGGCTTATCTTACTAGGGGTAACATAGATACTGCCTACAGGAAAATTAAAGAGACCTTTGGAGAAAAGAGAACCACTTGTATGAATATCAAGAGCTCAGATGGAAACCCAGTTCTAAGCAAAGAAGGGAAAGCACAAAGGTGGAAGGAGTATACAGAGGGTCTATACAAGGGCGATGTACTTGAGGACAATACTATGGAAATGGAAGAGGATGTAGATGAAGATGAAATGGGAGATATGATACTGAGTGAAGAGTTTGACAGAGCACTGAAAGACCTAGGTCGAAGCAAGGTCCCGGGAGTAGATAACATTCCATTAGAACTACTGATGGCCTTGGGAGAGCCAGCCTAGACAAAACTCTACCATCTGGTGAGCAAGATTTATGAGACAGGTGAAATACCCTCAGACTTCAAGAAGAATATAATAATTCCAATCCCAAAGAAAGCAGGTGTTGACAGATGTGAAAATTACCGAACTATCAGTTTAATAAACCACGACTGCAAAATACTAACACGAAGTCTTTACAGACGAATGGGAAAACTGGTAGAAGCTGACCTTGGGGAAGACTTATCTTAGAAAATTGATTACGGGAAGGAAAACCTATTTTTCTAGCATTTGTAGACTTAGAGAAAGCTTTTGACAATGTTGACTGGAATACTCTCTTTCAAATTCTGAAGGTGACAGGGGTAAAATACAGAGAGCGAAAGACTATTTACAATTTGTACAGAAACCAGATGGCAGTTAAAAGAGTTGAGGAGCATGTAAGGGAAGTAGTAGTTGGGAAGGGAGTGCCACAGGGTTGGAGCCTATCCCTGATGTCATTCAATCTGTATACTGAGCAAGCAGTAAAGGAAACAAAAGAAAAATTCGGAGTAGGAATTGAAATCCACGGAGAATCAATAAAAATTTGAGGTTTGCCGATGGCATTGTAATCCTGTCAGAGACAGCAAAAGACCTGGAACAACAGCTGAACGCAATGGACTGTGTCTTGAAAGGAGGATATAAGATGAACATCAACAAAAGCAAAACGAGGATAATGGAATGTAGTCAAATTAAACTGGGGTGATGGTGAGGGAATTAGATTAGGAAATGAGATGCTTAAAGTAGTAAATGAGTTTTGCTATTTGGGGATCAAAATAACTGATGATGGTCGAAGTAGAGAGGATATAAAATGTAGACTGGCAATGGCAAGGAAAGCGTTTCTGAAGAAGAGAAATTTGTTAATATTGAGTATAGATTTAAGTGTCAGGAAGTCGTTTCTGAAAGTATTTGTATGGAGTGTAGCCATGCATGGAAGTGAAACGTGGACAATAAATAGTTTGGACAACAAGAGAATATAAGCTGTCGAAATGTGGTGTTACAGAAGAATGCTAAAGATTAGATGGGTAGATCACATAACTAATGAGGAGGTATTGAACAGAATTGGGGAGAAGAGAAATTTGTGGCACAACTTGACTAGAAGAAGGGATCGGTTGGTAGGACATATTGTGAGGCATCAAGGATCACCAAGTTAGTATTGGACGGTAGCATGGAGGGTAAAAATCATAGAGAGAGACCAAGAGATGAATACGCTAAACAGATTCAGAAGGATGTAGTTTGCAGTAGGTACTGGGAGATGAAGAAGTACAGAGAGCTGCATCAAACCATTCTCTGGACTGAAGACCACAACAACAACAACAACAACAACAACAAACCAAAGTAAAAATTCTTGTCAGTGTTGGGAACTGAACTGAGGTCTTTTACTCAGCAGTCAGGCGAACTGACCACTCAGCTATAAAGGCAGACATTTTAAATAATGCTTTGTTTAAATGGAAGTTTAGTTTGACTTGATTTCATCACTGTCATACACAAAACATTTTGACCACATGCTTAATAGCTTGTTTGTCCGTCTTTGGAATGAAATACTTCCCTGATTCTGCATACCAGGGATCCAACAGTTTGTTGGTAGGTTTATGGAGGTATGTGGCATTAGATGTCTACACACAGGTCATGTGGTTCACAGAAATAACACGCTGCTGATTTGTTTACGCAGTGATGGCACCCAATAGTGACCCAGATGGGCTCTGTAGGATTTACATCACGCTAATTTGGTCACGGAGATCTGGACATGAGTTTGCTATAATGCTCTTCAAACCACTGTAGCATGGTTCTGGCTCTGAGACATGGCAAATTATACTGCTGAAAGATGACATTGCTGTTGGGGATGACATCACGCATGAAGGGATGCAGATGATTTGCAGCTGTCAGTATGTCTTCAATTACATTCACATTTCTCATGCAAGCGCAGGAGAATGTCTCCCATAGCATAATACTGCTCTACTCACCAGCCTTTCCCCACATTTTGAGCTGCTATTCACCTCAAGGATGCCATTTGTGGAGATCCAACTAGCACAGCAAAATGATTAATCTGATCAACGGCTGAATCCCAATGGTCCCATTCCCACTGCAATCATAAGTGATGATGTCATTGGTCAACAGGTAAACAGGTACGGATGGTCTGCTGCAGAGCTCCATGTTTGACAATGTATGATGAATGGTGAGCTCCAAAACACTTGTGTGTGCACCAGCATTGTGCTCTTTAGGCAGAGATGCCACAGACCACCATCTATCCACCACCTCCTAACCCCACATACTGTGAAGAGTCATGGATGTCCAGCCATTTAGTGGCTACTAGTAGTTCCATTGTTCTTACACCTCTTTCCGTAGATGCTCATAACAGTAGCAACAGCTTTGCTGTTTTCGAGATACTTGTTCACAGACTCTGTCCTTTGTAAAAGTCACTTATCTCAATGGATTTCACCATTTGCAGCCAATACCTTCACTAGATTGATCTGCCATCCATGTCTGCTCTGCTTACATACTTTTGTTACTGCATCACATGCCTGCAATGCCACCAGACGGCATCCAACGTCGCGGTGGACAGTGGTCATAATGTTTTGGCTGGTCAGTGTAATACTCAAATATCTGGCTTACTGCGGCCCTGTCCACTGATTCACAGCATGAGTACTTGATTTCTAATGGGAAACAGCTGCAACCTCAATTGAACTTACATTTCTTTTTAGGACATGCACTGGGTCCTTTTCTCAGAGGTCAGATAGTTCATTTTTTTATTTAATCACATTCACAAATAGTTTGCACAAGGTATCATATCTCTCTCTCTCTCTCTCTCTCTCTCTCTCTCTCTCTCTCTCTCTCTCTCTCTCTCTCTCTCTGAACTCCTAAGGCATAGTGAGATCAATACAATAGTGAAGAGAAATCATGACCAACTGGCAGAACTGTTGTGCTGCTGACTTTAAGGGCAGTTGTGTAGCACTGATATGCTGCCAAGGCAGGTGTATCCTCATGGTTGTGCTTGCAGTGGTAACACCAGTGCCTACAGATGTAGCTGCACCATCCAGCAATTGTCATCAAGTCTGTATCTTCCAGTGGGCCTTCAAACTTGCCAATTTTGGGTATCAAATCCCTCCCCCCTCAAATGGGCATCTAGGGCCAGAAGTGCCCCACACAATTCTTGGGGTGGCGAACTGGTGGTGCAGGCAGAGTCCCAGTGCAAAAGCCTGCCATCTGGGAGGAAGAAGTGGGGCATGTGGCAATGTGCCGGGGTGTGGTGGCATGGGAAATGATGGTGTGGGTAACGATTGCTGAGAGGGCGGAGGTCTCACTGAGACTTACACTTTCAAGTCTGTGACCATGAGAACTGACGCTAGTACACTGGAATGCAAGTTGTACTCCTGTGGTTGTGGGAGTGGCAATGGTGGGCAGTCCAGGTCTGACTGAGCCGGTGGTGGTGGTGCAGTTGGTAGGTGCAGTCAGAGCTGGTTGGTATGCTGAGACATCAAATCCCTTGGAGCGTCAACTGTCATAAGCCGCCGTCTTTGAGTGGCAACCACTTTGGCTGGCAGCCAAAAAGTTTTGTCCAATATGAGTGTGCCCACACAGCTACACAACAGAAATCACTTGGTGTGCCAGGTCTGCAGTTCTGTGGGGCCAGAATGTGAAAGAGAATATATGGCTGCCGCCCATGGATGAGCTCCTCTGGGCTATGATCATGGACAGGGGTGGTCCTGTAGATGCTCAGAAAAAATGCGAGCTCAGCTGTGGTGGTGGAACAACCAACTGCTTTAAACATCTGTTGTTTAAACGTGCACATATTATGCTTCGCATTGTCATTGGAGGGTAGGTGAAACAGTGGAAGAAACAGGTGTTTGATGCCATTGGAGGTGCAGAACTGTTCAAAAGCTCTCAACATAAATTAGGGCCCATTGTCCAACATGATGGTGTGGGGAAGCCCTTTGATGGCTAGAATCTGGATGAATGCATCGAGAGTGACATAAGTTTTGGTGGCCATCATGCTAACTATATAGGATTAGGTAGAATAAGTGTCCACGACAATGAGCCACAAAGAGCCGAGAGAGAGGCCAGCAAATTCCAGATGAATATGGTCCCAGGCACGGTAGGGGAGGGTGGGGGGCCAGGCACCAGAAGATTGGGGTGGAGTAGCCTGGTGTCACGGACAAACAGAAAAAATTGCACACTGTGACGTCTATAACTTTTTTCAGTCAGGGTGAGTAGGCAAATTGTCATGTAAATGCTTTCATCCATGACATAGCCAAAGGCTGACAATAGAGGAGATGCAAAACATGAAAGTGTAGGATTGCCAATATGACAATATGGTGATTATTTGCCTCTGCATTAAGTAAGAGAACACTGGAGATGTGTGACAAACAGTGGAAGAGGCAAGCCCAGCCACAGAGCTGAGGATCAGTGGACTTTTAAAAATAAGTGGGCCACCTATGGAGCACCCAGTGCATGATGTACTGTGAGATAGGGTCGGGGCATGTGTCTGCAGCAATGTAAGTAGCTGCAATAGAAAACCTGTCCTAAGCGTGCTGCCATTTCACAATGATGTGGAAACTGGAGATTTCCTGTTAGTCAAATGCTGGGTTGGGTCCTGAGGGTAGACAAGACAGAGTGTCTGCATTTGCTTTTTGTGCTGTGGGCTGGCATTTAATGGTATATTTGTAGGAAAAAGTAACCAATTCTGGATCTGTTGGGGCATCTGCTCTGGAAGCCGAGAGCATGGCTCAAGTATTACTGCCAGCAGTTTTTGGTCTGTAATGAGGATAAACTTAGTCCCGAATGGGTAAACACGGAACTTCTTAAGGGCAAAGATAAGTTTCAAACTTTTTTCTTTATACGAAGATTCATTCTTTCGAGGAGGGTTCAGCATCTTTGATGCACAGGCAGTGTGCTGACTACTGCACTACCTTGCTCGGTCAAACCGCACTTGAACCTGCATCATACAACATAGTAAAGAAGGTACAAAGGTTATGCAGGTGGTCCTGACATGCAGCACCCATCACAATTAAGTCATTGAGGTAGTTGGTAGAAGTAGGGATGGACATAGTCGACTGTTCCAGGTACCTCTGAATGACTGCCAGAGCAAAAGAGATCTGAAAGGGCAAACACTTGTATAGGCCAAAAGGAATGTTGATGACTGTAATGCAATGTGGTTCCTCGTTCATTTTGATCAGGAAATATGTACCAGCGAGGTCATTGTGAGGAAGTCCTCCAGATGTGGAGTGGCATAGGTTTCCACTTACACCTCTGCATAGCCAGAGAGACTGACTGGATTTCTTGACCACGAAGGGTGTGGCACAAGCACTGGTTTCAACAAGTTCAATAACCACAGCTTTGAGGAAGTGATTGAGTTCTTGCTTAGCAGCCATCCGCAAGGAGATGGAAATAGGACGTGGCAGCAGAAATAGGACACTGGATGTTAGGAGATACAAGCCTAGAATTCTGTAGTGCACACCAAGCTAGGTCTGAATAGAGGCATGGAGGTCATTGAGCTCATGGAGGTCATTGAGCTCCTGGAAGGGAACAATGTCTGAGACAACCTGAACCTCATCAGTGATGGAGAAACTAAACAGTGAAAGGCATCCAGACTGAAATTGTAGGCAGCCAAGAGACTACTGACAACAAACAGAGTTATAGCTGTGTGACCTTTTTGTATGCAGTGTGGACTGTGACTTGATACCAGAGAGGAACTGAACTGTCAACATATTCAACCAATGTATGGGAGGGTGGGACCAAGACAGGGGAACCCAGATGAGTATACATGTGGAGGTTAATCACAGAAACAATAGCTCCTTTGTCCACCTGAAAACAGACATCCTGGTTCACAATTATGAGGGGGATTAACAACTAAGTAGCAGAAGGATTGGCTCGAGGAACAACTCCCTTAAGTTTGTGCACTGTCCCTCGATGCATGTGGGGAGTGTCCTGATGGTTCCTGACAATGCCAATTTTTTCCCACAGTGGATGCAGTGCATCCAGCAATCCGGACAGTCTGCATGGGGTAAGCTGGGAAGCAGTCAGGACACGAGGGAAGATCGCGCTGCTGACATTGATGTGGTGTGATGGGCTGTTAAGAGGTTGTGTATGTGTCTGAAACTGATGAATCATGATGCTGCTGTTGAGAAAATGACTTACAAGAATGCTACCCCCGAGGTGGCGACTCAACTGTTGCCACTTGGAGCCGAGCCATGAGGCTTTAATTTGCTGCCTATTTGACTTTAAAAGAGTGTGTGACTTTCAAAATATAATCCTAGGAAAGGTTGTCCCATTTGAGAGTTACTGTTGTATACTTCCGGATTAAGAGCCAATTGGACCACTACGTCTTGAATCAAAGAATCTGCACATGAAGAGCTGCAAGTTAGCAAGTGAAGTAGCAATGGGACTCAATCCTTGCAAATCTGTTCCCCACAAGTGGTATGACTGTCCAGTTTACTTGTGGCATCGATGAGACTCGAGGCACAATGTGACCACATGGAATCATTGCAATTAATAATTTGAAACAAGGAACACATTTCCTTGAAAGTGAGTGTGACAGGATTTAACAGTAGAGCCAACTTCCTTAGTATCAAAAATGCCCCTAGAAAAGCCCAAGGAAGAAAAAGCAACCACAGGAGAGAATCTCCAGAAACTGAAAAAGAAGGAAAGTAATGTTTCAGCCACTGAAAATGTGTCTCTCAATACTCTTTGGCGTCATTAAATGGTGGAAACACGAGTGTGCAGCTCTCTGCCTGAGAAGCAACTATCCCTTATATGGAGCTGTGAACCCTGGACCTGCAGTCGATCCTACAAAAGCCAAATTTTCTGATGAAGGAATTCAGCAAGCTGCAGCAGTTGTTGTTGTTGGAACTGTTATTGGAACTGCTGTTACAGTTGCTGCCGCTGTTCCATGAGTTGCACAAGTCGGGTGTCCATGGGACACTGCTGACTTTTTACTTCATCACCAGTTATAGTGACTAGAATGTGACAAGACTGGGAACGATTCAGGAACCACTAGAAACTGGCTGACCAGCTGAGGGCAGAATGGCAGAATAAAAAGTCCACAAGATCGAAAGCCTAAGGCTGCGTTCACACTGCCAACCGGGCCGAGCCGAGCCTGGCCGGGCCACCGCCCGCTTTGATATCAGACACATTGTTTTGAATTGCGGTGTTCACACTGGTGGCCACGCCGACACGGCGTGAGCCTCCTGGAGCCGAGCTGGCGACATCCCAAGTGTTTAATATTGCCGGCGCGAGCCTGTGGAGCAGCACTACAGCTTCTGCAGTACACGCATCACACGTATCCCTTCTGCTTTCGTCACAAGTGTGGCTTCACACGTCTTTTAGTTTAAGATGTTACCTCACATTTCACAATCAGCAAGGAAAAATTACGTCTATTATAATGATACATGAGAAATTACTTTTATTTCATTTATTTAATCTACCGTATTTACATGCATTTACAACAATAGCTTGCCAGCGATCGCGGCACTGCCGCCACTGTATAGTTCGCATTTACTTGGAGACAAATATGAGTGTCTCTGAGGGACGGAAATGTGTCCCTACCAGATGACAATGAATTGTAAAGTCATGCTGTGGTAGTTCCTTATCAGTGGAAATACACTCCTGGAAATGGAAAAAAGAACACATTGACACCGGTGTGTCAGACCCACCATACTTGCTCCGGACACTGCGAGAGGGCTGTACAAGCAATGATCACACGCACGGCACAGCGGACACACCAGGAACCGCGGTGTTGGCCGTTGAATGGCGCTAGCTGCGCAGCATTTGTGCACCACCGCCGTCAGTGTCAGCCAGTTTGCCGTGGCATACGGAGCTCCATCGCAGTCTTTAACACTGGTAGCATGCCGCGACAGTGTGGACGTGAACCGTATGTGCAGTTGACGGACTTTGAGCGAGGGCGTATAGTGGGCATGCGGGAGGCCGGGTGGACGTACCGCCGAATTGCTCAACACGTGGGACGTGAGGTCTCCACAGTACATCGATGTTGTCGCCAGTGGTCGGCGGAAGGTGCACGTGCCCGTCGACCTGGGACCGGACCGCAGCGACGCATGGATACACGCCAAGACCGCAGGATCCTACGCAGTGCCGAAGGGGACCACACCGCCACTTCCCAGCGAATTAGGGACACTGTTGCTACTGGGGTATCGGCGAGGACCATTCGCAACCGTCTCCATGAAGCTGGGCTACGGTCCCGCACACCGTTAGGCCGTCTTCCACTCACGCCCCAACATCGTGCAGCCCGCCTCCAGTGGTGTCGCGACAGGCGTGAATGGAGGGACGAATGGAGACGTGTCGTCTTCAGCGATGAGAGTCGCTTCTGCCTTGGTGCCAATGATGGTCGTATGCGTGTTTGGCGCCGTGCAGGTGAGCGCCACAATCAGGACTGCACACGACCGAGGCACACAGGGCCAACACCCGGCATCATGGTGTGGGGAGCGATCTCCTACACTGGCCGTACACCTCTGGTGATCGTCGAGGGGACACTGAATAGTGCACGGTACATCCAAACCGTCATTGAACCCATCGTTCTACCATTCCTAGACCGGCAAGGGAACTTGCTGTTCCAACAGGACAATGCACGTCCGCATGTATCCCGTGCCACCCAACGTGCTCTAGAAGGTGTAAGTCAGCTACCCTGGCCAGCAAGATCTCTGGATCTGTCCCCCATTGAGCATGTTTGGGACTGGATGAAGCGTCGTCTCACGCGGTCTGCACGTCCAGCACGAACGCTGGTCCAACTGAGGCGCCAGGTGGAAATGGCATGGCAAGCCGTTTCACAGGACTACATCCAGCATCTCTACGATCGTCTCCATGGGAGAATAGCAGCCTGCATTGCTGCGAAAGGTGGATATACACTGTACTAGTGCCGACATTGTGCATGCTCTGTTGCAACTGTTGACTGCAGCTGCGTTTTATAGTGACTTGCTTGTCAGCTGTTGAAGGGTGGGGATTTTTTTAAATTTCTTTATTTGGCCTCCGGCAGCTAACAGCCATTTAGCCAAAGAGTGGGGATTACCTTGACAGTGCAGCGCAGCCCGCCAATGAAGAAAAAAAACAATGAAGAACAATGAAATGCACATCTGTGTTGAGCTACAGTAGTTTCATTAACTCTCCATTATTTTTTCTGTCAAAGTAGACAACGAGACTACAGAATTGCGCTTCAGTTTCTGCAGTAAACGTATCACAAATCTCCAGTTCGTTTTTGTGATTAGTTTTACACTACTGATCACTAGTAATTAGTTTTTTTCTGTCCTGCATTATATGACTACACTAAACCAAGCTGTAACCGCGCGAACTCCGTGGCTTGCGGACGCGGCACTGACACGAGTGAATAGCTCCCATTACTTGTGACCAGAAACAGATATCAGTGTCATTATCATTTCAAAAACTTTTTGGTACTTTTAGCTACATTTCATTCGCAACAATGTATGGTCTAAAACAGATCTTACAGTAAGCTACCCGCTACATAACTTTTTCACTACAAGATTTGTAAATCAAGTGCACAACGTTGACAAATAGCATCATTTCACAATGACTGTTAAGAAATATGGAAAGATAGATGATTTAATACGAAGCTAAGATGTTACACTACCACGTGTACAAAAATCAGATTTTTTAGTAGCATACTTTCTTCAAAATCGGTTGGGAAGCGTTACGAAACTAAGAAATAATGCGAAATGAAAAGTAGACTTTTTCTTTTTTCACGACGTAAGTAACACTTTTAAGGAAAAAAATAAGTTCATAAAACGATGTGGCGAAGTCTTATATACCGCTATGAATTTTTAAAACATGAAAATCGGAGAAGTGGATTTTCCCCCATTTCGCCGTCGCGGCTCGGCGCGGCACGCAATGTGAGTGCACTACACGTCGGTCTGGGCTAGCTAGGCACGAGCCGACCCAGTAGGCGTCAACCCGGCCCGGCCGGCAGTGTGAACGCAGCCTAAGATGTAGCAAATTCAGAACCAAGACAATGATGTGAAGTGAGCAGTGAGATCAATTCAATAGCAGAGAGAAATCTCAACTGACTGTGGAGCTGCTGCACTGCTGGCTTTAAAGAGCAGCTGCAGGCAACGATGAGCCAGCAACGTGGGCGTTTCCTCATGGTGGGACTTGCAGCAGTGACACCCCAGCAGATATAGGAGCATTATCTAGCATCTGTCATCGTATTCCATGCCTTCCAGTGGGCCTTCTAGATATCCTCAGTCAGTGCTATATGACAGAAAGTCTTCATTAAAGTCTCCACAAGCAGCAATGTTCCTTTTAAGTTGGCATTATCCAATTAGAATATGGTAATAGGAAGTTCTTGGTGGAATATAAATAATGGAAGAATTAAAGTATAGTTGCAGTGTTCAGTGCTCAAGAGACTACCCCCATGAACACGCTTCAAAAGAGCACTCTGCTCATTATGCAGTACCAGCCTCATATTAAACAGTTTAATCATGTCCTTTTCCAGAGCTTTGAGTGTGTATAATGGTGTGTGAAAACAAGGACAGGGTTGCCACAAATTTCCCTGATATTCCTCTGATTTCCAGACAAGTTTTAAGACTTTTCCCTGATAAATTTTGAGATCTCATGGCTAAGTTAAGACGTACATTGACAATCTGTCTTTGCAGCTACGGTACAAGAAACAATAGTGCAAATGAGGAAATATCTTAAAATAGAAAAAAACCTTGCAAGCAGAAGTGAGCAAAAATCTTAGTATTAACATCAATATCTTTTGTAATGAACTGTTTTTAGATGGAGAAAGCATCCCAAATGGTATAAGTGTTTCATCAAGACCACTGATGTTATTTTATTTCAATAAAATGAAACACATTTGGTGACAAAAATAGGCATTTCCTTGCAGTCACAAAATAGATTTAAAATATCTTCACTGATTTCAGGAATAATCTCAGAAAAAAGTAGGCTCCTTGAAAGAAGTGTATAAGGCAGGGAATGATTCTACAAATCAACACTTTAGGTGACCGCCAGTAAAATGTTGGTTCTATTATGTTCATTATTGTCAGTTATTACCCACTGTAATATATCTATTATTTTACTGGTATTGTGTGATTTTTCTTTTGAGAAATATATTAGTACATAGTGTACAAACTGCCAGTGACCGACACATATTTCCTCTCATTACTGTCCATACTTTCTGACATATAAACTACTTTTGAAGTGCCAAAATGTACTAGAACAAATAAAATGTCTATAAAATGCCACACTGTATAACATACTTGTAGTGAGACAACTGCAGTTCCTGAAATCCATCACCCATGGCCTCTCACTGAGGAGTAGTGCAGTCCTGGGTCCAAGGATAAACCATGAAAATCCACTGCATTACACCACACACAAACAGACCCAGCCAGTGGGCAGATCAATGAGACTAGATCTAATGGGTAGGGCTTGAACATCAGTGGGAACTGAATGGCTTCAGATTGGCAGACACGATCCATTACAGATACCTGCAGAAACAGACTACGGTTTTGGCCTGTCGCAGAAATCCACTAATGTGGCCAGTTATTTAAGAGTCACAGACAGCATGTCAATGAAATAAGACTGCAGTGATCAATCCATACAACAGATAACTTGTTAAAATACTCTGAGAACAATAATAATGAGGATAGTCAGCAACTCACCATAAAGGTGATTGCTGAGCCACAGATGGGCATGTAGAAAAGACAATCATCCTCTCACAACTAAATTTTCAGCCACAGATTTTATAAGAAAATGAGAGCACACACACATTCACACAATCACTTAGACACAACACATGCACACTTGACCACTGTCTAAGGTTTCTGCGTCTACAGTCTCTGAGACTCAGATCTAAACAAACCACACCTTATGCCTCCTGTTGGGAGCTGCTAGGCTAGTGACAAGAAGTGAGGGGAGTGGTAGCAAGGGGAGAAGCAGTGGGAATGAGGGAGAAAGGAAGTGGCACACATACTCAGCTGCACCCAGCCAGCCATGAAGCATGACACCCCAGTAAACAAACCATTTCATCTACTGAGACAAAACCAAGATTTATCCTGGAACATCCTATCCACAATCTTCTCATTCCTCCCAAAGTGATATTCGGCCACCCACAAAATATTTGGAACATCCTGGTCCATCCTTATCTCACACCTATTCCCAACCATTAGCCACATTAGCCATGCACCTGTGGAAGACCCAGGTACTAGATCTGTCCTATGCACCCATCGAGGATTTACTGTTATCATTTTGTCATAGGCATATCCTATTCTTTAAAGACGGGGCCATATTATATTCCGATTAGAATGTAACATTTGCACAGCCTATTATGTGAGCATGAAAATCTGCTAGTTGTCAACAAAAACGAGTGGTCGCTGCCAATCAGTACACTGGAGTAAAGGTAAACATTCACTGTATAGTTGAGGCACATTCATATACATACACTGGCTTGGCACCATTATCCCTGCAAACTACATTGTACAGACATTACAGATTAACTAGACTGAGAAACTTGTATTGGGTGTAGTGACCAAGGGGAAACAGGAGATGGGGAAAGTGGAGGGGGGGGGGGGGGGGGGGAAGAGAGAGAGAGAGAGAGAGAGAGAGAGAGAGAGAGAGAGAGAAGGTTGCCTGACAGCTGGGAGGTTGCATACATATTGGGATATGGATGCGGCACCAGAGAGCTCACTCTGGAGTAGGCGGGAGGAGTTGTGTGTGGCACACAATGACGTGGAGGAGTGAACTGGGAGGAGGAGACAGAACAAAAGAAGAGAGATACAGAAAAATGGAAGTGTGAGTGTATAAAAAGAGAGGTGAGGTGGTTTTGATGGATGCTGGGGATAGTTGTGCAGGGTGATGTGGGACAGGGACCATTGAAGATTGAGACTGGGGCCACAAGGGTTGCTGGATCAGAGGAGGTATAAGGACAATTCTCTTCTTTGCAGTTCATAGCAGCAGTTCCTTTCTGCTTGACGGGGTGGCGGATGTAGGGGCAGACACAATACATGTGGCATGGGCAACGAAGCAGCCACTTGAGGTTGAACACGCTGTTCTCAGCAGTGTGTCAAATATGTTCTTAATCACAGATAGTTGATGGCCATTCCTTTGGGTGGCCAGCTGGCTGGTTGTCATGCTCACAGCTGGGTTGGTACATAGTATGTCCCTGCCTCTATAGGATTGGATATGCTCGTGATATGACTGAAATAGTACAATCTGGGTGGGTGCACATGACAGACCTTTACTAAATTTTTCCACATGTGCATGACTCATGCAGCAAGAGGCTGGGAATAGATGTGGCATAAGGACAGACCAGGATACTTCACAGACTGGGTGGGTCGCAGAATATACTTTGAGAGAAGTGGGAAGGATAGAGGGTAGGATGTTACTCATTTTCACACACAAAATATTGTAAAAGCTCTGACAAAGGTTCTGGTTAAATAGTTCAAGGCCAGGGTGACAATGGATAACGTGCGGGGTGCTCCTTTGCAGCTGGTTCATGGAGGTGGTCAGAATATTATGGGTACATGTTCCTGTGCCAATCAACCCCTCAACACTGCAAAACCGCCGTCTGCTTCACGTCTGCTGTGCAGCGAGATACCTTAATTTAAGTATAAACTGTATTTTTCTTACTTGTCACTTCTTCTTCGGTGTGTTTTTGCTTTTAAGAAGCTTTAATTGTCGAGTGCTAGCAATAGTGTTCCATAGATTTCGTGTTTGTTTTGAATACAGTCAGAGGGAGTCCCTTTAGTCAGTCATAGTGCCAGTAGTGCTAGTGTTTGTTTTTAATACAGTCCAGAGACAGGTATTGCTATTTTCATTGTTTTCTACAAGAAGTGGTTAGCAATCACAGTTTAGTCAATAATCAGCCGCCTTTAGTGAATTAGCAGTCTAGTTAAAAGTTGATTAAGTCTCTTCAGTAAATTGATTCCTTAGGATGGATAGGATGTGTGACTGCTGTGTACGGATGCAGGAGGAGCTGGCCACTCTTCGCAAACAGCTCAGCGTGTTGATGGCCGCGGTCAGCCGTCTTCAGGCTGCTGCCTCGGAGTGTAGCAGCAGTGGGGAGTCTGGTGCGTCGCAAGGTACACCCCAGGTGTTACATGCTTCACCCACTGTCCCTGCTGTCGAGACATCTTCGCGGGTACCGGGTGCGGTTGGGCTACCCTCTCCCCAAGGGGAGTGGCGGGTTCAGCGGCGTTTGCGGCGCACGAGGTGGAGGGTAAGTGTGGAGGCTGGCCGTGTGGCATCGCCCGCTCTGCCTGTGAGTGGACATGTGGCTGCTCCTTCAGCAAGGTCCGAGCAGGCACACGGGGGGAGGGGTTTATTAGCTATTGGGAGCTCCAACGTTAGGCGGGTGATGGAGCCCCTTAGGGAAATAGCGGAAAGGTCGGGGAAGAAGGCCAGTGTTCACTCTGTCTGCTTGCCGGGGGGTCTCATCCGACATGTGGAGGAGGCCCTACCGGCGGCGATAGAGAGCACTGGGTGCATCCGACTGCAAATTGTTGCTCATGTCGTCACCAATGACTCCTGTCCTCTGGGTTCAGAGGTCATCCTCAGTTCGTACAGGCGGTTGGCGGAGTTGGTGAAGGCGGAAAGCCTCGCTCGCGGGGTGGAATCAGAGCTAACTATTTGTAGTATCGTTCCCAGAACCGATCGCGGTCCTCTGGTTTGGAGCCGAGTGGAAGGCTTAAACCAGAGGCTCAGACGATTCTGCAGAGAGCTGGGGTGCAAATTTCTCGACCTCCGCTATCAGGTGGAGAAATATAGGGTCCCCCTGAATAGGTCAGGCGTGCATTACACGCCGGAAGCGGCTACGAGGGTAGCGGAGTACGTGTGGAGTGCACATGGGTTTTTTTTAGGTTAGAGAATTCCCTCCCTAGGCCCGACAAGATGCCTCCTGAGATGCGGAAAGGCAGGAGTAGGCAAAATGCAACAGGGAATAACAATATTAATGTGCTAATAGTAAACTGCAGGAGCGTCTATAGAAAGGTCCCAGAACTGGTCTCATTAATAAACGGTCACAACGTTCATATTGTACTAGGGACAGAAAGTTGGCTGAAACCACATGTAAACAGTAATGAAATCCTAAACTCAGGTTGGAATGTATATCACAGAGACAGGCTGAACAGTGAAGGGGGAGGCGTGTTTATAGCGATAAGAAGTGCAATAGTAGCAAAGGAAATTGATAGAGATTCGAATTGTGAAATGATTTGGGTGAAGGTCACGGTTAAAGCAGGCTCAGACATGGTAATTGGATGTCTCTATAGGCCCCCGGGCTCAGCAGCTGTTGTGGCTCAGCACCTGAAGAATAATTTGGAAAATATTTCGAGTAGATTTCCCCACCATGTTATAGTTCTGGGTGGAGATTTTAATTTGCCAGATATAGACTGGGAGACTCAAACGTTCATAACGGGTGGCAGGGACAAAGAATCCAGTGAAATATTTTTAAGTGCTTTATCTGAAAACTACCTTGAGCAGTTAAACAGAGAACAGACTCGTGGCGATAACGTATTAGACCTTCTGGTGACAAACAGACCCGAACTATTTGAATCAGTTAATGCAGAACAGGGAATCAGCGATCATAAAGCGGTTACTGCATCGATGATTTCAGCCGTAAATAGAAATATTAAAAAAGGTAGGAAGATTTTTCTGTTTAGCAAAAGTGACAAAAAGCAGATTACAGAGTACCTGACGGCTCAACACAAAAGTTTTGTCTCAAGTACAGATAGTGTTGAGGATCAGTGGACAAAGTTCAAAACCATCGTACAATATGCGTTAGATGAGTATGTGCCAAGCAAGATCGTAAGAGACGGGAAAGAGCCACCGTGGTACAACAACCGAGTTAGAAAACTGCTGCGGAAGCAAAGGGAACTTCACAGCAAACATAAACATAGCCAAAGCCTTGCAGACAAACAAAAATTATGCGAAGCGAAATGTAGTGTGAGGAGGGCTATGCGAGAGGCTTTCAATGAATTCGAAAGTAAAGTTCTATGTACTAACTTGGCAAAAAACCCTAAGAAATTTTGGTCCTATGTCAAAGCGGTAGGTGGATCAAAACAAAATGTCCAGACACTCTGTGACCAAAATGGTACTGAAACAGAGGATGACAGACTAAAGGCCGAAATACTAAATGTCTTTTTCCAAAGCTGTTTCACAGAGGAAGACTGCACTGTGCTTCCTTCTCTAGATTGTCGCACAGTTGACAAAATGGTAGATATCGAAATAGACGACAGAGGGATAGAGAAACAATTAAAATCGCTCAAAAGAGGAAAAGCAGTTGGTCCTGATGGGATACCAGTTCGATTTTACACAGAGTACGCGAAGGAACTTGCCCCCCTTCTTGCAGCGGTGTACCGTAGGTCTCTAGAAGAGCGAAGCGTTCCAAAGGATTGGAAAAGGGCACAGGTCATCCCCGTTTTCAAGAAGGGACGTCGAACAGATATGCAGAACTATAGACCTATATCTCTAACGTCGATCAGTTGTAGAATTTTGGAACACGTATTATGTTCGAGAATAATGTCTTTTCTGGAGACTAGAAATCTACTCTGTAGGAATCAGCATGGGTTTCAAAAAAGACGGTCGTGTGAAACCCAGCTCGCGCTATTCGTCCACGAGACTCAGAGGGCCTTAGACACGGGTTCACAGGTAGATGCCGTGTTTCTTGACTTCCGCAAGGCATTTGTCACAGTTCCCCACAGTCGTTTAATGAACAAAGTAAGAGCATACGGACTGTCAGATCAATTGTGTGATTGGAATGAGGAGTTCCTAGATAACAGAACGCAGCATGTCATTCTCAATGGAGAGAAGTCTTCCTAAGTTAGAGTAATTTCAGGTGTGCCGCAGGGGAGTGTCATAGGACCGTTGCTATTCACAATATACATAAATGACCTGGTGGATGACATCGGAAGTTCACTGAGGCTTTTTGCAGATGATGCTGTGGTATATCGAGAGGTTGCAACAATGGAAAATTGTACTGAAATGCAGGAGGATCTGCATCGAATTGACGCATGGTGCACGGAATGGCAATTGAATCTCAATGCAGACAAGTGTAATGTAATGCGAATACATAGAAAGATAGGTCCCTTATCATTTAGCTACAAAATAGCAGGTCAGCAACTGGAAGCAGTTAATTCCATAAATTATCTGGGAGTACGCATTAGGAGTGATTTAAAATGGAATGATCATATAAAGTTGATCGTCGGTAAAGCAGATGCCAGACTGAGATTCATTGGAAGAATCCTAAGGAAATGCAATCCGACAACAAAGGAAGTAGGTTACAGTACGCTTGTTTGCCCACTGCTTGAATACTGCTCAGCAGTGTGGGATCCGCACCAGGTAGGGTTGATAGAAGAGATAGAGAAGATCCAACGGAGAGCAGCGCGCTTCGTTACAGGATCATTTAGTAATCGCGAAAGCGTTACGGAGATGATTAATAAACTCCAATGGAAGATTCTGCAGGAGAGAAGCTCAGTAGCTCGGTACGGGCTTTTGTTAAAGTTTCGAGAACATACCATCACCGAAGAGTCAAGCAGTATATTGCTCCCTCCTACGTATATCTCGCGAAGAGACCATGAGGATAAAATCAGAGAGATTAGAGCCCACACAGAAGCATACCGACAATCCTTCTTTCCACGTACAATACGAGACTGGAATAGAAGGGAGAACCGATAGAGGTACTCAGGGTACCCTCAGCCACACACCAAACACCGTCAGGTGGCTTGCGGAGTATGGATGTAGATGTAGATGTAATTTACTCCTTCCATTATTTATTTTGCACCATGATTTTTATTCTGCCGTATTTCAAAAGCTTGTTGTTGTTGTTGTTGTTGTTGTTGTTGTCTTCAGTCCTGAGACTGGTTTGATGCAGCTCTCTATGCTACTCTATCCTGTGCAAGCTTCTTGATCTCCCAGTACCTACTGCAACCTACATCCTTCTGAATCTGCTTAGTATATTCATCTCTTGGTCTCCCTCTACGATTTTTACCCTACACGCTGCCCTCCAATGCTAAATTTGTGATCCATTGATGCCTCAAAACATGTCCTACCAACTGATCCCTTCTTCTAGTCAAGTTGTGCCACAAACTTCTCTTCTCCCCAACCCTATTCAATACCTCCACATTAGTTACGTGATCTATCCACCTTATCTTCAGCATTCTTCTGTAGCAACACATTTCGAAAGCTTCTATTCACTTCTTGTCCAAACTAGTTATCGTCCATGTTTCACTTCCATACATGGCTACACTCCAAACAAATACTTTCAGAAACGACTTCCTGATACATAAATCTATATTCAATGTTAACAACTTTCTCTTCTTCAGAAACGCTTTCCTTGCCATTGGCAGTCTACATATTATATCCGCTCTACTTCAACCATCATCAGTTATTTTACTTCCTAAATAGCAAAACTCCTTTACTACTTTAAGTGTCTCATTTCCTAATCTAATTCCCTCAGCATCACCCGATTTAATTTGACTGCATTCCATTATCCTCCTTTTGCTTTTGTTGATGTTCATCTTATATCCTCCTTTCAAGACACTGTCCTTCCGTTCAACTGCTCTTCCAAGTCCTTTGCCGTCTCTGACAGAATTACAATGTCATCGGCGAACCTCAAAGTTTTTACTTCTCCATGAATTTTAATACCTACTCCAAATTTTTCTTTTGTTTCCTTTACTGCTTGCTCAATATACAGATTGAATAACATCGGGGAGAGGCTACAACCCTGTCTCACTCCCTTCCCAACCACTGCTTTCCTTTCATGCCCCTCGACTCTTATGACTGCCATCTGGTTTCTGTAGAAATTGTAAATAGCCTTTTGCTCCCTGTATTTTACCCCTGCCACCTTCAGAATTTGAAAGAGAGTATTCCAGTCAACATTGTCAAAAGCTTTCTCTTAGTCTAGAAATGCTAGAAATGTAGGTTTGCCTTTTCTTAACCATTCTTCTAAGATAAGTCGTAAGGTCAGTATCGCCTCACGTGTTCCAACATTTCTACGGAATCCAAACTGATCCTCCCCGAGGTCCGCATCTACCAGTATTTCCATTCGTCTGTAAAGAATTCGCGTTAGTATTTTGCAGCTGTGGCTTATTAAACTGATAGTTCGGTAATTTTCACATCTGTCAACACCTGCTTTCTTTGAGATAGGAATTATTATATTCTTCTTGAAGTCTGAGGGTATTTTGCCTTTCTCATACATTTTGCTCACCAGCTGGTAGAGTTTCGTCACGACTGGCTCTCCCAAGGCCATCAGTAGTTCTAAAGACATGTTGTCTACTCCGGGGGCCTTGTTTCGACTCAGGTCTTTCAGTGCTCTGTCAAACTCTTCACGCAGTATCTTATCTCCCATTTTGTCTTCATCTACATCCTCTTCCATTTCCATAATATTGTCCTCAAGTACATCGTCCTTGTATAAACCTTTTATTTACTCTTTCCACCTTTCTGCCTTCCCTTCTTTGCTTAGAACTGAGTTCCCATCTGAGCTCTTGATATTCATACACGTGGTTCTCTTCACTCCAAAGGTCTCTTTAATTTTCCTGTAGGCAGTATCTATCTTACCCCTAGTAAGATAAGCTTCTACATCCTAACATTTGTCCTCTAGCCATCCCTGCTTAGCCATTTTGTACTTCCTGTCGATCTCATTTTTGAGACGTTTGTATTCCTTTTTGCCTGCTTCATTTACTGCATTTTTATATTTTCTCCTTTCATCAGTTAAATTAATCATTTGTTCTGTTACCCAAGGATTTCTAGCAGCCCTCGTCTTTTTACCTACTTTATCCTCTGCTGCCTTCACGACTTCATCCCTCAGAGCTACCCATTCTTCTTCTACTGTGTTTCTTTCCCCCATTCCTGTCAATTGTTCCCTTATGCTCTCCTTGAAACTCTGTCCAACCTCTGGTTCTTTCAGCTTATCCAGATCCCATGTCCTTAAATTCCCACCTTTTTGCAGTTTCTTCAGTTTTAACCTACAGGTCATAACCAATTGATTGTGGTCAGAGTCCGCATCTGCCCCTGGAAATGTCCTACAATTAAAACCTGATTCCTAAATCTCTGCCTTACCATTATATAATCTATTTCATACCTTTTAGTATCTCCAGGATTCTTTTATGATTCTTGAACCAAGTGTTAGCTATGATTAAGTTATGCTCTGTGCAAAATTCTACCAGACGGCTTCCTCTTTCATTTCTTAGCCCCAATCCATAATCACCTGCTATGTTTCCTTCTCTCCCTTTTCCAACTGACGAATTCCAGTCACCCATGACTATTAAATTTTTGTCTCCCTTCATTACCTGTATAATTTCTTTTATCTCATCATACATTTCATCAATTTCTTCATCATCTGCTGAGCTAGTTGGCATATAAACTTGTACTACTGTAGTAGGCATGTGCTTTGTGTCTATCTTGGCCACAATGATGCGTTCACTATGCTGTTTGTAGTAGCTTACCCGCATTCCTATTTTTTTATTCATTATTAAACCTACTCCTGAATTACCCCTATTTGATTTTGTATTTATAACCCTGTATTCACCTGACCAAAAGTCTTGTTCCTCCTGCCACCGACCTTCACTAATTCCCACTATATCTAACTTTAACCTATTCATTTCCCTTCTTAAATTTTCTAGCCTACCTGCCCGATTAAGGGATCTGACATTCCACACTCCGATCCGTAGAACGCCAGTTTTCTTTCTCCTGATAACGACGTCCTCCTGAGTAGTCCCCGCCCGGAGATCCGAGTGGGGGACTATTTTACCTCCGGAATATTTTACCCAAGAGGACGCCATCATCATTTAATCATACAGTAAAGCTGCATGTCCTCAGGAAAAATTATGGCTGTAGTTTCCCCTTGCTCTCAGCCGTTCGCAGTACCAGCACAGCAAGGCCGTTTTGGTTAATGTTGCAAGGCCAGATCAGTCAATCATCCAGACTGTTGCCCCTGCAACTACTGAAAAGGCTGCTGCCCATCTTCAGGAACCACACATTTGTCTGGCCTCTCAACAGATACCCCTCCGTTGTGGTTGCACCTGCGGTACGGCCAAAGCTTATGCAGACTTAAATGGAGACTTACTGTTTGTCGAGAATTTAATAATGATTTTCTGTCAGGTATTACTGATTGATGTCATCTAAAGTTGTAGATGTCTAGCTGTGGATTTATTCTTACATTAGAGATTGAAGAATGTAGTGCAACAGTAACTGACAACTTGTTTTTAAACCCAACCATTTTCAGTGATTTTGATGCAAAAGCAATTGACAATGGGATATTTGATCAAGATGGTCAAGGTTTAACAATAAAATATACTTTTTTCTATTATGGATGTGGAACATCGTGATTGTGATGAATAAAGGTTTCCACACATTACTGCAATCAACTGCCTTTTGTTTTATTTTTCAATTTTTTAGTGTATATAATAAAGGGAAACATTCCATGTGGGAAAAATATATCTAAAAACAAAGATGATGTGACTTACCAAATGAAAGCGTTGGTATGTTGACAGACACACAAACAAACACAAACACACACACAAAATTCAAGCTTTCGCAACCCACGGTTGCTTCATCAAGAAAGAGGGAAGGAGAGGGAAAGACGAAAGGATGTGGGTTTTAAGGGAGAGGGTAAGGAGTCATCCCAATCCCGGGAGCAGAAAGACTTACCTTAGGGGGAAAAAAGGACAGGTATATACTTGCGCGCACACACACATATCCATCCGCACATATACAGACACAAGCATAGGTCTGCTTGGACCCCAAAAACGGGCCCGCAAAATCGACATGGATGCAATCCCAGGGCTGTCAAGACACAGGCCAAGGTGCAAACGACTGAGGGGGGCAGGCCTGGTGACGCGCACAGACAGTACACCCACGGACCAGGTGCTCAATATTGCCATTGATGCCGGGCCAATACAAACGCCGGTGAGCCAAAACTTTTATACAGGGCATACCCCAGTGCCCGCAGTGTAACATACTGAGCACCCGAAGCTGCAATTCCGGAGGGATGACTACCTGGTGGGCATCTGACTCCGTGGCCAACAGAAGGACATCATCGACCACGCAGAGCCTGTGGGACAGGTGGCACCAGGGGCTGAAATCAGACTGCATCTGACGAGTAACATAAAATGGCCACCCGTGGACCACGTAGTTGAGAACCTACCGCAAGACAGGTTTGCGGCAGATAGCTGAAGCAACATCAGCAGCCATAAGAGGAAGACTGTCCAGCACATCCCGGCGGACTGAATCAATGTGAAAGCAGAGGAGCTCCTGTTGGTCAAAGGCAGGTTTGGGGCCCGCTGGGAGAAGTGATAAAGCGTCTGCATTAGCAGGGTGGGCGGTGGGCTTATACCAGATGGTGTAAGCGTAATTACGTAGAAACAATGCCCAGTGCTGGAGATGCTGAGCCGTCCGCTTGGGAAGGTGAGAGTGGGGCCCGAAAAGTGTAACCAAGGGTTTATGGTCTGTCAGGAGGGTGAACTTTGTCCCAAAGAGATTGGAATGAAATTTTTGGACGGCGAACACTATCACCAGGGCCTCCTTTTAAATCTAGGAGTAGTTCCGTTGCGCCGGGGTCAACATCTTAGAGGCATAAGCGATGAGCTGTTCACAGCCATCGGCATCCCGGTGCACAAGGATGGCCCCAATGCCGTATGCCGACGCATCAGCTGCCACAACTAAGGGGCGGTCCGGAGAGAAGGGAGTAAGGCAAGGGGCGGACTTCAGCATTGCCTTTAAATGGAGAAAAGCCTGGTCACAGGTAGGAGTCCAAATAATAGGTACCCCTTTGCGATGCAAGTGATTGAGAGGTTGAGCAACGGTGGCAGCCTGGGGCAAGAATTTTAGCCTAAGGCAAGAACTTAAAGTAATAAGTAACCTTGCCCAGAAACACCTGCAGT
This sequence comes from Schistocerca gregaria, assembly GCF_023897955.1. Classification (NCBI taxonomy): domain Eukaryota; kingdom Metazoa; phylum Arthropoda; class Insecta; order Orthoptera; family Acrididae; genus Schistocerca; species Schistocerca gregaria. The sequence continues at coordinate 99,316,378 of NC_064923.1, read as the reverse complement.
TCCAATAAATCCTTGGGATGAGGAAGGTCCTCAATGGCAGCGACATTACGACCTGAAGGGCGAATGCCATCTTTGCTAAGCCCGTGGCCCAAGTATTCCACTTCTGGTTGAAAAAAACAACCCTTGTCCAGCCGACAGCAGAGACCAGCAGACTGCAAAGTGTGAAATAAGGCGCTGAGGTTTTGCAAATGTTCCTGGTGGGAACATCCAGTGAGCAAGATGTCATCCAGATAATTCACACATGCAGGGATAGGCTGGGTAAGCTACTCCAGGAATTGCTGGAAACTGGTCGGCACTGAAGCGACACCAAAGGGAAGGAGCTTATACTTATACAATCCAAAAGGCATGTTGATAACCATGGTGTTCTGATATTCGGCATCCAAGGGCAACTGGTGGTATGCCTAGGTGAGGTCGATCTTGGAAAAATACTCTCCCCTGGCAAGCTTGGCAAGAAAGTCTTCCTGTTGGGGAATGGGGTAAGTGTCAATGAGGGACTGAGCATTGACTGTAGCGCCAAAGTCCCCACACAGCCGAAGGGACCCATTGAGTTTCCGTATGACCTCCAGTGGTGTCGCCCATGTACTATAGGTTACAGGTTCCAGCACGCCAGCGGCCTGGAGCCAATCAAGTTCCTGCTTGACCGCTGGCCGTAAGGCCGCCGGGTCCAGAAAAAGCGAGGCTGTGCATCCGGCCGGAGGGTGATGTGCACCTGAAAGCTGGAAGCACATCTGAGATCCGATGCAAACGACCACACAAAAGTAGAGCACGAATCGTCCAAGTCCTGAAAGGAAACAGCCGTGGAAACTACCTTAACATCGTCGGAAATTGAAAAGCCAAACAGTTGAAACGCATCCGGGCCAAAAATATTCGAAGCCGTCAGATGGTCAACGACAAAGAGGGTAAGGAGCCGCGGAACATGCTTATATGTTACCTGGACGACGAACTGCGCACGAAGAGGAATGGAACCGTCACCATAGGTGACCAAACGGTGAGAGGGAGGCGACAACGCAAGAGAACCCAGCTGTGTATATGTCGCCATATTAATCAGAGAGGCGGTGGCCCCAGTGTCGACCTGAAAACTGACATCCTCAGTGAAAATTCGGAGCATGAGGAAAAGCTTCCTCACTGATGGGTCATCCTGTGGGACGACTGATTGCAGAGTGTGGATGGTATATTGAGGCCCAGGAGGGGCAGGACTGGATCAAGTCGAGCAACTATGACAAACCGATAATCGTATGTGGCCCTCCTTGTTACACAGCATGCACTATTTCCAGTGGTGGGGACAATCAGGCCGTAAATGAGCAAGATGGAAGTGGACCGCGTGTCCGGTGGTGAGGGGCGACCAAAGGTACCGATGCCATAGAGACGTCGGAACACGAAGAGTCTCGATGGCGCTGGCCCCTGTCGGTCGGGCCATGTTGACATCGCGAGGGCGGAACCCGCCGGGACATTGCAATTGCTGCCACCTGTGGTTGCGCCATAAGACGCTCGTTAACCGCTTGAGCAATTTCAAAGGAGTGGGCAATGCGGAGAATGTCTTCCAAGGAGGGGTTGTCGAGTTTCAACGCCGCAGTATGGACCTCAGGATCGAGAGCCAGCTGAACCACCACATTCTGGATCAGGGAGTCCGCATACGAAGCCTTACACTGCTGATCGGTGCACATAAAATCGCATCGACCGGCTGAGACCCTGCAGTCTGTGACCCAGGAACGATATGATTGACCAGGCTGTTTATGGTACTTGTGGAACTCCAGCCAAGAGGCGACTACATGGTAGTGTTGGGAATAATAGTTCGTCAGCAAAAGGCAGATCTCCTGGAAAGAGAGAGCCACAGGATCGGACAACGGTGCCAACTTGCGAAGAAGAAAGAATGTGTCTGGAGAGGGCCAAGACAAAAAAAAACGACCGCTGCAAGGAGTCATCCGTGACTTGGAAAGCCATGAAATGTTGTTTCAGCCTATGTAAGTAGATTTCCCAGGCCTCTTTAGTGTCATTAAAGGGTGGAAACGATGGCGGATGTGGGAAAGCATCGGACACCCGAGGACCCTGAAGCTGGTGCAGTAACGCGTCCTGGGCATCGACTTTGTCCGTTAGCAACTGCAGCGACTTTTGTAAGATGTCTAACTGGAGCTGCTGCTGCTGCATGAGCTGCTGCTGTTGCTCCAGCAGACAGACCAACTTCGCCTCCATACCAAGAACGACCACTGTTTACCTCGTTGCCAAAATGTTGTAACTGCGACCAGGACGGATGCGGGGTAGCACCGACAAAAGGCGCGGCGGGACCCGCGGAGAGGTCCGCGAACAACACAACAGGAAAGGACAGACACGACCAACGTAGGACAGAATGAATATGACAAGACCGAGCAACAGAGTCACTAGGAAACAAACTCGTACACGAACCAGGAAGAAAGCAGTCTAGCGCAAGCAAGGTGTAAACCGATGTAAGCGAGATAAGACTGACTGGCAGAGCGAGTGGCCGGTGCTTAAGTACGCTCTCGGGGGCACCGCTATTGGCCCCTGGGACCACGTATTCCACTTTGGCGCCCCCACACTAAAAACGGGCCAGGAGGCGAGTGCCGCCACAGCTTGCGGTGCGATGGTGTAGAGACCTCTATGGGTCTTCGACGCCCATGACGTCTGGCGCGGATTCAAATTCCGCGGCGCGCGGTACCAGAGTTGGCGGCTGCACTGGGCTCATAAGGCGGAGTCCCCAAAAATCAATCTTTCCTTCTCAATTGGAAATATCACTTTGCAACCCAACTTGAAAATCTTTCCGACAGAAAACATGACATTGAACCTTACCTTGAAAAGTTCTGACCATGATCCCAAATTGATACACCATCTCTACCTCACATCCCTTCCAAGAATTCCTCATATCCAGTATTGCTTCACAACCTTTCCTCAGGTCCCTACAACACGACCCTATCCTCTCCTCCGCAGAATTCCCTAATAGCCGAGACTCCATCATTATCCTCCCATCAGACAAAGGATCTACCACTATGGAACTTGACAGACAGGAGAATGTCAGTGGAGGTCTACGCCAGCTGCCCGACAATTCTACTTACAGCATCTGCCATCAAGATCCCATCCCTGTGATTCAAAGTGACCTGCAGTCCATCCTAAAAACCCCACGCCCCTCACAAGGACTTAATCTCAATCCATAGAACTTCTTACACCACCCAAACCATACACCCTCCATCTTTTACCTTCTTCCTCCGATCCACAAACCCAATCATCCTGGCCGTCCGATACTTGCTGGCTTCAAAGCACCCACCAAATGTATATTTGCCTTAGTTGATCCAACACCTGCAACACATAGCACAAAGACCTTCCTCTTATATTAAAGATACCAACCATTTCCTAGATAATCTGAAATCCATGCCTGTCCCACTCCCACCAGACAGCTTGCTTGTCACCACTGATGCCATCTCTCTCTATACCAATATCCCCCATGTAAATGGTCTGTCTGGTGCTGAACATTTCCTCAGTCAACACTCACCTGATTCCAAGCCAATGACATCCTTCTTGCTCACTTTAATCAACTTCATATTTACCAACAATTACTTCACCTTTGAGGGGCAGACATACAAAAAGATCAAGAGTACGGCCATGGGAACGAGGATGGTTCCTTCCTATGCCAACTTTTTCATGGGCACCTTGGAGGGGGCTTTCCTGAGATCCATAAACCTTCAGCCCCTGGTTTGGTTCAGGTACTTTGATGACATCTTTGCTGATGGACTCATGGTGAGGCTGACCTGTTAAAATTTATAAATACCTTCTTGCAATTAAATTTCACATGGTCCTATTCCGAATCCTGTGACATTTTCCTTGATGTTGATCTGATCCTCATCGAAGGCCAGCTCCACACTTTTGAACACCTCAAACCTACCAATAAAAAATAGTATTTGCAGTTTGACAGCTACCATTTTTTTCCATGTCAAACATTTCCTCCCACACAGCCTTGGCATTTGAGGCAAACGTATGTGTTCTAATACAGACCCTTTACAACAATACACCACCACTCTCACTTCAGCCTTCACTGGACATGATTATCCCAAGAGCCGAGTTCAACAGCAGATTTCCCCTGGGCCATCACATCCAATCCTGGTACTGCTGATCCTTCCCAAAAAAAAAAAAAAACCTTTTGCAGTACACCACTTGTCATCCAGTATTACCCTCGTCTTGAATGTATCAATCAGCTACTTTGATAAGGCCGTGACTTCCTAAAATTGTGCCCTGAAATGAGATGCATTCTGTCAGAGATTTTGCCCACCACACCTAGAATAGCTTTCTGTCACCCTCCAATCTCCACAAAACATCCTTGCCAGGACATATGCTCCTTCTGCACCCATCTTTCTGCCCTATGGCTTCTACACCTACGATTGTACCCACTGCAAGACTTGCCCAATGCACCCTCCCACCACGACCTATTCCAGCCCTGTAACTGGCAAAACATATACTATCAAAGGGAAAACCACCTGCAAAACAACACGTCATATTCCAGCTACTTGTAAACACTATTTGGCCTTTTACATCGGCATGACTACTACCCAGTTATCAGTGAGGACGAATGGGCATAGGCAGAGGGTGTATACAGGCAACACACAATATCCTATTGCAAAGCATGGCGTACAACATGACAGTCATGACCTCGGCGCCTGTCTCACCACACGTGCCATCTGGATTCTTCCCCCCAGACACCAGTTTCTCAGAACTCCACAGGTGGGAACTTGCATTACAACATGTCCTTGGTTCACACCACCCACACGGCCTTAATTTATGTTAATTCCTTCCATGTCAGCATCTATTCACAGTAACTAATCCTTTCTTCATTCCATTTCAGTTTTCTACATCTTTCATTCTCTGACTCTTCTGTTTTTCGCCGTTCCCCCTTCCATCTCTTTTACATATAATGCACTTAGCTATTCACTCTTATTAACTCATGCACGATGTTTTAGTAGTAATCTCTGTCTAGCATATTAGCCAGTCTTCGACATTTAAGCTCTCAGGTTTTCAAATCTCATCTGGTGCAGTCCGCAACAATCAGTATTTCTTTCTCATCCTGTCTGGTAAGCCTCCAGCCCTTTTCCTTCCCCTTCAACTCTTCTGCCAGAAGAAGGAGCCAATGGTTCTGAAAGCTTGTAATAGTTAAATCCTTTTGTGTGTGTGTGTGTGTGTGTGTGTGTGTGTGTGTGTGTGTGTGTGTGTGTGGGGTGGGGTGGTGGGGTGGGGTGGGCAGGGGGGGGGGAGTGGTCCCCTGATACAATCTTTTTACATTATATTATCAATAATTGATTGTTTTTGTTGTTGTATTAATATACTGGGGTGCAGGAACATCAGTGACACATGTATAATAATTTTATACAAAACTACTGAATAACAGCCATTTCATTAATGAGTGTTTTCTATTGTTCACTATGGCTGAGATATTTTAGGTCTGCATAAACTTTTACATACATAATTTTTTCCCTACTAAAGATGTGTGTGAATACGAAGACTTAACATACCTCTTGGAGTGACTGGGCAAAGGCTTCACTTTGCTTGACAATGGTGAATCCTTTCCTCTTTCTTGCAGTCTTGCGTGTGGTTCTACAAATAGTACTTGCTTTGGAGGTGTAATGTCCATTGAGCCTGTGTTTTGATGTTCATCATTCTCAAATCTTTGTGCCACTCCTGAAGTACTTTCACAATCTTTGTCACTTGTTCCACTTGCTGGTATTATTTTCTTTCTTTCAAATAGGTTACTAGAAGATGCTTTAATTTTACCACAAAGTGCTTCTGCTTCTTGTGTGTCCAGTGCCAATACTGGTTCAGAAGAGACTTGGATCACTGTTCCCTTACATCCTTGTAATAGTTTAGATGCGAAGCTGAATGCTGGATTACAATATTTCTCCAGTGAGCAATGTAAAATAGCTAAGCCAATTTCACTCACAGGTATAAGTCTCCTAGATGATGCCTGCAGATAGTCTGAAGATCAGATATGATAAACATTACTTATATTTGTAACTTTAAGTGTCCTGAAAGACATATATCATCTACTAAACTACATACTATACTTTCAAATAGTTATGCAGTATATCACTGCAGTTATTACATATCAAGGAATACTTTCAGCACAAAAGAGCAAGAAAAGAAATATGTTAATAAATTTGTAGGTACTTATGTAGTCAGCATAAAAGCTGGGCATTTGTGATGACTGGGAACTTCGATCAGCAACCTGCATAACAATTACATCTGGTGAAATGAGCTCCTGTTTTGATACTCTTGTGTCCTCTATACAAACTGGAGTTCCACCTAGAAAGAAAATGAGGCTGATGTTTACTGAACATACTGTAAATATTTATACTATACAAACTGAAGGAGGAGAATGTACTGTGTTTCTGAACTTTTATCTAGCCTAATACTGTGCCAACGCTATTCTCCACTATGACAGCCTGGCTAATCAAAGGTGCTGGCCGCTTGGTACTTGTTTTCTGTTGTATGTGCCTGTGAAATGTGATCTAGTAAACTCTTTTTTGAAAAAGACTTGCATAACTGGCAATGAGAAAAGTTCTACAAAATGTGTGTTTCGTGGGCACTGAACTGCTACAATTCCTCCAGTCACATAAATACATACAAGCAGGCAGCACTGCTTCAAAAACAAGTGGACCACTAGAAAAAGCATTACCAACAGCAGCCTCAATTAATGTAAGTGCTGCACACCACAACAATTCTGGCAGCATTGCTGGCACATCTGTCTTTCAATGTATCAAAGGAAGTTTGGTAATCATATGTGTTTCTGGTGCTACAGTTCACAGTTTTTCAGGTGTTGGATGACTGCTGCAAGGTTCTATGTTCCTGTACAAGGTGCCCCCAGGCCATGAATGCAAGACATTTTTATTATTTAAATTTTACAACAAGGCCACCTTTTCATCCTTTACCTTTCAGCTGATGTGCCAACAATTGGGCAGTTAACACTAGAATAGCCCAAATCATTATCAGCAACACTGCCCTGTCAATCAAATCGTGCAGTATGATCACCTGACTTCTGAGACTGGGGGCTCTCAGAGCCATGGCAAAAACATTCCTCTCTTCTGTTCCAAGTTGCTGCTTAGTGCAGACACTAAATGGCTTAGTTTCTTTAACTTGGAATTTGCCCTTCATCTCTGAGATACCAGAGTTATCTCCCCTTGCGCCAATGGCAATCCTCACCATGTAATTTCCATGACCAAATAAACTGATACAATTTCTTTTTTTAAAGCTGAGTGCAGTATATAAATTACAGAGTACTTCTTTCCAGTGTTGGCTACACCCTCAATGGGGTGCACGAATGTTTTTGCTTTTGAGGTGCCATCTACAAATTACTAAGACATGAGCAGATGTGTGAAACCGTTATGCAGGGCCACCTGGTCCTGTGCTGTGACATGAAAGTTGAGTGCTTACTGCAGTCAGTCCAGGCTGCCTGCTGCAGTCTATCTCTTCAAACAGAGAGACAAACTCTATGTCCAGTCTTATGGCACAGGTACATTGACAACTTAAAATAAAGAAGCGAAGGACTATGTCAATTTATCCTAATAGTAATGGCAGGGCTGAAAGCGTTGATAAAACTGTTGTTCAAATGTTGTCTTATTATGTGAACTTTTGCCATTTCTAATTTTGTCCCACAATACCATGATGCAGGAAGCAACTGGGTTGCATCCCTTTGAGTTGGTTTACGATCATCCAATGCACTTCCCATTTGAAATCGAGAAATTGCAACCAGGAATGTAGTCCAGTGAAGTGAAGTCACTGGCTAAAATATTAAAGATTATTTGGAAGAGAGTTCAGCAGAAAAATGCAGATTTGTCACAGAGACAACAGCTCCATCATCAAAATCATGCAATTCCAAATTGCAGCTCCTAGATTGGAAGATTATAGTTCAATCTGATCAATTAATCAAGTATCAAGGCAGCAATATGCCATCTCCTGTAGTGGATCTAGCAATACTCAGAAAGAAAATAATGGAAACTCCACATAGGAACATCAATAATATAGGAAAAGATAGATTGCTACTTACCACAAAGAAGATATGTTACATTGCAGACAGGCACAATTAGAAGAAACTTACATAAAGCTTTCGGCCACAGCCTTCATCAGCAAAAGAGAAACCTACATAATTCATACACACAAGAAAGTACACCTCATGCAAACATGACCGAAAACTCTAGAAGCTACACTAGGGCTATTGGAATTGGCGGTTGTGCGTGCATGATGTGTGCTTGCTTGTGTATATGAATGGCAGGTGTTTCTATTTTGCTGATGAAGGCTGTGACCCAAAGCTTTATGTACGTGTCTTTTAATTGTGTCTAGCTGCAACTTCATGTGTCTTCTCTACAGTAAGTAGCAATCTATCTTTTTCCACATTGTTAAAACTCAGAAAGAACCATTCAAGACAAAAGCCAATGCTCACTAAAACTGTTACACTGCAATTGACAATGACCACTACACTCATGTTCTGCCCATCTGTAGAATTTATGGTCTAGGGATTAGGAACAAATTATATCTTATACCTGAGGTGGGAGATAGTGTAAGTGTTTTCTATGTCATTCTATTGTTCAGCCATACTGATGATTCTGTTGTGTGTTTTCACCCCATCAGGCCCCTGATAAGACAGAATATTTTGTGTAAGTGTAGCATTTGTATCATTCCTGTAAAGTTACCTCTGTGCCTTATCGGTTTTATGCATATTAGTTTGATATTATTACTAGCTGGACAGAACTACTTCCCCACTAGATTGTTGCTAAGAGCAACAGCCTGTTCGTTGTGGACGTCTGACCTTTGTTAAACAGCAACACAGCTGATACCTCTTCTCCACTGCGTGCCACTCTGTGTTCTAATGTGGCTGTAACTTGATTCAAGAGGATTAACAGACCCCAGTGCTACTAATACGTCACTACCTTTGCATCTGTGTGTTACACACTCCCAGTTATCCCAAAATTAACCAGTATGTCTTTTTCAGCCACCTTTCACTCTTTTAGTTATTGATCCCTATTTCATTATCTACATCTACTATCAGATGGTTTTGTCACTGTTCGCATTATTTCACTATGTTGATGCTTTGTTGTTGCATTGTTTTCACTGTTGTCTGATATGGCAAAGTTATGTTCCAAGTTTACAAAATTTGGAAACCTGCATTAGAAAAATGGTGATCACAAGCCAGTATCTTGGAGAAGGCTACCATGTTGTTTTGAAGGAATATGCAGAAATAAAATTCAACTCCCCAACAAATCTGAGCACATATTGTTCAACCACCACAGCATAAGCACAACCCAGCACTCCACCACATGTCCTGCCTCCAAGTAGACAAAGGTAGTGCAATTCAGAGTCATTATTTACACCTGAATGACATAATTCAACATATCCAGTAGACTCCATTTCTGGTTTAAACATTCTGAAGACAGCTCCGCGAAAACTTGAAGATTCACATTCTGAAGACAGTTTGTCTCACACGCAACAAATTCAATTGGTTCCTGACTAACAGTTGAATTATCACAACAAATATACACTGTTCCAGTCCTCATTATGGTTTCACTTTGTGTTCCAATTGGAATTTCACTCCACATATATACCGAGCATCACTGCATAATAGTGGACTTCTATACAAAGCATTCCACTGCTATAATCGGGGACCTGAATTTTGCCAAACAACTTAAAGACACTCTGGATGTTACAACTCAACTGAAGCATTCCTCTTATTCATTCCAGAATTTAACTTCTCCCCCAGGACACATCCTGCCTTATCAGTTCTTCTGGGCACTAACGACACTGACTAATCATGTTCATTGACCAATTTCCACTGCAAAAGTTAATGATGACTTATTTTTCTACTGCCGCGAACTGCAATTTTGTAACATTACCTAGGATTGTTGTCTTTAAATAAAACTGTGATTGTTTTGTATTTTGTAGTGATTCGAGAATTTCCACATAAATTCTGGAACCACTCAACCTTCTGCCGCCTTGAACAAGTGATGTTTCAGAGATAAGTGTGAGAGAATGAGGACTATTTACTGCACAATACATGTCTGTGTGTGCAGGATGGACATTTTTCATGGAAAGACAAGAGTTGCGTCAGATGAGCGATGCCAACAAGTGTTTGTTGCTCGCGCCATAGAACATGTATGGAGGATGCAAGGAGTAACTACGTATTATTCCTTGGTAGTCAAATAACTGTAATTGTTATAGAAAATTCAAACATGATGTGTCTAGAGACTCTTACTTAATATTGGTGTTAGGCTTGCTAGAAGCAAGACCAGTTTTTGAATTTTTGAGTGGTTCCAAAACGAAACTCGTTTGTACATGTTAATTAATTGTTTCTAAAGTTCGAACTACGAGTGAAATATGAGAAGATGGACATATTTATATGTGGAATGCAAGAACGTTATTCTACATAGTTAACTACACCATTAATTGGTGAAAACATAAAGTTTGTATATGTACTGCACATGTTCTATCGTCAAAAGAGCGTTAGAATGTGGGGTCCGAAGTGATCAGGACTTGAAGAAAAGGGAATTTTCAAACGTAATCAAGATAAAACGATATTGTGAGTTGCCATAGCAACTATTACTAACAAGACAGGGAAAGTGTTTCTCAGAGCTGGATTCTGCATAAACGGTAAAAAGGGTTGAATATTAATAAATAACATACATGAAAAAATGCAGGGAAAATGTCAACAGTTTAGACTAAAAAGAGTTATGACGAGATCTATTCGATGATGAAGATTCAGTGTGGAGAGTAAGGAGCCCTCACGCACATCGCGGGGGCGTGGACCCCATAACCAGCAACAGACGCCAATGGCACCAGCAGCTGCTCACTGGTGCTGACTACAAATCCGTTCACTGACTCCAATGCAGAAACCAACCTTTGATGCTGCTGGCGCCCGTGCTGTTCACTGGTGCTGAATCCACTCCTGCTCACCGACACAGCCTAAAACTCAATGCTGGTTGAGCGAAAGACAATTATTTGAGTATGAAGTTAAGGATACTGTCCAAAATAGACTGTTGGTAAAGTTGTTATACTCAGAAGTGATTTTTTTAAATGATAATGTGATCTAAAAGTAAGAAAAATATAGATAATACTAAAAAAAACTGGGGAAACATCGGAACCAGCCATGTACATGACAGTGACAAAAGAAATGCCAGACTGGACTGAGGTAGCAAATTTAATTAAAGTCTTAAATTAGACAGCCAAAGAACAGAGTCAAATGCTCAAATTGCAACTTTACGGGAACAATTAGATGCACAAAGTAAAGAATTCACAGATCAAAATACTTCTTTAAGAAAAGAACTAAATACAACTCAAAATGCTCAGTCTTAAATTAGATTCAGTGAACACTCAATTAAATAATAAACTGAATGTTCAGAATGAGACTTCAGGGTTGTTAAGTGCTAGAATAGATGAACAAAGTAAAGAATAAAGTCAGTTATGTGAAGGCATGGGAAATTTGAAGACTGAATTTGACGTTTTAATTACTAAAGTAGAGAATTTTAAAATAGATTTGAGAGAGGAGTTATCTAGTTCGTTAAGTAGTCATGTAAACCAACTGTTCACTGACTTGAGTCAACACAGAGTAACAAACTTCAGGACTTAGTTAAAAAGTTAGAATGTGAAACTGAAGATAATTATAATAATGTAGAATCTGAATTTAGTGAAAAATTAAAATTTTGTTAAAATGTATGTAATGTTACATTTAATTCCTTAATACAGGAAATGAATACTTTGAAAGAGTGCACAGATTGACCTAAGGAAGTAATGTTGATTATTCAGTCGAAAATCCCAGGTGTTACTACACATGTTGTTAGTTCACGAGTCGATAATATCGGACAAAGTTTTAAAGAAAAAATAGGCAACTTTGACATTATAAATGTAAGTAGTTTGGCAGAACCATTTGAACTAATTAGAGATCGAGAAGTTACCGAGAGTATAATCTCGGGAAACATGGTTGCTTTTTCTAAACTCAATGATGCAAGCAAGGTTATGGATGACTTGTGTGAAGAATTCAAACTTGTCCATGACATAGTAGAAAATAGAATAATTTTACCCAATGTTGTGTTTCCTAGTGAAATGGTAATTGTTTTGCTGTGGGGAGACCTACACATAAAATTAAATAAGGAGTACTGGTCTGCACTTGCTCAAGTGAAGTTAATATCAGATCTATGGCATCCGGGTGGAGTTATATTTATTCCCCAGGGATGTTAACATTCTGTGTTAATGAGCGGAGTGACGACTGTCGGATCCCGAGTTGTTTTTGTGTTTCTTCTGTACTATTTTTCCTGCACTGAATTCCCTTCAAATCTTAAACTATTCTGTTATCTATTAATGAATTCTTAAGCTATCCGATAATTTTAGCACATAGAAAACAGGATATGATAGAAAAACAATAGACTTAAGGGAATCACGGATAAACAGTGATCCCTAGACATGAAATGAAATGAATAGAACATAGTTAATGGAAAAATAATATCATGGTACTATTCAAACAGAGTGATATCGAGAAAACATAAACTGAACAGAGTATTTTATGCATGTATAAAATATATTGTAAAGTGATTAACTAAACAACTATTTGATCGTAGTGTATAATTGTCTATTTTTATAGAATATTTTATACCTTTTATGAGATCTGATGTAAAGGGGAGGGTTTATAGTAGTTTTTGAAGGGGTGGGTAGTGTAAGTACAAACATGGCTAACACAGAACACACACCACACCTTCCAAACAACCCTTGAAGACAAGTGTGACTGATTCTTCACCATTTGCCATTCCAGAGGTGTTGCTAAGATCTTTCTTCGGGGACTTCAAAGGCGAAGGTGAGAAAGTCCGTCCTGTAGGATACGTTTAACACCATACCTCCTCTGGCTTCTCACTCAATTATCGGTGAAGTAAGGATCCTGGGGAATGGGGGGGTGGGAAGGGTTTCCTGTCTTTGGGGCTATCTTCTTTCTCTTCTTCGATCTTAGCAACTGTTTCTACTTTTTCCTTTCTTATTTCACATTCGAGGACCTATCTATCTTTTCCTCTTTCCATATTCATATACTTATATTGCATTAGTCCTTCTCATTTTCTGTGGTTTCCATTAACCTACAACTTATTTTATGTAAGTAGGCCAAAGAATTAGGCCACACACACACACACACACACACACACATACACACACACACACACACACACACACACACACACACACACATACACACACACACACAAATAAATAAATAAATACAATTAACAAAACAATGATATTACACATAAAAAGGGGAGAACTGTCAAGCAATGTAGGAAGGCAGGAATGTCGTACATCGGGAAAGGATGCACACATTGTCATTTACTGTGAGGGTTCTACATCGCACATATGGTTATATAGGGACACTTTAGGGCAATATGCACACATTGTCGTTTACTATAATGGTTCTACATTATCTAGGTACGTGAAAGAAACTTATATATAAAAAAAGAATATATATTGCATATATACACAAGGATATGAAAAAACTATGATAATCCTACATCAGGGATGCATAAGAAGGAAGTGTAAGTAATTAAAGAGAGCATAAACCAAGGAGGAATTAATGAGCATAAGCCAGGGAGGAACTAATTGTGATAGTTACTGTAGGATAGTGGGAAAAGTATAACATAAGTAAATGTATAATATATTGAATAGTGTATATAAATGTGATGTCTACTGGAAGCTTAGAAGTGGAAGAGAAGTGGAGTATTAGCAAGTGAGTGTTAAGTGTGAAGCAGACTTTATTTTCCAGAGGATATTTAATTATAGTGTACATGAAGATGTATACTTGGAAAATGGACCATGAGTCCTACTCAGGAAGGATAAAGGGGTGGGGGGCACACCCAGCATTTATTGGATATAAGGCAGATAGGCAGACCTAAGAAAGGCTGATCTATATTGTGCGGACAGGGGCACCAAGAAGGGGACTGGCCTGTACCATAGGAGAATAGAAATTAAGAGGGATGTACCTACCAAACTGGAAGGAGAAAGTGCACTCGTAGGGTAAGGACACTGATCCAAAGGGAAAATGACAGTATCGTGACAGAAGTCACACATTTTGTAGGAATCATTCAGGTAAGTATGGATTCTACATGCCACTAGCATTATTAGGTTTTATGAATGTCAGAAAGAACACGTTCATTTTTCCCTGAGTCCGTCCAGATTGCAGATGGCGATAAATAATGATACTAGCGGGTACTGAGGAAAAAATAGTACAAAAATTTAAGTGTCCATGGCATCTGGTATTTACAACTGGAAAAAGAGCAGAAACAAAAATTTTGGTCCTCTCGATTTTTTGATATTGAAAGAGCTAATTCCAGCATGGATTAAAAGGTTCACGTTTTATAATTGTAGTAGAATGGAAAAATATAATGACCAAGTAATATAAACAAGAGTATTTATGATTATTAATAAAAAAGATGTACTGCTGAAAAATGAAGTGTTATCCTTTGTGACATAAATGTATATAGTAATTACATATAAAATATCACGTGTTCAATCTAAGGAGGAGGATATGTAGCGATTCGAGAATTTCCACGGAAATTCTGAAACCACTCAACCTTCTGCCGCCTCGAACACGTGATCTTTAATGTAAGTGTAAAAGAGAGAGCCTATTTACTGCGCAACACATGTCAGTGCGTGCAGGATGGACGTTTATCGTGGGAAGACAAAGAGTTGCATCAGACGAGCGACACTGACAAGTGTTTGCTGTTCACGTCATAGAACCTGTATGGAGGGTGCAAGGAGTAACTATGTATTATTCCTTGGCAGTCGAATAACTGTAATTGTTATAGATAATTGAAACATGATGTGTCTAGAGACTCTTACTTAATCTTGGTGTTAGACTTGCTAGAAGCCAAGCCCTGTTTTTTGAATTTCTGGTGGTTATTAAACCCATCACAATGTAATTATATTTAATTGTATCTAATGGGTATCAGTGTAGTTGACTTGCAAGAGTTTGCATGCTTATATGTGAAACTTGTGGAGATGAAAATATACCTGAACTGAAGTGAAAGTATAAGGGTACTGAGTTATTACTATCGAGAGAGAGAGCATTTTTAGTTCCTCTAACCAGTATTATTTCTTCGGAGAAGAAGTTGTGGAGATTGATGCAACCACATACCCAGAGAAGAGGATCGGCTAAACGTTTCAAGTCAGTCAACTGTAGTAAGAGAAGTGTGCAGTTCACAAACCACTTTTGCACTGCTTCTCTTGTTGCCGAAACTGTTAGAATTTGTCTTATGAATGCGCCCTTTTTTTAAATGAAAGTCTTTTATTAA
This sequence comes from Schistocerca gregaria, assembly GCF_023897955.1. NCBI lineage: Eukaryota > Metazoa > Arthropoda > Insecta > Orthoptera > Acrididae > Schistocerca > Schistocerca gregaria. The sequence continues at coordinate 99,301,079 of NC_064923.1, read as the reverse complement.
TGTGACTATTTGTTCTTTTAATGTTTTGTTGTCATGATTTATTGTTACCATCTTTCCATTCACATTAACTGAAGTTAATTATCTCATTTTTGCAAATACACGAATTTGGGTTGAAGGAACTATGCGTCAGGTGTTATTTTAAATGATATTATTTGTTTATAAGACTCATTAATGCAATGAGAAGCATCATGTTTTTTAGTTGACATTTTAAATTGATATGGAAAAAATCATGGGATATCTCCTAATATCATGTCAGACCTCATTTTGCCCTCTGTAGTGCACCAACTTGATATGTCATGTACTCAACAAATTGTTGGACTCTATAGCAGTCCATAATAGCAAAAGTGTTGCTGGTGTCGGATTTTGTGCATGAACTGACCTCTCGATTATGTCCCATGAATTGATAGGATCCATGTTTGGCTATCTGGGTGATCAAATCATTAGCTTGAATTGTCCAGAATGTTCTTCAGCCCATTGTGAACAAATGAACCTGATGAAATGGTGTATGGTTGTCCATCAAAATTCCATCCATGAATGGCTGTAAATTGTCTCCAAGTACCCAAACATAACCATTTCGAGTCAATAATCTGTTCAGTTGGACCAGGGGACACAGTGCATATAAACACAGCCCACACCATTATGGAGCTACCATCAGCATGCATGGTGCCTTGTTGACAACCTGAGTCCATGGCTTTGTGGGGTCTGCACCATACTCGAATCCTACCATCACTCTTAACAACTGAAAACTGGACTCATCTGACCAGGCCAGGGTTTTCCAGTCACCTAGGGTCCTCCTGATATGATCACAAGTGTAGGAGAGACACTGAAGGTGACATTGTGCTGTTAGCCTAGGCACCTGTGTTGGCTGTCTGCTGCCAAAGCCCATTAACACCATATTTTGCTGCACTGTCCTAATGGTTATGTTGGTCGTATGTCCCACATTGATTTCTGTAGTTATTTCACACAGTGTTGCTTGTCTATTTGCACTGACAAATCTATGCAAATGCCACTGCTCTCATTCATTACATGAAAGCTGCCGGTCACTGCATTGTTTGTGGTGAGAGGTAATGCCTGAAATTTGGTATTCTTGGCACACTAGTGACACTGTGGGTCTCCGAATATTGTATTCTCTAATGATTTCCAAAATGGAATGTCTCATCCATCTAGTTCCAACTACCTATCTGCATTCGTAGTCTGTTAATTCCCATCATGTGGTCATAGTCATGTTGGAAACCTTTTCATATGAAACACATGAGTACCAATGATAACTCCACCAACACACTGCCCTTTTATACTTTGTGTATGCAACAGAACCACCAACTGTATATGTGCATATCACTATTCCATGACTTTTGTCACCTCAGTGTATAACTTTGTTAATTAAATCTATTTAATTTCATATGTCATTCTGGTTGATGATCACAAAGATTTAATCAAGTAAATGACTTAGTGGCAGCCACACATTAATATACTTTCAGTTACACAACTTTTATTTGGCCAATTAAATAGTTACAGTTTTACTTAGGGGATGCAATTGTTGATGCTAATGAACTCAAAATAAATTTCACTTACAATACTTCAATTCTCGCAGATTAGAAATAAAACAAACTGTTGCATTTCAGAATTTTGTTCCATGACTTTGACCTCCCTTATTGCCAGGTTGACAATCAATTGGTGCCATCTTTGTGGTTACCCAGTCACCATAAGGACTCTGGATGCTGTGTACTTACGTAGTCTTAAAGAAACTAACCACAGCCTAATGAGCAAGCCTTTCAATGTTGCACACCTCCTATTCTATTACAAACCACACAAGGACCACCGTTATTTCTTCTAATAATACTAGAAATCAATCATTCATTTACTTTATTAATTAAAAAAAGATTTGTAAACATTCATTGGTTATTTTTATGTTATGTGCTAATCCTTGTCATATGAGTGTTTCAGTTGCTTGTACTCCTTAACACTGTCTCTGAAACCAACTTCAGCTACCTTTTTCATGCCGCCACTGTCACAATCCTGTCATGTTAACAATTATACTCAGATTACAAGATTTGAACTGTTAAATAGAATTAAAATATTGAACTGTTGAATGAAATTAAAATACTGCCAGCCCCACATTGAAGGCCCACAGATATTGTTGAATTCACATATGATGAATTCTTTCATGGAGAGGGGATGAGATGTACAAGGTATGTCTAGACACTGAACCTAAATTTTACAAACAGTCTGCCTTTTCCTCCATCGCCTGTCAGCTGATGTGAGCTCAATTGACTGATTCATGCTGGAATTGGCCAAATTGTCATCCGCAGAACTACCCTACCAGACAAATAACAGCACATGATCAAAAGACTTGTGAGACTCAGAGCTCTTGGAACCGTGTCCAAAAAATGTCTCTCTCTTCTGTTCCAAGCCAATGCCTTGAGCAACTGCTAAATGGCCTAGTTTCTTTCTTTTGGGTCTTTCCCTTCTCTCAGATGGGCGTAGGGCTACTGGAGCTACCTTCTGTAATCCCCGTGGAAATCTCACCATGTAACCCCCTCCATGAGCAAATAAACTGAAATGGTTTCTTTTTTCTAAACTTGAGTATCATTTATTAATTACAAGCCCACACCGATTTTGAAGCCTGACTATATGTTCGAGGGGGTGTACATTCCTTTTACAGATTGCTCCAGAATTTTTTTCATTTTATGTAAATTAACTTGCTTGTTAGACCTGGCAGAGGTGTCATTCAAGAAAATGTGTGGAACTTTATCATTACAATACTCACAAAAGAATAACTTTGTAACCACTAAGTTAGAATTCCACCTTTGCCTTAAGTGGCCAGTAGAATCCAAACTGCTCATGGATCACAGTTTTGCAAGGATATAGCAGAAAGCACAAATTTATACTGCATGTCCCATTTCTGAAAATTCCTACGCTGAGTTGTCAATCAGAACCTTTTGGTTTAGTTAGCTTCTGAAAAATAAGTACTTAAACTAGATGACCTATCTTTAAACAAAATAATCTGAATCTCAAAAATTTGGGAGATAGCCCTAGTAAGCAGTCAATATTTCCAAGAGGTGGCAGAGGTGGCAACTGTCAAAGAATCAATTCAGTACATGTTTTATCAGTATGAAAAATTATGTTACAGTTTTCTCCAGTGTTATAAATCTGCACCAACTGAGTCTTTAGTTGAGTCAATCTGTATTGGTGGCTTGGTGTTGCAGATCAAGCACATGCTCTGTCTTGTATGCTTGGTTTGAGATCAGGACAGATTGACAGCATCACTGTGACTCTTATACAGCAACTAACAAACAAGGACAAACCACTGTGGCTTGCCAGAATGCAGAAAACCAATGGTGCAGTTTTTGGTTAACTATCGTCCTTTGCAAACAAGGATACAGCATTACATCCTGAGCATCAAGAAATTAAATTCCAAATCAACTTACAAGTATCAATGTCTTTTATAAAGTTCACTACTTTAAAAAAAATCTTTGGTTATCATCGCTCGTGATATATCATCAATGGCTACCAACAGACTTTCCACAAAAGGCCACTTTCAGGCAGAAGTGTCATACAAACAAGTAATCCGTACAGCAGTCTTTAATGAAGTAAGCAACAACAGAAAACATTTTGAGGTTAGATGCATTTTTCTTGTTTGTATTTTCATTTCAAGACAGAGTAAATACACTTTCTTGCAACATTAGTTTCCAGGGAATAAGTGATTTGTTAATCATATTTGCACCTATATTTTTGTCTATGATGGGTCATGCAAATAATGTAGATGATTATGTATACTGAAGCGAAATGTACGTCCACATTTGCCCTGGGTGCACCCTATTTTGTTTGCACAACAAGCAGATAATCAACCACTACTAGAAACTCTGTCTAGGCCTTGGCTAGGGCATTTATTTATGAGATCCTTTCTTCCAGCAGTACTATTTCACCACAAGACCTGCAGGAGAGATTCTCTGAACTTTGAAAAGTAGAAGGGTTTTACTGTCAGAATGGAAGCTATGAGGATGGACTGTGAAGTGTGACTGGATAACTATATTAGTAAGAGTATGGTAATCAATAAGAGCACTGCCCACAAAAGGCATGGTTCATTGGTCAAGTCCTGGGCCAGCACACAGTTTTAATCTACTGGGAAGCTAAAAAACAACACACATTCTGCTGCAAAGAGGAAGATCCATTCTGAAGAACTATACATGCAAATCCAGAGTGTTGTTGAACCTGTAACATCCAATGCCATCAGTAATTATCAGGGAGTGTAATGAGCTCTCTGCTTGTGCAGTGACATCAAAGGAACCACAACCTCTTAATTTACAAACCTACATGCATCCTATTTCATACCCGGAAGAAATCCTAACAAAATGAAAGTGTGGCACATACTTGTTCAAGCCTAATCTAGCTGAACCTACATTCAGTTACCATCAAATCGAGCATCCAAAACATTATGTCCATTACAGACTTTACCAGTGTTAAGAGTTCACCATGTGGTAGAGCTATTAATTTAGCAAAATCCCAACAATTCTTAGAACAAATAAAACAACAAATTCCTTCATGTGAACACTATCTTAACATTTCAGTATTGTTGAAAAGTCTTGTGGCATATATTTACAAAATCTACATAACTATTCATAGTTCTGCATTGACCACTGCTTAACAAGATCTTGTTGAATCTTGCTGAAAAACAGAGACCCCTTCTCTAGTCCACTGCTTCATTGCAAGACGAGTGGGAAGGGAAATAATGGAACATTTTACACCACACTAACTTCCACTTCACTAACTTTTCCATATAACTTTGTACTAAACAATTTCCAAATACTAGCTTCACAAAGAGATCAAAATGACAACAATAAACTCAAATTATATGGCACAGTTGTGTTAGGAAAGTAAGAAAGATGAACAAAAGGCATTTGAACAATGGATCCAGTAAGAAGGGACTCTGACTGGGTAACAACTGCTGCCGATACAATAACATACTTAAGACTGTTGTTAAACAGCAAGTTTAGAAGGTATTTGCTGAATCCTGTACAAAAACAGCAAACAAATGTGTAGGCAATAAAATAGTTACTAAAGCAGGGTGTCCACCAGAGTTACACGGCAAGTGATCTGGTGCATGATGTGGCACAACATGCATTTAACTTGCAACTTCAGACAGAACACATACATCTAATGGAACACAATCTATCAGTCTGAAACAACATAACTGAGTGGTACAGCATGCTATGCCACTGCCATATGAATGCAGCGAACTCCACTTTTGCAGTGTGCCATGTGTATGCTACTGATAGGTTGGGTATGTTTCTGCTTTGGTTGTGCAATTATCTCTGTACCCAGAAAAATGACGTACAATCCTGAGGTCAAGACAGACTTTGTTGATCTTGTGGAGAAATACCCCCACATTTATGATCAAGGAAAAGTGTGGGATATGATAGCATGTAAAATACCATAGACATATGCGATAATCAAAATTCCTTTAATTTATTTGTGGAATTGGAAGAAGGTATAGAACCAAATAGAAATACATAAAGTGGCTTTCTATAATTTAATCTCAAATATTTTTACTGATTTGCTGAATCCCTAGCATACATACATACTTCATTCTGAAAAGACAATGCACTAATTCAGTTAAGAAAGAAACTACGCAGCTCATTTCTCAATTGCATAACACTGTTGGTTTTCTGGCTTTTGATATAATTTCTCATAGAGTGGTCTACATTGTGCTACATAGCTGTTTTAAAACATACACCATCATGAATACGCATAATGTTATGAAAAAAATTGCTATATCGCCCATGGGGAGATGCGTGATAAGAAATAAGAAGACACAGGTAAATGAAAACACAGGTTTATTATGACCAAAGTAGAGAGATTTAACAATAAAATATAACGCAACTTTTCTGACACTAACAGGCATATGCCTGGAACATGCAGTGAATAAATGTAGTGGATGTGAATACTAAGCCACTGATAAACCCTAATGACGGAGGTTAAGCATTTGGCATAGCTGGTCAACAGGTATGGCTCAGGATATCGCTGGAAAGTCGTAGGTCCTGCTGTGGTGGCTTCTGATGGGGCTCTGACTGGTGGGCTGCTGCTAAGAGTTGGCATATGAACTGGCCCACATCTCCAATGGAGTGAATTGCCGACACGTTGGCTTGCGCCAACTTTTATAGCCAGGACGTGGTGGAATTTGTGCTGATCCAATTCCATACATGTGACACGGCAGAGGACGTAAGTCCCTGGCAAGGAGAACCTCTGGTGGCACTTGTCCTGCTGTGTGTCGTCCTTGTTGTCATCGATGCAGTCCAGAGAGACAATGTCTTGTACATATGGAACCCCGTGATGCTTCAGTGTCTGAGGGGTTGGCAATCTCTTTAGGTGAATGGCAGGTACATGGAACAAACAGATCGTTTGAACTATCATATTCATGTCATAATATATTGAACCATCCAACACCTGAATCACTGACACTAATATACAAACCAAAAATTCTATAGACCTTCTTCCCTTAGGTAATCTGTAATTAAATGTGTGTCTTTAATTAGTTAGTTGTCTATGAGGGCATGTTCTCATTATGTATTTTGTTAGAGCAAAAAGTACAACTGCAGCAAAATAACAAGGGAATCTGCAAGCTTGTCCTGGCAAAAGTGTAGGGTCCAGAAGTGGAAGCACAACTCCAAACAATGATTTACCGGAAGAACTCTCTTTTAATACTATATCATCAGTGTTTCAGCCACACACTCCGCAATATTAATTGATAAAAATAATCCATCTGCACCTGAAAAAGCAAATGAGACTATGAATTGTAATTATAAGGTGTTTATCCACATTTAGAAGAAGCTTTAACTTTGATGCGCTTGCTGTTGTAAATACAGTTCAGCAGATTCTACAGTTTCCAGTGACTGGTTTTTTCAAGATTTAAATCAGTGATTCAGACTGCATATCTTCTTATATTGTCTTTGATGTTTCAGCCACAATTCTTTGATGGGTAGTGTGTCATTGGGAAAAATAAATAAATAAGGAAAGAGGGAGACATAAATAGCTCTTTAAATACCTTAAAAATACCACAACTGTTCACATTAGTATGCCAGTAACGATGTACTCAACAACATCTTTCAGGCTTTCACTGATTAACATCAATCAGGTTGACTAAAGCCAAAATACCTTCCACATCCAAAAATGACATGATGTACTTTTACGAATGCCATATCATTTCTATTGACGTTGAGTACCTGTCATGTCACGCCACTGCCATGTATCTGCCATGCCACACTTCATGTCACTTGTCACATCACATCAGAGAGCACCCTGCATAAGAAGCTTAGGAACTTGAAATTGTGTTTGGAGAATAAGGTGAGTGGGAGGGGGGCTTGGGAGAATTTAGGGAGGAGAGTGGGGTGAAGGGCCTTAGGGGTGAGTAAAGTATGATATGGACTCATATACGATGCACTGAAAGGAGCCTATGTTGTGACAATGAGACACTCAAAGCAGATAAATGCTGTTCTCCATTACCTAGGCCTTGCGCTTTTATCCATGTGACTGCTCCTGCCCATGGGATTGGACAAAGGTGTTATTACATTACATTAATACTTGTTCCATAGATCATGGAACACATTTTGTAATGAGATGGAAAGTGTCAATTTACCATAAGTAGTCTTTAAATGATACAATTTTTTTTCAGTTACTACTTCATTTCTAAAAATTCATCTATTGAGTAGAAACAGGTGTCATTCAGAAATTCTTTTAATTTATGTTTAAATGCTATTTGGTTGGCTATCTGTCAAACTTTTAATGCTTTTTGGCAAATGATAAAAGATTTGTGTGGCAGTATAACTCACCCCTTTCTGTGCTGAGGTCAAATTTAATCCAGAATAGTGAAGATCATTCTTTCTTCTAGTGTTGCGGGCACCATTCTTGACACCTCCCCCAAACACCATGCTTGACACCTCCCCAGTTAGAGGACTCTGCTGATTTTTGCAGACTGTCTATACTGTTAATTTCGCCCTTCTGCATTCTTCCAGTTAAATATGAATTAAACAATTGGTGCACTGTCCCACACATACCACAATACTTAGCTTATCTAGAAGAATTTCATGATTCACACAGTCAAAAGCCTTTGAGAGATCACAAAATATCACAATGAGTGATGTCCAGTTATTCAGAGCAATTAATATCTGATCAGTGAAAGCATATATAGCATTTTCTTCTGAATAGCCTTTCTGAAAACCAAATTGACATTTTCTCAGTAGTTCATTTCTACAAATATGTGAAGTTACTCTTGAATACATTACTTTTAATTTTGGATAAAGCTGTCAGAAGTGAGATTGGGCAGTAGTTGTTAGCATCAGACCTATCCCCTCTTTTCTGCAATGGTTTAATAATAGCATATTTGAGTCTACCTGGAAAAATGCCCTGTTTCAGTAAGCTATTACATATGTGGCTGACAATCCTACTTAACAGTTGGGAACAAACTCTCAGGACTCTGCTGGAAATGCCATGCGAGCTTTTACTTTTGAGTGAATTTATTATTTTCCTAATTTCAGTAGGAGAGGTGGGCTGAATTAGAATTTTACCAAATCACATACGTATTGTCTCTTCCATATGCGACCTTGCATTTTCTAATGAATAGCTGGATCCTATTTTCTCTACAACACTTAATGATGGCTATTAAATTTTAAATCTCCCGTGGCCTGGGCTCCTGGATGACTTTTCTGAATTGTACCCCTTTCCCTAAACCTCTCCAGTACTTTTCCTTCATCTCTCTTCCTTCTCCTCCAACTCTTCTGCCAGAAGAAGGAGCCAATGGGGCTGAAAGGAGTAGATTTGTTTTGTCTCTCCATTTAGATTATATTATCAATAATTGATTATTTTTGTTTTCATTGAGTTTGATACAAATACAGTCTTCCTGTGCCCTCAGCACGACCTGAAATAGCATTTACCAGTGTGGAAATTGATTGCAAAAGTTTCAACTCATTTTTGGTACAGCTAAATCAGCAGACATCAAGGTCTGCATACCTCCCTAATCTTAGAATAAAAATTAGATGGAGCCATCTGAAAGGCACACACATGTGTGTGCGCGTGCACCAAAACAAACACAAACACAACACACACACACACACACACACACACACACACACACACACACACACACACACACACTGTACTGCAGTTAATTCCATACACCTTTCCTGTGGATTTGAGTGAATACTTCATATCTACAGCCTCTGCCATCCATGGCACTCAAGTGTACTTTAGTATCACTAAAAGAAGCATGAACACCTGACACAAGGAATTCAAGACAAATTATTATCTAGCCAGCATAGATGAATCAGCAGTTGCCAATCATGCATCGGGACCAGGTGACCACCAAACACAATTCTACACAACTATGGCTCTGAGCACTATGGGACAGAACATCTGAGGTCATCTGTCGTCTACACAACTATGTTCAAGTCTAATTACAACTACTCCAAAACATACGAAGGGTGAAACAAAACAAACTGCTTAAATTCACCCACTAACTTGAGATGAACTACCAACTTTATTTTAATTTTGTGGTCTCTTGAGACTTTTCAGACAGTAGCAAAAAACAAATAATATAATGTGACTACAAATTAACAGTGGCTGTTTGTATCAGTACCAGTATTTGCTTTAGTGAAACAATAAAGGTTGGAGAATCCAAAAAATCACATCCACAGTCTCTGCCAGAACTTTCTGAGGCAGGAGACAAATATTATGCAGAAAAGATATGCCTTACATCAGGATTTCCTTCCAGCAAGCTGGGTGGGAACTTGATGAAAAATATGCTTCCATTGGTTTCTGTCCTGGTATAGCTTTTCCCTCTCCACTACATCCCATGTTACTCCTCTCCTCTTGAGATCTTCCTTAACCTGGTCTGTCCATCTCTTTCTAGGCCACCCAATTGGTCTGCTTCCTGGTACCTCCATCTCCAAATACTGGCATGGAGTTCATACTGGGTGCATTTGCTTCACATGACCAAACCACTTCAACTCAAAGCACTCACCTTCTCCTCTGTAGCAATGTCATCTGCAGGTCTCTCCTTACATAATTATTCCTGACTCTGTCTCTCCTAGTCTTTGTAGAGCTGACCTAAGGAACTTCACATGCTTGTATTTGACTCTCAACTCTCTTATTTATGACACAGGCCTCTAGACTATACATCATGATTGGCAGGAGATAAGTTTTATACATGGTCTGTTTGGTTCTTAGAGGGACTTCCTTGTCCCAGATTAGATTTCATACTTGATGGAAGAAGCTAGATCCTTTTGTTATTCTGTTTAAGGCTTCTATTTTGGAACTTCGATTGTGTGATATGATGCTACCCAGATAATTGAAGCTTTTCACACATTCAACCTTCTCCTCTTACAGTATGATGTTACAAGGTGTGGGTGTCCTGCTCACCTTCATAGCCACTTTCTTGTTGCTACTCACAGTTAAATGAATTTTTTAAATTTTGTGTTAAAGTAATCTAGTTTCCTCTGAACCTCCATTTCCATCTCTCCCCAAATGGCGATGTCATCAGCAAAAACAAAAACACTGAGATCTCCATTCTCTTCTTCCTTGATTTCTTTCACGATTGTGTCCATAAGTGTAATGAAGCATAAAGGGGAGAGCGAATTGCCTTGCTGAACACCTTTCTTTGTCTTAAACGATTTTGATCTTCCACCTCCTACTTGTACACTACTCTCACAACCATCGTACAGCATCTGCACTTTTTAAATAATGAATCAGGATCATTATGTTTTCTCATTTATTCCCATATTTTATCCCTTAGTACACTGTCATATGCTTTCTCCAAATCCACGAATACTATTATCAAGTCCTTTCCTTTTTCCCAATACTTCTCCATTAACCGATGAAGGGAGAAAATGAGCTCTATTGTTCCCCTATTACTTCTGAACCCATGCTGTTGTTACTGCAATTGGTGTCCAAGAATTTTCTGCAAACCTTTTTTTTATGACTTTATCCATTATCTTAATGCAGTGTGATAACAGTGTGATTCCTCGGTAGTTGGTGCATTTCATTCTACTACCGTTCTTGAACAACTGTATTATAATTCCTTTTTTCCATTCATCCGACACTTTGTTTTCTTTCCTTATTACGCTCAGCACCCGGTGTAACCATGTATTCCATGGATTCCTGTGGCTTTAATCATATTCGCTGTCAGCTCATCTACTCCAGCTGACTTCCCACTTTTTGTCTGTTTCAGGGGATTCTCAGAGAGAGATTGGATCCTGTTCCTCCTCTAATTCAATGACTCCAGTGTCACTTTATTGTGCACCTTCCCCATTCTGTAAGACTTCAAAATAATACTTCATCTCTTCTCTGATATCTTCCACGTCCCTGACAATAAGCCCACCCTCTGTTTCAATCGCTTTTATGTCTTCTCTACCAGATATTTTACTTTTCAATAACCCATATAGCAGTTTTTCATTTCCTTTGCTATCCTGCTCTAGATTCTGGGTGAATATTTCCCAGCTCTTCTCCTTTTCTTCTTCCACAATTCTCTTTGCTTGGAGTTTCTTTTGTCAGTATTCCTTCTCCAGTGTTATCACCTTGTGTTCATCTTTTGGCACCAGCCCCTGGTTTTGATTTCCTTTTTCAAACTCCATGTTTTTCTTTGCCATGTTATGTTTTTTAATTCTGTCTTTTACTCTATCGTTCCACCAATTGGTTTTTTTTGTCTTTCACTTTACCCCTTGTTTTGCCACATAGCTGCACAGCACTGTTAACTATTGATTAACATCCCAACTGAATGTCCCAATAATCAGACGACAACACCTGTGTTATTCAACCTGTTACTGTAATAATATGGTGATCAAAAACCATAAGTATCTATGTTCATTACATGGCTTACATATTTCAGATTTTTAATTGTTATAAGATACACTTCATACAATACATAATATTTCCATACCTGCAGCCAACACAAGACATTGGTGTTGGTTACAATGTGCTCTGGTAAAAAACAAAAACTTCTTTCCCCTGAAAAGAGTTTTCCTCTTCTCATTAACTTTAAATGAAACTTCGTTTTTCTTTATTGTTGTTTCTCCAAGTGGAGGAATGAACTCTTCATAATCAGGAATGTGTAGGTTTGCTTCAGCTGATGCCAAATATTTGTTCCACATTTCTGGTGTAACTATTGGTTTCCCATCAGCAAGAGCACAGACTGCCTGGAAGAATAGAGGAGGGAAAAAAAAATCATATAAAACAATGGAAAGTCCAGGTTAGAATAGCTGTTGTTAAAGTTTTGTATAAAGTTGACAATGAAATAAATCTATGTCTTCTGCAAAAAATAAACAGAAGAAATAGGTAATGAAATACAAGAACAAAAGGTCTTACTTCAGATTACATTTTTAAAATATTATTTTACAACATCTTATACCAGAATCGTCAGTATTTGCCTGTCTAAACTGCTGCCCCTTATGATTTGCCATGACTGTTTTCTCAACATCGACTTACAACATGGATTCAGAATCTATAGTGTAGTTAAATGCAGTATGCTAAGTAAATTGGAGCAGTGGGCTTGTATATGAGCTAAAATTTCCTATTCTGCGAAAACTCCTTGAGCATACTTCACAACAATAGTACATGTACCCAGCAGAGAAACAACTCCAGAACATCCAAGACTTGCATCTCTACTTACAAAAGTTGCAAAGAGAGTGATAATCTACTGGGTTCCAGCCACATACAAATTTGGGCTACGAACCAATGAATGGAAAACCCATCCAAGGACACCACCAAAATCCTCCCTCTGACACACTTAACTGTTCTTCTATCTGCAGTGCTTTTACTACTGAAGCTCAGAGAGAGTCTGAGTGATTTATGTGAAGGACAACTATCTGAGCACAGTGGCATCCATTATCTAGGCTTAATGCAGCCACTTTCAGCCTAAGAGATGAGTTGAGATGAGATGAGCATGCCTCCAAATAGGACACCGTTCTGTAAAACACAGACTCCTTCTACTCTGGCAAGAATCTCTACCAAAGTGTAGTAAACAGGTTTGCTGGGGACATGTCCTCTACTTTGGAAGAATAAAGATTTAGGTTTAATACAATGTCACGGCACAATTGAGGTGTTCCCCGGAAAAACAACTTAATGTCCATTAAGCGGTAGGGACACACACACACACACACACACACACACACACACACACACACACTCTCTCTCTCTCTCTCTCTCTCTCTCTCTCTCTCTCTCTCTCTCTCTCTCTCTCTCTCTCTAAATGGTTTAACTTTTTCAAGCTTTTGGAGCCAGTGGCTCCTTCTTCTGGTAGAAGAGTTGAAGGGGAAGGAAGACGGGTGAAGGAAAAGGACTGGAAAAGTTTGGGGAAAGGGGTACAGTTCAGAAAAGTCACCAAAACCCAAGTCACGGGAGACTTTCTGGACAGGATGAGAAGGAAATCTATCTACCTTTCTATCCACTTACATTATACTGTTGTTGTTTTTGTTGTTATATTAGTGTCCATTAAGTTGTTCTTCCATTTACTGTAGTAACTGCAGCTGTACAAGCCCGTCTATGGGCACACAAATTATCATTACTCTCCGACAGACACAATGCCCTCTAGAAACATTTGATGGCTGTGCTGTTCCAAGTCACCATTCCACTGGCTGCAGTAGCCAGCAGACAACACCCACATTGCTTCTCCTAATGCTGCATGTCCGCTATTCTGAGATGTATTTTTCAGTGACGGGACATCATTACCATGGAATTTACATTTGCCAAGATCACTTAGGAAGTAAACAAATTATGGGAAATGATTGTGATATTATATCCAGTATGGAGGGTTATTATGAGAACCAACTAATTGGAAGGAAATGTAAAATTCAGAAAGGGAAGTGGAAGACAGAAGTTGCGAAGAAGAAGAAGAGAAATTCAGGACAGTGTTATGTTTCACCAAAAACTGTTAAGAAAGTTTGTTCTAAGAAATTTGCAGTCAGTAAGAAATGTTTCACGAAGGAATGCTATCTAAAAATATGCCCAAAAGATCAAGTATAGATCCATGAATGATTTTGGCTATAGTGGCAAGAATACAAAAGATACATTGATGTTAAGTTTAACTGAAAAGAAAACACCACCACGAATATCTAATGGACCTAGGTCTGGTCAGAATCATAGTTCCATCTACACAGACCAGCTAAAATGCAACGATAATAGGACAGTAGTCTGTAAATTCCTATTTTGAAGTACCTTGAAAGTTACCGACAGACTTTTGAAAACAGTGTTAAAGGTGTTGGGTGCAACTGCTCTTACAGTAGAAGCCAAAAGAGGGAAACACAGCAACAGATGTTATAAAACTGCAACAGAAATTTGGGACATGGTCTGTTCTCACCAGGACCAGTTTTCTCCCAAATCACTGCATTATTGTCAAGGCAAGTCCAGAAGGAAATATTTTGACAACCTTGACCTTAGTGTTGCAAAATTATTCACATCATTCAGAGATCATCTTCTCCATGAAATGAATACAGTACTCCAGATGAAGTATAAAACTTATATAAGTTCTTTAGCGAGAATAATCCTTACTCATTTTGAAAAGAACGAACTGATAACTGTGATATCTGCAAGGAGTGTCACGTTATATTGAGTGTCCATGCAAATGGTCTTTGTAAAGATGTTTATGAATAACGTAAACTAAAGGCTGCAGAGTAAAATAAACTCAAGGACAAGACTTTCACATTGGTCAAACTTGGCAACACAGATACCTCAGTACTTGAGTCAGGTTATGCACAGAACCTGCCTCTGCTTACACTGAGCATTACTGCACAGATCTAAGAGAGGCTACTGTGGCTCTATGTATTTCATGTTCACTGTCATAATGTACATTTTATTGATTACTCAAAGTTTCAGCAAAAAAAGATTCAAATTCTGTTTGTTTCATGTTATATGACTTCATAAGTAGGAAACAGTGGGTAACAGAAGAGATACTGAATTTAATTGATGAAAGGAGAAAATACAAAAATACAGTAAATGAAGCAGGCAAAAAGGAATACAAACGTCTCAAAAATGAGATCGACAGGAAGCGCAAAATGGCTAAGCAGGGTTGGCTAGAGGACATATGTAAGGATGTAGAGGCTTATCTCATGAGGGGTAAGATAGATACTGCTTACAGGAAATTAAAGATACCTTTGGAGAAAAGAGAACCACTTGCATAAATATCAAGAGCTCAGAAGTTCTAAGCAAAGAAGGGAAAGCACAAAGGTGGAAGGCGTATATAGAGGGTCTATACAGGGGTGATGTTCTTGAGGACAATATTCTGGAAATGGAAGAGGATGTAGATGAAGATGAAATGGGAGATATGATACTTGGTGAAGAGTTTGACAGAGCACTGAAAGACCTAAGTCGAAACAAGGCCCCTGGAGTAGACAACATTCCATTAAAACTACTGACAGCCTTGGGAGAGCCAGTCCTGACAAAACTCTACCATCTGGTCAGCAACATGTATGAGACAGGCGAAATACCCTCAGACTTCAAGAAGAATATAATAATTCCAATCCCAAAGAAAGCAGGTGTTGACAGATGTGAAAATTACTGAACTATTAGTTTAATAAGTCACAGCTGCAAAATACTAACGCGAATTCTTTACAGACAAATGGAAAAACTGATAGAAGCCGACCTTTGGGAAGATCAATTTGGATTCCGGGGAAATGTTGGAACACATGAGGCAATACTGACCCTACGACTTATCTTAGAAGAAAGATTAAGGAAAGGCAAACCTACATTTCTAGAATTTCTAGACTTAGAGAAAACTTTTGACAATGTAGACTGGAATACTCTCTTTCAAATTCTGAAGGTGGCAGGGGTAAAATACAAGGAGCGAAAGGCTATTTACAATTTGCACAGAAACCAGATGGCAGTTACAAGAGTCGAGGGACATGAAAGGGAAGGAGTGGTTGGGAAGGGAGTGAGACAGGGTTGTAGCCTCTCCCCAATGCTATTCAATCTGTATATTGAGCTAGCAATAAAGGAAACAAAAGAAAAGTTCAGAGCAGGCATTAAAATCCATGGAGAAGCAATAAAAACTTTGAGGTTTGCAGATGACATGGTAATTCTATCAGAGACAGCAAAGAACTTGCAACAGCAGTTGAACAGAATGGACAGTGTCTTGAAAGGAGGATATAAGATGAACATCAACAAAAGCAAAACGAGGATAATGGAATGCAGTCGAATTAAGTCGGGTGATGCTGAGGGAATTAGATTAGGAAATGAGACACTTAAAGTAGTAAATGAGTTTTGCTATTTGGGGAGCAAAATAATTGATGATGGTTGAAGTAGAGAGGATATAAAATGTAGACTGGCAATGGCAAGGAAAGCGTTTCTGAAGAAGAGAAATTTGTTAACATCGAGTATTGATTTAAGTGCCAGGAAGTCGTTTCCAAAAGTATTTGTATGGAGTGTAGCCATGTACGGAAGCAAAACATGGACGATAAATAGTTTGTACAAGAAGAGAATAGAAGATTTATAATGTGGTGTTACAGAAGAATGCTGAAGATTAGATGGGTAGATCATATAACGAGTGAGAAGGTATTGAATAGAATTGGGGAGAGGAGGAGTTTGTGGCACAACTTGACTAGAAGAAGGGATCGGTTTGGTAGGACATGTTCTGAGGCATCAAGGGATCACCAATTTAATACTGGAGGGCATCGTGGAGGATAAAAATCATAGAGGTAGACCAAGAGATGAATACACTTCGCACATTTAGAAGGATGTAGGCTGCAGTAAGTACTGGGAGATGAAGAAGCTTGCACAGGATAGAGTAGCATGGAGAGCTGCATCAAACCAGTCTCAGGACTGAAGACCACAACAACAACAACAACAACAAAAACAACAACAACAACTAGTAGGAAACTCCAGAAGCCAAATAAAATTAAGATTATAATACTTCTACCGGATCTGTGTGGAGGGCAAAATAAAAATAAGTTCGTGGAATGATGTTGTACTTGATTTTCAGAATCAAACAATGTAACCATACAACATGTATTTCCAGTTCAGGGACAGGGACAGGCCTATATGAAAAAATCCTAAGGAATATTGAAAACACTGTGAAACTGCACCAGTATATTTCAGTTCCGAGCTGCAGAAAGAATCTAGCATTCTTTAAGGTGGTGAAAGGAATCGACATTATTGAGGACTTGGCACCAGCTTTATCACCATATTATGTCACAAAACCCAAAGGAAAGACACTATTTGGAAAAAAAGTAATTTTGTATTACAATGGAAACACGTTTTTCGTCTCATCTACTAATGCAGGAACATTCAGTCCTTACCAAATAAAGAAACGAGGATGTATTATGCAATTGCAGGAGATGGACATGATGATAGCAAAGACATCTTGTCCTGAGATTCTGGATGCAAAGAAGAATATTGTCAAAAGTTCTACACCTGTGACAGACAATGGCTGCTCAGGATGCAAAACAGACACGTGATCACTAGTAACCACACACAAACTGTCACATATCATTGTTGAGGATGGTATTGTGTTTGCAGCTGAATACATGCATTTCTTTCACTTTGTGTATTATTACGTTAAGACCAAGTTCTTATGTGTTATGTTTGTTAGTTCTGAAAACTAATTATATTTGTTGGATAAAAATATATTTTGTTGCTTTATGGTCTGAGTACCCTACTTTTAGATTTAGCGACTGTTTAATAGTGAAACGTGGAAAATGTTATTTTCTTGTTGATGTTATACAGTGATCTATGGGAAAACAATTTAAGTGTGGTATTGTATTATCAGTTCAAACCAGTAAGAAAGTTGCACATAGTACACAATCACATCATTTAGTCTGAAACAATAACGAAGCATCTCTATTTGACTGTAATTTTGTCCATGTACGAGGGACTGTAATGAATGAAAACATGTAAAACATTTGATGCTCTGTATCTCGATTTCCATATATTGCAATTAAGATGTTGTACCAGAGAATGCTCAATTGGAATCAGCCAACTCATTAAAATACCTAGCTGTAAAAATTTGTGGGGATACGAAATAGAATGATCGAATTGGGTCATTCATAGATAAGGCAGTTGGCTGAATATAAGCAATCGTTATTCCCACTTTCCACATGTGAAAGGAATGGGAAGGAACTCTAATAACTGGTACAATGGCAAGTACCCTTTGCCATGCACTTCACAGCAGTTTGTAGAATGTAGATATAAATGGGCATATGATTAGCGAAACTGAATAGTTCAAACCTCTAGGTGTTCAGATAGATAGTAAACTGTTGTGGAAAGTCCAAGTTCAGGATCTTGTTCAAAGACTTAATGCTGCCATTTTTACTATTCAAACGGTATCTGAAGTATGTGATCATTCGACATGAAAATTAGTTCAAATGGTTCAAATGGCTCTGAGCACTATGGGACTCAGCATCATAGGTCCTAAGTCCCCTAGAACTTAGAACTACTTAAACCTAACTAACCTAAGGACATCACAAACATCCATGCCCGAGGCAGGATTCGAACCTGCGACTGTAGCAGTCCCGCGGTTCCAGACTGCAGTGCCAGAATCGCACGGCCACCGCGGCCGGCTGAAAATTGGTCTACTTTGCTTATTTTCATTCACTTATGTCATATAGTGTTATATTTTGGGGTAACTCTCTCCATTCTAAAAGGATATTTTTGGTTCAGAAATGGGCGGTTCGAGCAATAAGTGGTGTAAGTTCGTGAACCTCTTGTTGAACCCTGTTCACGAGTCTGGGTATTTTGACACTGGTCTCTCAACATATATATTCTTTACTGTTGTTTCTTGGTAACAATATCACATTATTCCCAAGAGTTAGCAGTTTTCATTCAATTAATACTAGGCAGAAAGACAATCTGCATTTCGATCGGACTTCCTTAACTCCTGTGCAGAAAGGTGTGCACTATACTGCTGCATCAATTTTCAATAAGCTACCACAAGAATTTAAAATCTTAGCAGTAATCCACACACTTTCAAATCGAAGCTGAAGAGTTTCCTCATGGATCACTCCTTCTTTTCTGTCGAGGAGTTCCTTGAAAAATTAAGGTGATTCTTGTTGTATTGTATTGCGTTTACTTAAACTTATGGCTTGACCTTTTTGGTTTCATAAGCATTTTATTTTTATCTATTATTACTTTTACGTCATAATTTCATGTACTGACACGTTCCATGACCTTGTAGATCCCCCCCCCCCCCCCCTTTCCAATTTGGTCCCATGGAACTTGACATCTACCAAATGTGTACAATGTCTTAACACTGCACTGTGTGACGTCATTTTTTTGTTTTGGATGTTGACACACAAGATGTCACGGGCCTTTTAAATCTTTTTTGTTTCACAGCTCATATCGAAAGTATGGCAATTTCGTATGTTTGTAAGACTGGTCTAATGGCAAAACACAGAGTTTATTACGTTTTATTAGTTTTTAACACTTCATAAACAATTTACTTGTACATCGCACTTTTCAGATTTTTATATTTTCGTACCTCTTTGATTAGTATCAAATTTCAATGTAATCCACAATCTCACAAAACAAAGCATTTTTACAAGCCATCTGACACTGAGAGTTGGTCGTTATCACACTACCAGTGGTGCTTTACAAAAGCAAGGTTGTGCACTCAACTTCCGTACTAAATCACGGGTAGTCTCACACTCCCAAACATCAGTAAGAGAGAACAAGTTGACGAGTAGGAAGCAACAACATTCACACTGTTCTCATCTACATCGACACTGGTACACCGCATTTGCCATATGGTGAATGGCAAAGGGTACCCTGTATCACTATTAGTGGTTTCCTTTCCTGTTCCACTTGCAAATGGAATAAGGCAAAAATGACTGTCTATATGCCTCCGCACAAGCCCTAATTTCTCGTATCTTATCTTCGTGATCCTTATGTGCAATGTATGTTGGTGAGAGTAGAATCGTTTGGCAATAAGCTTAAAATGCTGGCTCTCTAAATTTTCTCAATTGTCTTCCCAGATAACAACATCGCCTTTCCAATGTTATGCCCAGATACTTAAATAACTTGACTGTGTCAAACAAGACACTAGTTATACTGTTTCTGAACATTACAGGTTTGTTCTTTCTACTCATCCTCATTAATTTACATTTTTCCACGTATAGAGCTAGCTGCCATTCATCACACCAACTAGAAATTTTGTCTAAGTCGTCTTGTATCTTACTACAGTCATTCAACTTCGACACCTGACTGTACACCACGGAATTATCAGCAAATAACTGCAGATTGCTGCCCACCCTGTCCGCCAAATCACTTATGTATACAGAGAACAACAGTGGTCCTATCACACTTCGCTGGGACACTTCTGATGATATCCTTGTCTCTCATGAACACTCAGAATCAAGGACAATATACTGGGTTTTAGTACTTAAAAAGTCTTCCAGCCATTGTGAACTTATTGCATATGCTCGTATCTTTGTTAACAGTCTGCAATAGGGAACCATGTCAAACGACTTTCAGAAATCTAGAAATATGGTATCTATCTGTTGCCCTTCATCCATAATTTGCAGTATATCACGTGAGAAAAGGGCAAGCTGAGTTTCGCATGAGTGACGCTTTCCAAAACCATGCCCATTCCTCAGACTTGTCACACTTGTGGAACTTTAACAGAAAGGAAACAAACCTGTTAGCAGTGAAGTAAATGTGGTATCTTGATTTCTAATGTATGCAACGCTCAACACTGAACTCATACTCACTTGATTTCTGATCTCTAGTGGACTTCACATGCATCTTCAGGAGACAACAACAGCGGTGCCACTGAGGATAGCAATACCCACCAGTTGATGTCGCCACACAAGGGCACAGTCTCTCAATGCCACATTCTTGGAGACTCTGACTCAAATTACGAGTTATTCCAGCTCATAACACCTAGGGCTAGAATAATTAGATGAGTGATAGTTGCCAGTTGCTATGTTGCATACAGGAAGGGGTAATATCTGATCAAGTAATTCAAAGATTTTCTGGAAATTATTTCTGGCTGCTCAAACAACTGTAATGATGGTCACAGTTTCATTTCAACACTTTGTGTTATTAATTAAACAGTTATCTTTTCTCAAAATGCATGGGACTTTAATGTACTGATATATTATCCACTGCAACTGCTAACTTCAAAAATTCCACTCACTCATAAACTTTCTTACCATATACTTAGTGAGGAACAATTACAGCACAAGTAGGGATCCTGTTGGATTTGACTTGCCAAACTTGCTATCACGGATATGTCAAAAAATTGGTTAGTTTAAAACTTCTATAACAGACTTCCAACAACTATTGAAATAAACTATTGAAATAAACTATTGAAATAAACTATTGAAATATCAACTTCCAAATGTTCTTTTTTACTTAATTAACATAGTCACTTTAACTACATTAAATGCGGTTGGATCACAGATGGCTATCTGCAAAGTTTTCTGTTTTTTCTTTTTTTTTTCTTTTAAAGAAAGATGTCATTTACTAATTTCAATACACAATATTTAGCTTTGTTTTTTTTTTCTGTCGCTAATTGGGCATCTCTTCAAGTGTGACACTGACAGTTTTCTTTTCGTGTTGTCATTGAGAGAGCCACAAACAGCACTCAATTTAATCTGTAGCACAGCCGCTTCAGACTGGCCTGTTGTCAGGAGTGGAGAGTTTTTGTTTGAGTGTTTATGATACCAGGTGTAGTAGGAACAAAGAAGCGCCAGCTGCCTACATAGAATCCATGTTTCTATTGTCAGTAACTTTTGGTTTTGATGACACAGACATTATGTTACTGACCATCATCAATACTCCATCTTGGAGAAATTGACCAAATGCCCCAATGCTTGGTTCATCTTCTCCTTTATCTGGTCCATCCATTATCTTGATAGACTCTGCTATCTTTTCCCTTCAGTGTTGGCTTGGATGATCATCTTTTCCAAGTTAGCCCCATGTGATCAAACTACATGAACGAGTAACTGTAAAATTCACTGGAAACAAATACTGAAGAGCCTCTTCTCCAACCTGAGTTCTTGAAGGACTGATCTACTGGCTCGTTTGTGCATCAGTAATATTCTCAGTAACGTCCTCTATGTCCACATCTTAAAATCATTAGTTCTTTTGCAGTTCCCTTCAATTACTGTCCAAGTTTCAGGCCCATAAAGGAAAACTGGAAATGCCAGAGATTTCAGCACTCCGAATTTAGCAGGTCTGGTTGGGGCTTGGTCTTTCCAAATCACTATCAGCTTTAAAGCAGTATCCCTGCACAGAGCAATTCTATGCTGTATTTCCTATGTAGAGCTACTCTCCTTCTGAACCACTGAGCCCTGATAAACAAAGTGATCTACCTCCTCATATTCTGACTGTACATCAGTAGCCGGTAATAACTCACCTCTGTCAGTAATCATGATCTTGGTCTTTTTCTTATTCACTGACATTCCAAGTTTCCCATGTTCTCTCTCAACTTCACCCAGTAATTCCTTGACTTCCACTTGTGATTCTGTGCACAGCGTAGTGTCAACAGTGACTCTTAAATTACTGACTCTTTGTCCTCCAGTCTGAATACTACCAGACCAGCCATGAAGACTTTTTTTTTCACAACACGACCTCCTTATGTGTTAAATAGATGAGTGATAGACTGCTATCCCAAAAGATGCTTGCATCTATGTTCTGAAACACGCAGAGAAGCAAAGGAAGATTTCTTCTGTCAGTCTCAATAGCAGCAGTAGCAGTAGTAGAAAAAGTTATATAAGAAACTTTGAACAAAGATGAGGAAAATAAATGTTAGTGTCTGTATTTCTGAAAAACAGCACATATTGTTAAAACTGACAATCTTTTGACTACTTCTTTGTCTGATTCAGACCATAGATATAAAATGACCAACTAGTTTAGTGAATAATGTAGTCCACACCAATGTATGTTGAGAATCATCATTTTATTTTAACAAATCCCATAAAGAAGCATCAGCATGAATTTCTTTGGATCTGCCTGGTTCCACAGCTATCAGGAGAGAACTAATTAAGATCACCCTTCTTTGTTTATCTTGAGACAAGTGAAAATGAGACAATTGGAGACATAAAAATGCTCATGTGAACACCTAATCGATAATACAAAATACTTAAGAGAAAACTATAACAAACACAATAGCACACCTTTAAAGGGAGAGAGTTACGTCACAGCCAGTGGAGATAAGACACATTACACAAGCTCCAAGACTCAATGAAATAACTTTCACATTCTGCTCAGAATTTGTGGCTGAGTTGGTACCTCTTCCAAACGTACTGTAATATACTGTAGATCTCTAGAACAAGAAACTGTGACGAGTAGTTGGAAGCAACCACAGGTCACAAAAAGGATAGCAGAAGTGATCCATAAAACTCCCCTCCAATATTCTTAAATTCATCTGCAATAGATTCTTAGAACATTTTCTGAACTCATATGTAATATCTCAAACAGAATGATCTCCTTCATCCTAACCAATGTGATTCCAAAAACATCTTTATTACAAGACATCCTGAAAGCCATGGATCAAGGCAGATCTGGTATTTCTTGACCTTTGAATAGCATTTGACTCAATGTCACATCTATCCCTATTATTGACAATACAATCATATGCGGGATCAAGTGAAATTTGTGACTGGACTGAGGACTTTGTGGTAGGAAGGATGCAGTATCTTATCTTTGATGGTGAGTCAATGACAAGTGTAGAAGTAACTTCAGGTGCACCCCAGGAAAGTGTGCTGGCACCCTTGCTGTTAATGTTGGACACTAATGGTCTTGCAGAAAATATTAATAGTATCCTCAGACCTTTCACAAGTGATGTAGCTATCTATAACAAAGTACTATTTGAAAATGGCTGCACAAATAGCCAATTAATCATGATACACTTTCAAAGTGGCACAAAAATGGGTGGTTTGCTTTAAATGCTCAGAAATCTAAAATTGTACACTTCACAAAATCGAAAAATATGGTGTCATATAATTACAATATCAATGAGTCATAGTTGGAATACAAATACCTGACTGTAGCAGTTCACAGTGATATGAATTGGAATGTTAAAATACGTTCAGTTGCAGATAAAGCAGGTGGTAGATTCGTTCACTGATAGGATACTAGGAAAATGCAATCAGTATACAAAGGAAATGGCTTACCAAATACTTATGCAATACATCTAAGATCATTGTTCAAGGGTGAGCGACCCATACTGCATAACAGGGGATACTGAATGTACACACAGCCATCAGCATGAATGCTCAAAGATTTTTCTTTCATCCATGAGAGAGCTTCAAGAAAATACGGAAAAAGCTGAACTAGCAGACACTTGAAGATACACACAAACTCCCCCACAAAAGCTTATTTACGAGTTCCCAGAACCAACTTTAAGTGACCAATCTAAAAATAAACTACAACCCCATATGTGTTGCTCCCACTGCTACAAGGGTCATTCTGAAAGTAATGCCTCAATTTTTTTTTTTTTTTTAAAGTTCATTACACATGTTGTTGGTGCGCCAATGCTTGAACCTTCCTCTTTCATTTTCAGGTGGTTCCGTTGTTCTGGGGTAGTTGGCGCCAGCAGAGGATTGTTCCAAAATGGAGTCTGATATGGACACACAAATGAAATGGCAATGTGTGATTGAATTCCTCACTGCTAAAGAAAATGCACCGATTGAAATCCATCAACACTTGCTGAAGGTGTATGGAGACCATACAACAGGTGTGAGCAATGTGAGGTGACAGGTGTAGCATTTTCAAGGCAGTGAAAAGGGTGTGAATGACAAGCCGTGGCCCGATTGACCCTGCACCTCTGTCATGCCTCGCAACGAAGAGCGTCCTGATCAACTCATTCATGCTGATCAACAGATAACAACCGGATAATTGTGTGCAAAGCTGCATGTCAGCTATAATGTCTTGGAAACAATGCTGGAACATTTTGGTTATTGAAAAGTCTGTGTGAGATGGGTCCTGCGGATGCTTAGAGAAGAACAAAGAACTCATTGGATGGAAATGTGTTGGGACCTGCTGAACCAATATGAAGCTGAGGGTAACAATTTTCTGAATAGTATCATCACCAGAGATGATACAAGGTGTCACCACTATGAGCCGGAATCCAAGACAGTTCACAAAATGGCGACTTGCAAATTCTCTGTCAAAGAAGAAATTTAAGACACAGCTTTCTGCAGGCAAACTGATGTGCACAGTCTTCTGGGATAGCCAGGATGTGGTTCTTTTGGATGCCCTGGAACCTGGAGAAACTGTCAGTTCTGTACGCTACAAGACAACACTAAACTGAAAGCCCAAATTTCCAGAGTAAGGTCACAGAAGAAGACCAACTTTTACCTGCAACATGGTAATGCCAGGCCCCACACCAGTTTTGTGTACATGAAACTCATTGTGAAATTCAGCTGGACTGTCTTACCAATTTCACCATAGTCCTGATACAGTGCCTACAGACTCCCATCTCTTTGGGCCTCTGAAAGATGGACTACGTGGCAAACATTTACAAGACTCGGATGCTTTTGTCGAAGTGTAAGGAAGAGGTTAGCCTCAGCTCATTCTAACTTTTACAAGCATGGCATGCAGGCTCTGGTTCACTGTTGGCAAAGATGCATAATGCATTGTGGTGACAATGTGGAAAAATGACAGTCTATAGCTGAAATATTGCTCTATTTAGCTGTGCTGTTGTGATTTATATATCTCCTGTAGTTTCTATGAATAAAAATAAGAGGCATTACTTTCAGAATAACCCTTCTCCATGCTCGCTTGCTACCTAGTGTCTCTTCTTTTTGGTCAGCAGTGATTCATTTTCATTCTCTCTGAATACAAGGCAATATCAAAAAGTAGTGAGACTAACTCTGTTTACAAGAAAATACTTTATTTCCTTACCTACGTTTGCACAGTACAGCTCACTATTAATGGTCTGACTGATCCACATCACCACAAATGTTGAAAGAGATTATGAGTGTGCACTTGGGATGTGCTGTGGACATGTCTCCCCTGTTGCAGTTGTGAAGATGATGGGCCCTTCTGCTGTGAAGACATTTGCTTTGTCTCAGGGTTATATCTGCATACTCAGATTTTGTCACCCATAACAGTCCTTGAGATGAAGGATGGAGTTCTTGAGAGACTCTGATGCAATGTTCCTTCTGCTACTGGGTCAGCAGCCTGGGAAAGAACTTAGCAGCAATAGGCCCCATGTCAAAATCACATGTGAAGATTGTGAATTGTTCTCTGATGTTCCCCATGTTACAGAGCTAGTTTCAAATCTTTTTGGTACTGACTTGAATTATGGATGATGACTGCATCTGTGCTCTTTATAGGTTTAGTGCTTTTTTTATGACAGTCCAGCCAAGCCACTAGCATTGTTTAAAAGATCTATGGGATTTCCATGCCCAGCCACAGAAATATATGTTGAATCAGACACAACCCTGAATGCCATGGCAACAGCAATACAACTGGGTTTTAGCATGCCATCCAGAGGTTGCCTGTTGATGTGTCTCACATCAATATCCATTTGCATCAGTATGCAAGTTTAGTCTGAGATATTTTATAAGAGTGCTGTGAAGGCAATATAAACATTTCCTGAAATACACAATATCTCACCACCATACAACTGGGGTTCAGTAGGTGCCTTTAGAGATTGCCCACTTTAAGCATCTCATTTCAGTGCTGATTTCACTGGTGTACAATTTAATTTGAGAGTGTTTGCGGTCAGAATGTTTAACCAACATGCACACTATTTCATCATCATCAAATCAGCGATTGAGGACCCTGTAGATCGTGCGCCAACCTCACAATGCTACTCCATAGATGGTGATCTTGTGCAGTTTGGATCCAGTTGTCACAGATTTCTAGCTGGCAAAGGTCTTTCTGTAGTTCATCCTCCCATTGCTTTCTGGGTATTCTGATTGGACGGGTACCATCAGGTCTCCCCATAAGTATGGCTTTTGCCCGAGGTGTCTGGTTTCCTAACAATGTGGCCTGCCAAGCTTATTCTCCGCACTTTCAGCTTTTGAATATTGTTTGGTTGCCTCATCAGCTCATATCATTCTTGGTTTTTTCTACGTCTCCACGAGCTCCCTTCCTGTACAGGCCCAAAGATCGTTATCATAATTTTTCTTTCAGAGACCAACAAGTTTTCTTGATTCTTCTTTGTTGTGCTTAGGGTTTCTGATCCGTTCTACAATACTGGCACTACCATGGCATTGTATGCGTTAAGTTTGGTCTTAATTGACAGATTCTTGGATGACATTACCTCCTTTAGACTGAAATAAGTTTTAGATTCATTCACAATACATTGATTTATTTCCTGTTTTAAATTATTTTGTTTGTTGTACAATGTACCAAGGTATTTAAAATTTTCCACTTCAGCAAATTTCCACATTCATACCTACCTCAGTCTTTCCCGCATTAATCTGTTACCCAATCTTACTTGCATTTTGTGCTAGGTCCTCTATGGTTTCTGCCAACTCTTCCTCTGATTCTGCAAGAACTGTGATGCCGTTTGCATAACCCAATAAATTCGTCCTACCATTTAGTGTCACCCCTTAGTTTTCTCTTTTCATTTCTTGTATTACTTTCTCTAGAACCAGATTAAATAACAGTGGTGAAATAATGTTACCTTGCCACACATCGATTCGGATATGGAATTCCTTGGACAGCTCCCCTTGGTATTTGACTTTGGCTTTTGTCTCTGCTGTGCACACTTTGACCTTATTTATTAACTCCATCGGTATACCAAGCTTTCTCGTGATGTTGTACACACTTAATCTGTGGATACTGTTATAAACCTTTGAGCAGTCCATAAATGGCACCAGAAACCGATGGTCGATCGTCCTTACTGGAAGCTTACCTGATACTCTCCTACAATATCTTTTGCAAACGGCTTAAGTTTTTCAAGTATTATTAAAGATAGAACTTTATAAGGTACACTTAGGAGAGAAATGCCACTGCAGTTGTTACAATTCCTATTACTGTTCTTTTTATGAAGTGGAATAATGATAGCTGATTTCCACTCTTCTGGGATTTTCTCTTTTTCCCATATTTTCTTTATGGGATTGTACAGCTCTTTCTGTTGTGTTTCTCCTCCTGCCTTCAACATCTCTGCCATTATCCTATCTTCTCCTGGTACCTTATTATTCTTTAGTTTCCTCATTGCTCTTTCTACATCTTGTTGAGTCACTTGAATGTTTGTGGCTTCTCTTTCACCCTAAGTATTCTTCTCATGTGGAAAGACACTCTCTAGATCTTCAGCATCTAATAACTCTTCAAAATATTCTCTCTGCCTATTCACAATTTTTTTCCTTGTCTGTTAGCATATTTCCATCCTTATCATTAATAGCTAAAACTTTGTTTCTGTGACCATTGCTCATATGTTTCAACATCTGAAACATTTTTATGTGTCTCATATGGAATTTGCCTTTTCGATTCAATCAATCATATTGTCCATGAACTTTTTTTTCTGTTCTCGGAATCCTATTTACTTCTCTTCTTACGGTCTTGAGTGCTTCCTTTTGTTCCGCACATCGTCTATCCAGCATGTGCACTGCCATTGCTCTCTTCCTGGTTCACAGCTTGTTCAAATGCCTCATTGAGGCATTTCTTCTTATTTGTTAGCTTTTTCTCTCCTAGAATTTCTTCAGCTACTTCAGTTACGGAGGTCCTTATTTCTTCCCATCACTTGTTAGCACTTATTTCATCAGTGTGTTCTGATGCCAATACTTCAAACTTGTTATGCACTTTAATGTTATACTGCTGGAATATCTCTGGATCCTTAAGCTTCTCAGTATCAAACTGTCTCTTGGCCATCTTTTTCTTCTTCATTTTGTAGCACAACTGTGATTTGGCTATGACTAAGAAGTGGTCTGTGTGTGCATCTGCTCCTCTGTACGATCTCACACTTCTTGTACCTCTCATCTATCAGCAGATGATCTATCTGATTGACAGTGCTATCACATGGGGAAATCCAGGTGCCTTTGTGGCTCTGTTTGTGGGGGAAAGATGTTGAGCTCACCACAAGATTCTGACTTAATGCAAAAATGATTAACAACAGGTCATTCTCATATGTTTTTGCATGTAAACTCTCTTTTCCAACTGTTGGTCTATAAATCTCTTCTTGTCCCACTTTTGCATTGAAGTCTCCCAGAATAATCTTAAGATATCTAATACTCCCCACGGTTCTTTCCAGTTCTTCATAGAATTCACTCTTCTTGTCTTCATCACTTATGTTTGTTGGTGCATATCCATTAACAAGGGTGAGATCGCCATACCTATGTCTAATAGTCAGACACAATATTCTGTTGCTGACTGCACTGAAGGCCTTCAACTAGCACTAGCACCCACTCACTCACCACAAATCCCATTCCATGTTCATGTTTAACATTTTCTTCACAACCACCATAAAAGATCACTGATTTCTTCTCACATAATATCCCTTCCCCTAGCCATCTCGTTTCTCATAATGCAGTAATGTCCATTTTATACTCTTCTAGTTCAGAGACACCTGTCCTAACAGCTCCAGGTCTATACAGACTTTTAATATTCCACGTGCCAATTCATAAACCAGTATACCTAGCCATTTTTGACTTATGGGGTTCCATCCCATTCCGAGGCACATTTGTGAGGTTTTTGTGGGGGTAAAATGTCCCCTGGCCTTGTTACAGGCGCTGCACAGGGTTAGTGCAGTAGTGGGGCTGCCACTGTTCTGCCCTGAGCTGGCAGGATTTCTTTTTAGGGTTTACTCCGTTAGGAAAGCTGGCTTCACCATGTCACTAGAGCCTTCCACACCTTCTTTGTTTGAAATACACAATGTCCCATCATGACACCAAACAATCTACATTTATATTCTGCATCACATCATATACATACACAAAATATAAATGAGTCAGCATATGTTTGTTCCACATTTCATCCTAATCCACTGAAATTGTTTCAGCCAAACATGGAACACATACTACTTATTGTCTGCAAAGAAGTACTGTGGGGTAAGAACCATCTCCCATTGGGAGGGAGTGGTGGTGGGTATGGAAGTTCGGGAAGAGGAGATGGATTGAGAGAGGCAGAGGAGGAGATGGACAGTGAGAAGGAGATGATGAGATGGACAGAGACAGAGGAGAAGATGGACAGAGACAGGGGAGGAGGAGATGGGCAGAGAAAGGGCAGAAGAGAACATGGGCAGAGAAAGAAGCGAGGAGAAGATTGGCAGGAGGGAGGGGGGGAAAAGCAGAGACAGTCAGAAAGAGGAGAGAAGGAAATGAACAGAGAGAGAGGATGGGGAAGATGGAAAGAGAGAGGGTGGAGCAGGAGATGGGCAGAGGGGGGAGGAGATGATGGATGGAGTGTGGAGGAGACAATGGACAGACAGAGGGTGGAGGATGTGGAAAGGTGTATATGCGGACAAGAAAAAAATTCACGGATTTTCCCCACATTTTCCAGTTAAAAACATTTTTTGGGTGAAAATGCAATTTTTTTGAGTGAAAATTCACTACAAGATGTAAACTTTAAGTTTTTTCAGTTGACAAACCAGAATAACTCAAACAATAAGGTTCACAAGAAAAAATGTGTGGAATGCAAAGTTGATTACTTTCGAGGGAGCCATCTGCTGGTGCTAAAATTAGCCCGCCACCCCAGCCCCCTGGGGGTGGGGTGGGAGGCAACATTAAAATATCAAACGGGAACCCCCATTTTTTATTTCAGAATCAGATTTTACATAATAAACTGTGTACATTTTGTCTTAAACATTTGTTTTGATTCTTGGTAGTTGGTGCTGTAATTCAAGAAAATTCATATTCTCATTTTTGCATGCAAAATGGTTACGGATAAATAAAAAATACTTATTTACTTCATAAATTTTGATTTGCTAAAACTAAAACTCTGCCTCCCCCCCCCCCCCCCCATAGGGTGGGGTTTGAGAGAGAGGAATTAGAGTTTTACAATGTTGACCCGAATTTTCTTGAATTACCTCACCAACTACCAAGAACCACAACAAAAGTTTAAGACAAAATGTACGTAGTTTTTTATGTAGAATCCAATTTTGCAATAAAAAATGGGGGTTGCCATTTGAAATTTTAAAGTTGCCTCCCGCCCCACCCCTCCACCGGGCTTGGGATGGTGGGCTAATTTTAGCACCAGCAGATGTCCCCCTTGAAAGTAATCAACTTTGGATTCTATACATTTTTTCGTGTGAACCTTATTTTTCGAGTTATTCTAGTTTGTCAACTTAAAATTTACACCCTGTATATCCTGGACTAAAGAACATTTTTTCTGTGTTAAGAGACGATTTACTTTCCATCAGAGCTGTAAAACATATCAATCCTTTGATCCTGGTGTAGAATTTTCTGGCACATCCAGCAAAAAACAAACACGTTTTCGAAAGACCTATAACGTACAGGAACATGTACACTGCATATTTTTGTATTAAAAAAAAATAATACGAATTCATTAAATACAGCATAGTAGCTTCTGAACACAGAACACCAAAATATAAGTAGTGTGATGCCCATTCTGTGAGACTGTAATAGTGTTCATAGTGGCCTGGATGAGAACTCTCAAATCAGGAAGATAATGGCACAATAATATGTATTCTTTCTTTGTGAAATGTGACTACTATATGATATTTTTCATAAAGAAAGGCTAAGCTTTCACATATAATATTGTTCATCAATAATTTTTTGCTGTTTTTTCCCAGCATGTCATTAGGCAGAATCCTAAGAGCACAGTTCAGACTGCAGGAGCCGAGTATTTATGACATGCATGATTGTAAATACTCACTGATGTGCATCGAACATTTCATGGATTACCTGACTGAATACATGTTCTGTCGGCCACTTTGAAAGAAAAGCTGACTGTGTGAAACTGCTCAAGAACTCACCTTGCACTTTTTTTTTAAAGGATAACTACACTTTTGCCATTGTTATTGTATAATTTGTAATCAGTGAAAAAACTAAAATAAATATGACAAACTAACCTTGAAGCTCGGTATTTTTAGTGCATGTTACCTTTTACGATATATTAAACACAAATGTGCCAGTAAAATTTTAAATGATGGCATAAATGGGTGGTCTTCCGGGCTTCCAATTATTCCAAGAGGCTGTTCGTCAAAGTGTTAAATTTTCAGAGAGTCAAATGCTCCATGATTTAAGAAATTCATTGAGCATTCTCACATGTAACATAACTCGTCTTCCATGAAAGTAAATTTACTTTGAAAGTAACACTTCTCAAATCACCATTTGCAATATTTTTCCACAATCTGTTAAAAACGTAAACAGTTGTGATGTAACACTAATAGAAAGCAGTTTGCTGTTACAAAGTATTGCACAGTCTTTGTCTTAAAGCCTATGACACATTTTACTATCGGCTTGTACGAAGTATTGCACAGTCTTCATCTTAAAGCCTTTGACACATTTTACTGTCGGCAGATGCTTGTATGTTCACTGTGTTTTGTTGTTGTAAATAGCACATTTTCTCTGCAACTAAAGTTTTATTTTGGTGTTATTATCTTGTTTATGTTTTATTGCTGAAATATTATTCAGTAGTAGCTGGCTAAAGCCAAATTCTTTCTTAGAGTATCATTTCTCACCAGAAAAAATTACAGAAATTTAATTAAAAACTAAAATAATGATAAATTCCTGGAATACAAAAAAAATCAAGAGTACTTCCATTTTGTCCCAGATGAAAATATTCCCACATTTTTCTTGGATTTCCTTGTTGTTTTGGGGCATATACACCTTGATATGGAGGAACAGAGGGAGGATGAGATGGCCAGCAAGTGGGGAAGGATGAGATGGACTAGGAGCAAGGAGACAAAGAGATGGACAGAAG
Organism: Schistocerca gregaria; assembly: GCF_023897955.1. Lineage (NCBI taxonomy): Eukaryota > Metazoa > Arthropoda > Insecta > Orthoptera > Acrididae > Schistocerca > Schistocerca gregaria. Next base: position 99,268,325 of record NC_064923.1, on the reverse strand, counting down.
GAGGGGAGGAGAATACGAGCAGAGAGAGGAGGAAGGAGAAGATTGGTAGAGAGGGTTGGAGGAAGAAGACAGAGTGTGAAGGGAGGAGAAAATGGACAGTAAGAGGTGGAGACAGAGGTGGGTAGAAGGAGAGGGAGAGGATATGGACAGAGAGGGAGAGTACGAGGTAGACAGAAGGAGAGGAGGGATGGACAGAGAGATGGGGAGGAGGAATTGTATAAAGGAGAAGTGGAGGGGGGATGGACATGGAGAGGAGGAGGAGGAGGAGGAGGAGGAGGAGGAGGAGGGGAAGGGGAAGGAGGAGGGGGGGAGGAGGAGGGGGAGGGGGAGGAAGAAGAGATAGACAGAGATAGGGGATATGAGGGGGAAGTATAGGAGACAAGAAGAAGATGGAGAGGGGTAGTGGGGAGGTGGGAAATGAAGAGGGTGTGAGGAGACATGTGGAAGAGGGAGGGGTTGTGAGATGTAAGAGCGAGAAGGTGTGATGAGGCTGTTGGAAGGAGGTGGGGGTGTGGGGAGGCAGTGGAAGAGGGGCAGGGTGTTGAGAGGCAAGAGGAAGGGGAACAGTATGCAATGAAGCACATGGAGCAGGTGGGAGAGAAACAGAAGGAGGAAGCAGATTATGGGAGGGATCAAAATTTTTCCTGTTTTCTATGACGATACCATAGCTAACATCTACCATCATGCAGCCAACTATTGTGGCTGAATAACACAGATAAATTTATCATTCTCTCTGATATTACATAGTGTAAAACAGCAGAGAATCAAATTTATATGTGTGCAATATATATGACATATGCGTATGCAGGTGAAGCCATAGGTAAAGTCTAGTATATTATAAAATGTATGTATGTACAGTATAATCACAATTTTGTGTGACCTCGATTTAGCAAAAACCCGTGTTAAATAGAAGAAGTTTCAAGTCCTTAAAATTATTCCAGATGTGCAATGCTATTTTATATTTGATTTAACATAATTCCCATTACAGCAAAACCCGCATATTGAACACAATACAATAGTGGCTTTTGTGGCCCAAATGCAACCCACACATTTTTTCCAGTTTTTAGAATCCAAAACATTGCCTGCAGTTCACATTCAGATGCAAAGCCTAAGAAGTTCCGAAAAATGCCGCTAGCTGCCGCCGTAAGTGCTTGTGGCCTTTATTGCTGCTTTTTGCCACTAGAAGTCGCCACAGAAACCGTAGTGTTAGTTTTGAGTAAGGAATGTTAAAGTATTTTTTATCATGGGCGAATTTAGCAATTTTTCAAATATTCATAACAATTTAAAAAGAAACTCTTTATATATACACAATCAAAACGGACGTTTTGAAGAAACTTGACAAGCATGGATTTACATTTCGGCAACTCCAGCTAATGAGAGCAGTGAACGCAAAAATGTTCGTTTCCGTCTGCTTTTGAACTTTGGTAAGGCAGAAGACAGCAGAAGTAACAACTTTCAGCTTGTTCCAGCAACAGAAAAGCATTTTCTGGATGAAAATGTGGCTGCCACTATGAGTTGGAAGTCGTATTGAATGATTTTGGGAGGAAGCAATGACAGTGCTTACCTGTAACTGCAGAAATAGTGGAAGTAAAAGCATGTCAGAAAATCCAGGATTTTAAAGGGAGCTGCAATTGGGCCTGAAAAATACGGGGAAAAACTCATCACATTTCAGCGTTACATCACCAAACTGCGCACAGGAAATTCACGCTGGCTTGTACAGCTGATGGCCACAAACTGCCACCATTTATTTCACACAGAAGACTTTACCAAAGTGTTTCCTAAAGATGTTGTTGTACGTGCTAATGAAATTGGCTGGTTCAAGGAGGGCATGGTTTTAGAGTAGATCAGACCTGTCTGGCAACGTCGTCCTGGTACCTTGCTAGGTTTGCCACATATGCTTGTGTTACAGTGCCTCATGAAAGAAGATAGCCAATTAATGCCTAAAGGACATGTTAAGTGTGCAAGTTTGTCTCAAATGTGCGTGTGCATTAGTCAAGCTTGGAAACGTCTCCCAAGTGAAACTGTTTGTCACGCATTTAAAAAATACTGTATTTCTAATGAACTTGATGGTACAGAGGATGATGCTTTGTACGAAAGTAGGGACAAGGAGTCGCTAGCATTAATAATAAAACATGAAAAATCATGACTGTGTTTCAGTATGCAGTGCAGCGAGCTTGCCTGCAACATCACTGCTGACAGCTCATGTGTGTGTAGATCCAGACTACTGTATTTCGATAGATATTGTGAATTTTCACTATTGTCAGTGTTTTGGGATGGAATTGTAATTTTGTGTCCCAAATCCCTGAGAGGTAGAGCCACTTAATATTCTATCCATCATATGATGAGCCATATCTTTCACTTTTAAGTGCGGCTTGAAATCGGGGTAAAATTAATTAATTAATTTATTTATTTCCCTGAGTCTCATTTCTGGGTTGCGGCTTGCATGTGAGGTCAGCTTGCATTAAGGGCAATACGGTAACTACAGTACTTGCGGCGGCTTCTAGCGGGATTTTTCAGAACTTCCATAGGCTTTGCCTCCAGATGCAAGCATCGTGTAATATGGGCTTTAAGAACCTATGAACTCCAGCATTTGCAGTATATTGGATACGATCGATCATCTTCCATATCGATTCCTCACTACATGCAAGAGCAAGCTCGAACTTAAGCTGTCCGTGGCCAAAGACTAACAACGTACAGCGTGCTAGCACTCAAGCTGCTTTACATGCTTGCAAGTGGCTGAGTGCTGCCTGAGTCTGTACGTTCATAGCAGCATTACAGTATAGCTTCAGTTTATGCAAGTTTGCATCAGTTCATGTATTATTGTGTATTGCGTGGAGAATCCAGCTGTATATCAGTTTGCTCATTGTTGTAGTGAAGTTGACTATGGCAGCAAAAAGAAAAAATCTATCTGTCGTGGAGAAAGTGAACTTGATTCGGGAAATGGAGAGAAACACAAATGTACCTGTAAGTGAAATGGCTCGACACCTGGGACTTCCATAGTCTCATTATCAGGAATACTGAAGAATAAGGAGAAGATTCTGGATCAAGAAACACAGTATGGTTCAAAAGCAAAGCAGAGAAAAAAATGTTAAAAAGTCGCCGTACACAGAAATGGAATCGAAGCTAATGGAGTGGTTCAATGGAGCACGTGCTGAAAATTTACCAATCGATGGGGCATTGATAAAAATGAAAGCATCTATGATATCAGGGAAACTTGGGCTAACAGAATTCAAAGCTTCAAATGGTAAGCTGGGTATGTTCAAAAAACGCTATGGGATAACTTGCAGGGCAGTATGTGGAGAGAGTGCTGCAGTTAGTGATGAAACTGTTGAACACTGGCAAGAAGAGGTGCTGCCACCCCTCTTGGAAGGTTTTGGATCTAGGGATGTGTGCAATGTGGATGAAACAGGTCTGTTTTACCAGCTTATGCCCTCTAAAACCTTAAGTGTTAAAGGAGAAGCATGCCATGAGCAAGCAGAAAATTACTGTTCTTTTATGCAGTAATGCAGATGGCAGTGACAAGCTGGATCCCATAGTAACTGGAAAGTTCCACAAACCATGTTGCTTTAAGAACAGTGCTACACTGCCATGTAAGTACGATAGCAACAAAAGTTCTTGGTTGACTGCGGACTTGTTCAAAAAGTTCTTGCAAGCTTTTGATGCATGATGCACGAATGGGTGCTAGAAACAGGAAGGTTGTTCTCTTTATGGACAAGTGTCCTGCTCGTCCAACAGACTTAGGATTTCTGCGGGATGGGAAAGTGCATTTCTTTGCTGCAAATCGCACTAGCAAACTCCAGTCCATGGATATAGGGATTATTCATAGCCCGAAAAGCAAGTATCAAAAAGCTCTTGTCCTTAAGGCACTTGCCTTTATTGATAAGAATGAAGTGCTTGAATTGAACATCCTGCAAGCAATGCATATGCTCACAGGAGCTTGGAAAATGGTAACTATGGAAGCCTTTCATAAGGCTGGATTTAATGAAATGAGCACTCACAACGACGACGGTGATGAAGCAGCACTGGGCATGCATGACTGGGTGCAGGTATCTAACAATTTACCCATCACTTTTGATGAATTTGTGGTTTTTGATGATGATGCCATCACTACATGCATCCAAGATCTTGAGGAAATCTGCGAAGATGAAGTAAAGCAGAATGATGAAGATATCGAAGAAGACGATGATGTTAGGGATGAAGAAATGCAAACACTGTCATTCAGTGAAGCTATTGCCAGCACAGACATTGTCTGGAGATTTGTCACAGCGTTTAAAGTGGACAAACCTGTTATAGACAGAGTAAATCAATTGGAGATGGACATTTTGAACCTAAAATCCAACGGTGCTAAAAAGCAGACTACCATTTTTGATTGCAGGTATTTTAAAAAATGAGGCACTGTGAAAGTTGTATAAATATTGTATATAGGAAAAGTAACTCGATTTATTATATAGCTGTAATTGTGTAAGTATATTGTGGATGTTTTAATTTTGTAATGTGTTGGGTAACTACGATCTTTGACTACTGCATTAGTGCTACAAAAAATGTTGTAATTACAGTATAGTGCGTAGGGTAGCTATCTCCTTGTTTTATTGTTGTTATTGTGAAAATTATGTGTCTTGGTGCCATTCATGTCAATACAGGCAAAGAGTTCTGGAAAAGGTTTACTGTCTATCAAAACCTCGATTTAAGGTAAACTCCCATTTTAAGGTTAAAAAATTCTGGTCCCTAGAAAAACGTTAAATAGGGGCTCTACTGCATGTTCCACATTTCCTCCTAAACCAATGGATTGATTTTAACCAAACTTGGTACACATACCACTTACTGTCCAGAAGAGAGTACTATGGTGGTAAGCACCACCTCTCATTTGGGTGGAAGTGGCTGTAAAACAGGCTGTCATAGGAGATGGACAGAGAGAGGTGGAAGGAGGAGATGGGCATATAGAAGGGAGGTGATTGATATTGGGAGGGGACAGAGGAGATGGATACAGAGAGGGGCAGGAGATGGACAGAGAAAGGGTAGAGGAGATGACTGCAATATGTGACATAATTGTGTGAAGGTGAAGCTGTAGGTGAAAATTAGTAATGCTGACTCACTTATGCTAGCCTCCAGCTCATAAAACTTGATTTCAACAAACCTCAACCCAGTTGGGACTAGATGAGAAATGCTCACACCTGACACCATTCATGAAGCATGCATACTTCATGCAATGCTGTGAGAATTTTCCTCTCCTGCCAAGCACTGAGATATAGTGGTGCAAAATACATATTGTCTAAAGTGAGAAACAATACAGATAAGCAGCGGTTGGCTGCATATTTGTGAAAACTAACATGTGGTAGTTTTAGTAATGGATTTTGATACATTACCTTAATTGTCAAAGTGATACTGCACATTGTGAGGTGTGTGCATGCTGAAGACCAGGTATCAACTACATGACCTCCCAATTTCGATATCACAGCTTTGACATTCCTCTTCTCTTCTGACGACAGGGTAGAGAGTGACACAACCAGGGGTTTATATTCCAACCTGGAGATCAAATAACATCAATAACTCAGTTATATTGTTAATGTAATGTGAATGACAAATTTCCGAACAAATATTTTTTTATGAGGGTGAGTCAAATGAAAACCTTAAACATTTTTAAAATATTATTTATTGTGCTGTATCACTCTTCAACATAATGTTCCCCATGCTCAATGCAAGTCCTCCAGCGCTTACAAAGTGCATAAATTCCTTTGGAAAAAAATTCTTTTGGTAGCCCACACAACCACTCATGCACCGCGTGTTGTACCTCTTCATCAGAACGGAACTTCTTTCCTTCCATTGCATCTTTGAGGGGTCTAAACATATGGAAATCACTTGGGGGCAAGGTCTGGTGAGTATGGTGGATGAGGAAGACACTCAAAATGTAGGTCTGTGATTGTTGCGAGTGTTGTGTGGGCCCTTGCATTGTCATGTTGCAAAAGGACACCTGCTGACAGCAATCTACATTGCTTTCATTTGATTGCAGGCCGCAGGTGATTTTTTAGGAGATCTGTATATGATGCACTGGTGACAGTGGTCCCTCTAGATATGTATAGCTCCAAAATGACGCCTTTTTCATCCCAAAAGAGAGTTAACATAACCTTCCCTGCTGATGGTTCTGTTCAAAACTTCTTTGATTTTGGTGATGAGGAATGGCGCCATTCCTTGCTCGCTCTCTAGGTTTCCGGTTGGTGGAAGTGAACCCAGGTTTTGTCCCCAGTAATGATTCTTGCAAGGAAGCGATCACCTTCTTGTTCAAAGCACAGATAGCTATGTCGACTATGAAGTTATCTGCATAAAGATGGAAATCGACCTGATACCGATACGCCAGGCTTTCACAGTGGAGGGCACGGGGCGCAGAGCATGGAGCCATTATGAACGCACACGCTAAGCAGCGCATGTGCAATGTCACCTCAGTAAGGCTTTAAATAGCTGAGCTCAGCGTGTACTTGCAAGTACTACTACAGTGGCATTCACCTGAAGATAGCCACAAGACTGCGCCGAAATATCATGGCATGACGATACTGATATCCGGCAGTTCTACCGTGTTTTTATGGAACAATCAGTACACCAGGAAAGCTTTAAACACACATCAACACGTCGTTCTCTCCTTTCAGGAGTCAGCTGCCGTGGCACCCATCTTGCAGACACTTTGTGAAACTGGAGCACATCTTGCACAATGAGGTGTGCTGATCCGTGACTAATCTGTAAACATGCTGCAATGTTATCCAGTGTCACTCGGTGGTTTTCCTTCACTATGGATTCAACTGCTGCAATGTTCTGTGAAGTCACAACTCATTGTGCCTGACCTGGACGAGGAGCATCTACCACTGAATTCACACCATTTGCGAACTTCCTACTCCATTCGTAGACTTGCTGCTGTGACAAACATGCATCACCCTACTGAACCTTAATTCGTCGATGAATTTCAATAGGTTTCACACCTTCACTACGCAAAAACTGAATAACAGAACGCTGTTTTTCTCTGGTGCAAGTTGCAAGTGGGGCGGCCATCTTTATACTGATACTGCAACGGTATGTGTGCATCTGCACTATGCTGCTCCCTGTAGGCCATTCTGCATGCTGTTTGTAGCACGCTAATTTAAGGTTTTCATTTGACTCACCCTTGTACTTTACTTAATTCAGAAACTGACTGAAGAAATCTTCAATATCAGTATACCAAACACAGATGGCTGAAAACATTTTACAATTCAAATGTGTGCCGCAATATGTTTGGAAAATATATAGTGCCGTAAAGGACAAACAGATAGGAAAAGCAGTGTCACAGATGAAAGTACTGATGTAACAGTATTATGACAAGGAAAGTTGCCACTCACCATATGGTGGAGATGCTGAGTTACAGGTAGGCATAACTAAAAGATTGTCACAAATGTAGCTTTTGGCCCATAAGGCCTTCGTCAAAAATAGATCTCTCTCTCTCTCTCTCTCTCTCACACACACACACACACATACGCACGCAAATGCAACTCACACACTCATGACTGCAGTCTCAGGGTACTGTGGCCACACTGCAAGCAGCACGACCAGTGCACGATGGGAGTGGCGACTGGGAGGGACTAAGGAGGAGGCTGGGGTGGGGAGGGGGAGGGATAGTAGGGTGGAGTGGGGGACAGTGCAGTGCTGCTGGGAAGCACGCAGAGATGTGGCAGAGAGAGGGTAGGGCAGCAATGTGCAGTCGGGGCTGTATAGTGCTGGAATGGGAACAGGGAGGCTGGATGGGTGAGGCCAGAAAGGTTATGGGAAGGTAGGATATATTGCAGGGAAAGTTCCCACCTGCGCAATTCAGAAAAGCTCGTGTTCATGGAAGGATCCATATACAACAGGCTGTGAAGCAGTAAAGTCTCACCGTCCAGCCACAGAGGAGAATTCCCCTCATAAATCAGTAGCTCCCAGGACTGGAGGAAGTAAATTACATACTCCACCAGGTTTTCAACTATCTCTCATTATGCCCTGAAATGAGAACTGTCCTGCCCACTGTCCTTCCCACCTTTCCCACAGCAGTATTCTGCCATCCACTGATCCTACACAATATACTCGTCCATCCCAACACAACCCCTTCTCCCAACACCTTACCTCCTAGCTCATACCACTGTAATAGACCTAGTTGCGAGACCTGTGCCCTACATCCTCCCACCACTACCTACTCCAGTCCAGTCACAAACATCGTCTATCCCATCAAAGGCAGGGCTACCTGTGAAACCAGCCACGTGATCTACAAGCTAAGCTGCAACCACTGTGCTGCACTCTATGTGGAAATGACAACCAACAAGCTGTGTGTCCACATGAATGGCCATCGACAAACTGTGGCCAAGAAACAAGTGGACCACCTGGTTCATGAGCACACTGCCAAACATGGCATTCTTCACTTCAATGACTGCTTCACCACCTGTTCAATGTGGATCCTTCTCACTTTTCTGAATTGCACAGGTGGGAACTTTCCCTGCAATGTATCCTATGTTCCCATAACCTTGCTGGCATCAACCTATGTTAGTGGTAGTCCTCAACAATCCAGCTTCCCTGTTCCCTTTCCAGCACTATACTGCCCTCATTCCACCATTGCACCCAGTCTTTTTACTTCTCTTTTTTTCCACTCCCCCTCCACAGTCCCTCCTCTCCCCTGCCCTCCATCTAACCTCCCGAATGCAAAAAACTGCCCTACCCTATCTCTACCTTGTCTCTGTGCGTTTCCTAGTAGCATTGCACTCTCCACCACCCCACACTACTATCCCTACCCCTCCCCGCCCCATCCTCCTCCTTATCCCACACCAGTCACCACTCTCATCATGCACTGGTGCTGTTACTCGCACTGTGGCTACAGTTGCCTGAGACTGCAGTCATTTGTGTGTGTGTGTGTGTTGCATTCGCGCGCGCGCCCGTGTGTGTGTGTGTGTGTGTGTGTGTGTGTGTGTGTGTGTGTGTGTGTGTGTGGTCTATTTATGATGAAGGCCTTACAGGCCGAAAGCTATATTTATGACAATCTTTTCCTTGTGCCTATCTGGGACTCAGAATTTCCGCTATATGGTGAGCGGTAAGTTCCCTTTTCATAATATTGTTACATTCCATCCTGAGTTTCCCATTTTTTGAAAGTAATGATGTAAATGTAGAACTGACAAGGAAAATGAAGAAACTGCAAATGTTTACTCACTACTCAGTGAACAGAGAAGAAAAGGAGGGCAGACACAACACTGAAAATAATGATTTGTAGCTGACCTCTCTCTCTCTCTCTCTCTCTCTCTCTCTCTCTCTCTCTCTCTCTCTCTCTCTCCCCTGGCACTATAGCTTGACAAGAGCAAGTAGCAACAACAGAATGAGTCTAGAACCTACTTCAGTCTAGGCTATCAACTACTTCAACCACACGTTCATTGTCACTTGCACACTTAGTTACATCTGTCCCATTTTTCTGAGTTGTACTCTTGTACTTTTGGAAGACTATCTGGCTGTTTTATGTAAAGATCTATTAATTTCCTACAGACATTTTGACAGATTCTTCCAAGAATAGTCACGGAGTAAGTATGAAAGGGAAGAAACAGTTGCTGCTTATATCCTTTTACTCACTAACATTAATCTACAGATTGCCCCAGGAGGAATGGTCACTATTCGGGGATGTGGCAGGAATGCTCATTTGAAGCAAAAAGCTTTAAATGGACATTTGTACTATTCTGAGATAGAATAAACCTAATGTACATGTGCTTTTGGACTAGTGACATGTCGTTTAAATCATGACAAGAAACTTCCACATCCTTTCATCTTTCCTTTTCCTTCCCTCTTTCCTGACGAAGCAGCCGCCAGTTGCGAAAGCTCGAAATTTTGTGTGTGTGTCTTTGTGTGTTATTTTATTGTGCCTGTCTATCGGCGCTTTCCTGCTTGGTAAGTCTTGGAATCTTTGTTTTTAATATATTTTTCCCATGTGGAAGTTTCTTTCTATATATTAAAACAAAGATTCCAAGATTTACCAAGCGGGAAAGCGCTAGTAGACAGGCACAATAAAATAACACACAAACACACACACAAAATTAGGAGCTTTCACAACTGGCGGTTGCTTCGTCAGGAAAGAGGGAAGGAAAAGGAAAGATGAAAGGATGTGGGTTTTAAGGGAGAGGGTAAGGAGTCATTACAATCCCGGGAGCAGAAAGACTTACCTTAGGGGGAAAAAAGGATAGGTATATACTCGCGCGCGCGCCCACACACACACACACACACACACACACACACACACACACACATATCCATCCATCCATACACAGACACAAGCAGACATATTTAAAGGCAAAGAGTATGGGCAGAGATGTAAGTCGAGGCAGAAGTGTGGAGGCAAAGATGATGTTGAATGACAGGTGAGGTATGAGTGGCGACAACTTGAAATTAACAGAGATTGAGGCTTGGTGGATAACGAGAAGAGAGAATATATTGAAGGGCAAGTTCCCACCTCCGGAGTTCGGATAGGTTGGTGTTGGTGGGAAGTATCCAGTTAACCCGGACGGTGTAACACTATGCCAAGATGTGCTGGCCGTGCACCAAGGCATGTTTAGCCACAGGGTGATCCTCATTACCAACAAACACTGTCTGCCTGTGTCCATTCATGCGAATGGACAGTTTGTTGCTGGTCATTCCCACATAGAAAGCGTCACAGTGTAGTCAGGTCAGTTGGTAATTCACATGGGTGCTTTCACACGTGGCTCTGCCTTTGATCGTGTACACCTTCCGGGTTACAGGACTGGAGTAGGTGGTGGTGGGAGGGTGCATGGGACAGGTTTTACACTGGGAGCGGTTGCAAGGGTAGGAGCCAGAGGGTAGGGAAGGTGGTTTGGTGATTTCATAGGGATGAACCAAGAGGATACGAAGGTTAGGTGGATGGCGGAAAGACAATCTTGGTGGAGTGGGGAGGATTTCATGAAGGATGGATCTCATTTCGGGGCAGGATTTTAGGAAGTCGTATCCCTGCTGGAGAGCCACATTCAGAGTCTGATCCAGTCCCGGGAAGTATACTGTCACAAGTGGGGCACTTTTGAGGTTCTTCTGTGAGAGGTTCTGGGTTTGAGGGGATGAGGAAGTGGCTCTGGTTATCTGCTTCTGTACCAGGTCGGGAGGGTAGTTGCGGGATGCGAAAGCTGTTTTCAGGTTGTTGGTGTAATGGTCCAGGGATTCAGGACTAGAGCAGATTCGTTTGCCACGAAGGCCTAGGCTGTAGGGAAGGGACCGTTTGATATCGAATGGGTGGCAGCTGTCATAATGGAGGTACTGTTGCTTGTAGGTGGGTTTGATGTGGACGGATGTGTGAAGCTGGCCATTGGACAGATGGAAGGTCAACGTCAAGGAAAGTGGCATGGGATTTGGAGTAGGACCAGGTGAATCTGATGGAACCAAAGGAGTTGAGGTTCGAGAGGAAATTCTGGAGTTGTTCTTCACTGTGAGTCCAGATCATGAAGATGTCATCAATAAATCTGTACCAAACTTTGGGTTGGCAGGCTTGGGTAACCAAGAAGGCTTCCTCTAAGCGACCCATAAATAGGTTGGCATACGAGGGGGGCCATCCTGGTACCCATGGCTGTTCCCTTTAATTGTTGGTATGTCTGGCCTTCAAAGGTGAAGAAGTTGTGGGTCAGGATGAAGCTGGGCTAAGGTGACGAGGGAAGAGGTTTTAGGTAGGGTGGCAGGTGATCGGCGTGAAAGGAAGTGCTCCATTGCAACGAGGCCCTGGACGTGCGGGATATTTGTGTATAGGGAAGTGGCATCAATGGTTACAAGGATGGTTTCCGGGGGTAACAGACTGGGTACGAATTCCAGGCATTTGAGAAAGTGGTTGGTGTCTTTGATGAAGGATGGGAGACTGTATGTAATGGGTTGAAGGTGTTGATCTACGTAGGCAGAGATACGTTCTGTAGGGGCTTGGTAACCAGCTACAATGGGGCGGCCAGGATATTTGGGTTTGCGAATTTTAGGAAGTAGGTAGAAGGTAGGAGTGCGAGGTGTCGGTGGGGTCAGGAGTTTAATGGAGTCAGGTGAATGGTTTTGTAGGGGGCCTAAGGTTCTGAGGATTCCTTGAAGCTCTGCCTGGACATCAGGAATGGGATTACCTTGGCAAACTTTGTATGTAGAGTTGTCTGAAAGCTGACGCAGTCCCTCAGCCACATACTCCCGACGATCAAGTACCACGGTCGTGGAACCCTTGTCGGAAGAATGATGATGGATCGGTCAGCGATCAGATCACGAATAGCCTGGGCTTCGGCTGTGGTGATGTTGGGAGTAGGATTAAGGTTTTTCAAGAAAGATTGAGAGGCAAGGCTGGAAGTGAGAAATTCCTGGAAGGTTTGGGGAGGGTGATTTTGAGGAAGAGGAGGTGGGTCCCGTTGTGATGGAGGACGGAACTGTTCCAGGCAGGGTTCAATTTGGATAGTGTCTTGGGGAGTTGGATCATTAGGAGTGGGATCAGGATTATTTTTCTTCATGGCAAAGTGATATTTCCAGCAAAGACTACGAGTGTAGGACAGTAAATCTTTGACAAGGGCAGTTTGGTTGAATCTGGGAGTGGGGCTGAAGGTGAGGCTTTTGGATAGGACAGAGGTTTTCGGATTGTGAGAGAGGTTTGGAGGAAAGGTTAACTACTGAATTGGGGTGTTGTGGTTCCAGATTGTGTTGACTAGAATTTTGAGGTGTTGGGGGGAGTGGAGCTGGAAGTGAGAGATTGAGTAGATGGGAGAGACTGGGTCTGTGTGCAATGAGAGGAGGTTGAGGTTTGTTGGAAAGGTTGTGGAGGGTGAGGGAGTTGCCTTTCCGGAGGTGGGAAACCAGGAGATTGGATAGTTTTTTGAGGTGGAGGGTGGCATGCTGTTCTAATTTGCGGTTGGCCTGTAGGAGGACACTATGAACAGCCGGTGCGGATGTGGAAGAGGAAAGATTGAGGACTTTGATTTGGGATAAGAGTTGACGGTTGTGTTCATTGGCCGAGTCGTGTATAGGTGAAGGATTAGGCAGGTGAGGGCTATGGATTGTGCAGTTTGGAACTGGTATAAGGACTGATGGAAAGAAGGATTGCAGCCAGAGATAGGAACTTTAAGTGTGAGGCCTTTGGGGGTAATGCCAAATGTCAGACAAGCCTGAGTACATAAAATATGGGAGCGTAATCTGGCTAGGGTGAAGGCATGTTTGCGGAGGGAATGTAAATAAAATTTAATGGGGTCGTTGTAGGGATGTTGTGAGGTTGACACGGTATTAGAAGGTGGAAAGGGTAACATGAGGTTAAAGTGAAAATAAATAGATATATATATATAGGGAGAGATAAGGTCTGAAAAAAGTCGAAAAAGTGTTGGTTTGAGATGAGCTATGTTGATCCTGTGCTGAACTTAGGTTGGTGAACAACAATGGGTGCAAAGGTTAGGTAGTTGTGTTGTCTCCAAAACACCTTAAAGGGTGGGGAAATTCAGGAAAATTTCGAAAAAAATGCGTGTAAATGTATTCAAAGGACTGGTTATGTACTGGCAGGCTATGAAAATGAGGACCCTAACCACCTTCAGTACCCTCTGGCTCCTACCCTTGTAACCGCCCCTGGTGTAAAACCTGTCCTATGCACCCTCCCGCCACCACCTACTCCAGTCCTGTAACCCGGCAGGTGTACACGATCAAAGGCAAAGCCACATGTGAAAGCACCCACGTGGTTTACCAACTGACCTGCCTACACTGTGACGATTTCTATGTGGGAATGACCAGCAAGAAACCGTCCATTCGCATGAATGGACACAGGCAGACAATGTTTGTTGGTAATGAGGATCACCCTGTGGCTAAACATGCCTTGGTGCACGGCCAGCACATCTTGGCACAGTGTTACACCGTCCGGGTTATCTGGATACTTCCCACCAACACCAACCTATCCGAACTCCGGAGATGGGAACTTGCCCTTCAATATATCCTCTCTTCACGCCAGGCCTCAATCTCCGCTAATTTCAAGTTGCCGCCACTCATACCTCACCTGTCATTCAACATCATCTTTGCCTCTGCACTTCCGCCTCGACTGACATCTCTGCCCAAACTCTTTGCCTTTAAATATGTCTGCTTGTGTCTGTATGCGCGCGAGTATATACCTATCCTTTTTCCCCCTAAGGTAAGTCTTTCCGCTCCCGGGATTGGAATGACTCCTTACCCTCTCCCTTAAAACCCACATCCTTTCGTCTTTCCCTCTCCTTCCCTCTTTCTTGAAGAAGCAACCGTTGATTGCGAAAGGTAGAAATTTTGTGTGTGTGTTTGTGTCTTATTTTATTGTGCCTGTCTACCGGCGCTTTCCCGCTTGGTAAGTCTTGGAAAATATATATATATATATATATATATATATATATATATATATATATATATATATATATTGTTGTGGAAAATTAGTGTGTTGAACTCCTTGTGGACACTCCTTTGGCCACGAAGACTGCAATCTACATTCAGCATAATGGATCCTCTCCACATTTTGCCAGATGTGTGGGGGAACACATCTCAACCACATTTACCCTAATTGCTGGATTAGTCATGATAGTGAAATGAACTGGCCACCAAGATCACTATACTTTAAGCCTTCAGATTTTTATTCATGGGGTTCATAAAGTCTGAGGTGAATATGTACGGTGAACTGCCTGGTCACATCATGGACACTGCTGCTCTCATTAGGGAATGTGCAGAAGAACTCAGGCAACCAGCACAATATGTTCTCCCAAGAGTGAACAAACACAATGAAGCTGAATGTGGGATATTTGAACATTTATTGTGAACTGTACAACAGCTGTAATGTGTTGTATATGATAATGCTTACAGTTGAATGTGTTAAAAATATGTATTTTTCAATTGATGCTTTGTAAAATGCATGTGGTAATGTTTACTAACTGTTGTAGATGTGTAAGTCTGACAAGGTACTTGTTACAACCTTTAATCACCAATAATTGCTTGGATATTCAAACACACTCACTTAGAACAATAGCTGGTTACATGATAACAACTCAGTATCTCTTATTCGACTGCCATGCCGTGACATGCGGCCGGCGCCGTTCGTAGTTAGGTGGCGCTCCCGCACTCAGCTGAGTTGCGGAGTGCCTCTATCACCGTTTGCGCATACTGTTGTGGCGGCACTGTTAAATGTTGTGGCACTGTCGCAACACTTTTCCCCCTTGGAAAAAAAAAACAAAAACAAAAACAAAAACACTCAGTTCCTTGGAGACATGGACAGTGCGAAGACATCCATGGCCTCTTGTGAGGCCCCGAGAAGATCCCACAGAGAGACACGAGAGTATGGTCGAAAATGTCCAGGACGAAAGCTTGTGCGTGGAACGTGCCTCCTGGATGAGATAATGGGTGAAAACTCCAGAGCAGCATCCATAGGTATCGTCGACCTGGCGGTGTGCTCCAGCGAGATGGGTCCCGGAGAAGGCGGCGTCGCGACTGAGGTCGGTTCCGGCGTACTCGGAAGCTGTAGCGACGTCGGCTGCATCAACACGTACGGTAGATCGGCAGCAGCAACAGGACTGGCTTCTCGGGTTGGTGGTGGCGAAGGAAGGGGCGGTGGCACCACTCGTGGGTGCATCTGATCGTAATGGCGAACAACCATGCCGTTGTCCGTATGTATTTCACAAAGCCGGCGGCCGCAAAGAGTCTTGACCACCCCTGGAATTCATTTAGGGCGAAATACCCCAATGGCCTTCATGCAACAGTTTGAGAACATCTTTGCAAAGAAAGGCTGGCACCACGACCTGTGGAGATGCGCCATCCGTGGCCAGAAGAACAACACCATCACGAACAGACAGACGAAGGCGTAAGGCATGGTAGTTGCAAAGGGAATCCGATGCCCAGCCCTTGGTCCTGTCCAGCCAACCCAGCGACCTGCAAACCTGTAAGTGGAAAACCCTCGATCGCACGACATTCTTCCTCATCAATGTGGAAACAGAGTACTTCATCACGATCGAAAACCGGGTCGGGACCCATCGGCAATCGCGACAATGTGTCAGCGTTGGCGTGCTGGGCCGTGGGGCGATAGTGAATCTCATAATGAAAACGAGACAAGTATAAGGCCCAACACTGCAGGCAGTGAGCTGCCTTATCCGGAAGCGACGCCGATGGGCTGAATAGACAGACTAGTGGCCTGTGGTCGGTGATGAGGTGAAACTTAGAACAATACAAAACAACGCTGAACTTTTTTAGAGCATAAATGATAGCGAGCGCCTCCTTTTCGATTTGAGAGTAACGCTGTTGCGCATTGTTGAGGGTCTTGGAAGCATAGGCGATGGGTCGTTCCGACCCATCCTCATACCGATGGGCAAGAACAGCCCCTAGGCCATACTGTGACGCGTCAGTCGCCAGAATCAAGTGCTGACCCGGACGGAATGTGGCAAGACAAGGCGCCAACTGCAAATGAGCCTTCAGCCGGACAAAAGCCTGCTCACACTCATCGGACCAACAGAAAGGGACGTTTTTGCGTAACAACTGATGCAGAGGATGAGCTACCGCCGCCGCGGATGGAATGAATTTGTGATAATAAGTAATCTTGCCTAGCAACGCCTGAAGTTCTTTGACCGTAGACAGCCGGGGTAGAACGTTAATGGCCGCAACGTGCTGATGTAGAGGATGTATAGAAGTGGAAACCAAGATACACGATGGAGGGTTGGAAGAACTGTGACTTGTCCAGATTGCACCTCAACCCAGCCGATTGCAAAGCCTGAAACAGTGAACGCAAATTGCGAAGGTGCTCCTCAGTGGAGGCCCCCATGACAACAATGTCATCCAGATAGTTTATGCAGCCGGGAATGGAAGCCGTGAGCTGTTCCAAAAACCGCTGAAAAATGGCCGGCGCGCTAGCAATGCCAAATGGTAACCGCTGGTACTGATACAACCCACAAGGAGTGTTGATGATGAGAAATTCCTTGGAAGAAGCATCCAACGGCAACTGATGGTACGCCTCCGATAAGTCAAGTTTGGAAAAGAACTGGCCCCCAGCGAGCTTGGTAAATAACTCCTCAGGACGGGGAAGAGGATAAGTGTCAATGAGGCTCTGAGCGTTGACAGTGGCTTTAAAATCACCACACAATCGCAGACTCCTGTTTGGTTTAGAAACCACCACGATTGGCGATGCCCATTCACTGGAGGTAACAGGAAGGAGAATCCCTGAAGCTGTTAATCTGTCTATCTCAGCCTTGACAGGTGCACGGAACGCCAGCGGAATAGGGCATGCCCGGAAAAACTTAGGGCGAGCTGTAGGTTTAAGAGTAATGTGCGCTCCAAAAACCTCAGCACGACCCAGACCAGCAGAGAACGTGGACAAAAATTCAGAACACAATCCACCCAGCTTTTGATATGGAATATCTTCAGATATGAGGTGCACATCATCATCAATGGAGAACCCGAACAACTGGAAAGCATCATAACCGAACAGATTCTCAGTGCCCGCATGATCCACCACATAAAACGTAAGGGGCCTAACAACAGACTTGTAGGCAGTGGAAGCATCAAACTGGCCAATGATAGGAATTTTCTGTTTATTATAAGTTCTCAGATTTCGCGTAACTGGAAACAAGGGAGGGGAGCCCAACTCCAAATACGTGCGAGAATTAATGAGAGTTACTGCAGAGCCACTGTTTACTTGCATGCGAATGTCTTTATCCAGAACACGAACAGTAACAAACAACTTATTTTTTTGAGAAAGCACACCTTTAACATCCATGTCCGACGCCTCATCCTCGTCGACAGGAACTTTAGGGGACTGACACACAGAAGCAATGTGGCCTTTTTTTCCTACATGAATTACACGTGGCCCAATGTTTTGGACAAGCGGGCTTGACATGCTGTACGAAACAACGTGGACAACAAGGAAGTGCGGAACGAACCTGCTTCTGTGGTCGCTGTTTTCGCTGCGAGTGTTGCGGCCAAACGCGACGTTGTTTACGTGAGTGAACCGCTGCCATATCTTCGTTCTCCTGTGAAACAGGCAAATTGTCCAAGTTGAAAGTTGACTGTACAGCGCCTACATCACACCATGCGTCTATTTGCGCGCCAGCAGCTTGAGACACTTCAAAGGATTGAGCGATGCTTAGAACTTCTGACAACGACGAGTTTGGCAGTTGTAGGGCACGTTGCCAAACTTCTTTATCAGGAGCAAGCCGTAGAATAGCATCCCTAACCATTGAATCAGCATAAGACTCATGATGAGTGTCCGTTACAAACTGACATTTCCTACTCAGACCGTGTAGTTCTGCCGCCCAAGCCCAGTAAGATTGATGGGGCTGTTTACGACACCGGTAGAACACCACGCAGTCAGCAACGACGTGAGTGTTTTTTCAGTAATAGTTAAGACAATAAGTCACACATTTCTTGGAAGGACAGAGAGGCAGGTTCCTGCAGAGGGGCTAACTGAGATAGCAGCTGATAGATCCGTGGGGAAATCCAAGATAGAAATAACGACTTACACATAGGTGCGTGGACAACGCTGAAAGCCAAGAAGTATTGCCGCAAACGCTTCTCATAATCCTCCCAGTCTTCAGCAGCCTCGTCGTAAGGAGGGAGTGGAGGCGGAGAAGAGGAAGACAGACAATGAGTAAGCGACGTCGACAACACCTGAATAGCAGCCGTCAGCTGTGTTTGTTGTTCAATGAGCGCTTGCATAAGCTGTTCCATGTCTGCCCCGTCACAAACACACAAATCCACAACGCAGTGAAAATATCCGACCTCGTCACCAAAAAGTGTTGTAACCTTTAATAGTGTTGTAACCTTTAATCACCAATAATTCCGTGGATATTCAAACACACTTACTTAGAACAATAGCTGGTTACATGATAACAACTCAGTATCACTTATTCGACTGCCATGCCGTAACATGCGGCCGGCGCTGTTCGTAGCTAGGTGGCGCTCCCGCACTCAGCCGAGTTGCGGAGCGCCTCTATCGCCGTTTGCATGTACTGTTGTGGCGGCACTGTTAAATGTCGTGGCACTGTCACAACAGTACTGAATAATACATAACATAAATAACAATGCATATTAAATGTGTTCTGCTTTGGAAACCATTTGGAACATGTAATATGTCCATATGGAGTTTTTTGCTTCAAAGGATTGTTCCTGTCTTGTCCCTAAATATTGACCATTCCTCCTGGGACATCCTGGATATGCACCAGCTATTTTATACACCTTTCATATTGGTTTAAGAGATGTTGTTTAGTACAAAGGATTTTACGACACCAAATAGGGAATTTTTTTTAAATAGTATTGCAAATATCTTCTAACTGTTTCGTTACTGCATTCTTATCATTTATTCTCACAGGTAATGTAAGTTTCATACAAAAATGATAGCTACATTTCATGAATACAATGCACAAGATCATAGGTAAACAGGACACTACTATGTATTCTAGGGAGTACTTAAATGGGGTCAAAATTGTAACTATTTTACCATATAAAAAGACTTTTGTGCCTAGGGGAGAAACAGCAACATTCTTAAAAGCAATAAATTTGTTGGTACTTGAGGAACATCTGTTGTAAATTGAAACACATCCATGGTGATGAAAGGTGTCCTAGGAAAATTGATTAAATAGCATCTGGTTCAAACCAAAGCAGATAGAGAATTATGTACAGGTTGCAGAGGACAAGTGTGACAGTTTGTATGGCTACACTTTATGATAGAATTTTGGGAGAATGAATTGAAATACATATAAGTTAGAAGATGGTAGTGAATTTATGACTGAAAGATCCTATGTGGGCAATTCAAGGGCCCACCTTCTACACAGGATGACTTAAATAGGTACTGATACGACCCATAAAGTAAATTATGCATGCTTTACTTTATATTCACACAGCACATACGTAACTTGACTAAGTTCAGGAGAAAGAAAAGAATATATATGAAGAAAATTTCACAAGACTTACTGAGCTCTTAAACTTCTGAATTGCTAAAAGTTTTATTTTGTGGTAATCAATACTCTCATAGTCTGAGAAAGAGATGTAATGTAACATCTCTGCCAATTGACCAAGAAAAAATGTTTCTGGTAGTCACATATGGCTAATGAAGAACTCTGTAGTGACATCTCTCTTCTGTTTCACCTACACAGTCCCACTGATCTTGTCACTGTAAGTTAATAGCAGATCGCTGGCTCTGTTCTCAGTTAATATAAACAGTGAAAACGGTCCAAGAATTACATTTGATTGTTGATTCTTGTGAAACATGTCCAGTAAATGCCTGGCTAGTTGACACATGGAAAACCATTTTGAAACATTTTATGTTTAATAAAACCTAGGAATAGTTTTGCAGATGACTGAAGTGCTGTGCTGAGGCTCAGATACAAAGAAGTGATACAGAAAAGTTCAACCACCTGATACTGCGTCATCGAATTTAAGAATAAAAAGATTAATTTGTTTTTAATTAAAAAATCCAATAAATAACTGTAAATAGCTAAATGAAAACTGAAAATAGATTCAAGTTTACCATATAACTGTCCAATTGACAATGAGGTCATTAGAGATAGACAATAAAAGCACTGTGCATACACAGAAGCTCCATCTGACACCTGTTGGAATAAACAAAGCAGACAAAGCGTAATGCTTACGTGAAGAAGGGCAATGAAACTGTACAGTAAACATGGTAGTTTTTTCACATTTTTAGGAATTAAAGGCATGCCATCAATATTATTTAAAATATGCACATAAGAGGGGGACAAGCAATCACTCACCTAAACATGAAGAGTAGGTACAGTTAATAATCCAGAAATCAGCACCAGTTCCTGAGCATTTGCTTTTTTTTCTACTACAAGTAATAATCTCTTGCTCTCTCTAGCTTATTTAGTTCAAATGATAGTTAATTGAAACCCTCAGCTGCTGGCAGATGTTGTTGATATACCTCCATGAGGACAGCCAAATACGTGTGCCCTGATCGGGACTCGAACCCGGAATCTCCTGCTTACATGGCAGACGCTCTATTCATCTGAGCCACTGAGGACACAGATGAACAGCGTGACTGCAGGGACTTATCCCTTGCACACTTCGCATGAGACCCACATTCCCAACTGTCCACAATCTACATACGTAATGTACCTAATAGATATTTGCCCATGTACTCACTACATGCGCACACTAAGGTGATGATTCCCGTAAGAGTTCGGGCAACCTGTGTGTATTCGCACAGACGAAGCTCAATGGCTGGGTAGCCTTTAACTATTTGTATGAAGATAATAACTGTTCTTGAAAGAACAGATACCATTGATGACCGTGCAGCTTCTCTAGAATAAATGATAATTAATTGAAACCCTCAGCTGCCAACAGGTGTTTTTGATATACCTTTATGCCGGCACCTGAGGGTTACAATTAATTATCATTTATTGTAGAGAAGCTGCATGGTCATCAATGGTATCTGTTCTTTCAAGAACAGTTATTATCTTCATACAAATAGTTAAAGGCTACCCAGCCATTGAGCTTCGTCTGTGCGAATGCACACAGGTTGCCCGAACTCTTTCGAAGCCGGCTGGAGTGGCCGTGCGGTTCAAGGTGCTACAGTCTGGAACCGAGCAACCGTTATGGTCTCAGGTTCGCATCCTGCCTCGGGCATGGATGTATGTGATGTCCTTAGGTTAGTTAGGTTTAATTAGTTCTAAGTTCTAGGCTACTGATTACCTCAGAAGTTAAGTCGCATAGTGCTCAGAGCCATTTGAACCATTTGTTCTTTCGAGAACAGTTACTATCTTCATATATTTATTTAGTTCAGTCTCTTGCATATTCTGTAGCACATGTTGGTGACAGTTCACTGTGATGTGGAACACGTCAGTAGGTTTCTTATTTATAAACAGTTTCCCTATGTATATATGGCTACATTCTGAATGCTTATATGATTAGACTTTCTTATCTTAGTATATAATAAAATTTGACAATTGTAAACCAATCACACAGAGATACTATTTAGTCAGAAAGTTGTCTATGGAGTTATCAAGCACAACTGATTTCAATTTGTCTTTACAACTAACCATATTTGCCAACATCTTTAAATCACATGGGAGGCGGTCAAATATATTTATGGCTCCATATTTTCCTCCTTCCTCTGGAAGGAGGAGGTTACGCTGTCGATGTTGGACTCTCTCTCTCTCTCTCTCTCTCTCTCTCTCTCTCTCACACACACACACACACACACAGCAACATGGATAAGTTTCTGATAGGTGTCTACATGCAGATGCAGAAGTACTGAGATGTGGTTGCATTGCTACGGGGAAGCTCAGTATAGCGTTATCGTGTCTCCCATCCATTACATACAATGAACCCGTACAAAAGGTCCACACGAACCAATTCTTCATCAGTAAACCTGTGCATTTGGCTATGTATCACTGTTCAAGTGCAACTAATACTACCAGAAGAAAACAAACTACAGGCACTACTGTTGTCAATATCAAGCTTCTTGAGCGAATGGAACAAGTTTATTTCCAAACAAAACACCCAATATGTACTGCCGACATTTGGACTGTTGTGCAGATATTTTCAGTGCAATACATATACAAAGATAAATGGGGAAAGAAATTGAATGAAATGAAGTTCATCCTTGATGAGCCATTGGAGGCCCCTGATAACAAAATACTCAGAAAATATCCCTGAACAATCTCCAAAATTGTTTAGCAGAAAGTCTCAGAGAATATTTTTTCCCCCTTCAGTGATGTATTCTGCCTTTAGTTGCTTGTGGTGCACAATGTTTGAAACAGAGGCTAAATATTTGTACACAACAATGGACCTTATCTTGTGAAAAAGTACCATGAACAAAAAACTAACTAGCAACCATTTGTCAAGAGTATTAGGAGACAGTTGTTATAATTTAGTGAAAAATAAAACAGATGGTGATAGCTACTGCATGAAGATGCAACAGTTATCACAGTAGTGAAAGCGTGGAATCAGAACTTTCTAAAAATGTATGGCATGGCAGAATTGGAAGATATAGTTAAAAACTGATTTTAATCTAGAACCATCAGCACGGCAATAAATAAAGCAGGTGAGACTTCAAACAACAAATTACATGACATGCAGATCATTTGTCACCAAAAAAACAAACACTGGCATGTTCATATTGCAGATAATATATCTATTGATTTCTTCAGCATTTAGATAATGAAATAAAGGACATGAAATCATATGTTCGACCACTCCTTCCACACCAAAGAGAAATTTCTCAATGCATAACACAATAGTGTGTGTGTGTGTGTGTGTGTGTGTGTGTGTGTGTGTGTGTGTGTCATTGTAGATGGCTACTGTTCCTGCCTGAAGCTATTACAGCTTCACAGTTGAAAGGCTGCTAGCTGTCAGGTATCTTCTTACACCATCTTGACAACAGTATAGGCTATATGCGAGATGGCCCTTTTGCAACATTCAGAAACTTGGCCACCCCTGCCACAGGCTATCGGCCGGGGTAGGAAAATAATGTATGTTAGGCCTGGCTCCCTGACTACCCATGTTTTAGTTGTTTGTCCATGCTTGTCCCTTGTCCACTTGTGCCTTTGGGTGACCAGCTGTCCAAAGGTGGGCTTTGTTTTGTTTTGTTCTGTTTTAGGACGCAAAAACAATTAAGGTCATATGCACCATGTCAGAACCTTAGAACAGTAACACGGAAAGGTAGTTAAAAATGACAATAAGTACGCCAAATCAATGGGAGAAAAGAGAGCTAAGAACAAGGACTTCCTCTTGGAGAAAGGTTCATAAAAATACACTGCAGCCACAATAGAAGTTCTGAACTAAAGATTAAATGCCCCTCGCCATATTGCAAAACGCGGGTGACAGCCCACACGTCATTTGCTAAAATGGCTCATAACTCAGACAACAAATATACATTACAATGTAAGTGGTTAAAAAAAGGTATTCAGTCATAGAATGGCAAACTGTCAAAGGTTGATGGCAATGAGCACAATGTGGTGGGGGATCACCAATTAGCAAATGGTAACGGCTAAAATGACAGTGCCCAATATGCAACCTAGTTGAAATGACCTCCTTGCAGTGATACGGCTGAGAGGAGATTAGCCAGGCCGCTGAGAGAGGTTTAATTCCCTAGAGCTTGTTCCCATGAGGGGAGGACCAGCGGTGATGCCATCACCTGCTGACAGGCAGCAACACAGAGATCACAAGAGGGAATGGAAGAGCTAGAGGGACAAGGTAAGAGGACTGCAGCCTTTACAGCAGTGTCAGCAGCTCGTTTCCCATCAGACCGATGTGACCAGGAACCCCATAAACATCACAGTGGCTCCTTCAAGACTGATGAAGTGGAAGCTTTCTTGGACCCTTTCCATTAAGGGAAGGGCAGTGTGTAGCACACAGAGGCTCTGAAGGGCACTGAGAGAGTTGGAGTAGAAGACACAATTGAAAAGCATGTGTTGCCGGGTGTACGGTAGGCTCTGATATAGGGCAAAGAGCTTTGTTGTAAATACTTAACAGAGTTCTGCAAACTGATGCTGGAAATGGTCGGGGTCAATGATGAAGGCATACCTGACACCACTGTGAATCCGAGAGTCATCAGTGTACAAAAAAATACTATCGCTAAGTTCCATGTGAAGGTTGAGAAACTTACACCAATAGATAGAATCTGGAGTAGTTTCCTTAGGAAGTTAAATAAGTCCAAGATGAACAGGGAGCACCACATGAAACTAAGGTGGTGAATGATTTACACCCAGGGAAGTGGCAGGTAGTTACACTGCCAGAGCAATAGCTGAAAGTGAAAACCAGGAGGTTACAGAGAAGAGAGACGTGCCACATACTGGCAGTCAAAGGAGTCATTGAAGAAGGAGGCATAGGATGGGTGACCAGGCATGGCAGACAAACGGCATACATATCTACTGAGGAGAACATCACGCCGGTATGACAGCAGTGTAGTGCATGCAAAATGCCATGGCCACTAGAGGCACAGCCAGCTGGGCAAATGTAGGAGAGCGACAGTAGGGGAAATATCAAGTGGCGTTCTAAACTGAAGCCTATGCACATATTTTTTGTAAATATTGAGTGGGGCCCCTCCTCACCGACATTTGAATGGTGACCATTCAAAAAGATCTACTGTCCCCTCTGCTTTTGTTAGTATCTAAAAATAATCTTTTTCAGAAAATCTCATTTTGATATCTGAAACTGCTTATAAAATATGAGGAATGTTGTGGATATTTCACTCTGACTTTATTGCTGGCGTGACGTGATCGCAAATAAGTGTGCCACAACACAGCAATTTTCTTGAGATTGGTGTCAGATAGCTACCTCTACCCAAGTCTAAAGAAAAATTCAATATGTTAGCTAAATTTCATAAGCAACAACATATCATGTAATATGCACCAAACACAAAATCATAGTGACCTCTGATTTTAATTGCACACTTTTCTGAGTTTCACACAGTGTCTTACTTTCACATAATCACGATAACCATGATCATTAATGAAATGATGGGCACATCATAATGAACTTGACATGTAAAGCTATAAGTAAAGCAAAAATGTTTTTTTTTTTTTTTTTCCCCCCCGGATAGTTTCTGTAAAATCATTTGAGAAAGATTGCAGAGTGTGCGCCTTGATTCTGTCACTGGATGAAAGGTGGAAAACATGTATCAGCCTCCCTTTCTGAACAAACGAGTGAGCTCGCCCAGCGGTTTGGACAAAAACTGGTCACTGTGCATCAGCCACCACATCCTGCATGAGCTATAGTTTGGCAGCTTCTGCACAGAGACTCTCAACTGGGCTAGTGTAAAAGGCACCAGTGGCCAAACAGATTCCACGATGGTGGATTGAACTTCGAAGGCTTAAGATGGACGGATATGCACAAACATCTATAGTCTAGTTTTGAACGGATAAGGGATCAACACAAATAGATGAAGGTGGTCCGATCCACTCCCAAGGAAGTACCGCTTAGGACACGCAGGACACTGGGGGACTGTGCGGCGGGCGGCGAAGGAATACACTTGGGAGAACCAAGAAAGTTTTCTATCAAGCAGGAGCCCTAGGAATCTCATAGTTTCAGCAAATGGAAGAGCAAGAGGCTCCATTGTGCCAACAGAAATTCGTTTCATCAGTGGAAAAGTGAAAGTCATTGTTGATGTTCCACAAGTAAGGACGATACAGACATTGCTGAAGATGCCACTCAAGGAGACAAATACATGGAGAACTGCAATACATCACAAAATCGCTGACGAAAAAAGGAGCCGAAGATGCCTGGTGGGAGACAGGCCTAATAGGGTTAATGCCTATAGCAAAGAGGACGATACTCAAGATGGAGCCCTGAGGCACCCCATTTTCCTGGGTAAAGGTGTCTGGCATTCAGAACTCACATAGCCCCTGAAAACTCTGTCTTTTAAAAATTTCTGAAGGAAACGGGGTAGGTGACTCGGAAGCCCCATGTGTATAGAGTACGGAGGATAGCAGTCCTTCAGCACGTGCCATAGGCTTTCTGCAAATCAAAAAACACAGCCACAGTCTGGTATTTCCACAGAAAACCATTTGTGACATGGGTTGACAAAGTGATGAGATCGTCAACTGCAGAATGGCGAGCTCGGAATCCACCTTGTGCAGTGGTTCGTAAATTGTGAGCCTCCAGCCACAATACCAGATGCGCATAAATCATATGTTCCATCACCTTGCAAATGCAGCTGCGGAGAGAAATGGGGCACTAACTAGAGGGAAGGTGTTTGTTTTTACCAGGCTTAGGTATGGGTTTGACAGTAGCTTCATGCCAGCGTCTGAGAAACACGGCATCTGCCCAGATGCGATTGTATGCACTCACAAGAGACAGGTGCTGCAACATCTGAATGTGGACATAGTCTGGCCCTGGGGCAGATGATCAGGATGAAGTGAGAGCATGATCTAGCTCTCTCATAGGACATGGCAGCATTGTAGCATTCACTATTCTGAGAGGAGAAGGATAACACCTGACCCTCTTCCATTCATTTATGATGGAGGAAGGCAGGGTAATAAAGGGTAGGACTAGAAACTCCACAAAATAGTGGTCTAAGGTGTTGGAGATAGCAATGGGGTCCACTACAGTCAGGCTGGAAATTTGGGAATGGACTTGGTCCCAGAGAGTCGCCAGAGGTTGGCCCACATGACAGAAAAGGGAGAGGAACTGTTAAAAGAAATGGTGAGTGAAATCCAGCTAGCTTTTTTGCTATCCCAAAGTATGCAATGACACTGCACATGCAACTATTTATAGCGAGTGCGATTCGCAATCCTAGGGTGGCGGTTAAAAATGCAGAAAGCACATCTCCGTGGGCGAATTGCATTGTGGCACACCTCAGTCCACCAAAGGACTGGGACATGATGTGGTAAAGATGAAGTGCGAGGAATGAAATATTCTGCGCCACTGGGATAATGTTTGTAAGGTATTCTACCTGGTCATCACAACTGAGGAGAAATGTTGCTAGGCAGAGATTGTCAGGGAGAAGTACAGTCTTCAGTCAGCCTTAGAAAGCTGTCACTTGGGTTTACACATAAGTGGGGTACAAGTCAGCAAATGGATAGCACACAGGAAATGGTTGCTAGTATAAGTGTCAGAGAGAATTGACCACTTGAGACAATGGGTACGTGGGGCAGTGCAAAACGAGAGGTCCAAATGGGAAAGGTGAGCCTGAAAGGAAAGTGGATGCTCCAGTGTTAAGACAGATAAGCTTGAGTTGATTGAGAAGGTCAGCGAAGAGGGCACCTCTTGGACAGGTTCTGCAAGAGCCCCAGACGTGATGACGTGTATTAAAGTCACCAAGCAGCAGAAAGGGGTGAGGGAGTCAAACAGAACAGTGAAGGGATGATAGCAAGAGAAAACATGAAGCGAAGACCCTGCAGGTGGGCACCAGAACTGGAGCACTCATCATCAGTGCTCTGGCTGGTTTGACGTGACTCGCCACAACTTCCTCTCCTGTGGTGACCTCTTCATCACAGAGCAGCTCTTACACTCAACATCCTCAAATGTTTGTTGAATATATATTCCAATCTCTGTCTTCCCCTACACTTTCATCTTCTACAGGTCCCTAAAGTACCATGGAAGTTAATTCTGGTTGTCTTAACATAAGCCTTTATCATCCTGTCCCTTTTTCTTGTCAATGTGTTCCATATACGAAGGTTCACTGAAAAGTAATGCATCCACCTTCGCAACTCTTCAGCAGTTCGCAGCATTGGTACATGGCAGGTACTGGCTTGTTCCGTAGCCTCTTCTCAACAGCTCCAGTTGGTGAGAAGGCTTAGCATTGGGCGGTTGTATTGTTACAGTGTAAACTATGGAACCCTGCGCAGACGGTCGGTCAATGAGATTTAAGCAATGTGCACTCACTGAATTCTTGACAGCAGAAGGTGTCGCCCCAGAGGAGATTCATCAGAGAATGATGGAAATGTATGATGATTGTGTTGACGTGAGTCCTGTGCGTCATTGGACAAGTAAGTTTAAAGATGTTGAGATGTGAGTATCTGCCCTGTGTGACAAACAAAGAATTGGATGTCCTGTGACAGCAACCACCGAGTTCCACAAACAAAATGTTAGACTGATTCACGACGATTGTCGTATCACTCAGAGAGAAACTGCAAACACAATAGGCATTTCACAAGAACGTGTGGGTCACTTTATTGCTTTGCTTGGCTATCTGAAGATCTGTGCAAGATGAGTATCCCGGATGCTGACTGCCGAGATGAAAGCGCACAGACTTGAAATTTGACAGGAACTCCTCTCGTGTTACAAGAATGAAGGTGACGCCTTTCTCCATTCAATCGTGACAGGAGATGAAAGGTGGGTACACCATCACAACCCAGAGACAAAACGTCAGTCTACGGAATATCGACACAAAGACTCGCCCCGGAAAAAGAAATTCAAGACGCAACCCTCAGCTGGAAAAATCATGCACACAGAGTTCTGGGACACAGAGGGTGTTATCCATGTTGTTTTCGTTGATCATGGAACAACAATAAATTCAGAGTGTTACATCACAATGCTGCGAACTCTAAAACAACAGCTAACTAGGGTACGATAGGGAAATGTTTTGCTGCAGCATGACAATGCCAAACCACACACTTCGCGTGCCACCACAGCAGAACTTCAGAGACTGAATCTCACCACCGTATGGCATCCTCCATACAGTCTAGATTTAGCACCAAAATGACTTCCATTTGTTCCCGATAATGAAACACCATCTGCAGGGACATCATTATGCTTTTAATGTAGATGTTGAGTGAACTGTGAGACTGTGGTTGAAGAAAAAGTGTCGACTTCTTCCATGACAGCTTTAGAAAACTTGTTCATTGTTGGCAGAAATGTACCCAATAGGCAGGTGATTATGTAGAAAAGTGAATATTGGTACTCAAAGATCACATTCTAAGGATTATTTCTGCATTTGATTTATTAAAATATTCCCATCCAAACTCAATTAAAGAAGGGGGAGGCATTACTTTTCATTCTTTCCTTGCCAATTTCGTGGAGAAAGTCTTCTTTCTTATCAGTCTACCTAGTTTTCAACACCCTTCTATAGCACAAATGCTTGGGTTCTCATCTTTTATAGTTTTCCCATAGTCCATTATTTCCTTCCGCACAATCTTGTGTTCCAGATAAATTCCCTCAGAAATTCCTTCCTCAAATTAAGGCCAACTTTTGAAATTAGTAGACTTCTCTTGGCCATGAAAGCCTTCTTTGTTTCTGCTAGTCTGCATTTTATGTCCTCCTTGCTTTGCCTATTATGCAGTGCATTGCTTCGAAAGGGCACATTCACATCATTTGATTTACTTTGTGGTCTCCAATTTTGATGGCAAGCTTCTAATTAATTATAGTATATTTTACGGAAGTGGTGCCTCACAGTACAGTGGTTCTTACCCACTCTCAGTTAATTTAGTAATTAGGGTGAGGTAAGGAGTGCTCCTACTGTGACACATTATGGTGTCAGACATGCTAACAGCACAAATTGTTCCTCGTGAAGTATTGCATGTGGATAGCTACACTGACCAACTCAGAAAGAGAAGATCCAGCACACCTGCAGGTTTCCTAAATCACCATTAAGAGGTTTGCTTACTTCACATCTTGTAAAGCTGTCTCGATGTCTCAAATGGTCTTTCTCTAATCCAAAAGTCTTGGGTCCATACAAGCATACAGTTGACTCTAAACAATGGAGTGGCACATTAGAAAATCTCAACATTACTTTAATGAAAGTCCCGAAATAATGGGATGCAACTTTTATTGCTAATAGAAAAATCCAGGGGGGGGAAAAACAATCTTTAGAGCCAGTCTAATGGTAAAATTTGAATCTAAGCTCACAGATTCTAGTCATAACATATCAAGCACCATTTCAAATTCATAAAATATCTCAACATGAATTTAATAACAGTCTGAAATTGTACACTCATGAATTCGTTTGTAAACATTTCCTGAGGCACTTTTAACTTACTAAATCACTTTTAATCAAAAATCATATTCAGTTCACTGCCATTGCATACTGCCTCTCCAAATATTAGTACAAGAATGCCTAGTAAGCATTTCCCAAAGCTGACTAATAGTTGAACAATATAAAAATATTCCCTCACAGTAAGTACAAGTTGTCAGCATGAACACAACTCAAAGACTGTCTAGTAAGCTAGCACAGTGTTCCGTGCCAGCCAGCACAGGGTGAGTTCCTGATGGGCCAGTTTAGTTAAATGGTTCAAATGGCTCTGAGCACTATGGGACTTAACATCTGAGGCCATCAGTCGCCTAGAACTTATTACTACTCAAACCTAACTAACCTAAGGACATCACACACATCCATGCCCAAGGCAGGATTCGAACCTGTGACCGTAGCGGTCGTGCGGTTCCAGACTGAAGTGCTTAGAACTGCTCGACCCCACTTTAGTTATCCAATGACTGACAATCTTAAATAAAATTCTAATTAAAATGTGAGCTTGATTTTGAAGATACTGAAATCATGGTTAAGTAGCTGTCAGTGCGAATAATGAAGGCAGTCTAGTTGGAGTCGTATACAAACATTTAAATAGTTAATATTAATATTTGCCACTAAGGTTTGCAGTGTCCTCCATATGCTCCAGTATGACAAGGATCCTGCTCGCATCTCCTTGTTAATGCTCTGTGCCCATCTGTTGTTTTATGGGAAGGAGGGATTTCTATGAGTCCTAATTGCTTACTGGCATATAGCAGCATAAGCCTTTGCATGATGAAATCTAATAAAATGTGTGTTGGCATGGGGCATAAATGCCACAGCAGCTCTTCTCATTCTGTTATTCCTTAATACTTTTCTCTCCTGTTTACTATCAATCCATATTCTGTGCTCAATCGACTGTTCATTCCATTCACTACATACTAAAATTCTTCCTTGTTTTTGTTGAGGATAGCAATGTCATCAGCAAATCTTATCCTTGATATTCTTTATTCCTGAAATTTAATCCGATTCTTGAACCTATTTGTTATTGCTTCTTCGATGTACGGGTTGAGCAGTAGTGGAGAAAGACTGCATTCGTATCTTATACCCTTTTTAATTCTAGCACTTCATTCTTAATCTTCCATTCTTACTGTTTCTTCTTGGTTCTTATACATACAGTATATTATCCATTTCCCCCTATAGTTTAAACCTTTTCTTCAGACATCTTGTCTCATTTTACACTGTAGAGCACTCATTCTAGGTTAACAAATCTTATGGAGGTATCTTGATTTTTTTTCTCTTAGTTTCATTATCAAATGCAACATTATAATTGTTTCTCTGGTGCCTTTACCTTCCCTACAGCCAAACTGATCACCATATGGGAAATCCTCAACCTTCTTTTCCATGATTCTGTATATTACTCTCATCTAGAACTTGGATGCGTTAGCCGTTAAGTCAACTATCAATAATTCTTGCACTTATTTTCCTTTACCAACTTTGGAATTGTGTCACTCATATTTTTCTGAAACTCATGATCTCCAGTCTCATAGATTTTACACATCAGCTCGAATACCCATTTGGTTACTATTTTCTCCAATGATTCTAGAAATTAAGAAGGAATGTTCTCTATGTCTTCTGCCTATTTTGGTATCAAGCCTTTCAAAGCTATATTAAACTCTGACCCTAATAACTGGATCCCCTATGTCTTCCAAATCAACTACCATTCCTTCTTTCACCACATCGGCAGACAGTTACTTCCCATCATACAGACCTTCAATGTATTCCTGCCACCTATTGTTTTCTCCTCTATGTTTAACATTGCAATACCTCCTGAACTTTCAATGTTGGCACTTTTAATTTAATTTCATCTAAGCTGGTTTTGATTTTTCTATGTGCTGAATATGTCCTTCCAACAGCTATTTCTTTTGCAATTGTTTCACATTTTTTTGGCAGCCATTTCACTTTATCTTTCCTGCACTTCCTCTTCATTTCATTACTAAGGGTTTATACTGCTGCATTACTGTCTTTTTTTCTGAGCACTTTTGTATTCTATTCTTTTGTCAATCAGTTGAAGTATTTCTTCTGTTACCCAGTGTCAGTTTGAGAACATTTTTGGACACATGTGAGCTATCATTTGATGCTCCCCTTTCCGCCCTATTCCCCTGAACCCTTTCACATGTGTAGGTTTTTGCTACTAACTGTGATACACAGTGAAAACAAATCTTGCACTTGGACACCCATGGTGCCCCTTTCAGCTTGGTAGTTCAACTGGCTACTACTAATTGTGAAATGACATGCACAGAAGTCTTACAGCTGAGGTGCCTCTGGTGCCCCTCTCAACTTGGTGCCCCAGTGGCAGCTTGTGTTGCTCGGATCTTAAACCAGACCTGCTGTTATTCAATTTTTCATCGCCGTCAACTTTCCTGTACCCACAACTGTTCATCAAAATTCCGTGATCGCCGTTTTTAGAAATGACCATTCCTCTTCCATTTAACTGTTTATTGCAACACTCCTTATCACAACATCTACAGCCTGCAAGAACATCAAACAAATATTGTCATTCATCAGTATTTCAGTATCTCACTTCTTGCCTTGTTTTTTTTTCCCCCCCTGACAACTCTCTGCAACTTCAGCCTACTGTTCATCATTACTAAACTGTGGCCTTCGTATGTCTTACAACCCACTACCTAATTTCCCAATCTCTATCTCATCATGATGTAATCCTGCTGGTATTTTCCATGCCTTTTCCAAGCATAATTCCTCCTCTTGTGTTTTTTGCATATTGTATTCACTACTGCTGGCTGAAATTTATTACAGAAGTTAATTATTTTTTCACCTTTCTCACATTTCTTACTGCTGAGTCCATATTCTCCCATAACACAAATTTCAGTTTCTTCCCTTACTACACTGTTCCAATCTCCCTTAAGTACCCTTTATGTACTGAGTTGCCCATTCAATACCCTCATGTACTCTCTCTATATCTCCATCTTCTGCTTGTGATGTCGGACTGTATATCCTGAATTATTATCGACTTTTACATATTAATGGCCTGGCTGACAATATCAATAGAAGCCTCACATTTTTTGCAGATGATGCAGGCATCTATAATTAAGTACTATCTGAAAAGGTGCACAAAAATCAAATCAGATATTGATAAGATGTCAAACTAGTACAATGACTCGTGTATCTTGCTTTAAATGTTCAAGAGATGTAGTACTATGCACTTAACAAAACACTGAAATGTAATATTCTATTATTACATTGATGAGTTAGAACTGGAGACAGCAGAATCTTGCCAATAACTGGGAGTAACAATTTGTTGTGATATGAAATGGAATGGAATGATCACATATGGTCAGTTATAAGAAAGACAGGTGGCAGACTTTGGTTCATTGGCAGGATACTGGACAAATAAAGGGTGATATGCAAATATTGTGATATGTTATTCTGCAAGTAAAACTGAAGAAAAAAGTTCCTATAAACATAAGTCTGCAAATGTTTAGTTATGGAGTTACGGCTAATAAAAGATTTTGCCTGAAACTTAGCAACGTCACCAATACGAAGCCATCGCAACACTGTACGAGGTTAAAGTAATGCATGATTTCCATTTATTTCATTGTTATTGGTCTGGTGAATCTAATGAAGCATGTCTCAGATGTGAAGCAAAGAAGTAATTTCAGAAAATGTTTAATTTATTAACTACTTGGACCAATTAGATTTTTTAAATTCCAGGCAATTGCACAAAGTTTTCAACAGAAGTTGTAGAGAATTGAATTTCTCCCAGCTGAGAAAGAAACTGTGGGAAATATTCACAAACACTTCATCAAAGCTGACAGATGTGCAGTTAGTTGATGGGTACAGAGGGTGGTTTGGCGGAGCTCCATAATTTGCAGCGGTCGGTGAGACCATCCACAGCTGTCACACCTGACATGTTGTAATGGGCTGATGTTGTCACTTACCTTTAAAGGGTGCCATTTGTGGAAGACATTTTGAGGACAATGAGGAGGTGATTCACACAGTCTGCCACCACAACACTGACTGGTACTGACAGAGTATACACGCCTTTGTTTTGTGTTGGAGGAAGTCACAGAATGGAATGGAGATTACGTGGAAAAAATAGGGTATGTAGAAAAACACCATTCTTTTGTGTGTAATTCTCATTATTTTCCATAAAGAATTGTTGAATAAAAAAATGTGGTGCACTACTTTCTGGGCAACCCTTGTATATTACAACTATAAATAATAATGTTACCATATTTAAGCAAACTATTGGTGGATTAAAGAAAAAAGTAGATTCTCAGAAAAGTAAAGTAAAAAATAATGTTACCATTTTTCACCAAACTATTCTGGGATTGAAGAATAAAGTATATGAGCTCCTGGTTTGTTTTGATGACATTGAATCTAATAATATAATAGATATACTATGCCTGTCTGAGCATCACATTGTGTCTTATATGGAAAAGGTAAATATCAGTGGTTATAAACTAGCTGCATATATGAGTAGAGAGAATAAGGCGGGAGGAGGAGTTGCCACATATGTCAAAAGTTATCACTGTGTAGAAAGCTCACATACAAAAAAGTTTTGTCTAGAGCAACATATAGAAGCATGTGCCTGTCAACTTAAACTGAAGGAGGGCACTTTTATAATTGTAACAGTGTATAGGTCCCCTTAAGGAAACTTTCATTTATTCCTGGAAAACTTGGATGCCTTGTTGTGATATCTGTCAGATAGGGGAAAGCAAATTATTATTTGTGGGGACTTCAATGTTGATTCATTGAAAGAGTGTAAGAGGAGGAATGACCTGGGAGTCTTGCTCGGTTCTTTCAATTTGACATCTGTCATTAATTTTCCTACTCGGGTAATAAATGACAGCAGCACATTGATAGATAACACTTTTATAGACCAAGATGGGTTTAAAAACATAAATTCTTGTCCTGTTGAGAATGGGCTTTCTGATCAAGATATTCAGCTAGTTACAGTATATGACATAGCTCCATTCAGTAATTCAAAACTACCCTCCAAAGTTGTACATTCAATTAATGACTCAACAATTAGAAACTTCAGAAAAATCTTCAGCAGTTAGACTGGGATGAGGTGTACAAGGGACCTGATGCTAATTTAAAATATAACTTATTTCATGATACACTTGTAAGAGAATTTGAAAACTGTTTCACCAAGAAAGTAGTTACATCTAATAATAAGAAACTATGCAAAAAACCTTGGCTTACTAAAGGAATAAAAATATCTTGTAAACACAAAAGGGAACTGTATCCAACAACAAGAAAGAGTAATGACCCAGAAACAGCCAAATATTATAAAAACTACTGTGCTACATTAAGAAAGGTTATTAAAAAGTCAAGAAGCATGTGCATCATGTCTGAGATTAATACCTCTGATAACAAAATCAAAACAATTTGGAATATTATTACAAGGGAGACAGGACAACCCAGAGTACAGGATGACAGCATCACCATCAAAGCAAATGGAAACTTGATAAACAACAAGCCGGAAGTCGAAAACATTTTGAATAATCATTTTCTAAATGTTGTAGAGAAAATAGGATCTAAATGTTCATTAGAAGAAGCAAGGCAGTTAATGGAAGAGGCCTTACCCACACCATTTGATACAATTGAAATTCCACCCACCTCTCCATCTGAAATTAGGAAGATAACAAACTCTCTCAAGAATAAAAGCTCACATGGGATTGATGGCATTTCCAGCAGGATAATAAAAGCTTGTTCCCAAGAAATAAGTGGAATTCTTAGCCACATATGTAATAGCTCTCTGAAGCAGGTTATTTTCCCAGATAGACTGAAGTATGCCATTGTTATACCACTGCATAAAAAAGGGTGTACGTCTGATGTCAACAACTACTGCCCAATCTCTCTTCTGACTGCCTTATCCAAAATTCTTGAAAAAGTAATGTATTGTAGAGTAGCTTCACATCTTTGTAAAAATAAAGTTTTAACAAAATGCCAGTTTGGTTTCCAGAAGGGTTTTTCAAGGAAAATGCTATATATACTTTCACGAATGATATATTAAATGCTCTGAGTAACCGGAAGTCACCCATTAGGACTTTTTTGTGATCTATCAAAGGCTTTTGATTGTGTAAATCATGGAATACTTCTAGATAAGCTCAAGTATTGTGGTATGAATGGGACAGTGCTCAAATGGTTTAAATTATACCTAACTGGAAGATTGCAGAAAGTTGAAATAAACAGTTCACATAATATGCAAAAAACTGGTGATTTCTCAAACTGGGTAACAATCAAGAATGGGGTGCCGCAAGGTTCGGTCTTGGGTCCTCTGCTGTTCTTAATATACACTAATGACTTGTCATTCTATATTCACGAAGATGCAAAGCTGGTACTTTTTACCGATGATACAAGTATAGCTATCACACCTGACAAACAAGAATTAACTGGTGAAATTGTAAATGATGTTTTTCAGAAAATCATTAAGTGGTTCTCTGCAAATGGGCTCTCATTAAACATTGACAAAACACAGTATATACAGTTCCACACAGTAAATGGAATGACCCCATTAATAAATATAGACTTTGATCAGAAATCGGAAGCTAAGATAGAATATTCAAAATTTCTAGGTGTATGCATTGATGAGGGGTTGAACTGGAAAAAACACACTGAGGATGTGCTGAAATGTTTGAGTTCAGCTACTTATGCTATTAGGGTCACTGCAAATTTTGGCGATATACATGTGAGTAAATTAGCTTACCATGCCTATTTTCATTCTCTGCTTTTGTATGGCATCATATTCTGGGTTAACTCATCATTGAGTAAAAGAGTGTTCATTGCACAAAAGCGTGTAATCAGAATAATTGCTGGAGCTCATCCAAGATCACCCTGCAGACACTTATTTAAAGAGCTAGAAATGTTCACTGTAGCCTCACAATATATATATTCACTTATGAAATTTGTTATTAACAATCTAAATAAATTCAAAAGTAATAGCAGTGTACATGGCTACAACACTAGGAGAAAGAATGATCTTCACTACTCAAGGTTAAATCTAACTTTGGCTCAGAAGGGGGTAAATTATGCTGCCACAAAAGTCTTTGGTCACTTACCTAATAGCATTAAAAGTCTGACAGATAGCCATATAGCATTTAAAAGGAAATTAAAAGAATTAATGGCAACTCCTTCTACTCATTAGATGAATTTTTGGATATAGTAAGTGGGTAATTTTCAAACCTCCAAAAATTATTCAGTGTCATGTAATATTTTGTCTAATGTAATATCTTGTATAGACACCTTTTATTAACCTGACACATTCCACATCATTACGAAATATCGTATTCACGATCTATGGAACAAATACTAATCTAATCTAATCTAATCTACTGTAAACAGCCACTTTCCATATCCTGGCAAAAATCACAACTATGGGCCATGGAAAAGGCAAGTAACTAATTCATTAAGTAACATTTTATTTGGTACTTATGGCCCTTGTCTTATTCTTTCTTTAAGCATTTAATACATGCTTGAATGGCTGTCAGGCACAAGGTCATATATAGTTGTTGTAGCTTCATAATATTTCCAAACACACACGTGATTTTCTTGTTTATAAAACATTTTATTTCCATTGGAAATAATGATACTAAATCACAATTGTTGTTAACACTGTATGAAATAATGTACCTATATGAAAGTTATAAGCACCAATCAGCAGGCAGCCTGTACCCAACTAAGCGGTGTTTTTTTAAAAGTAAGTAGCATTTTGAAATTTAAAAAAAAGTGCTAAGATATCTCAATAATTTTATTTTTACATGAAAGCCTGTACCTTAATCTACTTTTCTACATAATTTCCGTCAATATTGAGGCA
This sequence comes from Schistocerca gregaria, assembly GCF_023897955.1. NCBI lineage: Eukaryota > Metazoa > Arthropoda > Insecta > Orthoptera > Acrididae > Schistocerca > Schistocerca gregaria. The sequence continues at coordinate 99,230,139 of NC_064923.1, read as the reverse complement.
CTTGTCATAATGTTGTATCAGTTTTTGAATACTCTCCACATAGAAGTCTGCCGCCTGACTTGTTAAACACTGCATCACCACTGTTTTGACTTCGTCATCATCTTGAAGATGCTGACCGCCCAGGTGTTTCTTCAAGTGCAGGAACAGATGGTAGTCACTGGGCAAAAGATCGGGGCTGTACAGAGGATGATCTAGAATTTCCCAACAAAAAGATGTGATGAGATCTTTGGTCTGATTTGCCACGTTCGGACGGGCGTTGTCTTGCAGCAAAACAATGCCCTTGCTCAACTTCCATGGACTGTTGCTTTGATTCTGGTGTGACGTAGGCCACCCATGTTTCATCACCCATAATAATTTGGCTTAAGAAATCATCACCGTCATTATGGTACCACTCAAGGAAAGTCAATGCACTGTCTAAACATTTGGTTTTGTGCACATCCGTCAACATTTTTGGTACCCAACGTGTGCACAATTTTTGGTAATTCAAGTGCTCGGTCATAATGCCATACAAAACACTATGAGAAACATTAAGAAAGTCATCCCGCAAGGAGGAAATCGTAAAGCGTCTGTTTTCTCTCACCTTATTGTCCACTTCCTGCACCAAACTTTCATTAATGACCGAAGGACGACCACTCCATTGTTCATCATGCAGATTTGTGCAGCCATCTTTAAATGCTCTCACCCACTTTCTTACCTTTCCATCAGTCATAATGCTTTCTCTGTATACTGCACAGATCTCATGATGAATATCGAATGATTTTAGGCCTTTAGCACTATGAAATCTTATACAGCCCGTACTTCACAGTCAGCGGGAGTCACGTTTATTGAAGGCATCTTAAACACTCAGTACACAACGTAAACAAGGAAGAATCAGACTGTAATGGCATCAGTGCATAGATTAAGGTACAGGCTTTCATGCAAAAATAAAATTATTGAAATATCTTAACACATCTTCTTTTAATTTCAAAACGGTACTTACTTAAAAAGAAACACACCTCGTATTTCAGGGTGGCTGACACTCATGTTTGACATTATATTATCAGTCAAATCATGTATGAACCAAACAAACACACACACACACACACACACACACACACACACACACACACACACACACACACACATATATATATATATATATATATATATATATATATATATACACACACACTGAAACACCAAAGTAACTGGTATAGGCATGCATACTCAAATACAGAGATATGTAAACAGGCAGAACACAGCACTGCAGTCAGCAATGCCTTTATACGACAACAAGTGTCTGGTGTAGATGTTAGATCAGTTATTACTGCTATGATGGCAGGTTACCAAGATTTAAGTGAGTTTGAATGTGGTGTTATGGTTGGCGCTTGAGCCATGGGACACAGCATCTCTGAGGTAGCGATGAAGTGGGGATTTTTCCTGTACAACCATTTCACGAGTGTACCATGAATATCAGGGATCCAGTAAAACATTAAATCTCCAACATCGCTGTGACAGGAAAGAGATCCTGCAAAAATGGGACCAATGACAACTGAAGAGAATCATTCAATGTGACAGAAGTGCAACTCTTCAGCAAATTGCTGCAGATTTCAATGCTGGGCCATCAACAAGTGTCAGTGTGCAAACCATTCAATTAAACATCATTGATATGGGCTTTTGGAGCCGAAGGCCCACTCATGTACCCTTGATGACTGCATGACACAAAGCTTTACACCTTGCCTGGGTCCATCAACACCGACATTGGACTGTTGATGACTGGAAACATGACGCCTGGTCGGATGAGTCTTCGTTTAAAAATGTATCGAGTGGATGTGTATGGGTATAGAGACAAACTCATGAATCCATGGACCCTGCACGTCAGCAGGGGACTGTTCAAGCTCTAGAGGTTCTACAATGGTGTGGGGCATGTGCATTTGGAGTCATATCGGACTCCTAATATGTCGAAATATGACTCTGACAGATGACATGTACTTGAGCATCCTGTTTGATCACTTGCATCCATTCATATCAGTTGTGCATTCTGATGGACTTGGGAATTCCAGCAGGACAATGGGACACCCCACACATCCAGAGTTGCTACAAAGTGGCTCCAGGAACACTCTTCTGAGTTTAAACACTTCTGCTGCTGGTAAACTCCCCAGACATGAACAATATTTAGCATATCTGGGATACCTTGCAACATGCTGCTCAGAAGAGATCTCCACTCCCTTGTCCTCTTATGGATTTATGGACAGCCCTCCAAGATTCATAGTGTCAGTTCCCTCCAGCACAACTTCAGACATTAGTCGAGTCCATGCCATGTCGTGTTGCAGCACTTCTGTGTGCTCATGGAGGCCCTACATGATATTAGGCAGATGTACCAGTTTACTTGGCTCTTAAGTGTATGATAACAAATGTTATCTGCACAAGCATGTAGAGCCCTGAAAATGTTTTAAGATGTACAACAGTGATACAATGAAGCAGTGGTCAAGTTATATGAGGTTACATGTATGTTTAATTTGAAGATAAATACTTTAGGAGTTAAGGAGACTACTCACTAAAACACACACACACAAACCACTTGTGCACGTATATTGTGTCTGCAGGCCACAGAATGCCGGGATTGCAGTTCAGCAGGTGAACTTGGGTGGGGCTTGCGTCAATTGGGATGGGCAGAGGGAGAAAGGGATGGGAAGTAAAAGTAAAGTTTGGGTAAGGTGAATTTAATGGCTGGGAGGAAAGCAGAGGCAGCAGTTGTGTGGGACAGGAATGCCTGAGAGAAGGATGGCAGGTGGACAGGTTGACAAGTGGCACACAGATACCAGAGCAATTGAGGTGTGGCCCATGATGAAGATCACATGGATTGGGAGGGTGTGACAGAACAGAGCAAGGGGGAACTGTTGTGAAGTGGGTGAGAGGATAGCGAGATAGCGAAGAGTGTGGCCAGGAGGATTTTGGGCGCTAAGACTGTGTTGCAAGGATAACTCCCATCTACATAGCTCAGAAAAGATGATGCTGGGGGGAAGGATCCAGATACCACAGGTTGTGAAGCAGCTATTAAACTCAAGCTTGTGCTCAGCAGTGTGTCATGCAACTGGGTGCTTGACTTGGTTCTCGGACATAGTTTAGAGTGGCCATTCATTCTGGTGGACAGCTGGTTGATGGTTGTGCTCAGATAAAATGCTGTGCAGTAATTGTAGCAGACATGGCATATGGCATGACTGCCTTCACAGCTGGTCTTGCTTCTGATGAAACAGGCTAAGTCTCTGACAAGACTGGAGTAGGATGCGATGGGTGATAGAACTGGGCAGCTCTTACACCTGGGTCTTCTGCAGGGATATGACACCTGGACAAGGAGTTGGCAGTACAAGTGACACCAGGATGTCACTTCGGTCAGACAAGCGATGCAATACCACTTCAGGAGGGGGTGTCTATCTCTGGGCACAACAATAGATAATCAGAGACCTGGTGAAGGATGTGGTTCATTTGCTACAGTCCATGGTGCTATTGCATAATGCTCTTTTGAAGCTGATTCTTGTGAGTGGCGGGAGTATCAGAGTTCTGTGAGGATACAGCATGTGAAATCAGTTTGCGGACCAGGTCTGTCTGTGAAGGCCTTGGTGAGGCTTCAGCATAACAGACAAATGAATTATTGCCACTGCAGATGCACCATCCACAGGTAGCCAATAGGGAGGTGATTTTCTGCCATGGAAAGGGTGACGGCCATCAAAAAGCAGGTACTTTTGGTTGTTGAGGATGACTGGATGAAGCAGATGGGAGAGAAGGTTTTGAGGTTGTGGGATAGTGAGCATAGGATGCTTTGATCTGATAGTGTTTTGTGTCTGGTCACTGTTAATTTAAGCAATCTAACCATAACAATACTCCAGAATAAATATTTCATTTTGCAGTGGATTGTGCACTGTTCTGAAACTTCTTGACATTTAAAAACTGAGTGTCTGACTGGAACATGAATCCAGAATCTCTCTTTTCATGGGAAATGCTCTCACTAACTGAGCAACTAGCTTGACTGATGACTCATCCTCACAGCTTCAGTTCTACCAGTATTTCCCTCTCATGTTCCATGCTTCACAAGAGTTATCCTGCAGGCCAGGAGTGGCCAAGCTATATCTCCATAACATTCTCTCTTTCAGAAGCATTTCTCCCACGTGGTATATAAAAACTGGTTACTGGCAGAATTGAAGTTGTGGAAGCAGGTAGTAATGCTCAAGTAGCTCAGCTGTTAAGTGCACCACCACTTAAGGAACAGTTGTCCTGGTACACATTTTTTATTTTCCATGAAATTTAAGTAACAGTACTAAATGAAAGATTCTAGTAGCCATTAGATGTAAGTTTGGGTCATGAATTTGGTTTGCTCATTTAACTGTTAATTAGTGATGAAGCAGTTCCTAGTTCATCATGGGTACTATTTTCAACTTCTTACTTTTGTGACTCCTGTGAGTGTTGCTTACTTTTATGTTTTCTTTCTCTATTCATAGTTGTTAGGTTTGAAGCACACAGAGTATATGTATGATTAGCATTGTCTTAGGAAGCAGAACGTGTTCTCTTCACACCACTTCTCTTCACTGGCTTGCCTTCTCCACACCTCACCTCCCCTTCCGATACTGAACATGACAGGTATAACAGATAGGAATCTAATGTTCGTGAACTGCCAAGTTAGTCCTAAAGAAGTTTGAGATGACACTGAAAACAGAACAAGAATTTTTTTGGAAGAATATTTAGTCCAAATCAAGTTACGTATGCAGTGATCTGTTGATGACTGCTGTCTGTACTGCATTTCACATTACATTTGAAGTTACAAATGGAATGGATATATTAAGTAATGTTATCAAAAGTGTGAAAATTTCTAACAAATAGAGAGGAAAAGGAATGAAGATTAGGGTTTAATGTCCCATTGGCATCAAGGTCATTAGAAATGGATAGCAAGGTTGGATTTTTTCAAAGAAGGGGAAGAAAGTGGTTTTCAAAGAAACCATCCTGGTGTTTACCTGGAATGATTTAGGGAAATAACAGAAAACCTAAATCATGATTGTTGGATGCAGATCTGAATTGTCATCTTTCCGTTTGTGAATCCTGTGTGCTAACCACTGCAAACAAATAGAGAGAAAATCTGTAAAGCACTGAATTGGGAAATAAATAGAACTTTTCAGGAAAAAAGGAACTGCTGATACCCATCCATGTTCAAGAAACTGCCAGAAGAAACAAACTGTCTATGGCAGAATTGATGAATTAAAGGATAATCGGCATAAGAAAGGAAGTAAAATCAGCCAAATATGCATCAGAGGAAACAAAACTGAAATAGTAACTACAGATTATTCTACTAGTCCATAAGAACATACAAATTTTAAAGCAACAAGAAAGAATACTGGTAAAATATGTGTAATTGTAGGCTATAAACAGAAACATACTTCCATAGATTCCACTGCAAACCAAACTGAATCTGATCCCCATCCTTAAGTATGAATGTTGAGTCAGCAGGTAAGGCTTGCTTCTCTCCACCTTGGGGGATTACTGATGTGCCATACTTTGCTCCAGCTTCTATCAATTTTACAACTGGAGGCTTCTGGGGATTTGCCTGAAAAGTAAATGAAATTGCATTAGTAAACTATCTGGAAAATATATACATTAACAATTTATATTTACTGTATCCTATTGAAAGCAGGCTCTGATTAGTATTTCCTCACTACACTATTTGCTATAGTTATAGTGTAATTTTTTATTTCCACTTCCCCTCCATCCAGAAGGAGTGTGCTTATTTGGTTTCCCCACAAGACTGTGATATGGGCTTACATCCATTCTCCTGCAGCATGAGATTATAAAATCCACCACAAGTGCCATTCTTCTCACATCTCTTGGACAACAAATAAAGACACAGTTCTGCAAATTAAAGCATGTTTTATGTTTACCGGAAATGTCATCCATACCTCCTCAGCCTCCACCACTGTGATTTTCTACATGGGCATGAGCACTAACAAGCTGTCTGTCTGCACGAATAGCAACTGCCAAAATGTGGCCAAGAAACACTTGGGACACTTGACTGCAGAGCATGTTGTGTGACACAGTGTGCTCGACTTCAACGACTACTTCAAATGTCATGGCATCCAGATTCTTCCCACCAACACCAGCTTTTATGAACTGTGTGGGTGGAAACTCTCTGCAACATATCTTTCATTTCTGTAACCCCCTGGTCTCAAAAGCCACTAGTCTCTCTCCTCCACCTGCCTCTACACCCTTCCCTCCTTCCCTGTTTCCACTCCAACCTCGTACACTCCACCTATCGTCTGAGTGCATCTGCTTAGTCCTTTCCCCTTCCCTGATTCTATCCCCTCCATTCCCACCTCCTATCCTTCCCCCTCCTCCTTCTAGCACTGCCTCCCGACATTGCACCTATAAGGCCCACTGCCACCACCATGCCCCCACCATACTACTGCAGGCTCCAAAAGGCTGAACTGTGTGTGTGTGTGTGTGTGTGTGTGTGTGTGTGTGTGTGTGTGTGTGTGTGTGTGTGTGTGCGCGCGCGCGCATCTAACGCTGTTGTTCCATCTTGGATTTTCAATTAATTGACCTGATATGTATTTATTCTACAAGGTGTCATCACCCATCTCCTGAGGTATGCCAAACCTGAGAGCTTGTCAACAGCCGAGTTTTGCCACCTCTGTTATATTTTAGTCCAGGATAAGTATTCTGAGAAGCAGATCCATTATGAATTTTTACCAGCAGCATTGCACATGGTGAGCAGCCAGAACATAAGGAGAACCTGAAAAGGATGGTCTTCCTGCGTTTATGTTGATGATGTGTCATTTGGGACATGAAGATTTTTCAAGAAACGATTAGGGTGAAGTGGGGTAAGTGTAAACACATTTTGGCATAGTTCAACTTTAACACCAAATTGCCAACTTGTTACTGAAGATATGATTTTGAACTTTCTCATGCTTAAAGTTTGACTTATTGACTTTTAAACAATATACATTTTGTTTTTGAAAAAAAAAAAAAAAAAAAAAAAAAAACAGTCACATTTGCTAATTTTTACCCCTTGATGATGTCTCTGGTGACGAGTTAACTTTTGGTCCTAAGTAGATTTCACACTCTTAAACACTGCTACATCCATTGGCTGCGGGATGTGACTTGAATGAGGGGGCACCTTTATTATTGTAATATCATTTTCAATAGCACTTTTAATCACATGGTCATGTGTGTAGTGTGGCCATCATAGATTAGAAGGATAGGTCTATATGGACCACAAAATTTCAAAAAAGATTTTTCAAAATAATTTTAAAAAATATCTGACTCCATCCATCCATTTACTGGAGGAGCATAGCAGGTTTCAGGAAAAGGAGGTTGTGGCGGTGGTGCCATCCAAGTGTCCCAGACATTCTTCCCCTTGAACACTATTAAGGCAGACAGCTTGCCCCATCTGCATTACCACCAAGCAACACAGTGGTAGTTTCCTAGCAGGTCCCACTGTGATTCTTGAAGAGGGAGACTTAGTTTTACCAACAACTTTGGTTTCTGTTGGGTCTAGAGAGAAACTAGTCTCATCAATATTAAATATCTGTTTTTGTTTGTTTTCGACATCTAAGCCTCTGAGTGTTTGTTTCAGAATATCAAAATACCCCTCAATGATGAAAGGATCAGAGCCAGCTTTTTTTCGCGCATGTTCAAGGGTCTGTGGCTTTTTTATAGACAGTTTATGCCTTTTCTTGAACCCCAGGAACCAGTCTTCTCCAGGTATACAATTCGTGAACGGGTTTGGTACTTTATTTCTTCTTATGTACTTCCCAACCAATTCCAAAACTTCCTTCACTTTTCTAAAGTTGTCAGTCTATTTGATAGTTGCTGTTCTTTTTCATATGGGATTACTGTAGATCATCCCTGAGAAACACTTTTAACACCATGAAAACCTTTTATGTGTTTCTGAAGTGTTGAGTAGGGTATTTGATATTTAGCACTAGCCTGATGTACTGTACAAATTCCTCTTTGTTTATCATCAATTCACTAGAAAACTGTTCTTTTGTGTAGGAAGTAGCACAGTTAGTCTTCCTCTGGTAGTTCCTAGCCATTTTGGCACTTTATGTTTCACAGGTAAAACTTGGCCTACCACCCCCCCCCCCCCCCCCGCCACCCACACCCCCCATGAACCATGGACCTTGCCGTTGGTGGGGAGGCTTGTGTGCCTCAGTGATACAGATGGCCGTACCGTAGGTGCAACCACAACGGAGGGGTATCTGTTGAGAGGACAGACAAACATGTGGTTCCTGAAGAGGGGCAGCACACTTTTCAGCAGTTGCAGGGGCAACAGTCTGGATGATTGACTGATCTGGCCTTGCAAAGTTAACCAAAATGGCCTTGCTGTGCTGGTACTGCGAACGGCTGAGAGCAAGGGGAAACTACAGCCGTAATTTTTCCCGAGGACATGCAGCTTTACTGTATGATTAAATGATGATGGTGTCTTCTTGGGTAAAATATTCCGGAGGTAAAATAGTCCCCCATTCGGATCTCTGGTTGGGTAGGGAGTGAGACAGGGTTGCAGTCTCTCCCTGATGTTATTCAATCTGTATATTGTGCAAGCAGTGAAAGAAACAAAAGAAAAATTCGGAGTAGGTATTAAAATCCATGGAGAAGAAATAAAAACTTTGAGGTTCGCCCATGACATTGTAATTCTGTCAGAGACAGCAAAGGACTTGGAAGAGCAGTTGAACGGAATGGGCCGTGTCTTGAAAGGAGGGTATAAGATGAACATCAACAAAAGCAAAACGAGGATAATGGAATGTAGTCAAATTAAGTCGAGTGATGCTGAGGGAATTAGATTAGGAAATGAGACACTTAAAGTAGTAAAGGAGTTTTGCTATTTGGGGAGCAAAATAACTGATGATGGTCAAAGTAGAGAGGATATAAAATGTAGACTGGCAATGGCAAGGAAAGCGTTTCTGAAGAAGAGAAATTTGTTAACATCGAGCATAGATTTAAGAGTCAGGAAGTCGTTTCTGAAAGTATTTGTATGGAGTGTAGCCATTTATGGAAGTGAAACATGGATGATAAATAGTTTGGACAAGAAGAGAATAGAAGCTTTCGAAATGTGGTGCTACAGAAGAATGCTGAAGATTAGATGGGTAGATCACATAACTAATGAGGAGGTGTTGAATAGGATTGGGGAGAACAGAAGTTTGTGGCACAACTTGACAAGAAGAAGGGATTGGTTGTTAGGACATGTTCTGAGGCATCAAGGGATCACCAATTTAGTATTGGAGTGCAGCGTGGAGGGTAAAAATCGTAGAGGGAGACCAAGAGATGAATACACTAAGCATATTCAGAAGGATGTAGGTTGCAGTAGGTACTGGGAGATGAAGAAGCTTGCACAGGACAGAGTAGCATGGAGAGCTGCATCAAACCAGTCTCAGGACTGAAGATCACAACAACATCAACTGCAATAAGAGTTAGTTAAACAGGAAAATTAGTCCAATTTGGTTATTTTCATTTTGCTTATGACCTATGGTATTGTATTCTGGTGTAGCTCTTTCTGTTTGCAAAGCGTATTTTTGGCTGAGAAACAGGCAGTTCGAGTAATATGTGGTTTAAGTTCACAAACCTCCTATTGACTGATGTTCAGGAATTTGAGGATTCTTAAAGTGGCCTCTCAATATATATTTTCTTTAATGTCATTTGTTGCTAACAAAATAAACTTATTCCCAAGAATAAGCAACTTCCACTGCACTCTGCATTTGGATTGCACAGCCTTGACTTTTGTTTAGAGAGGTATGCAGTATTTTGCTGCATGCATTTTCAAAAACCAACCACAAGAATTAAAAAATCCTAGCAGTAATCAATGCAATTGCAAGTTTAAATTGAAGAATTTTTTCTTTGTTTACTTGTTCTATTCTGTTGGAGAGTTCCTAGAAAAAATTAAGCAAATTCCTGTATTATATTGTTGATTATGCTAGTATATACTCAGCAGCTTGTCATCTGCATAGGATCCATGAAGATTTTATGTTATTTACTATTTGTTTTTCTGATGCTAATTTCATACATTGACTCATTTCAAAACCATGGAGACTTGCTCCTCAGTTTGTTCCTGTGGAACTGCACAAATGAGATAAAAATAAATTCTTAGACCAGAATCATCTTTTACAGAACCCGACATTGATTGCACTCACACTTTAGATTGAAAAACACATTTACTTAGGGTGAAGTGGGGTAAGTGTAACAATGGAGTTAGTGTAACCACAGCTTATGGTGCCTTAAAGAAGCTGTATTTTTACCTCTGACCTATCACACATATTAATTTACTCCTTTCTTTGTTATATTTAACCATAAGTTGTCAAATCTGACATGAATTGGTAATTAATTTTTGGACTTGAATTGACGTCTACATTTTCACTCTGTGAGTGAGTGACATGCTCAGAATTTGGTAGTCTGTCATTTTTGCAGTTTTAAAGATAACTGCACAATTGTTTGGTTACAAACTAACTTTTGCATGATAATTTCAAATATGAGATTCGTTGTACTCTACTGATGAAGCTCTTGATATGCCAGGCATGGTTACACTTACCCCAACTTTTTCCCTCCCATGTGTGGCAAGTTTAACCAATCGGCTGGGGCAAGTGTAACCAGGGTGGGTTAGATCAACTAAACTGGCCTTTCTGTACAAATGGATACCAGAATACCTGATGTGCTTGATTTGCAGGCCTACTGAGCTTGTATGAGATATATTTTATTTTTTATTTAAGTCTACTATATTTTTAAACCACATTTCCTTTTATAAAGTATGACACAGAACTGTAAACAATGCCACAATTTCAATTACAGTACAGTATGTAAAGCATTCTTTGGCTGACAACAATGTTGAGCATGATAATTCATTTTTGTGTTGTCTTTCCATATATGTTCCAGTGTATTGAGAGGCTGGACTACTGAGGGCACATCAGCAAAGTTAGAATGTGTTTCTCTTAGAAAAAAATAGTTACACATGAGTAAACCAAATCTTTCATAACTTATCTATCCCATTGTTAAATTGTTTTATTTCAGATTTGTGACTTAGTGTGGTTGTTGTTGTTGTTGTTGTTGTTGTTGTTGTCTTCAGTCCTGAGGCTGGTTTGATGTAGCTCTCAATGCTACTCTATCCTGTGCAAGCTTCTCGATCTCCCAGTACCTACTGCAACCTACATCCTTCTGAATCTGCTTAGTGTATTCATCCCTTGGTCTCCCTCTATGATTTTTACCCTCCACGCTGCCCTCCAATGCTAAATTTGTGATCCCTTGATGCCTCAAAATATGTCCTACTAACCGATCCCTTCTTCTAGTCAAGTTGTGCCACAAACTTCTCTTCTCCCCAGTCCTATTCAATACCTCCTCATTAGTTATGTGATCTATCCACCTTATCTTCAGCATTCTTCTGTAGCACCACATTTCGAAAGCTTCTATTCTCTTCTTGTCCAAACTAGTTTTTGTCCATGTTTCACTTCCATACATGGCTACACTCCATACAAATACTTTCAGAAACGACTTCCTGACTCTTAAATCTATGCTCGATGTTAACAAATTTCTCTTCTTCAGAAACGCTTTCCTTGCCATTGCCAGTCTACATTTTATATCCTCTCTACTTTGACCATCATCAGTTATTTTGCTCCCCAAATAGCAAAACTCCTTTACTACTTTAAGTGTCTCATTTCCTAATCTAATTCCCTCAGCATCACTCGACTTAATTTGACTACATTCCATTATCCTCGTTTTGCTTTTGTTGATGTTCATCTTATACCCTCCTTTCAAGACACGGTCCATTCCGTTCAACTGCTCTTCCAAGTCCTTTGCTGTCTCTGACAGAATTACAATGTCATCGGTGAACCTCAAAGTTTTTATTTCTTCTCCATGGATTTTAATACCTACTCCGAATTTTTCTTTTGTTCCTTTCACTGCTTGCTCAATATACAGATTGAATAACATCAGGGAGAGACTGCAACCCTGTCTCACTCCCTACCCAACCACTGCTTCCCTTTCATGTCCATCGACTCTTATAACTGCCATCTGGTTTCTGTACAAATTGTAAATAGCCTTTCGCTCCCTGTATTTTACCCCTGCCACCTCCCCCCATGAACCATGGACCTTGCCGTTGGTGGGGAGGCTTGCGTGCCTCAGCGATACAGATGGCCGTACCGTAGGTGCAACCACAACGGAGGGGTATCTGTTGAGAGGCCAGACAAACGTGTGGTTCCTGAAGAGGGGCAGCAGCCTTTTCAGTAGCTGCAGGGGCAACAGTCTGGCTGATTGACTGATCTGGCCTTGCAACATTAACCAAAACGGCCTTGCTGTGCTGGTACTGCGAACGGCTGAAAGCAAGGGGAAACTACAGCCGTAATTTTTCCCGAGGACATGCAGCTTTACTGTATGATTAAATGATGATGGCATCCTCTTGGGTAAAATATTCCGGAGGTAAAATAGTCCCCCATTCGGATCTCCGGGCGGGGACTACTCAGGAGGATGTCGTTATCAGGAGAAAGAAAACTGGCGTTCTACGGATCGGAGCGTGGAATGTCAGATCCCTTAATCGGGCAGGCAGGTTAGAAAATTTAAAAAGGGAAATGGATAGGTTAAAGTTAGATATAGTGGGAATTAGTGAAGTTCGGTGGCAGGAGGAACAAGACTTCTGGTCAGGTGACTACAGGGTTATAAACACAAAATCAAATAGGGGTAATGCAGGAGTAGCTTTAATAATGAATAGGAAAATAGGAATGCGGGTAAGCTACTACAAACAGCATAGTGAACGCATTATTGTGGTCAAGATAGATACGAAGCCCACACCTACTACAGTAGTACAAGTTTATATGCCAACTAGCTCTGCAGATGATGAAGAAATTGAAGAAATGTACGATGAAATAAAAGAAATTATTCAGATAGTGAAGGGAGACGAAAATTTAATAGTAATGGGTGACTGGAATTCGAGTGTAGGAAAAGGGAGAGAAGGAAACATAGTAGTTGAGTATGGATTGGGGCTAAGAAATGAAAGAGGAAGCCGCCTAGTAGAATTTTGCACAGAGCACAACTTAATCATAGCTAACACTTGGTTTAAGAATCATGAAAGATGGTTGTATACGTGGAAGAACCCTGGAGATACTAAAAGGTATCAGATAGATTATATAATGGTAAGACAGAGATTTAGGAACCAGGTTTTAAGTTGTAAGACATTTCCAGGGGCAGATGTGGACTCTGACCACAATCTATTGGTTATGACCTGTAGATTAAAACTGAAGAAACTGCAAAAATGTGGGAAATTAAGGAGATGGGACCTGGATAAACTGAAAGAACCAGAGGTTGTACAGAGTTTCAGAGAGAGCATAAGGGAACAATTGACAGGAATAGGGGAAAGAAATACAGTAGAAGAAGAATGGGTAGCTCTGAGGGATGTAGTAGTGAAGGCAGCAGAGGATAAAGTAGGTACAAAGACGAGGGCTGCTAGAAATCCTTGGGTAACAGAAGAAATATTGAATTTAATTGATGAAAGGAGAAAATATAAAAATGCTGTAAATGAAGCAGGCAAAAAGGAATACAAACGTCTCAAAAATGAGATCGACAGGAAGTGCAAAATGGCTAAACATGGATGGCTAGAGGACAAATGTAAGGATGTAGAAGCTTATCTCACTAGGGGTAAGATAGATACTGCCTACAGGAAAATTAAAGAGACCTTTGGAGAGAAGAGAACCACGTGTATGAATATCAAGAGCTCAGATGGCAGCCCAGTTCTAAGCAAAGAAGGGAAGGCAGAAAGGTGGAAGGAGTATATAGAAGGTTTAAACAAGGGCGATGTACTTGAGGACAATATTATGGAAATGGAAGAGGATGTAGATGAAGACGAAATGGGAGATACGATACTGCGTGAAGAGTTTGACAGAGCACTGAAAGACCTGAGTCGAAGCAAGGCCCCCGGAGTAGACAACATTCCATTAGAACTACTGACGGCCTTGGGACAATCAGTCCTGACAAAACTCTACCAGCTGGTGAGCAAGATGTATGAGACAGGCGAAATACCCTCAGACTTCAAGAAGAATATAATAATTCCAATCCCAAAGAAAGCAGGTGCTGACAGATGTGAAAATTACCGAACTATCAGTTTAATAAGCCATGGCTGCAAAATACTAACGCGAATTCTTTACAGACGAATGGAAAAACTGGTAGATGCGGACCTCGGGGAGGATCAGTTTGGATTCCGTCGAAATGTTGGAACACGTGAGGCAATACTGACCTTACGACTTATCTTAGAAGAAAGATTAAGAAAAGGCAAACCTACGTTTCTAGCATTTGTAGACTTAGAGAAAGCTTTTGACAATGTTGACTGGAATACTCTTTTCCAAATTTTAAAGGTGGCAGGGGTAAAATACAGGGAGCGAAAGGCTATTTATAATTTGTACAGAAACCAGATGGCAGTCATAAGAGTCGAGGGGCATGAAAGGGAAGCAGTGGTTGGGAAAGGAGTGAGACAGGGTTGTAGCCTCTCCCCGATGTTATTCAATCTGTATATTGAGCAAGCAGTAAAGGAAACAAAAGAAAAATTTGGAGTAGGTATTAAAATTCATGGAGACGAAGTAAAAACTTTGAGGTTCGCCGATGACATTGTAATTCTGTCAGAGACAGCAAAGGACTTGCAAGAGCAGTTGAATGGAATGGACAGTGTCTTGAAAGGAGGATATAAGATGAACATTAACAAAAGCAAAACGAGGATAATGGAATGTAGTCAAATTAAATCGGGTGATGCTGAGGGAATTAGATTAGGAAATGAGACACTTAAAGTAGTAAAGGAGTTTTGCTATTTAGGAAGTAAAATAACTGATGATGGTCGAAGTAGAGAGGATATAAAATGTAGACTGGCAATGGCAAGGAAAGCGTTTCTGAAGAAGAGAAATTTGTTAACATCGAATATAGATTTATGTATCAGGAAGTCGTTTCTGAAAGTATTTGTTTGGAGTGTAGCCATGTATGGAAGTGAAACATGGACGATAACTAGTTTGGACAAGAAGAGAATAGAAGCTTTCGAAATGTGGTGCTACAGAAGAATACTGAAGATAAGGTGGATAGATCACGTAACTAATGAGGAGGTATTGAATAGGATTGGGGAGAAGAGAAGTTTGTGGCACAACTTGACTAGAAGAAGGGATCGGTTGGTAGGACATGTTTTGAGGCATCAAGGGATCACAAATTTAGCATTGGAGGGCAGCGTGGAGGGTAAAAATCGTAGAGGGAGACCGAGAGATGAGTACACTAAGCAGATTCAGAAGGATGTAGGTTGCGGTAGGTACTGGGAGATGAAGCAGCTTGCACAGGATAGAGTAGCATGGAGAGCTGCATCAAACCAGTCTCAGGACTGAAGACAACAACAACAACAACCTTTAGAATTTGAAAGAGAGTATTCCAGTCAACATTGTCTACAAATGCTAGAAACGTAGGTTTGCCCTTCCTTAATCTAGCTTCTAAGATAAGTCGTAGGGTCAGTACTGCCTCACGTGTTCCAACATTTCTACGGAATCCAAACTGATCTTCCCCGAGGTTGGCTTCTACTAGTTTTTACATTCGTCTGTAAAGAGTTCACGTTAGTATTTTGCAGCTGTGACTTATTAAACTGATAGTTTGGTAATTTTCACATCTGTCAACACCTGTTTTCTTTGGGATTGGAATTATTATATTCTTCTTGAAATCTGAGGGAATTTCGCCTGTCTCATACATCTTGATACTATTCTAATGCTAAATACATCAGCATTCTGTTTTTGGACAAAATACTGAAGATAGGCTTTAAACTACAGTTTACCATCTACCTGAACATCTAAGAATATGGATTTTTCACTTACTAATTATGTGCCCATTCTGTGTATTCAAAAATGCCAATTTTAGTTGAACTGTGTGTTATAAATGGTAAAAATTGAGCCCTACTGTGACTTAGAATCAATCTATTTTCTACAAGCCATGAACTTATGCACTGAACTGTACTATTTGAGACATCTTTCAGTACTAAGCTAGTGTTATCAGCAAACAAAAATATTTCAGAATCACCTGTCAAGAATCCCCATCCCCCCTTTTAACAATGCCCCAATCAGCCTATGTGTCATAGCCATTCTCATTACTATGATGAATGTCCTTGTTCTGTCTGTTCTTAAACTATGAGAGGAAGCAATTGTGAGCAGCTGCTCTTCTTTTCCCATAATGGTCCAACATCTTCAGTAATATTTTGTGATTAACATAATGAAATGTGTTAGTTAAATCAAAGATGCCTAGTGTTAATGACTTTTCATTTAATACATCCAGTGCCTCTGAGAGAAAAGAGAATATGTAGCATTTTCAATTGTTACATGACTTCTAAGGGAGACCAAGAGATGACTACACTAAGCAGATTCAGAAGGATGTGGGTTGCAGTGGGTTCTGGGAGATGAAGAACCTTGCACAGGATAGAGTAGCATGGAGAGCTGCATCAAACCAGTCTCAGGACTGAAGACCACAACAACAACAACATCACTTCTAAAATGAAACTGTAAATCTGACAGAAAATTATGTGAACTGGAGTGATCAAATATCCTTATATACACAGCTATTTCAATACCTTTAGTAAATAATTTATGGCAGAGAAACAGATCTAAAATTGTCTACATTATCCCTTCCACCTTTTTTTATAATGTGGTGTTACGAATGGATAGTTTAATCATCCAGGAAACTGACTGCTCCAAATGGATAAATCACAAGTGTGGCCAAGTAACCTAAGAGCACAAAAACTGTTTGTGGGAAATCATACATTGGCCAGACAATCCACACTGGTAAAGATAGATTCGAGGAATGAGGGCTGTCATACCACACAAGGTCAGCTGTTGTTAATACTGTCTAGATACAGGACACATCAAGGAATCTGGACAGGACAAGATCTTTTACCAAAAATCCATCATGACAGAAGCTGTCAAAAGACATACAGAGAATAACTTAATCATCAAAATCAGTACTATTGGCAATAAGACATCACTGTTTGCACAGAAATGAATCTGGCGAGAAGGTACCATAGGGCTCAAAGTCATAATGAGCAGGTTGGACACTAGCAACTTGGCTGAGTGCACAATCTGAGGTCTGAAGATTGCAACCAGGACTTCTGTGCCACACAGTGTAAGGTGAGTGGTTTGTTTCCCCAGCAGGGACCTCTGATTGTCTGCTTCCTGTCAGATGATTTTACAATCCCCACGCCTCCTCTGTGCATCTGAACTTTTCCACAAGCTAGCATATAGTTTGGATCACCACTACACCTCCCTGCAGACACACCTACAGAAGACAAGCTACTGCCTCACTGAAATATTGTGCAATTTCCACAATAACATACAATGTTAATTATGTTAGGACAGCCATACGGCAAAACAGCATAATATCTTTGGCTCCAAACAGATTGATGATTGTTGCTTCTGTGTGAACTCAGAGCAGGTGAGAGCAATGTCATTAGTGCCTGAACTAAATAAATACATGACTAGGATATAACAAAATGATCAAAAGAGTAAGAAACGTAATAAATCACAGAAAAAGTTGAAAATGAGAATTGTTTGAGTAGTAATTAAGTATTTAACATCTGCAAAAATTAGAATGGTCGGTTGGCTAAAACCATCTTAATGACCATTTTTGGACATTTCAAGTGGTTTACTGGTTGTGTGTGTAAGTTTTAAATTATAAAGGTGTGTAGTTCTATCACAAGTTGGTCTTACAATTTTTTTCTGGCACTTAATGTTGTGATGTTCCCCTATAGTAATGCACCATGGGTAGGATTTCATGTAAAGCTGCATATATCCCTACAAAGTGCTGGGTGAGGTTCTGCTCAAGCTGGAAGAAGCATTAGGCATATCTGTACAATGTAAGAAGTAATAACCCCTAGTAAAGCACAGTAGCATCCAAAAAACGCCCAAGTTAAAGGTAGCTTAACCCCCAAAGAAAGTAGTTTCCGTGCTCACACACAGTCAACTGGTGGTACTATATGCAATTGGGTGGCAAAAGAATGTAGCATTTTATTTAAATTCCCCTACTGCAGGAACCATTTATCCAAAAGTAACAAAATTTTCTAGAATTGTTAACACAAGATGTGTATTACATTTAAAGGATACATATTCACTTAAAATGAACTTTCAATATGTAATGGTTCAAATGGCTGTGAGCACTATGGGACTTAACATCTATGGTCATCAGTCCCCTAGAACTTAGAACTACTTAAACCTAACAAACCTACGGACATCACACACATCCATGCCCGAGGCGACAATAACGGTCACGTGGTTCCAGACTGAAGCGCATAGAACCGCACGGCTGCACCGGCTGGCTTCAACATTTAATAGTTCAAAGTAATCTTCTGAACATGCTCTTACACCACTGTCTCTTCCAGTGAGTTTTCAGCAATTCTGTTACAAGAAGACACTTGAAACCTTCATGCACTTCTACATCTGTCATTTAAATGGCTTGGCAAACAATAAATGTATTAGACATTGAAATATTCACAGGTATTTTGTATATTTTCATGAACAACTTCATACATATTTTCTTCTTCATGTAATTTCTGATTTCTTTCAACTCGCCCACTTCCTCGAAAATGCCTGAGTAGTGTTTCAGCACTGATATACACACATTTGGCTGATGGATTAGTATTGCCTGCTGTCAGTAAGTGCCAGAGCAACGCTGGAGACTGTGGTTGGCACATACGAGCTCGGGTTACCGCCAGTGCCAATGCTCACAGGTAAGAAGAGTGTATGGTTACAGATTCTGGAAAATCGAAATGTAAATCTGGATCAAAACAAAAAAGCAATCTGGGAGCATGATTAACCTGCATAGCAGTCTAGTAAATTAACATGACAATATCTGTTTAGTTGTTTGGCAATGCCAATATACATGACTGTGAATGCAAACTGAAATAGGACTTTTGTTTTTAGAATCCCTTCACTACTATTTTTAGCCCCTCCGTTTTGTACATACAAAGACTCATTTTTATCTGAATAAAATTCACTTGTTTCTCTTTTTAAACTCTGTCTACTGCTGTTTGTTCACACACTGCACACCCCACAAGTCACTCACATTTTCAGGAGACTATTCACTTTGTATAACTATAACAAAACTTCCTGACAGATTGTCCCAAACCAAGAACCTTGCCTTTTTTTATTGTGCTCTTGCTGACTATGCCATGTGGGCAAAGTGCATGTCCCCACCTCACAACATTAATCTGCTGGTACTGTGGTGGATCTGTATGATTGGCCCTCAACCTGCCTGGAGATAAGAGGGGAAGCAGAATCCCCCCCCCCCCCCTTTCTTGGTGGGGACGCACCTTAGCTGTTATTGTTACTGGCTCAATCTGATGGACACTGAGCATTAATTTTCATATGCTGAGTTGCTGATAATAGTACAATAGAAGGGACTAGATGAGCTGTTAACTCAATAGGACATGAAATTTGCAAATATAGCAGAAAGTAAACAATATTCAAGATTTTACCAGAATGATCCCAGTGTGTGTGTGTGTGTGTGTGTGTGTGTGTGTGTGTGTGTGTGTGTGTGTGCGCGTGTGTCCTTTAGCATGGTACAAGAGGATGTTATGTTGTTAAATAATAGTAAGAAAAGTTGCTAAATGAATAATTTGATTTGTGAGACAAAGACTTTCAGTTGCCAATTAGATGCATGGCTATGCCTGGACTAAAGTTTGCAGAATGCTATGGGAGAGATCCTCTCGGTGTAGTACATTTCACAGTTAGCCCTTATGTGATACACCAAAGCTCTAAAGCAGAAGTTTGTCTACCTATATTCTGTCTACATCTACATCTACATGACTACTCTGCAATTCACATTTAAGTGCTTGGCAGAGGGTTCATCGAACCACAATCATACTATCTCTCTACTATTCCACTCCCGAACAGCGAGCGGGAAAAACGAACACCTAAACCTTTCTGTTCGAGCTCTGATTTCTCTTATTTTATTTTGATGATCATTCCTACCTATGTAGGTTGGGCTCAACAAAATATTTTCGCATTCGGAAGAGAAAGTTGGTGACTGAAATTTCGTAAAAAGGTCTCGCCGCGACGAAAAACGTCTATGCTGTAATGACTTCCATCCCAACTCGTGTATCATATCTGCCACACTCTCTCCCCTATAACGCGATAATACAAAACGAGCTGCCCTTCTTTGCACACTCTCGATGTCCTCCGTCAATCCCACCTGGTAAGGATCCCACACCGCGCAGCAATATTCTAACAGAGGACGAACGAGTGTAGTGTAAGCTGTCTCTTTAGTGGACTTGTTGCATCTTCTAAGTGTCCTGCCAATGAAACGCAACCTTTGGCTCGCCTTCCCGACAATATTATCTATGTGGTCCTTCCAACTGAAGTTATTCGTAATTTTAACACCCAGGTACTTAGTTGAATTGACAGCCTTGAGAATTGTACTATTTAGCGAGTAATCGAATTCCAACGGATTTCTTTTGGAACTCATGTGGATCATCTCACACTTTTCGTTATTTAGCGTCAACTGCCACCTGACACACCATACAGCAATCTTTTCTAAATCGCTTTGCAGCTGATACTGGTCTTCGGATGACCTTACTAGACGGTAAATTACAGCATCATCTGCGAACAGTCTAAGAGAACTGCTCAGATTGTCACCCAGGTCATTTATATAGATCAGGAACAGTAGAGGTCCCAGGACGCTTCCCTGGGGAACACCTGATATCACTTCAGTTTTACTCGATGATTTGCCGTCTATTACTACGAACTGCGACCTTCCTGACAGGAAATCACGAATCCAGTCGCACAACTGAGACGATACCCCATAGCTCCGCAGCTTGATTAGAAGTCGCTTGTGAGGAACGGTGTCAAAAGCTTTCCGGAAATCTAGAAATACGGAATCAACTTGAGATCCCCTGTTGATAGCGGCCATTACTTCGTGCGAATATAGAGCTAGCTGCGTTGCACAAGAGCGATGTTTTCTGAAGAGAAATTGGCATTGGTTAATAAGGGAACCAAATGTCCTGAACAAGTCCATGATCATTGTGGATATTCTTATGTTCCTTTAATCTTAATTAAAGACCTGATGTTAACAGTAGCTGAAACAATGAAATATATAAAAAAGTGATCTAGACAACTTTATTCACAAAAAATGAGGTCAGGTAACTTTTAACATGATGGGCATATTTTTGTTTTTTATTTACTTTAGTGGGTGATGGATAGATCTTTATTGTGTCAGAAAAGTGTCATTATAGATAACTGTAATAATTCTATGCATGGTTCAAAGGGATACTTTTTGTGGAAATGAAATGAGTCTAGCATACCTTATTTACATTCTTACAGATGGCACACCTAATATACACTTATGTAATGTGTTTCTTGCACTCTGGATAATTAGACATGAGTAGAAGATCAGAGGTCATGAAATTATGAACCACAAGAGGAATATAATGAAACATAGAGAGCCATCTACAGTAATGATTAGAACACACAACCTAACACTTATGGAAAGACAAGAAAAAATACAGGTGCGTCAACAGTAAGAAAACGAGGTGTCTCCAGATCTGAAAGTAGGGTAACAAAATTAATATGATGATTAAATAGATAACAACATTGTAAGGAAAAGATAGACTTCTACTTACTGCAAAGATGACACAATAAGTTGCAGACAGGCACAACTAAAAGACACTTACACATTAGGTTTTGGCGGCAGCCTTTGTCACAAAAAGAAACACACACACATTCATTCACACAAGCAAGCACACCTCATGCACACGACACACGAAGCCAATGGACTCTGGTTCAAGCTGCCAGAGGTGATGGTCACATGTGCATGAGGTAGGCTGGTCATGTATGCATGGGGTTGCTTGCTAGTGTTAATGAAAGTGTGTGTGTGTGTCTTTCTTTTGCTGATGAAGGTGGTGGCCAAAAGCTTTTGCGTAAGTGTCTTTTAATTGTGCCTATCTGCAACTGAACGTGTAATTTGTGTGTGTGTGTGTGTGTGTGTGTGTGTGTGTGTGTGTGTGTGTGTGTGTGTGTGTGTGTGTCTTTCTTTTGCTGATGAAGGTGGTGACCAAAAGCTTTTGCGTAAGTGTCTTTTAATTGTGCCTATCTGCAACTGAACGTGTCATTTTTATGGAAGACAGCAATCTATCTTTTCCTTACTGTGTTGCTTTTCCAACCTGGAGTTTCCATTGTTTAAATAGACAGCAAACTGTAACTGCGTGCATTATCAGAAATGTTTTTTTTATTTATTTTTTGTTAATAGTAAATGTCAATGAACGAAGAAAATTATAGAGACATAGTTATACTGGAGATAACTTTTGTGTCAGAGTTTGATTTTGTAAACAAATAATGGGAATAATCTTTAATTCAGGTGGAGGATGGCATCATCAGTACATATACATGTAGGTTATGAGTGTGGCAATTAAGCGAATAAAGAACATAACTGGCACTAAATCTGTCTGAGAAATGAAGGCCTTGATAATTCAGAAAGACAATATAAACAATATAACTGGTAGTCTGGTTACAAATTTGGTAAGAATTGTTAACACCATAGAAATGGAACACATATGCTGAAAAGCAGGTAGGCCTAATGTGAATATATACACCAGCTGACCAAAAGGATCCAGACACATATTAGTTGACATTAATGGGGGGGGGGGGGGGGGGGGGGGGTCCACCCTCCACCTTCATGACAGCTTAAACTCTACTGTGAACACTTTTAATGCAAGGTCTGATTGTCTGTGGAAGAATGGCAGCCCATTCTTCCTCAAGAGCCAAAACCAAAAGTACAGATACAGAATAATGATCAATAATAATAATATATCTGATTATTTCACTGACTATTTGATTCAATGGACTTTGAACTTCCAATTACAAATTCTTAACCTAAAACACGTGAGGATTCACTTTTCTTGAAGAAAAAGTTTTATGTAAGGCTGAACCTAAAGATGACTCTGAAGTTATATTTGATTTAACTTCACAAAATAGTTCATTAAATCATAAGATTATACATACAAAATATATGACAAAAGTAACAAGACTGACAACAATGTGAGCAATCTGGCAACAATATGTTGTTCTGCTTGTATACATTGATGTGCTCATCATCCATCCCAGATGCTCAGTACAAGTGTCACCTCTATACAGTCTTCATGTGATTTTTGAGAGTGTCATCAGTGAAGTTGTATATTACGAAAATGGAATAGTGGCAATGTTATGGCATCAAGTTTTGTGTTAAACTTGGGGAATCCATGAAGGTGACCTTTGAAAAGTTGGAACAGGCCTATGGAAAACATTGTTTATCAAGAGCATAAGTTTTTGGCTGGCTCAAATCATTTCTGGTACCCTAAGAACACATTGAAGATGAATCTTGTTCAGGGAGACCTTCAACTTCAAAAACCAACAAAAATATTGAATGTGTGCATGCTCTCATGATATCAGACTGACATTTAACACTAAGGATGGTGGGTGACCTGTTGAACTTAAACACTTTCGCAGTACATCAAATTTTGACTGAAGTTTTGCACTTGCAAAAGGTTTGTGCTGCAAAACCTAACAACTGAGCTGAAGAAGAATCAAAGAAATGTGTGCTCTCATATTCTTCAGAGGATTTCCAAAACCATAAATGGTTAGGTCATGTGATCACAGGGGATGAATCCTGGATTTCTGGGTATGGTCCTGGGACAAAGCAGCAAAGTGAAGAGTGGCATACTGACTGAAAAAAGCTTCAATGAGCAAGTCAAAGATCAAAACAATGCTGATTTGGTTTTTTGAAAGTAGGGACATCATGAGAAAAAGAATTTATTCCTCCAGAATAAAATGTCAAACAAGTGATCTACAAAGATGTCCTTCAAAGACTCAGGAAAAGGGTGAATCAAGTGGGGCTGGACATTGCGTACAAGTAGATGCTGCATCGAGACAATGCCTGTCACACAGACACTTCAATCATGGAATTTTTGACCTCAAGAGGCAAATCTGGCAATAATATTTTATATTTTTTGCATAAGTCACAAGAAAAGAAGAAGGTCAACAGTGATTTTATAATTTGCACACAAAACTCTTTGGAAATTATCGATCTCTGTGGTTCTTACTAAACAAGTTCCTGATTAATATTTATGTGATGCTACAGGTAGTGATGTTTGATGCTGGATGTCTTAAGACATCTGGGTTCACATCAGGACTCTGGGCAAGCCAATCCCTTTCAGGAATCTTATTATCCACAAACCATTGTCTCACAGATGCTTATTTGCAACAGGGTGCACTGTCATAATGATACAATCAATCTTCATATTTGAACAGCTATTCTGCTGTACACAGTGCACAATGCTGTATAATGTTACCGTATCAGTGTTTTCTTAAGTGCAATAAGGGGACTACACCCTAACCATGAAAAACACCTTCATATTACAATGTCACCTCCTCCATGCTTCTCTGTTGGCAGTACACGTGATGGCATGTAACGTCCTCCAGGTACTCATTACACACATCACCTCCATCAGATTGACACAGGGTACAGCATGATTCGTTGTTCCAATACCACTCGTTTCCAGCCATCCACTGTCTGCTTGAATCACTCTTTACCTTTACCTTAGCGCTGTCTATAGAAATGTGTTTCTTATGACGAGCTGGTTGACCACTGTATGCGATCTTTTTAACTCTCTACACACAGTCTTTGTGCTAGCTTGAGTGCTGGTAGCACCTTGGAATTCATGAATGATTCGTTCCGCTAATTTCACATGTTTTTTCACAATCACTCTCGACAATGATAATCCCTGTTAGCGAATGCATGCGGTCTGCCTGCATTTGGCTTTGGTTTAACTGTGGTTGTTCTTTCATGTTCCCGCCTCACAAACACAGTACCAGGAGTTGACTCAGGCAGCTTTGGAAGGGTTGAAACGTCCCTGATGGATCTGTAACCCGTGTGACATCCAATGACTAGTCCACGTTTGAAGTCACTGAGCTCTCCTAACTGTTAGAATCTAGTGTTACTGTTTCTCTGCTGACATCAGAATACTCACTGCATCCTTTTGTACTAACAAGTCTGCTGCTCATAAAATCTAGTGGTCGATTCTGCATTACATATGGGTGTCCAGATACTTTTGATCACATAGTGTATAGTGGGGCAATTATATGGTAGTAATGTTCCAGACCAAGGCAGTGTCAAATTCAGATGTGATAAGGTATTTTAATAATGGTAAAGTATTGGGGGTGATGGAGTAATGGATTTAAGATGAATATAGCGTTGAAGAGAAGCAGGGTTCTGGTTTAACGGAGGTATATAAGGTACTGAAATGAGTTACTGTGACGAATAAAGTTTTGCAAGAGCAAAACAGTTTGTTGAAGGCAGTTAATGAGATAATGGCTGACATTGGGAATACACTTTGGGGAACTATTGAGTCAGAATGCACTGGGGTAACTGAGCACTGGAAAATGCACTAAGGGGATGTTAAAATCAATCCATGTTAGTGGAATACTGACCCATCTTTATGAAAACAATCTTTTAACAGCGTTTTGGTTTGGCTTCCATAGTCTTATCAACCGAGAAAACGATATGTGATCTCACTAACTCTGCCCTGTAGAAATGAACATAAATAATTACTGCAATCTATCGGAATTTTTCTGGGATTTTGTAATGACCTTTGATTGTGTGGATCATAAAATTCTGCTTGGGAAATTGAAATGGCATGCTGTTAAAGCCATTCTTCTTGAATGGATAAGCTCATATCTTATCAAGAAAAACTAGATGGTCACATTAAGTAATGATAAAACAGAAGTGAGACTATACAAGACTCGTTGCCTGGTCTGCTACTGTTGTCAAACTACATACAATATTTCCCTTGGACATCAGGACAGTGCTGAAAAACTATGATTTTTGCTGATTACATTAGTATTCTGATAAAAGGGCTCAAACACACCAACACCAGACACAGTCAGTAGAATAATCAAACAGGGTTACAACTGGTTCACAGCAAACAGGTTAATTTCTTATCTTACAAAGACACATATTATACAACTAGCAGTCTGCCCCAGCTTTGCCTGGATAGCACCAAGTATCTATGGCCATGTCATTAAGTTTTTAATACACAAAGTGAAATCAGCAAATCCATAGATTCTAGCCTAGTAAAGTCACTGTTAGTTTGTATCCATAAAGGTAAGGTCCTGTCACCGATGCAAACTTCTGAATATACATCTGTCACTGAGTTAGAAAAGATAACAGTACCACCTATTGGTTCTTTGGTATACTACACTCTGATGATCATGTCACTGAGGTAAACATCCGAACTACTAAGCTGAGCAGAAGATTTTACATAAAATTATACATGTATGTGTTTATAATATGTAGTGAGAAGCAAGATAATATGTGACACTCTTGATCTGAGTTACACTGTGCCTTTCTGGTGTATTTAGAAAGACTCACTATTTACTGGGCATTTTTATATGCAACCAAAATGAAATCAACATATAATGAGCAGGCATTCAAAACAAAAAGCAAAATCAATAGATAGGTTTTTCCTAGTGAAGAATATACATAAAACCTATCAGAAGAAGCAAAGCAATGTCATTAAGTTTTTAATACACAAAGTGAAATCAGCAAATCCATAGATTCTAGCCTAGTAAAGTCACTGTTAGTTTGTATCCATAAAGGTAAGGTTCTGTCACTGATGCAAACTTTTGAATATACATCTGTCACTGAGTTAGAAAAGATAACAGTACCACCTATTGGTTCTTTGGTATACTACACTCTGATGATCATGTCACTGAGGTAAACATCCAAACTACTAAGCTGAGCAGAAGATTTTACATAAAATTATACATGTATGTGTTTTTTCTGTGATTATTTTGATGAAATAAAGCCTGTATCAGGTGTAGTCAACTGTTTTTGCCTACTGACCACTTTTGTATATCTGTTAGTAGCAAAATTTTGTACCCGCGCATTAGCTCTACCAAAATGGTGACTTACAAAGTAGGAAAGTAACTTTATGTTATAAAATTTATAAAGCAGAGTTGCTGTAAGTTAAAGCACATAATACTAATTACTTACACTATATGTCAACATTTTATGAGAAGATAATGAAGATATCTTTCAGAGCTGCCACAAGTTTTCCCAAGTGAAATTCCATGATTTCCAGACAAGTTCTTTTCCTAACAAATTTTGAGATCTCAAGGGTAAGTAAATACATAAGTTAACAAAAAAAAAAAAAAAAAAAGTCAGGACTTCCGTATTTCTCCCCCAATTTGAGCAAAACTTTTAAGTACTAACATCAGCATTTTTTGTAATGAACTATTTTTATATGGAGGAAGCAAGTCAAAAGGCATGTCCGTTTCATTAAGACCACAGTTGTTATTTTATTTCAATAAAACAAAACACTTTTGGTGACAAAAATAAGCATTTCAATGGAGTTGCAAGAAATTTAAAATACCTTCACTGATTTCAGAAATAACCTCAGAAAAAATAGGCCTCTTGAAAGGGCTATAGGTGACTGCCAATAAAATGTTGGTTCTACTATGTTCGTTATTGTCAGTTACTAGTCACTGCGTTATGTCTATTATTTTATAGGTATAGTGTGATTTTTCTTTTGAGAAATATATGAGTAATAGTGACTGCCCACTATTTTTCTTCCTATCATCCACACTTTCTAACATATAAATTATTATCAAAGTGCCAAAATGTACTAGATAATGTTTATAAAACACTGCACTTTACAATGTACTTGCAGTCACAATTCCTGAAATCTATCACCAATGGCCTCTGGCCTGCTGAGAGCAGGATAAACCACAAAAATAAGCCGCATTATCCCACACGCAAACAGACCTGGCCTGCAGGCAGAGTGGTGAGACTAGATCTGAAGGGCAGGGTTTGCACAATAGTGGAAAACAATGGGCTTCAGATTGGCAGGCAGATTAGAGATACCCACAGAAATGGCCTGAAGTTCTGGGCTGTCATGGAAGTCCATTCATGTGGCCAGCTATTCATGTGTCTTAGAGACCATGTTGATGAAATGAGACCGCAGTGATCAATCAATGCAACAGATAACTTGCGCAAATAAGTTGAGAATCAATACTAATGAGGATAAGTAGTAACTCACCATTAAATGATTACTGAGCTGCAGACAGGCACATAGAAAAGACAATCAAACTCTCACGGCAAAATTTTCAATCGTAGCCTTTGTCAGAAAATGAGAGCATACACACATCCACGCAGCCACAATCCATGCACACATGACTGCTGTCTCCGGATGCTGCATCAACAATCTCTGAGAATCAGATTAAAAAAAAAAACACTTTTCACGCCTCCCTGCCTCTCGTCGGCAGCTGCTAGGTTAGTGGCAAGAAGTGGTGCCAGCACAGAGTACAAACTGAGGGGAATGGTATGACAGGGAGAAGCATTAAGAATGAGGGAGTAGGGAAGCAGCTCACATACTCATCTGCACTCAGCCAGAAATGATGGATGACATCTCAGAAAACAAACCGTTTCATCTACTGAGACAAAGATGTGATTTTTCCAGTATGTTTTATTTTTTCAAATTTCCCTGATATTTTCCTGGTTTCCCTGATTCATTTGGAATTCCCTGATTTCCAGAAATTGTTGAAATCCTGTCTTTAATCCCCAACTGCCTACTGTCCACCATGAAAGCTGGAAAACAAACTAATGGGTGGTAGGGACCAGGTTGACTGCAACAGGCCTGTATGTCACATCAAGCTATGTTCACGTTACCTGTGAAAATCCCATGAAAATTAACCTGGTAGTTTTGGAGATTAACAAGTTCAAACAGACAGATATGATAGTTTCACAGTTTTACTATTAGTATTGATTCAAAATGACTTACAGGTAACAGGAGAGTTCAATGAGCACAGCCTTTCTAGAAAGAGACTTTCTAAGCATCCAGGTGGAAAATACACTGAGGTGACACCAGTACATGGATAGGTTAATCAGAAGGCTCAGTTCTGCTTCAGTATGTTGAACTGCAGAGAAGAACTCACATACTTTTGTTCAGTACTGTCCTATGACTTTATCTATTGGGACAACTTTCCCAATGGCAAAAAAGAAGAAAAAAAAAAAAAAAACAAAAAAAAAAAAAAAGGTTTGTTACAGAAGCATGGTGTAAGAATATTGTGTAAAGTTGGTAACCAAACATCTTACAGAATCCTCTTCATGGGCCAGTACATATACTCAATAATCGTATCTGTGGTTAATGACAAGCGAATTTAGGATGAATTGTGCAATTCGCGATCACAATGCTAAAAGTAAAAGTATTTTGCATACAGACAATGTATCTCTATCTATGGTTTAGAATGGATCTTTATATTTTGGCACATAAGTCAATAATAGGTTATCAACAGATATATGCTAGATAATAGAATATCCTCAAATATTAAAAAATAGTAGAAGAATACATCAGCCTCTCCTGCAATTTCTAGGAATATTTTGAATTGGAATGAAAATTCATTGTAATGTGTATACTAAACAGATCTTGATTTAGCCAACAGCTGATAGTAGTCTAAGTAAAATTACATGGACACTTTCTTTTAGTATTGGGTAAAAGAATAAGAGGTGAAGCAAGTGGTTCGTTTCCATTTTTCTTCTGATATTTAGAAACATACATGGAGCAGTTAATAAGAGGTAATCATAAACTTTCTGTTTAAGGGAACTGCTGCAATATAATGCGACTCTGATGCAGGTATGTGAGCACCAACATGAAGGCACGGGATCAGTTGGGCATTTGTGTCTTTCTGTCATGCATGTGGTAAATGTCAAAACATGAACTATGGTGATGTTATTAGCAAATGTGCCCAGACAGGGCCAATGCGCTGTTATTCTTTTCTTTGCTGCCAACAAACAAACATGGGTACATATCCATCGGAGAACGGGGGATGTGTATGGGGTAGCGTGTCTGTTGACAAGCACTACTGTGGAGTGGCATGCCAAGTTTTGTGCTGGTTGCGATTCAATAATAGATGCCATATCGCAAATTTTGTAATGCAGAAGTTATGCCAACTGAAGTGGGAGACAACTGAGCACCTACTCTATAGTCCTGATCTCTTCCCGTGTGATTATCATGCCTTTAGTCCCCTCAAAACGGCCTTGGAGGGTCAGCAAGTCCTGTCAGACAAGAATGTCAGCAGGCAGTCATGGATTCCTTCATGCAGCAGGGCACAGTGTTTTACCAAACAGGTACCTTCAACCTGGTGAGCTGGTGGGATGATTTCCTCCGTACTCTCAGTAATTTTGGCTGTCTGGCGTGCAGACTCTGCTCTGTATGGCCTTTGAAAGTAAACTTTTTGATCGCCTCTTATACAAGAAGTTT
This sequence comes from Schistocerca gregaria, assembly GCF_023897955.1. Lineage (NCBI taxonomy): Eukaryota > Metazoa > Arthropoda > Insecta > Orthoptera > Acrididae > Schistocerca > Schistocerca gregaria. The sequence continues at coordinate 99,199,862 of NC_064923.1, read as the reverse complement.
CCAGAGTTATCAGTATGATAGATTAGCATTAGGTTTTTTGGTAATTTTATAGTTGGTATAAGTTAACTAAGTTGCCTGCAGTCACTGCTTCTGCCTATTAACATACAAATTGTCTAATCCCACACTCTTGAAGATCCATTTTCAGATTGAGACTTTCTGAATGTGATGCGTGAATGACATGAATGAATAATGGAACTGGTCCATATGTTGAATTTTAAAAGGATTATGAAAGCAAATGACATTTGTTCCCTGTATGTAAATATTTAAGACAAACATTATGGACTGATAAACAGTTATATAATGAAATAATATGAAATTTACAAATTGGTTATACAGATAAATGTTCATGCATGGAAAGCAGTAATAGAACTGCTTTACTGATTGTAATTTCACCCACCAGTGAGAAAGATCAATTACAATGTTTATTTGAATTTCTGCGCATTTTTGTCATTTCTCTTGTTTCCTTTGCAAAATATGTTTTCATTAAGTACATACAACTCCTGACACAAAAATATCACCAACAATATTGTCTCACAATTATGATTGATCTGTAAGTAGATTTTGGTTCACAGAAAACATTGTATACAGTTACACATTTATTTTGCTCTGTTTTTGTAGGAATTTTCTAAAAACTTATAGCTGTAGGAAAATATCTCATATATCTGTTTTTGTAGCTTTGATATTCTTATTTTCAGTAACATTTTGATAAGTTTCAGACTACTCAGTCTTTTTTGTAGTGTCTTATGCGAAGGCAAACATTTGCTTCATATACATATGCACAAGTAGGCCTAATGATAAGGGATGAAATGCACGAAGTTAGAAAGATGCTGATTGATGCATATGTTACATGTTATCCCGAATGACTCAGAGGTAAATATGATGTGAAAATTGGTAAAGGATGATAATATGAGATGACAATGAAAAATAAAACAAGCTTTCATTTGTGGGTAACTGACACTTAACTGCAAGAAACATTGCACTAAATTTTGTGTGATTTACAATGGGAACTGCATGGTGCATCTGTAGAATGAGACTGCAAGCCCCATGGACAAATGGGGAAAATTAGTGTTTCCCTCTAGACAATGTCAACCTGCAGCAAGCTCTCTCACCAACCATTGCCCTAGCCAGACCTGCCGGATGGGTACTGAAGGTGTTCTTTTGTGTACAGGATCAGAGATAAGAGAACAGAAGAGCTTGACAAACTAATGAGTCAGCAACACACAAATAATTTTATGGGCAATATGAAAAACATGAGTTGGGCAATCAACTGTGTACTCAAGCACAGAGCAAAAGTGTGCTGAACACTACGAGAGAGATCTTTCTAGTGTAGGACACTTCCTAGGATATGAAAAAGTACTGTCAGCCATAATACACGTCTTCCTTTTCTGAAGGAAAACGGTTTCCCCTAACTGACAGTACACTACTTGACTATCCTAGCCCATATAACAGATGTATGCTATACTGACCTGCAGACTATAAAACACAATCAGTTTTACATTTAATGGCTGGCTGTGTTACAAGGGTACATCAAGTGCAATTTAGTATGCACAAGAACAGGGGCGGCACATTCATGTACTGTTTTGCTAGTAACAGATACGATCATTCAACACACCTCTGATGAAACAGAGGGACTGTAGCGGAAAATTCACCATTGGAGGAAGCAGTAGCATTCTACATACAAAGCAAAAGCAATTGTTCAAATTAAAGTCTCCATGTCAGAGAGAAAAAAGGAACACTGTCTCAGCAGGGCCCATGGTTCAAATCACATGCAAAATTGTGCATAAATCGATTCATTGCAAGTGAAACACATGGAAGTTTTTATTGAAAAGTATTCTGGGCACAGGCATCACGCTGTAGCACCAACAGCAGTATAAGCACCAAAACGTCTGGACTTTTGGAAGTAAATATAATTCCTGATATCTCAAACTGTTGATTATTAGATGAGACACTGAAGGACTTTAAACATGGCTTCAACTGGATACTACAATCTCCACGATTCTCTACAATTTAGTGACAGACATCATGCTATCCTGTCTGCATATCAGGCAACACAAAATACTCTTCATGATGTATAGAGTGAACAGCTTACAAGGCTGAGGCTTGTTCAGGATCAAAATCGGAATATAGGGGAGTCTGCTTCCTGTGTCAATCTTATTTTAAGCCTTAATATCTTACACATGCAACAAATAAATCTGATTTCAGAAACTATTACATACAAGTTAATCTGTATGTCAGCAGTTCTTGGAGATGTTTGTTACAAAACTAGATTGTGTCACATCCAACATTGTTCACATAACATTAAAACCTGAGGTGTATTCCAAGTTTTATGGATCCAGAATTATTCAGATAATGTTAAAGGTTGCAGTTAAAGCTGAACTAGGGTGTTTTAACTGCACGTGGAATCATTTGACAAATCAGTTACAACCAATCTGTCATCATGATGGACATAATTATCAAACAAATTGGTGCATCATGGATTTGTGGATATCACAAGACCACAGTATTGGAGATCAATACGTATCTTATATATTAACATAAAAATGTTACTGGCAACTCATTAGGAAGACAATTTTTATCCAAAAACTGGTGATAGTTACATACTGGAGACCCTTCACATTTTTCAATAAGGCACTACCGGTCAGTTTATTACCAGAAACAAAAGCCTGATATTTTAAATATGGATGTAAGGTGTATTCCTCACTGCTTAGCGCATATTTGCTGCAACTTTACTGAACAGAAAATTAGAGTGGGGGAATAAAACTGAATAATTGCGGCATATTGTTAAATGTTTCCCGTCATTAGCAGCCATTTCATCAGAAGCATGCTACAATGATCTGATAAAATAATACTGGTCCATCACTTATTTTAAAGGTTTAATTCTATGATGGAGACAAATGCACACACTATATGATTGTAACGTACAGCAAATTATCCGATAAGCAATGCACATTATTAAAAAAAAAAAAATATTTTCCAGCTTTGCATTTTATATTTTCAGTTTCACAAACTTTAATTCCAGTTCCAATTGCAACTACTCAGAAATTCTCGGTATGACCGATGATTTTACTGTACTTTTAAATATACTATATACCAAATGTTGAGGAATAATTCTGGGGAACTGGAGATTGTAACAAACATGTAAACAAAAAAGAAAAGCAAAAATAAGTTCAACTGTAGATAGATATCAATCTGAATAACACACACCCAATTCTCACTCTTGTGTTCCACATCTAGTATCGCGTGTTTCCTGCTTATAGACTGATCTTCCCGTAACAACAAATCTGTGTCCTTTCGTCCGACGGTATGTTGTCTCCCAGTCAATAAATAATACCTGTCACCTGGAAGTAAAATATGGTTTGCTGATGCTGTTGAAAGTCTGCTAAAATCTGAAAGGTTGACTACTAGTAGAGTTACCTTTCGAATTACTGAGGATCCACATTTTTCACAAACGGAACACAATATTACAATCTATATATTTATGACAGTCACTACAATCATACTTGTAATCATATATCACTAATAAAACAATTTCTAACCAATCTTATTTTGCATTATAAACATCAACACGCGCACAATATTCAAAACAACAACAAACACCACATCTTTGCTTTACACAGATACTATAACTATTGGGGAACAAACGACATCCTACAGATCATTGTTCAGTCGGTCGACATTCAAGGATATGTTTGTTCATATTTCTGTGCATACCTTCGTGCGTCCATACGACACAGTTTCAATCTACTGCCGAGCAGCCATCCTTCGATCAATTCATACTTGCCGCCACGTTAAGTCAAATCAAAACATTCCACACTGTATTTCAAATGGCGGCATTCACACAGGCTGTCAACGTCAAGTTACGTCACATCAAGATTTAACTGTAAAGCCATCGGCACACAGATCGATCGTTAAGGTGGCGCTCTACGAGTCCTGTGATAGCGGTTCCCCTTTTTCTCGTCACATGAAGCACAAAATAAGTCCTGCGATATTTCAGCAACGTGCCGCGTTCAGTAGAACCGGTAGAAAACAAGAACACTCCCTTCATCACAGGCAGGAACCAAGACGCCATACCGTACTGTATTTGTTGCGTTCATGAGAAGCCCATATTCGATGGGCTTTATATATACTTTACACTCAATGAATATATGTTGTTTCTAAGCTCCACCCCGTTGATTATCTCGAGGAACGAATCGCCATTGGTACGATTTGTTGTAATAGAATGACGAGAAACGTCACATTGGTGGTTAAATGATTTTTGGATTTATTTATTTTCGCATTATAACTCGCTTACACTGTGAGTAAGCTTGTCGGGTTTAGCTAAACTGGTGGCTGTCCGACCTTTGCTTAATGTGATTCAGAAGAAAAAAGGCCTTCAGTTCAGCAACAATAACTTCATTGCGAGCGCGTATTGTCGACGCCCGGCATGCATGGGCTGATCGGAGTTACAAAATTTGCTTCCGGCCTCTACAGAAGGATCCTTAATCATGGGAAAACTTCTGCAGTTATTGAAGAGAAAACAGTAATCGTCCACACAAGCCAGGAGCACGGAACTACTAATTAACTCAAAAAACAAGGAATAATAATAATAATAAACAGAACGTACACTCCTGGAAATGGAAAAAAGAACACATTGACACCGGTGTGTCAGACCTACCATACTTGCTCCGGACACTGCGAGAGGGCTGTACAAGCAATGATCACACGCACGGCACAGCGGACACACCAGGAACCGCGGTGTTGACCGTCGAATGGCGCTAGCTGCGCAGCATTTGTGCACCGCCGCCGTCAGTGTCAGCCAGTTTGTCGTGGCATACGGAGCTCCATCGCAGTCTTTAACACGCGACAGCGTGGACGTGAACCGTATGTGCAGTTGACGGATTTTGAGCGAGGGCGTATAGTGGGTATGCGGGAGGCCGGGTGGACGTACCGCCGAATTGCTCAACACGTGGGGCGTGAGGTCTCCACAGTACATCGATGTTGTCGCCAGTGGTCGGCGGAAGGTGCACGTGCCCGTCGACCTGGGAGCGGACCGCAGCGACGCACGGATGCACGCCAAGACCGTAGGATACTACGCAGTGCCGTAGGGGACCGCACCGCCACTTCCCAGCAAATTAGGGACACTGTTGCTCCTGGGGTATCGGCGAGAACCATTCGCAACCGTCTCCATGAAGCTGGGCTACGGTCCCGCACACCGTTAGGCCGTCTTCCGCTCACGCCCCAATATCGTGCAGCTCGCCTCCAGCGGTGTCGCGACAGGCGTGAATGGAGGGACGAATGGAGACGTGTCGTCTTCAGCGATGAGAGTCGCTTCTGCCTTGGTGCCAATGATGGTCGTATGCGTGTTTGGCGCTGTGCAGGTGAGCGCCACAATCAGGACTGCATACGACCGAGGCACACAGGGCCAACACCTGGCATCATGGTGTGGGGAGCGATCTCCTACACTGGCCGTACACCTCTGGTGATCGTTGAGGGGACACTGAATAGTGCACGGTACATCCAAACCGTCATCGAACCCATCGTTCTACCATTCCTAGACCGGCAAGGGAACTTGCTGTTCCAACAGGACAATGCACGTCCGCATGTATCCTGTGCCACCCAACGTGCTCTAGAAGGTGTAAGTCAACTACCCTGGCCAGCAAGATCTCCGGATCTGTCCCCCATTGAGCATGTTTGGGACTGGATGAAGCGTCGTCTCACGCGGTCTGCACGTCCAGGACGAACGCTGGTCCAACTGAGGCGCCAGGTGGAAATGGCATGGCAACATCCAGCATCTCTACGATCGTCTCCATGGGAGAATAGCAGCCTGCATTGCTGCGAAAGGTGGATATACACTGTACTAGTGCCGACATTGTGCATGCTCTGTTGCCTGTGTCTATGTGCCTGTGGTTCTGTCAGTGTGATCATGTGATGTGTCTGACCCCAGGAATGTGTCAATAAAGTTTCCCCTTCCTGGGACAATGAATTCACGGTGTTCTTATTTCAATTTCCAGGAGTGTATATAAAAGCTAGAAAACACAGCGCCTCTAGAGGTTGGGCGCGGAGCTACACAGACATCGTGAACAGTAATTACGACAGCACACACACACACACACACACACACACACACACACACACACACACACACACACACCGGTGAGCTTGAATTAGCACGCTGCAGCGTCGCTACATCAGTCCGCCGGGCGGAAAGCGGAGCGTCGGCGTCGAGATACCGCGTCGGAAAATGTACCCGACGTCCAGAACGGGTCGGAGGAGGAGGAGGAACAGTGTCAGAAGGCGGATGTTGTGCTGCGTTGGGCTGATGTTGAAGAGCCGGCGCCGGAGATGTTGCGTCAGTGTCTGTAGGTGGATGCCTACGTCGAGGTACTGCTAGTGGCGTGTCAGGAAAAACATACGCAGGTTCAACCCGATTCAACGCAAAAATCTTGGTTTTGCTGTTCACTAGGATATCCATCCTGTGGGCACTGCGCCGTAGCACTTCTTTTTTTTTTTTTTTTTTTTTTTTTTGTCATCAGTCCCTTGACTGGTTTGATGTGGCCCGCCACCAGTTCCTTTCCTGTGCTAACCTCTTCATCTCAGAGTAGCACTTGCAACCTACGTCCTCAATTATTTTGCTGGACGTATTCCAATCTTTGTCTTCCTCTACAGTTTTTGCCCTCTACAGCTCCCTCTAGAACCATGGAAGTCATTCCCTCATGTCTTAGCAGATGTCCTATCATCCTGTCCCTTCTCCTCATCAGTGTTTTCCACATATTCCTTTCCTCTCCGATTCTGCGTAGAACCTCCTCATTCCTTACGTTATCAGTCCACCTAATTTTCAACATTCGTCTATAGCACCACATCTCAAATGCTTTGATTCTGTTCCGGTTTCCCACAGTCCATGTTTCACTACCATACAATGCTGTACTCCAGACGTACATCCTCAGCAATTTATTGCTCAAATTAAGGCCGGTATTTGATATTAGTAGACTTCTCTTGGCCAGAAATGCCTTTTTTGCCATATCGAGTCTGCTTTTGGTGTCATTCTTGCTCCGTCCATCATTGGTTATTTTACTGCCTAGGTAGCAGAATTCCTTAACTCCATTGACTTCGTGACCATCAATCCTGATGTTAAGTTTCTTGCTGTACTCATTTCTACTACTTCTCATTACCTTAGTCTTTCTCCGATTTACTCTCAAACCATACTGTGTCCGTCTCTCCCTATAGCTTACCCCTACTTTTTTCAGAATCTTGAACAGCTTGCACCATTTTATTGCTGTATCTATAGCGCTCGAGAACTTCAAACGTATCTCGTCATTCCTTAGAACTTCCTTATCCCACTTCTTAGCGTATTGATTCTTCCTGACTAATGTCTTGAACTTCAGCCTACTCTTCATCACTACTATATTGTGATCTGAGTCTATATCTGCTCCTGGCTAAGCCTTACAATCCAGTATCTGATTTCGGAATCTCTGTCTGACCATGATGTAATCTAATTGAAATCTTCCCGTATCTCCAGGGAAGTATACCTCCAAGTATACCTCCTCCTCTTGTGATTCTTGAACAGGGTATTCGCTATTACTAGCTGAAACTTGTTACAGAACTCAATTAGTCTTTCTCCTCTTTCATTCCTTGTCCCAAGCCCATTTTCTCCTGTAACCTTTTCTTCTACTCCTTCCCCTACAACTGCATTCCAGTCGCCCATGACTATTAGATTTTCGCCCTCCTTTACATACTGCATTTCCCTTTTAATATCCTTCTACACTTTCTCTATCTGTTCATCTTCAGCTTGCGACATCAGCATGTATATGTGAACTATCGTTGTCGGTAATGGTCTGCTGTCGATTCCGATTAGAACAACCCGGTCACTGAACTGTTCACAGAAACAGACCCTCTGCCCTACCTTCCTATTCATAACGAATCCTACACCTGTTATACCATTTTCTGCTGCTGTTGACATTACCCAATACGCATCTGACCAGAAATCCTTGTCTTCCTTCCACTTCACTTCACTGACCCCTGCTATATCTAGATTGAGCCTTTGCATTTCTCTTTTCAGATTTTCTAGTTTCCCTACCATGTTCAAGCTTCTGACATTCCACGCCCCGACTTGTAGAACATTATCCTTTCATTGATTTTTCTCATGGTAACCTCCCCCTTGGCAGTCCCTTCCCGGAGATCCGAATGGGGGACTATTCCGGAATCTTTTGCCAATGGAGAGATCATCATGAAACTTCTTCAACTACAGGCCACATGTCCTGTGGATACACGTTACGTGTCTTTAATGCAGTGGTTTCCATTGCCTTCTGCATCCTCATGTCGTTGATCATTGCTGATTGTTCCGCCTTTAGGGGCAATTTCCCACCCCTCGGACAAGAGAGTGCCCTGAACCTCTATCCGCTCCTCCACCCTCTTTGACAAGGCCGTTGGCAGAATGAGGCTGACTTCTTATGCCGGAAGTCTCCGGCCGCCAATGCTGATAATTTATCAAAATTTAGGCAGTGGCGGGGATCGAACCCGGGACCGAAGACGTTTTGATTATTAATCAAAGACGCTACCCCTATACCACGGATTACATACCCTTAATGGGGGCCAGAATAAGGAGCTTGTAGAGGCGGTTTAACGCCCTCAGTGCGGAGCATGGCGTGACGACATTGTTCCAGGTCCTGGTGCGCGAAAGTTGGCGACTTGCTATGGCGCGTGGCTTTCGGAGGGCGAATCTTTGATACATGGTCCCTCAAGCGTCGCAAGAAATCCGGCTGGCCAGTAGCAACTGTCTCCATGGCATCAGCGTCTACAAAGTCACCAGGGAGGCACAGTGTTTCTCCATAAACCAGTTCTGCCGCTGACGATCCCAGGTCTGGTTTGAAAGTCGTCTCTAAGCCTAACAAGACCACTGGTAGTGCGGTTGTCTAGATTTCTTCGTGGCACATCAGCGCGGCCTCCAAACAACAGTGCCAGCGTTCGATCGTTCCGTTGTTTGCTGGGTGATAACTTGTGGTCTTATGATGGGTGTAACCACCGAACTTGGCCAGCTGTGAGAACAGGTATGATTCAAATTGCCGTCCGCGGTCAGTGGTAATATGTAGTGGGCACCCAAATCTTGCCAACCAAGTCATTGCAAAAGCGGAAGCTAATGTGTCTGCTGTGGTATTATCCACCGGCACTGCCTCCGGCCAACGTGTCAAACGGTCGATCATTGTAAACAGATATCTTTGTCTGTTCGAAGGTGGAAGTGGTCCGACTACATCCAAATGAACGTGGGCAAAGCGGGCGGTGGCATCAGGAAAATCGCCGATCGCTGCGTGTACATGGCGGTTAATCTTGCAGCGTTGGCACTGAAGACAAGATCGGGCCCACTAGCGGCAGTCTTTTTGCATGCCCGGCCACACGAAACGTTGCGATACTAGGCGGAATGTCGGGCGTACCCCTGGATGGCACATTCCATGTACTGTATCAAAGGCTTGTCTTCTAAAAGCCGGCGTCAGAAAGGGACGAGGTCGGCCTCGAGAAACGTCGCAGTATAGCTGTGTATCTTCCCCCCGGAACATCAACGAGTTTCAGTTGCAATGCGGAAGCCGTATCTTTAACATAGGCAAGGAATTCTTCGTCGTCTCTCTGTGTCTGTGCCAGTGCAGGAAAGGCTATGGTACTGGAAACACTGCTGATCCGTGATAGGCAATCCGCAACAATGTTGTCGATCCCAGAAATATGTCTAATGTCGGTAGTAAACTGGGCCACGAACTCAAGGTGATGAAATTGACGGAGGGAGCAGTTGACACTATTCCGAAGGAAGGCGAACGTGGGTGGCTTGTGGTCTGCATATATCGTGAAAGTTCGCGCTTCTAGTTGGGGGCGGAAATATTTCACTGCTTGGTATACCGCCAGGAGCTCACGGTCATATGTGCTCAATTTTCTCTGTGCAGGCGAAAGCTTGTGGGAATAATACGCCAGTGGCTGCCATGCGTTGTCCGACCATTGTTGTAACGCAGGTCCGATCGCCGTCTGGCTCGCGTCTACGACAATTGCTAATGGCGCGTCGAGCCGTGGGTGTGCTTGCGAGAAGCGCCGCGTCGGCCATGCTCTTCTTTGTTGCCTCGAACGGAGAACGCATGTCCTCTGTCTACTGTTTCAGAGACTTGCTATTTACTTTAGGGCCTGATAAAGCCGCCATCAAAGGTTCCTGCAGCTCCGCAGCGTGGGGAAGGTGTCGTCGATAAAAATTGAGCATCCTCAAAAAACGACGTGATTTTTTGATCGTAGTTGGTTGGGGTAGCTGCAAGATAGCGTCCACGTTCTCGGACAGAGGAAGAGAGCCTTCAGCAGAAATCTCATGGCCAAGAAATGTCACCTCTGACTGCCCAAAAACACATTTGTCCACGTTCAAGACGACACCGTAAAGTTCCAATCGCTCGAAAATCTCTCGCAGATGTTGTCGGTGTTGTTCATGGTCAGCAGAGAACACTAACACATCGTCCAGGTAGGCGAAACAAAACGGCAGCCCCTGGAGAACCGAGTCCATAAACCTTTGCCAGGTCTGAACGACATTGCGTAAACCGAAAGTCACAAATTTGCTTTCAAATAAACCGAAAGGCGTTATTATTGCAGTCTTTGGAATGTCATCATTGGCCACTGGAATCTGTGTATACGCTTTAGCGTAGTCCAGAACTGTGAACACCGTGGCACCATGTAAAGCGTGATTATTAATCCCTCAGTAACGGAACGGGATATTTGTCTGGCACTGTTCGCGCGTTAAGCGCACGGTAGTCACCGCATGGGCGCCAAGCTCCACCCTTCTTGGGAACAAGATGTAATGCGGAGGAGCACGGGCTCTTAGATGGCAGCATTATGCCCTCGCGAATCATGGCGTCAAATTCTGCCTTCGCTAACGACAATCAGTCCGGAGTGAGACGCCTAGGCCGGCATTCTACTGGGGGACCATCAGTCGTTTGAATGTGATGCACCGTGTCATGTGGTATGAACGTGGGAGAGCCGGGCGGCCTGGTCAGGTTCGGATAGTTAAGCAGTAATTCGGTGTACTCACCCTCCGTAGAATGGACCAACTTGGCACTGTGCGTTGCGGTGTTGCGATGGAAACCCGTGACTGCTAAGCCGGTGTACTCACCCTCCGTAGCATGGACCAACTTGGCACTGTGCGTTGCGGTGTTGCGATGGAAACCCGTGACTGCTAAGCCGGTGTACTCACCCTCCGTAGCATGGACCAACTTGGCACTGTGCGTTGCGGTGTTGCGATGGAAACCCGTGACTGCTAAGCCAGTGACGCTGTCTACCAAGCGTGCGTTCGCGACGTCCGGCAGCAGGTGGTAGTGCGCCAGGAGGTCAGCCCCGACGATCGCCTCCGTGACGTCAGCCACTGTAAAATTCCACTCGTACGCGCGACGTAGGCCGAGATTAAGCTCCATCCTCTTTGTGCCATATGTTGCGATGCAAGAATTGTTGGCAGCCGTCAGACGAAAGACAGTTGGCGGCCGGCAACGATGGAGGGCTGTTCGTGGTATGATACACAGGTCCGACCCAGTGTCAATTAAAAACTTTACGCCGGACCTCCTATCGGTAACTAACAGGCGCTCGGAGGATAACTGACAGTTGGTTGCGCCTATGGTCGACCGCCGGTGGTGTTTGGGGTGCGAGCATGACGATGTACACTTCCTTGCCTGATCGCGGAATCGTCTGTGGTACCAGCACAATGGTACCTCGCCTTGCGGAGTGGTAGTACCGCCGGAAGATCTGCTTTTCGAACGCCCCCGTCGGTATCGGCTTCTATTGTTGTCGTCGTCACGTGACAGCAGCGCACCGACCTGGACGCACAAACGCTCAACCTTGGCCGCGAGTGAATCGTGGTCGGCCCGTGCTACAGACGCGGTACTGTTTATACTGTTGTCCAACGCCGCGACTGCGCTGACCTGAGCCGGTGTTATCGCGTCCTGAATCCGGTCTGCTAGTTGCGCCACGTCATCCAGCGGCATGTCCGTTTGTGAGGCGATTGTGACTTTTATTTGCGGCGGCAACCTACTGCTCCACAGCGTTCTGAGCAGACGGTGTCAACTTTGCTGCGTAGATGTCTCAGGTATTGAGAAGGCTTCCTGTCGCCGATTTCTTCCTGTGTCAGAACCTGACGTATCCGGTCCTCTCGTGACGCGGCCATCCGTCGAATCAACTCTGATTTTAGCATGGCCTAAGCTCCAGTCTCGGGCGGTGCTGTGATTATGTCCTGCACCTCGGCTGCGTAACGTTGGTCGAGCTGGGTCGCAATCAGCGCAAATTTAGTTGCTTCGGCCGTTATTCCAGCGCAGCAAAAACTTTGCCTGCACGAACCTGAGTACCGAGTTGTCGGGCCAGAACGGCGGCAAACGGACATCAGTCCTGGAGACGGCGTGCTGTTCGGTCATTACGAGCTCGTTACTTATGTAGCTCACGCCTACTTCTTCTTAATCACGTCGGTTTCTGCTTGGATCACGTCGGGGTCACAACTTGTCGGGTTCGACTAAACTGTCCGACCTTTGCGTAACGTGATTCAGAAGAAAAAAGGCCTTCAATTCAGCAACAGTAACTTTATTGCGAGCGCGTATCTGACGACGCCCGGCATGCACTGATCGGAGTTACAAAATTTGCTTCCGGCCTCTACAGAAGGATCCTTAATCCTGGGAAAACTTCCGTAGTTATTGGAGAGAAAACATTACTCGTCCACACAAGCCAGGAGGCACGGAACTACTAATTAACTCAAAAAAAAAAAAAAAAACAAGGGATACTAAACAGAACGTACATAAAAGCTAGAAAACACAGCGCCTCTAGAGGTTGGGCGCGGAACTACACAGACGTCGTGACAGTAATTACCTCCGCACAGCACTGCACTGACGCACGCGCACGCACCACACACACACACACACACACCGGCAAGCTTGAATTAGCGTGCGGCAGCGTCGCTACAAGCCAATTTAAGGCAATAATCCATTTAACAGTCATGAAAACATGTCTTCATTATTAGGATATGTTGTGTAATTAACTGTGACTGACATTTCGTCGATGAAAGTATACAAAACTAAGCTGTTTATAGGTGAGTTGCAGCATGGCGTAGTTAGTTGAGGCACCACAAAATGGGACTGTAGGTCAGAAATCAAACCCACGTATACTTCGAGACATTTACTTTGTTAGCTTACAGTCGGAAGTAAGAAGTCCAAAGAAAGACAAAAAATAAACGTCCAACTCTCAAAATCAGTTATTCTTTCAAGGAATAAACAATGCACTCTACTGGTCAGTCTCTTGTTCCTGCTCAGCATTCCCCTTAAAGTATGGAGCACATGGGTTGTAAGGGTACTTGAATTTGATTTGTCGTCCTGCTCTGGTACGGACGATCGATCGTTGTGTCGTTGTGAGTGCAGATATGGCTGGTTGTTCTGTAGTCCTCTGATATCTTGGCTTTGTTTCTTCAGTTCGGTTGGGTGTAGACCCGCCTGACCCGCGGTCATCCTAAACTGAAGGAGTGCTTTCGTGCATCGGCGATCGTACGATCCATGCTGATTTCACTCTTTCAATGGACACCCTGACAGTTTTTCCATTTTTCGAAATGTCTGTAGTATGGGCATCACGTCGCAGTTCTTGGTAGGAACCGGTATAAGGAGGTTGTAGAGGAGCCCGTACGGCGTCTGTGCGCAACATGACGTGAGAGCAATTCACCAACACTTCATGCACGATGCTGGTGGCACTCTCATCCTTAACACACGGTCAGAAATGTACTGTACTAGCAGCGGTGGCCCAGCTGTTGTGAGATAGTATGCCAGAATTATCAGCAGTTCTCTGTAAACCAGGATACAGGTTGGCTGGCAGCTTTTCTAGGAGCTCTTTGCGGTGTGGGGGAGTAGCCATGTATGTGAAAAACGGTATCCCATTTGAGTCAATTCATGTTTCAAAGTACTGCACTTAAAAGGGTTTTTAAATGTTGTGCAGGTGTGGTTAGATTTAGTGGAGCTAAACTTCTTACTGTTGTTATTTATAGATTCCCAGACTCCGATTTCACAACATATTTGCTAAAGCTAGAGGAGGTTCTTGGTTTACTTTATAGGAAATACAAAGAGTTAGTTATATGTGATGACTTCAATATTAATTGTATAAGTGATTGTGTAAGGAAAAGGATGCTGGTAGAACTCCTTAATTCATATAATCTTATGCAAACCGTATTCTTTCCAACGAGAGTGCAAGGGAACAGTAGAAGAACCATAGACAATATTTTTGTTCATTCCTCATTACTAGAAGGAAATTCTGTTAGCAAAAAGGTGAATGGCCTTTCAGATCATGATGCACAAATTTTAACTCTAAAAGATTTTTGTGTTGCATCAAGTGTTAAATATAGTCATCAGCTGTTTAGGAAAGCAGATTCAGTTGCTGGAGAGACATTTGTAAACCTCATCAAGGAACAAGAGTGGCAAGATGTTTATAGCGCTCATACAGTTGACGATAAATATAATGCTTTTCTCAAGACTTTTTTCATGCTCTTTGAAAGTTGCTTTCCGTTAGAACGTTCAAAACAGGGTACTAGCACAAACAGGCAGCCTGGGTGGCTGACTAGAGGGATAAGAATATCTTGTAGAACAAAGTGGCAATTATATCAAAACGTTAGAAACAGTCACAATCTAAATGTAGCAGCCCATTACAAACAGTATTGTAAGGTGATTAAAAAGGTTATTAGGAAGGCAAAAAGTATGTGGTATGCAGATAGAATAGCTAAGTCTCTGGATAAAATTAAAACCATTTGGTCAGTCGTAAAGGAAGTGGCTGGTCTGCAGAGACAGGTAGAGGATATAGAATCAGTGCATAGTGGGAATATCCGTGTTACTGATAAGTCGCACATATGTACAGTATTTAATAATCACTTTCTGAATATAGCAGGTGAACTAAATAGAAACCTAGTCCCAACAGGGAATCATACAGCGCTCGTAGAAAAAAGTGTTCTGAGACTGTTACCTGAAATGCTCCTCCATGATACTGACAAGAGGGAGATTGAGTTAATAATTAAATCACTAAAGACCAAGAACTCTCATGGATATGACGAGGTATCTAGCAGAATACTGAAGTATTGTTCAATGTATGTCAGCCCAATACTTAGCCATATCTGCAACTTTTCCTTTAGGAGTGGTCGGTTTCCTGACCGATTAAAGTACTCGGTAGTGAAGCCACTTTATAAAAAGGGAGACAGGGATAATATTGACAATTATAGACATATTTCTATGCCATCGGTGTTTGCTAAAGTTATCGGGAGGGTTGTATGTACAAGGTTGCTGGAGCATTTAAATTCACATAATTTGCTGTCAAATGTACAGTTTGGTTTTAGAAATGGCTTAACAACTGAAAATGCTATATTATCTTTTCTCTGTGAGGTTTTGGATGGATTAAATAAAAGGTTGCGAACGTTAGGTGTTTTCTTTGATCTAACGAAGGCTTTTGACTGTGTTGACCACAAAATATTACTGCATAAGTTGGACCATTATGGAGTAAGGGGAGTAGCTTACCATTGGTTCGCCTCTTACTTTAAGAACAGAAAGCAGAAGGTAATTTTCCACAATATTGAGAGTGGTAGCGATGTTCAGTCCCAATGGGACACTGTTAAGTGGTGCGTTCCCCAAGGGTCGGTGCTGGGGTCACTGCTGTTTCTTATTTATATAAATGATATGCCTTCCAATATTACAGGTGATTCAAAAATATTTATGTTTGCTGATGACAACAGCTTGGTAGTGAAAGATCTTGTGTGTAATATTGAAACATTATCAAATAATGTAGTTCATGAAATAAGTTCGTGGCCTGTGGAAAATAATTTGATGCTAAATCATAGTAAGACTCAGTTTTTACAGTTTATAACTCACAATTCAACAAGAACTGATATTTTAATCAGACAGAATGGGCATATTATAAGCGAGACGGGACAGTTCAAGTTCCTAGGCGTTCGGATAGATGGTAAGCTGTTGTGGAAAGCCCATGTTCAGGATCTTGTTCAGAAACTAAATGCCGCTGTATTTACCATTAGAACAGTATCTGAAATAAGTGACATTTCAACACGAAAAGCAGTCTACTTCGCATATTTTCATACACTTATGTCATATGGTATTATTTTTTGGGGTAATTCTTCTGATTCAAAAAGGGTATTTTTGGCTCAAAAACAGGCTGTTAGGGCTATGTGTGGTGTAAATTCGAAAACCTCTTGTCAACCCCTATTCAATAGTCTGGGAATTTTGACATTGCCCTCACAGTATATATTTCCTTTAATGTCGTGTGTTGTTAGCAATATTAGCTTATTCCCAAGAGTTAGCAGCTTTCACTCAGTTAATACTAGGCAGAAATCAAATCTGCATGTGGAATGCATTTCCTTGACTCTTGTGCAGAAAGGTGTGCAGTATTCTGCTGCATACGTTTTCAATAAGCTACCACAAGAACACAAAAATCTTAGCAGTAGCCCAAACACTTTTAAGTGTAAACTAAAGAGTTTCCTCATGGCTCACTCCTTCTATTCTGTCGAGGAGCTCCTGGAAGAGCTAAAATATTAAGCAAATTCCAGTGTTACATTCTTGAATTTCTTTATTTAATCTAACGACTTGTCGCCTGAATATGTTTTTTATATTTCATTTTATCTGTTTGTACAATCTACAACTGAATATGTTTCTTATATTTCATTTTATCTGTTTCTACAATCGTGTCATAATTTCATATATTGACTCGATTAAAGATCATGGAGACTTCTCCTTAATGTGGTCCCACGGAACAATAAATAAACAAATAAATAAAAATAAACCATCTCTGTCACTGATGCCCCTATGTCCGCCTTATACAAAGTCTGTAAACCTAGAAGTACTAGTTGTAGCACATCTGTCAAACTCTTTTGGTGGCAAGTGAGGGCTGCTTTCAATGTTATATGCCACCTTCCCACCATTCTGTTGCTCAGAAAGTGATAGCTGGTTGTGTGGTGACACTGAAATCCACAAAGTCTAGCCAGTTCATTGAACAGATTAGATTGGAATTGTCGATGCTGATCTGTTGTAATATGTAGGGGGCATCCAAAACATGTTAACCAATGTGCAAAAAATTCCTTTGCTATTGTCTCGGCTGCTACATCTGTCACTGGTGTAGCCTCCGCCCATCTTGTGCATGTATCCACTGCAGTGAGCAAGTATTTATAACCGTATGAGGGTGAACGTAGACCCACTACGTCGAGGTGACTGAGACCAAACCTTGTCAGTGAACCCGCAGAGTTTCCGACCTCTGCGTGAACATGTTGTCCTACTTTACAATGCTGGCACTGAAAGAACGAGCGACTCCAATACCTCGCATCCATATGTAAGTAGGCTGTTTAGGTTTTTATGTTGGTAACGCCATGTAGCGCTCTGTATGAAAATCACTGACTGTGATTTGTGCAGTCTGAGGCTGGTCGGCATTGTTGCAATATTCGCCATTGTAGTGTTGGGTAGTTGGATGTTAACAGCGCGTAGCGGTGCGCAATTGGTGAGCCGCCTGCAGTGGTGGATGTGGGGAGAGAGATGGCGGAATTTTGAGAGTGGATGATCTGGACGTGTGTCCATCATAGAGAGTAAATTTGTAAGACTGGATGTCATGAACTGATATATGTTGTTGTTGTTGTGGTCTTCAGTCCTGAGACTGGTTTGGTGCAGCTCTCCATGCTACTCTGTCCTGTGCAAGCTTCTTCATCTCCCAGTACCTACTGCAACCTACATCCTTTTGAATATGCTTAGTGTATTCATCGCTTGGTCTCCATCTACGATTTTTACCCTCCACGCTGCCCTCCAATGCTAAATTTGTGATCCCTTGATGCCTCAAAACATGTCCTACCAACCGATCCCTTCTTCTAGTCAAGTTGTGCCACAAACTTCTCTTCTCCCCAATCCTATTCAATACTTCCTCATTAGTTACGTGATCTATCCACTTTATCTTCAGCAGTCTTCTGTAGCACCACATTTCGAAAGCTTCTATTCTCTTCTTGTCCAAACTATTTATCGTCCATGTTTCACTTCCATACATGGCTACACTCCATACAAATACTTTCAGAAACGACTTCCTGACTCTTAAATCTAGACTCGATGTTAACAAATTTCTCTTCTAGAGAAACGCTTTCCTTGTCATTGCCAGTCTACATTTTATATCCTCTCTACTTCGACCATCATCAGTTATTTTGCTCCCCAAATAGCAAAACTCCTTTACTACTTTAAGTGTCTCATTACCTAATCTAATTCCCTCAGCATCACCCGATTTAATTTGACTACATTCCATTATCCTCGTTCTGCTTTTGTTGATGTTGAGCTTATATCCTCCTTTCAAGACACTGTCCATTTCGTTCAACTGCTCTTCCAAGTCATATGCCGTCTCTGACAGAATTACAATGTCATCGGCGAACCTCAAAGTTTTTACTTCTTCTCCATGAATTTTAATACCTACTCCAAATTTTTCTTTTGTTTCCTTTACTGCTTGCTCAATATCCAGATTGAATAACATCGGGGAGAGGCTACAACCCTGTCTCACTCCTTTCCCAACCACTGCTTCCCTTTCATGCCCCTCGACTCTTATGACTGCCATCTGGTTTCTGTACAAATTGTAAATACCCTTTCGCTCCCTGTATTTTACCCCTGCCACTTTCAGAATTTGAAAGAGAGTATTCCAGTCAACATTGTCAAAAGCTTTCTCTAAGTCTACAAATGCTAGAAATGTAGGTTTGCCTTTTCTTAATCTTTCTTCTAAGATAAGTCGTAAGGTCAGTCTTGCCTCACGTGTTCCAACATTTCTCCCCAAGGTCCGCATCTACCAGTTTTTCCATTCGTCTGTAAAGAATTCGCGTTAGCTGTGACTTATTAAACTGATAGTTCGGTAATTTTCACATCAGTCAGCACCTGCTTTCTTTGGGATTGGAATTATTATATTCTTCTTGAAGTCTGAGGGTATTTCGCCTGTCTCATACATCTTGCTCACCAGCTGGTAGAGTTTTGTCATGACTGGTTCTCCCAAGGCCGTCAGTAGTTCTAATGGAATGTTGTCTACTCTGGGGGCCTTGTTTCGACTCAGGTCTTTCAGTGCTCTGTCAAACTCTTCATGCAGTATCTTATCTCCCATTTCGTCTTCATCTACATCCTCTTCCATTTCCATAATATTGTCCTCAAGTACATCGCCCTTGTATAAACCCTCTATATACTGCTTCCACCTTTCTGCCTTCCCTTCTTTGCTTAGAACTGGGTTGCCATCTGAGCTCTTGATATTCATACAAGTGGTTCTCTTCTCTCCAAGGGTCTCTTTAATTCTCCTGTAGGCAGTATCTATCTTACCCCTAGTGAGATAAGCTTCTACATCCTTACATTTGTCCTCTAGCCATCCCTGCTTAGCCATTTTCCACTTCCTGTCGATGTCATTTTTGAGACGTTTGTATTCCTTTTTGCCTGCTTCATTTACTGCATTTTTATATTTTCTCCTTTCATCAATTAAATTCAATAATTCTTCTGTTACCCTCGTCTTTTTACCTACTTTATCCTCTGCTGCTTTCACTACTTCATCCCTCACAGCTACCCATTCTTCTTCTACTGTGTTTCTTTCCCCCATTCTTGTCAATTGTTCCCTTATGCTCTCCTTGAAACTCTGTACAACCTCTGGTTCTTTCAGCTTATCCAGATCCCATGTTCTTAAATTCCCACCTTTTTGCAGTTTCTTCAGTTTTAATCTACAGTTCATAACCAATAGATTGTGGTCAGAGTCCACATCTGCCCCTGGAAATGTCCTACAATTTAAAACCTGATTCCTAAATCTCTGTCTTACCATTATATAATCTATCTGATACATTTTAGTATCTCCAGGATTCTTCTATGTATACAACCTTCCTTTATTATTCTTGAACCAAGTGTTAGCTATGATGAAGTTATGCTCTGTGCAAAATTCTACCAGACAGCTTCCTCTTTCATTTCTTAGCCCCAATCCATAATCACCCACTATGTTTCCTTCTCTCCCTTTTCCTAATGGCGAATTCAAGTCACCCATTACTATTAAATTTTCGTCTCCCTTCACTGCCTGAATAATTTCTTTTATCTCATCATACATTTCATCAATTTCTTCATCATCTGCAGAGCTAGTTGGCATATAAACTTGTACTACTGTAGTAGGCATGGGCTTTGTGTCTATCTTGGCCACAATAATGCGTTCACTATGCTGTTTGTAGTAGCTTAGCCGCACTCCTATTTTTTATTCATTATTAAACCTACTCCTGCATTACCCCTATTTGATTTTGTCTTTATAACCCTGTATTCACCTGACCAAAAGTCTTGTTCCTCTTGCCACCGAGCTTTACTAATTCCCACTATATCTAACTTTAACCTATCCATTTCCCTTTTTAATTTTCTTTCTCCTGATAACGACGTCCTCCTGAGTAGTCCCCACCCGGAGATCCGAATGGGGGACTATTTACCTCCAGAATATTTTACCCAAGAGGACGCCATCATCATTTAATCATACAGTAAAGCTGTATGTCCTCGGGAAAAATTACGGCTGTAGTTTCCCCTTGCTTTCAGCCGTTCGCAGTACCAGCACAGCAAGGCCGTTTGGTTAATGTTGCAAGGCCAGATCAGTCAATCATCCAGACTGTTGCCCCTGCAACTACTGTAAAGGATGCTGCCCCTCTTCAGGTCTTCAGGAACCACATGTTTGTCTGGCCTCTCAACAGATACCCCTCCGTTGTGGTTGCACCTATGGTACGGCCATCTGTATCGCTGAGGCACGCAAGCCTCCCCACCAACGGCAAGGTCCATGGTTCATGGGGGGAGTGTATATATATATATATATATATATATATATATATATATATATATATATATATATATATATATAAAATGACTATTGAACACTATTAAGGTAAATACATTGTTTGTTCTTTATCAAAATCTTTCATGTGCTAACTATGCCTATCAGTATTTAGAATATTTTATTTAGCTGGCAATAGTGGCGCTCGCTGTATTGCAGTAATTCGAGTAATGAAGATTTTTGTGAGGTTAGTGATTCATGAAAGGTATAGGATATTGTTAGTCAGGGCCTATCTTTTGTAGGGATTTTTGAAAGTCAGATTGCGTTTCGCTAAAAATATTGTGTGTCAGTTTACTGCTGGTCAAAATAAATAAGGAGCGAAATGTCTGAGTACGTTCAGTTCTGCTCAGCTGTTTGAAAATCAAATAACGTAAGGGGTTTACCAGCACATAATGCATTAATTTTTCTAAGGGGACGTTTCACATGTCGACCTTTAGCCGAGGATACCTCACTTGAATCTTCTGATTTTTTATTGTAGTTTCTGTAATTAGTGTAGCTATTGTTTACTGCTAGTGCGAAATTATAGAGAGAATTTCCTTTTAGTTGTAGTTTTACATTGTTGTACAGTAAAACAGTTGTGGCATGCATGTTGATTTGCACCAAGTATTTCGCAGCTGCGCTTCCAGTTAACGAGATATTATTTTCAGTGCTATGTGAATGTGTTTTTTTTATTTTGATCTTCAAATTGTGCTTTTCTGTGTTATCGTGTGAAATATTGCGACAATAATGGCGTGTGAAAAACGTAATACTAGGTTCCAAAGTAAACTAAGAAAGACAGTGAAGACGAAAGCACTGTGTTTGCGCCGCCGAGTAATGAATTAACTAATATTCAAAGTAGTAATTTGGTAATTGTGCATATGGAAATGGAGCGGGATGCAAATAACGGTGTAGACAGTGAATCAATTAGTGAACAGGGAAGAATTATCGATCGACCGGTCGGCAATGGCTCTCTTCAGGAATCAGAAATGGCAGGACACAAACTCGCAAATACTGAAGATTCAGGTTTTGCGTCCTCACCGTTTTCTCAAATAACTCAAGACACATTCTCTGCTTTTCAAAATGCGAATATTGCCGGTTCAAATGCACTGCCAAATACCACTGCGGAACATGTTTCAGACACCAGTGCATTGTTATTACAATTAGTGCAACAAATGGGACAAAAGCTTCAAAAGTTAGACACAATGGAACAAAATCAGAGACAAACACAGCAACAGCTTCAAAAATGAAGACACCACGCTTGAACAAACACTTGAAGGTTTAACTGCTGAATTACTTAAGATCGAATCTAAATGTCAAAAAGTCTGTAATGACGTAAAAACACAAATTTGTGAGCATCTTCAACCGATTTTTTCGCGTCATGAAAATGCATTACAGAATCATGAAGCAGCCATAAAAGAACTGCAAACTATTGTTCATGAAAATCACGACACCTTGCAAGCTAAAATTGACTCAGTTGCATCTACTGATTCGGTTACGCACCTTGCAAAAACTCAGGAAAACCTTAAGGACACAGTAGATATGATTTTAACACAAATGGACACTCTGAAACTTAGTTCAGAAAAATACACTGAGGAAATCAGTTCACTATCGGAGAAAGTAGCCGAACTTTCGGATCAGTTCACTAACTTATCTACAAAGGTAGATGATGATCTGAATGACACAAGACCTATAGCCTTCAATGACACAGAAGAATACGAACAAATTAGGAAATTCAAACAAAATCAGAATCAAATTAATACACAACGCAAAAGAGAATTCCGGGAAGTACTAGATCAGTTGGTACAAATAATACAAGAATTACATATTTCAGAGGAGACTCGAGCTCCAACACGGGAAGAGGGACATAGATATACGGAACAGCGACAAAATAATAACATAGGGCACTTTGGAAATTATGAAAGAAATTGGCAACGTAAACCGAATTTTGAGATGGAACCGCCGTAACGACGTAACAATGGGCGACATGGGACTCGGCGACACGATGATTTTGACTATAAGTTGTTCATTACTACATGTCAAATCAAAACATTTAACAATTCTGGCAACGACATTCATCCACAAGCATGGCTCCATCAATTCTCTCAATGTTTTCCTCCCAACTGGTCATTGGCGCACAAGTTAGAATTTATGTGTGGCTATTTAGAGAATGAACCAGCTGTAAGAATGCGATCGGTCATTCACGATTGTCATAGCGAAGGAGAATTTTATCATGCCTTCCTCTCAGCATGTTGGTCTCAAGCTACACAAGACAGAGTAAAGCATAGCATCATAATGATGAAACATTTCGAACAATCTGAATTATCCAGTATTGTCAAATATTTCGAAGACATGTTACATAAGAATCAGCATCTTTCAAACCCACACAGCCCCTCAGAACTCATCCGCATTTGCTTAATCAAATTGCCTGAACATTTACTACATATTATTTTGGCAAGACGTTGCAAGACGACATTGAAGCTTTTCAGGGACTGTTACAAGAATTGGAAATTGAACTGGAAAACAGGAGCACAACAATTACAGGTCACATACGTCACAATTCCGCGATGACAGAAATAATAACTGGACACGACAAGGCTATTCTTACAATGTAAATCGTGACCAAAACAGACACCCACCGTATGACAACCGTTGGCAGAGTAGTAATAACTACAGGAAAAGATCACCCCACTGCGGTAATGACTATCGCAGAGACAATCAGAGAAACAGGCAATATGGGAACCAAAATAATTATTATCAAGGGAGACAGAATAGCTTCAGACACAATGGTCCACCATGCAGTTACGATTCCGGGAGAAATTCTCCACCACATGACCGACAAAAAAGAAACTATGTAAACTATTGACAAAACGACAGACCTGAATTTCATCAGAACTGGGGGGATTCAAACAGGGCAGGGCCCTCTCGACAAGGTGAATTTGTAGAAGTTAGATCTCCAAATCCCAATAACGAAGCGTGCCAACAAAGAGACAGACAATGACTCACACCACAAGCAGCCATGTTTGCCGGCTGGCTCAGAGAAAAATAACATAGACGCTAATCTTGAGAAAATTTTTAGCATTCTTTACCGACATATACTGCATGATAATTCCGTTCAAGTTGATCTGCTGCGTACTGAGGAAAGGTGAAGGATTACACCACATTTCACATGTAAAACCGTTTATTGAGAGATAATCTGCTTTTTAACTTAGTCTTTGCTATACAATTTTTCACTTTACATTACTAGTATGCTTTGTCAGACTTAGAATCTGTTAACATGAAACAATGTTTGAAGTTAAATATCCAGTCAAGTACCAAGAGAACTTATTTAAACAGAAATTACGAATGCATTGTTATGATGAACAGACGACACAGTGTTGTTATTTGTACATTCTTGCTTGTTAGTTGCACGATTACGTAACGGCTATAAGGCTTACATACTTACAACATATACTGCTAATGAGATTTTAATGCAACATTTTTGTTTACTTGAAAAGACATTCTTTATTTAAAGTATTTCCTGTGGGATTAAAGATGACTTAGCACTTTGTTTCTTTGACAGCTGCACGATTATATCATGACGCTACTAATGTGTGACACAATTTACATTGTTTCTTTTGCGGTGTATCTGCTTTATATCTGCACGGTTTTTCTGTATTATTCTGGAAAGTAAAACACGTTTTAGTAGTAACTTTTGTGGCATAGCTACAATGAGATCGCCTCTTCTGTTGCACAACAGTACATTACATTACAGTACTTTCTTGATCACGGTACTGTATGTAATAACTACGATATCTATACGCATAGCATTTCACTTTTGTTTATTACGAGGTAAGTACATTGACTTCCAGAGAACTTCGCTTGCGGACGACGATAATTACGACACTTGGCACATTTTTATCCTTAAGTAATGACAGAGATTATGTTACAACAAGATGCACAATTTAGCGCGGCAGTACACGTATTTGAGTGATTAATTTTGTACTTAAAACATTTATTTTTAAAGATTTTTGAATTACAAAGAAAGTTTTCTGTGATACATTTCATTCCATTGCTGTAATCTGTGACACCTGAGGGTATAATTACATTAATCCTCACGGGGGTACAATCTTACTTTGTGTACCATGTGTTTGGCAAGCACAAGGAGCCCTGTTCTTGCTTATACAACTTTATAGATCGGTACCATATTTCTCTAATACATAATTACACAGCTATCTGATTATTTAACAGAGAAAAAAACATTTTTTTTCTATATCAGTGACATATGTTTATGTAATTACATAGTTGGATAACTTCACACTTATGAAATTGTATTTTGTCTGTACTTTGTGAACTGTTCATATTTTTTCGGAACCATTGTGATACTATGTGAGATTTGAATGATGTATTTGGTATGGGATCATGATTTTTAAAGTACGTTTGAGGTAGATGACACTATTGTAATTAGCAGAGAATTTTTTTTTGGTTTTGACATTACTGTAGGAAGCTATGATGATTTTGAGATGTGATTGACCTGTTATGATGTTATTATTACGATGACGATGTGTATTATGCTGTTGAGGTGTGTTTATATATAAGCTGATGCTACCGTATATGAGGAATGTGATTACGTGTTGATATTTATATGAATAATGAATAGAAGTTAGGGACTCTGGTTTGTGAAAAAGGATGTAGGAAACCAAGAATCATACTTCAAGAGTTATGACTTGTGTGTCCATGTGTGAATGTATCACAACACTGCTATTCATAAGATTTCGTTTCTACGCATTTCTACTGTAATTTTTCTATCTGTGAATTTTTTTATATGAGATTGTCACTGTAGCGCAAACTGCTGTCGTAAGAAACTAAGTGACCTTGATGTAATGCGTTGTGGCACACAGCAGTGCCAGTGGCCTGGAGAAAAAGTCATTAGGTGAGAAAAAAGAGACCATTATCCTCGCTATTGACATTTCTTTGTAGAAAGCATCGCAAATCCTACACGCTCGAACTTGAAAACATATGATTACACTTTGGAGTTCTTAATTTATGATATTTACTAAAATGCCTAATTAAATGATGAGAAACACTTTACATCTATTGTCTTTCTACTTGAGAGATTTTTTTACTGCCTTTGGCGACGCCATTTGCGTAGTGAATGAGGTTTTTGTGAATATATATTTGCTCAGTTCTTTTAATATCTAGTTTCTAGCTGCACTGCAGCATTGTTTAAAATAAAATTTTGTAGATGTACTAATATAGATATTTTATGCCTACAGATCCAGTAAATAATAACTTTATGATCTACTTTAAAAAAAAAAAAACGAAGGAGCACAAAAAGACATTTCCCTTCACAGGAATTGCACACACAATTTTCTTTTCAAGCACTTGGTAATTTCTTTTGTAGAATAAGTTATGGTGCACCACTTTAATTACATAGACATTAAGATGTGAATAGACATTTCCCGTATCTGTGTTGTTGTCTTTAGTGTAATTTTTTTGTGCTTGAGCTTTGTCATGTTTAGGTATAAGTTATAGCATTTGCTGCTGCTGTTTTCCAGGCATAGTGTTACTGAATTTGACTTTGTATTACTCTGTTAAGCCAGTTTTACTACTGATTTATTTTTCTTGTTGCTGCACATTGGCTCATATTCGTTGTAATGTTGCATTTGCTGTGCTAATTTAGATATACTGCTGCTTGCTTTGCCAATTTGCATTTTTTGTCATTGCTGTTTGTGTTAATTGGTTTGTACTGGCGCATGTCCTCGTCCCTTAATATATATATCTGAGCTCCATAGATTTAAGTTAGCTTAAGAGGGGCTAGACTATATAAGAAACTAACTATGGAGAATAGAGAAAGAATGCATTGAAAAGTTATAGGAAAGAGATTTGGGCCAAAATGAATATTGTACACTGAGAAATAATTATTGTGAAAGAAATATGAATAGAATACAGAAAGCAGGCATAGGTAGGACTTTTTGGGAATAATGATGAATGAAGGGAGATCTCCAAGAAGTAAAGAAAGTTTTGTTTGCAAAATACTGCAGTGAAACAAACCCTGTCCTTTACTTTTGTATTATTCCGTTATGTGTTTGTGTACCCTTGTGTATATGTGCTCTTCCTGTCTTTATGTGTTTATCTGATGAGACTTATGTTGTAGAATTTTTCTAATACTCAGCTACATTCACTATGATGAGCAATACTGTTATCCTCAAACATAATTTGCATTTATAATATGTTATTTAAATTGTAAAGATGTTTAGACATTATTTATTCTGTTTTGTTTTAATGCTCATGTGTGAAGTTGATGTTTCGAAAGTTATTCTGACCTTTTATATATTTACTTATGTCATAATTCCTGTAACACTGATGTATATGTTTATTTCTATTCTTTTATAAAGCCCGTACTACTACAAATGTTATCTGTATCGTTATGTTCTTTAATTGTGTATTTTTTACCTTTGTAATTGTATTCTCATGTCGTAAATTCATAATTGTATAGATGCCAGTTCTTCAAATTAAGTTTCATTTCACTGCACACATTGCTGTTGGTCATTGTATATGCACAACAGATGATAAGTTGGGACTGTTAGTGTTTGCACATGTGTTGATAATTCAGCAAGGGACTAGTTAACAGCATTGCTGGTTCTGAGGATAATTCCAAAAACTTCGTGAGTGCACAAGTGGTGGTTTATGGACTTGCTGTATAGTACAAAACTATTCGATGGTGATTGTGCACCTGCACAGTCGCAACAGATGGCTGCTAGCTTTCTCTACAAGGACTGAAGTGGGTATGCACCTTTGATGGCCCACCAATACCATTATTTATACAAGGACTACAGTGGGTCTGCACCTCTGGTGGCCCACCAATACTGTAATCTCTAACAGGACTACAGTGGTCTGCTCTGTGATGTCCCACCTATCAATATTCTTCAAAACTTCGACTGACTCTGCTGTGGGTTTGCTCTGTTGTGGCCCATTACCTGTCTGTATATCAAGAGTCAGCGCTGTCTTTCCGTTGGAATCAATATTCTTCAAAACTTCAACTGACTCTGCGGTGGGTTTGCTCTGTTGTGCCCCATTACCTGCCCGCATGTCAAGAGTCAGCACTGTCTTTCCGTTGGATGGACAACACTATTTCTTCAAGACTACATGGAAATCCACTACTTCCATATGCATTTTCTTTTACTGCTCAGACTTTAAGAAAAACACTGCAATTTTACTGTGATGAACGAGCAGGACTGTCTTTATGGACTGTGAGAAAATTTTAGGTTTTGACCAACATTGTATCAATAAGTGTGTGCATTAAATTTCTTTGTTATTGTAACTGTGAAAAAAATTTAACAAATATGTACTGGCCAGTGCCAAAAACAATCTGTACAATTTTTTGTGGGGAGCAAGGGGGCTATGTAAATAGGCTGTTTAGGTTCTTATATTGGTAACGCCACCGCCACGTAGCGCTCTGTATGAAAATCACTGGCTGTGCTGTGTGCAGTCTGTGGTTGGGTGGCATTGTTGGAATTTGCGATTGTAGTGTTGGGCAGTTAGCTGTTAACAGCGCGTAGTGTTGCGCAGTTGGAGATGAGCCGCCAGCAGTGGTGGATGTGGGGAGAGAAATGGTGGAGTTTTGAAAGCGGATGATCTGGACGTGTGTCCATCAGAGACAGTAAATTTGTAAGACTGGATGTCATGAACTGCTATATATATTATGACTTTTGAACACTATTAAGGTAAATACATTGTTTGTTCTCTATCAAAATCTTTCATTTGCCAACTATGTCTATCAGCAGTTAGTGCCTTCAGTAGTTTGAATGTTTTATTTAGCTGGCAGTAGTGGCGCTCGCTGTATTGCAGTAGTTTGAGTAACGAAGATTTTTGTGAGGAAAGTGATTTGTGAAAGGTATAGGTTAATGTTAGTCAGGGCCATTCTTTTGTAGGGATAATTGAAAGTCAGATTGCGTTGTGCTAAAAACATTGTGTGTCAGTTTAGTGTTGATCAGAATAGGTAAAGAGCGAAATGTCTTAGTACGTTCAGTTCTGCCCAGCTGTGTGAAAATCAAATACTGTAAGAGGCTTATCAGCACAGTAATTCATTAATTTTTCTAAAGGGGCGTTTCAACCTAATATCCATTTTAATAGAAGACCTCACAAACCACCCGGTTAGCAACTTTATAGCGGTATTTTCCCTTGAGTGTGGTAAGCTGTGGACACTGCCAAAAGCTACTTTGCGGAATTGCTGCATAATGTAGAGCCGTGGCCTCTGCTGTGATGTGTCGCACCGTATTTTGATCTTGCTTCCTGGCGCTACTATTTGTTCCAGTCGCAAACCTGCGCGCCGATCTGTTTGTATTCGCGAAAAATAATCGGCGTCTATTTTCTCTGTGCCTCTAATGTGTCGTATGTCTTTAGTGAACTGGCTGACGAACTCCGTGTGTTACAACTGCCATGGCGAAGATTTGTCGATGATCTTGTAGAAGGCTGATACTGAAACTTCTTTACTAAATTTTTACTTAAACTGAAATAACTGAGAAGATGAAACTTATTAATTTAATTCTGAAACTGCTAAGTGAAACTGAACATACAGAGCCATTGCTATTTTATCATTTCAACACTGACCTACAGAATTTGCCCTGAGAAACAGAACTCAAACTTCTCCTATTCATTAATTACCCACAATATTCAACAGTAACGTGATCTGAGTGCTTTAAAATTGATAGCCTGACTTCAAATAATTAATACAAAAGAATGGCCCTGAATTAGAGGAATTCCTAACACTAACATATACATTACATAAGTCACTTACCTCACACAAATCTTCATTACCCGAACTACAGCAATGCCGCAAGCACCAATACTGCCAGCTAAATAAAAGATTCTAACTATTGAAGGCTCTAACTACTGATAGGCATGTGGTTAGCAAAGGAAAGATTTTTTTTGCAAAACGAACACTGTACTTTTACCTTAATAGTATAACAACCAGTTAAAAAATATTTATAATTGTCCGTGACATCCAGTTCCAAAATTATATAATCATGAATAATATACAATCTCCAAATCTGACACATCCAGATCGTCTGCTCGCTCTAATTCTGAAAACCTCCAACACTGCTAAATATTAACCTCTAACCCCCATCACTAGTGACTACTGACACCCAGTGTTGCCAACTCCAAAAAACCCGAGTCGCTAGAGTCAATATCAAAAGTCGCTAGAAAGTAACTAAAATTGATTTTACTAGGGGTGTACTGAAAATTTCGTGCTGTGAATGGTGAAATAACAAAGTGGGCGGGGGATAATAAAATATTAATAAAAATTGTCTCATACATAATTGCTATATTGGCTTAATTAAATGACGCATTGCTTGCAACAACATATGTATAAAATACACTAACGTTTAATTAAACATGTTATCATAATTGACACAACACATAAATTGTTGTTTCAATCACAGTAGTCAAATATTCTAGAAATATACAACTATATTTGTAACAAAAGAAAGAGAGAACTCAAATTAGGTTACAAAATATATACATACCGGTATGTGAGCTATTCATCGTCGTCACTCAGAAGATCGAATTACTCTTCTGTTTCATGTTCTGACAGAACTGTAGTTGATGTAGAGGGCTGAACTTCGTTCAAAAGATGATGTTGCAGTTCGACTGGTTTTGTTTCAAGAGAATAACTTTCGTTCGTTCCAATTAGCTCAATACGTCTGATGGTATGTCAAAAGATGGACAATCTTTATTTTGTTTCTTCAGCTGGTCTCTCAATATGATCAAAGCGTTAATTGTCTTTAACGATAATCTGTTACGTTGTTTAGTATTTAATGTTCATAGAACTGAATATTCTATCCACTTTTGCATTTGAATGCGGTAGGCACAGAACAGTCAATGCTAGCTGTGAAATCAAAGAAAAAGGATCCTCCCCTGTGGCATTTTTATACTGCAAAACGTCACTCCATAATCGAACAGTGTTAGTAGTGTTATTCCACTTAATAAAATTTCTATTATGCCATTCTTGCAGCATACCGTTATGAAATCGCCACTAAAACCCAATTCTTTGGCTACATCTGCTACAGCATTATTTTTATTCACTTTTAGTGTTTCTTTAACATTCAGCATTGACGTTTTTTTTCAGGATTGTAACATTACTTGGAAGTCTTTGTTGAATTTCTTTTATGAGTTTCAGACTAAACTGAATGTATCTCTTCTTCAAATAAACTTTATTTTCTTCAGACAAACTTGACTCAGGCAATTTCTGTTCAAACATAAAGCCAAGGTTCGGATTTGCGTACATACATTCGCTTGGAACTGGGGTTGTCAACAAATCAACAGTTGGAAAAACTATGTTTTGTATGAGTGACTGAATGAGAAATACAAGTATATCTAGTAATTTAGTGAGGTCATTGTCTTCTCCTTCAGAAGCTTTTATTGCTATATGTACGTCTTTTAACACATGGTTAACGTTAACATGTAAAGATGATTTGAGTCATCACAATACATCTTGTACAAAAGATCGGTAGTGTAACAATTGTCTTGAACCATGGCAAGTGAAAAATGTAGCTTTAGTTCTTCCCTTTTTTTTGGTCATCAGTCGACAGACTGGTTTGATGCGGCCCGCCACGAATTCCTTTCCTGTGCTAACCTCTTCATCTCAGAGTAGCACTTGCAACCTACGTCCTCAATTATTTGCTTGACGTATTCCAGTCTCTGTCTTCCTCTACAGTTTTTGCCCTCTACAGCTCCCTCTAGCAGATGTCCTATCATCCTGTCCCTTCTCCTTATCATTGTTTTCCACATATCCCTTTCCTCTCCGATTCTGCGTAGAACCTCCTCATTCCTTACCTTATCAGTCCACCTAATTTTCAACATTCGTCTATAGCACCGCATCTCAATTGCTTCGATTCTCTTCTGTTCTGGTTTTCCCACAGTCCATGTTTCACTACCATACAATGCTGTACTCCAGACATACATCCTCAGAAATTTCTTCCTCAAATTAAGGCCGGTATTTGATATTAGTAGACTTCTCTTGGCCAGAAATGCCTTTTTTGCCATAGCGAGTCTGCTTTTGATGTCATTCTTGCTCTGTGCGTCATTGGTTGTTTTACTGCCTAGGTAGCAGAATTCCTCAACTTCATTGACTTCGTGACCACCAATCCTGATGTTAAGTTTATCGCTGTTCTCATTTCTACTACTTCTCATTACCTTCGACTTTCTCCGATTTACTCTCAAACCATACTGTGTACTCATTAGACTGTTCATTCCGTTCAGCAGATCATTTAATTCTTCTTCACTTTCATTCAGGATAGCAATGTCATCAGCGAATCGTGTCATTGATATCCTTTCACCTTGTATTTTAATTCCACTCCTGAACCTTTCTTTTATTTCCATCATTGCTTCCTCGATGTACAGATTGAAGAGTAGGGGCGAAAGGCTACAACCTTGTCTTACTCCCTTCTTAATACGAGCACTTCCTTCTTGATCGTCCACTCTTATTATTCCCTCTTGGTTGTTGTACATATTATATATGACCCGTCTCTCCCTATAGCTTACCCCTACTTTTTTCAGAATCTTGAAGAGCTTGCACCATTTTATATTGTCGAACGCTTTTTCCAGGTCGACAAATCCTATGAACGTGTCTTGATTTTTCTTGAGCCTTGCTTCCATTATTAGCCGTAACGTCGGAATTGCCTCTCTCGTGCCTTTACTTTTCCTAAAGCCAAACTGATCGTCTCCTAGCCCATTCTCAATTTTCTTTTCCATTCTTCTGTATATTATTCTTGTAAGCAGCTTCGATGCATGAGCTGTTAAGCTGTTTATGCGAAAATACTCGCAGTTGTCAGCTCTTGCCGTCTTCGGAATTGTGTGGATGATGCTTTTCCGAAAGTCAGATGGTATGTCGTCAGCCTCATATATTCTACACACCAACGTGAATGGTCGTTTTGTTGCCACTTCCCCTAATGATTTTAGAAATTCTGATGGAATGTTATCTATCCCTTCTGCCTTATTTGACCGTAAGTCGTCCAAAGCTCTTTTAAATTCCGATTCTAATACTGGATCCCCTATCTCTTCTAAATCGACTCCTGTTTCTTCTTCTATAACATCAGACAAATCTTGACCCTCATAGAGGCTTTCAATGTATTCTTTCCACCTATCTGCACTCTTAATGTTACCATCGTTGCTTTTAATGTCACAGAAGGTCGTTTTGACTTTCCTATATGCTGAGTCTGTCCTACCAACAATTATATCTTTTTCGATGTCTTCACATTTTCCCTGCAGCCATTTCGTCTTAGCTTCCCTGCACTTCCTATTTATTTCATTCCTCAGCGACTTGTATTTCTGTATTCCTGATTTTCCCGGAACATGTTTGTACTTTCTCCTTTCATCAATCAACTGAAGTATTTCCTCCGTTACCCATGGTTTCTTCGCAGCTACCTTCTTTGTACCTATGTTTCCCTTCCCAACTTCTGTGATGGCCCTTTTTAGAGACGTCTATTCCTCTTCAGCTGTGTTGCCTACTGCACTATTCCTTATTGCTGTATCTATAGCGTTAGAGAACTTCAAACGTATCTCGTCATTCTTTAGAACTTCCTTATCCCACTTCTTTGCGTATTGATTCTTCCTGACTAATGTCTTGAACTTCAGCCTACTCTTCATCACTACTATATTGTGATCTGAGTCTATATCTGCTCCTGGCTAAGCCTTACAATCCAGTATCTGATTTCGGAATCTCTGTCTGACCATGATGTAATCTAATTGAAATCTTCCCATATCTCGCGGCCTTTTCCAAGTATACCTCCTCCTCTTGTGATTCTTGAACAGGGTATTCGCTATTACTAGCTGAAGCTTGTTACAGTACTCAATTAGTCTTTCTCCTCTTTCATTCCTTGTCCCAAGCCCATATTCTCCTGTAACCTTTTCTTCTACTCCTTCCCCTAAAACTGCGTTCCAGTCGCCCATGACTATTAGATTTTCGTCCCCCTTCACATACTGCATTACCCTTTCAATATCCTCATACACTTTCTCTATCTGTTCATCTTCAACTTGCATCGTCAGCATGTATACCTGAACTATCTGCTGTCGATTCTGATTAGAACAACCCGGTCATTGAACTGTTCACAGTAACACACCCTCTGCCCTACCTTCTTATTCATAATGAATTATACACCTGTTATACCAATTTCTGCTGCTGTTGATATTACCCAATACTCATCTGACCAGAAATCCTTGTCTTCCTTCCACTTCACTTCACTGACCCCTACTATATCTAGATTAAGCTTTTGCATTTTCCGTTTCAAATTTTCTATTTTCTCTACCACGTTCAAGCTTCTGACATCCCACGCCCCGACTCGTAGAACATTATCCTTTCGTTGATTATTCAGTCTTTTCCTCATGGTAACCTCCCCCTTGGCAGTCCCCTCCCGGAGATCCGAATGGGAGACTATTCCGGAATCTTTTGCCAATGGAGAGATCATCATGACACTTCTTCAACTACAGGCCACATGTCCTGTGGATACACGTTACGTGTCTTTAATGCAGTGGTTTCCATTGCCTTCTGCATCCTCATGTCGTTGATCATTGCTGATTCTTCCGCCTTTAGGGGCAATTTCCCACCCCTAGGACAAGAGAGTGCCCTGAACCTCTATTCGCTCCTCTGCCCTCTTTGACAAGGCCGTTGGCAGAATGAGGCTGACTTCTTATGCCGGAAGTCTCCGGCCGCCAATGCTGATAATTTATCAAAATTTAGGCAGTGGTGGAGATTGAACCCGGGACTGAAGACATTTTGATTATGAATCAAAGATGCTACCCCTAGACTATGGGTGCAAACCACTGCTCCAGAATTCTTTGTATTGCTGGTTCAATTGAAAGCCAACGTGTTGCACAGACCTTCAAAATTTTTAGAGTCTGTTTTTCACAATTTATTGGCTCATAAACCTTTTTATATTCCTCTTGTCTTTTGGGTGAAATGGAGAACGAATTGTAGGTTTCCCGTACAAAAACCTCTATGTTTCTAGGTATGGTATTCACTGAGGCATGCAAAACTGCAAGCTGAAGAGAGTGACAAATGCAACGGATCAATATCAATTGCTTCAAACCATATTCTCTCTTGAGTTGTTCGAAAAGCCCATTGTTTATTCCAACCATTGCAGAAGCATTATCTGTACCAATTCCTACCATATTAGCGATTGGAAGTTTGAGATCTTTCAAAGAATTCACAAGAACAGGAGCCAGATTTCTTGCATCTGCAGTTTCAACACAGCGAGTTGGAGGATTGCTGATCTAATGGTTTGGTTGTTTACACTATAGTACCGTATAATGATACCTAGCATATCAGATATTGATACATCTGTGGATTCATCTATTAGTACACTGTATTTTTGGTTACCTATAGCTTCAAATTTCAGATATTGATACATCTGTGGATTCATATATTAGTACATTGTATTTTTGGTTACCTATATCTTCAACCAATGATTGTGTCAAATATGGAGCCAAAACTTCAGTTATAATGTTAATGCACTTTGTACGATGTAATTACATGTTTTTAGGGCCCTCATCACCGGAAAACACCTTCTTGCACAGTATTCCTAAATGATCTACAGCTAAAATAGAACAACGTTCAGAAATAAATCAAGAAAGGGAGCCTTCCGCTCTGCTTGCTATTCTATCTGTAGTTTCTGGAACAATTTTCACAGGTAAGTTGGTATGTGTTTTTTTTAAATTAAGTTTTTGTTTATGCTTAATAGTTTTCGAATTCTTTCTAATATAACACAATTTAGCATAAAACTCTGTTGCACATACTTGATATCTTGTCTTGGATAAGTCTCCAACGACTCACTTCAGCCACCCATTGAATTCAGGTTCTGCTTCCCAAGCATCCCGACATTTTTGAGTGTACTGCTTCTTCTTCTGCGGTAAATCCATTATGTTTCAACAATTTATAATCACTGAAAATAAATTAAAACTCAGGCGAACTAGAGGTCATGAAACAATCTACTCACTCGGTAACTCGATATCAGTCCTATTGTTCATTGTTTAAAATGTAATAATGTCTGAGATAACCACAATGAATTTTTCTTGCTTTACCACTGTGCATCTGGTAATAATTTGACTGCGAGTTAACATTTCGAAAAATTAGATATTGCTTGACAGAAATGTATTTTATTATACTTAATATTACATATGTTTTTTGTCAATTCCAAAAGTTGAAGAATTATAGATCGATACGCTATCGATGATAACAGGCTAGTGGGTAATGAATAATGAATTGTTCTATAGTCAAGGTTTTCTTACTCTATAGTCAATTCCCACATTCAGGTTTACTAAATGCTGAACAATGCTACATAATCTGCTAAGAACTTAATTTAGCTTAGTAAATTTAGAACATAGTTAGTGTAGTACCCATTCTATAGTTAAAATATTAGTTTTGTTAATGAAAATACTGGCCCAAAATAGCTTTGATTTGTACTTCAAAAGTCGTCAGTACTCCAAAAGTTGCCCGATAAGTCGCTAAAAATTTTTTGTCGCTAAAAAGTTTTTTTTGTCTCTAAGATGAAGGCAAAAGTCGCCATTTCTAGCGACAAAGTCTCTAAATTGGCAACACTGCACACACCCAACTTCTATCACTGCTGGCTGTTCACCTCCAACTACTAGTCCGACCAGCAACAGAGTCTTTTACAGAGTGCGCACAGCTTCGCATGTAACCCTATGCAGGGGCCCTCACAGGGTGCTACCATCCGGAGCCAGATGGACCCACGTTTATTTTTAACGAGGTGTTGCTCCTCCCCCTCCTCCTTCCTCATCACTTGCGAGATGAGGCCCCGGGCTTGGGACCGGCAGTGGCGGAGTTGAATATTTGTTTTTAATTCTTGTTCTTATTTATTTTTGTTATCTTTAGCTCCTTTCGATGTAATTCATGACTAAGTACATAACTGCATGAAATGTGATTGTAATTTTATTGCATGCTATATTCATTTGTTAACGAGAATGATCCGTTGCTATCGTAGATTGCCTATATGTAGCGTCATTGTCTTAGGTACGACATCTTTACTCGAAGTCAAGGAGTGATATCGGACTCTTGAATTTATCTGAAAGCTTTGACTGTGACGTTGTCGTCTTATAATATCGGAAGTTAACCTATTTTCCTCCCACTCATTCCTGTTATAGTAATATTTATTATTCTTTTTCTTCTTCTTAAGCTTTAATTTTATTCTTTTGCTTTCTCTTCATTACAAATAGCAAGTGTTGACTTGGATCTTTTTTCCATCGCGGGTGAGGCCAGATGTGTGAAAGTAAAAAAAAAGAAAAAGAGATTTTAGACCATAAACTCTCAGTTCTTCAAAGAATGGAACTCCCCTGAACAGAGCAGCTTGAAACGTCTAATTACTTCAGAAGCAAGTTATAGTGTTAAGTAGTTGTCTTTATGCGTCTAAATGAGAAAAAGTTTAGGAAATGTCTGAAGTTACGCTTAAAGTTGATTGGAAGTATGTAAGTGTTCTCATTATGAAACACTGGATGGATATGAACTGGGTAATTTGCACTCTACTTTAAACAATAGCTAGTTTTTCATGCATCTCAGTGTTATATTTCCTGGACTGTCTATCAGACAAAGACATAGTTTTGCAGATATGTTCAGTGATACATGTCGATATTGGGTGCAGAGCATATTGAGAATAAGGTTGGTGGTAAAGAGGTAATAAATTGAAATGTAACTCTTAATGCTGAAGTTCGACTGCATGCCATTTTAATTTAGCAATCTAAATATTTATGACGCCGTATCTCTGGGACCTTGTGTTTTACAATGATATCATGTTGCAAGTACAACCAGTGGTATATGCAGAAGCTGTCTCCAAATTGTGTTGCAAATAGAATTTGTAGTTTGACTGCGTGAAGAGCGAAAATGAGTTAGTGATTTGTTCCTTTCGTCATTTTGTGTGGAGTGTCAGTGAGAAAAAGTTACATAAAGATCTGAAATAACGTTTGAAATTGGTTAGAAGTTTGTAAGTGCTCTCATTCACAAGTGCTGGATGAGTAAAGTGTAGGCAATCTTCATATCGGGCATTATCCTGTCTCAAGACATACTCAGTTTTTAATAGTAATATTTGTTTTTCTTATGTGTTAAACTTTTAACATACTGTAAGACTCTACCTCTTAATGAGTGGATCATGACAGTATTTTAAATTTTTAAAGTCGTTCGATAACTATGCAAAATATTGAAAATAGAATTTCTGTTGGCCCTATGCAGCAACTGATACCACGTTCTGGGTTTTTGGATGTTGTTGTTGTTGTTGTTGTTGTTGTCTTCAGCCCTGAGACTGGTTTGATGCAGCTCTCCATGCTACTCTATCCTGTGCAAGCTTCTTCATCTTCCAGTACTTTTTACCCTCCATGTTGCCATCCAGTGCTAAATTTGTGATCCCTTGATGCCTCAGAACATGTCCTACCAACCGGTCCCTTCTTCTTGTCAAGTTGTGCCACAAACTCCTCTTCTCCCCAATTCTATTCAATACCTCCTCAATAGTTATGTGATCTACCCATCTAATCTTGAGCATTCTTCTGTAGCACCACATTTCGAAAGCTTCTATTCTCTTCTTGTCCAAACTATTTATCATCCATGTTTCACTTCCATACATGGCTACACTCCATACAAATACTTTCAGAAACGTTTCCTGACACTTAAATCTATACTCGATGTTAACAAATTTCTCTTCTTCAGAAATGTTTTCCTTGCCATTGCCAGTCTACATTTTATATCCTCTCTACTTCGACCATCGTCAGCTATTTTGATCCCCGAATAGCAAAACTCTTTTACTACTTTAAGTGTCTCATTTCCTAATCAAATTCCCTCAGCATCACCCGATTTAATTCGACTACATTCTATTATCCTTTTGTTGATGTTCATCTTATATCCTCCTTTCAATACACTGCCCATCCAGTTCAACTGCTCTTCCGAGTCCTTTGCTGTCTCTGACAGAATACAATGTCATCGGCGAACCTCAACGTTTTTATTTCTTCTCCATGGACTTTAATACCTACTCCGAATTTTTCTTTGTTTCCTTTACTGCTTGCTCAATATACAGATTAAATAACATCGGGGACAGGCTACAACTCTGTCTCACTCCCTTCCCAATCGCTGCTTCCCTTCCATGCCATTCGACTCTTATAACTGCCATCTGGTTTCTGTACAAATTGTAAACAGCCTTTCGCTCCCTGTATTTTACCCCTGCCACCTTTAGAATTTGAAAGAGAGTATTCCAGTCAACATTGTCAAAAGCTTTCTCTAAGTCTACAAATGCTAGAAATGTTGGTTTGTCTTTCCTTAATCTATTTTCTAAGATAAGTCGTAGGGTCAGTATTGCCTCACGAGTTCCACCATTTCTGCAAAATACAAACTGATCTTCCCCGAGGTCGGCTTCTTTCAGTTTTTCTATTCGTCTGTAAAGAATTCGCGTTAGTATTTTGCAGCTGTGACTTATTAAACTGATAGTTAGGTAATTTTCACATCTGTCAACACCTGCTTTCTTTGGGATTGGAATTATTATATTCTTCTTGAAGTCTGAGTGTATTTCGCCTGTCTCATACATCTTGCTCACTAGATGGTAGAGTTTTGTCATGACAGGCTCTCCCAAGGCCGTCAGTAGTTCCAATGGAATGTTGTCTACTCCCGGGGCCTTGTTTCGACTCAGGTCTTTCAGTACTCTGTCAAACTCTTCACGCAGTATAGTATCTCCCATTTCATCTTCATCTACATCCTCTTCCATTTCCATAATATTGTCCTCAAGTACATCGCCCTTGTGTAGACCCTCTATATACTCCTTCCACCTTTCTGCTTTCCCTTCTTTGCTGGGTTCCATCTGAGCTCTTGATATTCATACAAGTGGCTCTCTTTTCTCCCTAGGTCTCTTTAATTTTCCTGTAGGCAGTATCTATCTTACCCCTCATGAGATCAGCCTCTACATCCTTACATTTATCCTGCAGCCATCCCTGTGTAGCCATTTTGCACTCCCTGTCGATCTCATTTTTGAGATGTTTGTATTCCCTTTTGCCTGCTTCATTTACTGCGTTTTTATATTTCCCCTTTCATCAATTAAATTCAATATTTCTTCTGTTACCCAACGATTCTTGGATAGTGTTTTAGTAATGCAGATGTCAGATCAGAACTGGCGCATATGCTGTGTACAAACAAGAACAAAAATGGATGTAGCAAATTTCATTAAACAACATTTATAACTGAGATATTTGGCTCCAAAATATAGCTGTCTACATAGTTATTTGCTGGGTAGGGAAGAAGCGTAATGGATAAGGTAAACAGGATGTATGTATTTGCTTGTAAATATTGTTTGATTTTTTTGTAAATATATATTTCTAATAGCAAATAAAACTCTATGTCTTGAAATTTTGTTTTACTTCTCATACAATATTGGTCAAAAATATCCACAATGCAGTTTGCTTTGGCCATTAGTAAGGTTTATCATTGTTAATTTCTCATTTCTAATACTATACTCTGACTTTCGCCATTCGGTACTGGGCCAAAAAAGAATACACCCTGAAGTTGTCATGACATGATTTGCCAGTCTTGTGTGAATCAGTCCTCAGGAAAGAAATTTCAGCAGGAAATAGCTTCACTCTTGCAAATGATAAATAAGTGAATAAATAAATACAGCAGAGTGTTTCATATAAGGAAAGAACGATCTAAACGGTTTTCACATGTTGCTTTATTTCAGAAGTTATTGGGTGAGTTTGATACCAGGTGAAACTATTTTGAAATGGACATGGAGTCATACACATATCTATGGCACTCATAGCTCAAAAAGTTCTATATTCTCTGAAATTGCTTTTATGAGTTCGTCCTCAGTCGTGTTTCTACAGGGTCTCCATATCTCCCTTATCTCCTAAAAAGTACGTGAGGTCAAAATACCAAAAACATGGGTTAAGACCGTCCACACACAACTATCTGTCTATGCAGATATCTGCACAAATGTCTGTGCATTCAACAAATCGTTGCAAATGTGTCATGTTCGCATGACACAAGTTCCAATCTGCTGCTCCCCTGTCATGTGTTGGTGTAGAAAAGAAATGACTATACTTTCACACTGTAAAGTTGAAGTTTATTAGATTTATCCAGAAATGAATGAAATTCTATTAATGGTCTGTGCTGTAACTTGTGTCACAAAAAACAAAAAGCAAACAAAATGCCAGAAACAGAAAGATAGATCAAAATGCTCTACATAGTGTCTGCTTAAGCGAAGACAGTTTTGACACATAAATTTACTTCAAGAGTTTCAGGGCAATTTCGACGACTGACATTGTTTGAGGATGGATTTAGAAATGTATAACTATATTTTGACATTGATTACTCATAGAATAATACGGAAAACCACTTGCATGAGGACAGCAATTTCTCTGCATGAGCGGCTAGTTGTGACATTATGATTCTTGTCAGTAGCAGGTGCAAGAATCTACAATTTGCTATTGCAATTTCGAAACAAGTATTGAGTGAAATCATACCCTAGACATGTGGGCTGTTTACCCTGTCCTGAAGGATGATTCCATGAAGGCAGGTAAAGGATTATACCTCAGTTCTCATTAGTTTTAGAGTTTTAGACATTTCTGAGATACGCTGTATTCTTAGAATTTATCTACATGGCTAATGAGCTGTGTTCAGCTTATTCCTAAGTCGATATTTTAATTCCTTGCCTGAAGCCTACCAGCAACTTCTGCTCCGGAATATAAAATTCCATTCTGAAATCTAGACAGGGATTCATAGTATATCTGGAAAGTCTTGTACTTGTAGTTTTGTGGTAGAGAATTGTAGAATTCACCTATAAATCCCTCTTCTTATGAACCACATATTATATTAGGAAGTAAAAGAAGTCTAATAATAGCTATGTCCCTGAAGGCACTATTCCAAGATCTTTCATTAGCAGCTTAACACAGTTTTCTGACTACACTCTTCTTTAGGACAAATAGGGCCTACTTTATTTTCCTAAGCTGTCTTAACTCACATTAGATTGTGGCATAGGA
Source organism: Schistocerca gregaria (assembly GCF_023897955.1). Taxonomy (NCBI): domain Eukaryota; kingdom Metazoa; phylum Arthropoda; class Insecta; order Orthoptera; family Acrididae; genus Schistocerca; species Schistocerca gregaria. The sequence continues at coordinate 99,158,063 of NC_064923.1, read as the reverse complement.
TATTTCTGAATGAAACCATACTAGCAATCCACCAACACCAGATCGAATAGATGTTGTTGCTTTGCTTAGTTCTTTGTGGTAAGATGTCCGCAATGACCTTTTTCTTTCATTATATGTCTTTCCCTATTTGACGTAGGGTCACCCTCTTGTAATTTCTCTGTTATAAAATCACAGCCATCTGGCTTCTTATTCCCATCCCTGTATCCCCTGCTTTTAATTTGTCACAACATGTATCAGTCCTGTACATTTCGATAGATTCAGCAATGAGCTATCTAGAATACTGACATGTATCTGCCCTGGGTGCACCCGACTGCAAATTGTTGCTCATGTCGGCTCCAATGACTCCTGCCGTCTGGGTTCAGAGGTCATCCTCAGTTCGTACAGGCGGTTGGCGGAGTTGGTGAAGGTGGAAAGCCTCGCTCGCGGGGTGGAATCAGAGCTAACTATTTGTAGTATCGTTCCGAGAACCGATCGCGGTCCTCTGGTTTGGAGCCGAGTGGAAGGCTTAAACCAGAGGCTCAGACGATTCTGCGGAGAGCTGGGGTGCAAATTTCTCGACCTCCGCTATCGGGTGGAGAAATGTAGGGTCCCCCTGAATAGGTCAGGCGTGCACTACACGCCGGAAGCAGCTACGAGGGTAGCGGAGTACGTGTGGAGTGCACATGGGGTTTTTTTAGGTTAGAGAATTCCCTCCCTAGGCCCGACAAGACGCCTCCTGAGACGCGGCAAGGCAGGAGTAGGCAAAATGCAACAAGGAATAACAATATTAATGTGCTAATAGTAAACTGCAGAAGCGTCTATAGAAAGGTCCCAGAACTGCTCTCATTAATAAACGGTCACAACGCCCATATAGTACTAGGAACAGAAAGTTGGCTGAAACCAGACGTAAACAGTAATGAAATCCTAAACTCTGATTGGAATGTATACCGCAGAGATAGGCTGGACAGTGAAGGGGGAGGCGTGTTTATAGCGATAAGAAGTGCAATAGTATCGAAGGAAATTGACGGAGATTCGAATTGTGAAATGATTTGGGTGAAGGTCACGGTTAAAGCAGGCTCAGACATGGTAATTGGATGTCTCTATAGGCCCTCTGGCTCAGCAGCTGTTGTGGCTGAGCACCTGAAGGATAATTTGGAAAATATTTCGAGTAGATTTCCCCACCATGTTATAGTTCTGAGTGGAGATTTTAATTTGCCGGATATAGACTGGGAGACTCAAACGTTCATAACGGATGGCAGGGACAAAGAATCCAGTGAAATTTTTTTAAGTGCTTTATCTGAAAACTACCTTGAACAGTTAAACAGACAACCGACTCGTGGCGATAACATATTATATCTTCTGGTGACAAACAGACCCTAACTATTTGAAACAGTTAATGCAGAACAGAGAATCAGAGATCATAAAGCGGTTACGGCATCGATGATTTCAGCCATAAATAGAAATATTAAAAAAGGTAGGAAGATTTTTCTGTTTAGCAAAAGTAACAAAAAGCAGATTACAGAGTACCTGACGACTCAACACAAAAGTTTTGTCTCAAGTACAGATGGTGTTGAGGATCAGTGGACAAAAATTCAAAACCATCGTACAATGTGCGTTAGATGAGTATGTGCCAAGCAAGATCGTAAGAGATGGAAAAGAGCCACCGGTACAACAACCGAGTTAAAAAACTGCTGCAGCAAACATAAACATAGCCAAAGCCTTGCAGACAAACAAAAATTACGCGAAGCGATATGTAGTGTGAGGAGGGCTATGCGAGAGGCGTTCAGTGAATTCGAAAGTAAAATTCGATGTATAGACTTGGCAGAAAATCGTAAGACATTTTGGTCTTGTGTCAAAGCGGTATGTGGATCAAAATAAAATGTCGAGACACTCTGTGACCAAAATGGTACTGCAACAGAGGATGACAGACTAAAGGCCGAAATACTAAATGTCTTTTTCCAAAGCTGTTTCACAGAGGAAGATTGCACTGTAGTTCCTTCTCTAGATTGTCGTACATATGACAAAATGGTAGATATCGAAATAGACGACAGAGGGATAGAGAAACAATTAAAATCGCTCAAAAGAGGAAAGGCCGCTGGACCCGATGGGATACCAGTTCGATTTTACACAGAGTACGCGAAGGAACTTGCCCCCCTTCTTGCAGCAGTGTACCGTAGGTCTCTAGAAGAGCATAGCGGTCCAAAGGATTGGAAAAGGGCACAGGTCATCCCCGTTTTCAAGAAGGGACGTCGAACAGATGTGCAGAACTATAGACCTATATGTCTAACGTCGATCAGTTGTAGAATTTTGGGACACGTATTATGTTCGAGTACAATGACTTTTCTGGAGACTAGAAATCTACTCTGTAGGAATCAGCGTGGGTTTCGAAAAAGACGGTCGTGTGAAACCCAGCTCGCGCTATTCGTCCAAGAGACTCAGAGGGCCACAGACATAGGTTCACAGGTAGATGCCGTGTTTCTTGACTTCCGCAAGGCGTTCGATACAGTTCCCCACAGTCGTTTAATGAACAAAGTAAGAGCATGTGGACTATCAAACCAATTGTGTGATTGGATTGAAGAGTTCCTAGATAACAGAACGCAGCATGTCATTCTCAATGGAGAGAAGTCATACACAGTAAGAGTGATCTCAGGTGTACCACAGGGAGTGTCATAGGACCGTTGCTATTCACAACGTACATAAATGACCTTGTGGATGACATCGGAAGGTCACTGAGGCTTATTGCGGATGATGCTGTGGTATATCGAGAGGTTGTAACAATGGAAAATTGTACTGAAATGCAGGAGGATCTGCAGCGAATTGACAAGATGCAGGGAATGGCAATTGAATCTCCGTGTAGACAAGTGTAATGTGCTGAGAATACATAGAAAGATAGATCCCTTATCATTTAGCTACAAAATAGCAGGTCAGCAACTGGAAGCAGTTAATTCCATAAATTATCTGGGAGTACGCTTTAGGAGTGATTTAAAATGGAATGATCATATAAAACTGATCGTCGGTAAAGAAGATGCCAGACTGATATTCATTGGAAGAATCCTAAGGAAATGCAATCCGAAAACATAGGAAGTAGGTTACAGTACGCGTGTTCGCCCACTGCTTGAATACTGCTCAGCAGTGTGGGATCTGTACCAGATAGGGTTGATAGAAGAGATAGAGAAGATCTAACGGAGAGCAGCGCGCTTCGTTACAGGATCATTTAGTATTCGCGAAAGCGTTACGGAGATGACAGATAAACTCCAGTGGAAGACTCTCCAGGAGGGACGCTCAGTAGTTCGGTACGGGCTTTTGTTAAAGTTTCGAGTACATACCTTCACCGAAGAGTCAAGCAGTATATTGCTCCCTCCTACTTATACCTTGCGAAGAGACCATGGGGATAAAATCAGAGAGATTAGAGCCCACACAGAAGCATACCGACAATCCTTCTTTCCATGAACAATACGAGACTGGAATAGGAGGGAGAACCGATAGAGGTACTCAGGGTACACTCCGCCACACACCGTCAGGTGGCTTGCGGGGTATGGATGTAGATGTGCACTAACCTAGAAGTTGGTGTTAGAGGTCTGAGCAAAACTGCTCTCATATGCTAGTGAAAAACAAATGTGCACAAACAAATCTGAGCGTTTGCATGGGGAATCCTTGAAAAATTTGTGTATGAAATGTCTTTGAATCAGTTGTTGGTTTATTCTTCTGTTTTTCATCTTTATGTTCACAGTGAACTGTAAAATTGTTGATTCACATCCATGCTTTAGGGAGAAAAAATTCTGTATTTATAGAGATATATAGGAGTAATAGAAGTTTCTGAAAAGTCAAGACCAAGACAGCCATCTAGATAAAAAGGGAATTCTTTAATAGAGAGAACAGGAGCAGAGGGACATAGGAAAAGTTATATGTATGTGTTAGCAGATTTACTCCCTAATCTGTTGGAATATATGGTCCACAACAAGAGCAAGTGAAAGATAGACTTACAATCCACTACCACAATATTAATGGTAAATGCTCTCATACTGACTATGAATCCTTATATAGTGTTTAGAACACATTTTTATTTTCTTGTGCAAAAGTTTATAACAGATTACTGATGGACTCCTGAGGTATATATATATATATATATATCCTTGTGCAAAAGTTTATAACAGATTACCGGTGGACTCCTGAGGTATATATATATATATATATATATATATATATATATATATATATATATATATATATATATACTACAGGTGGCGGATAGGGGAAAGCTTCCTAGATATACACTCCTGGAAATGGAAAAAAGAACACATTGACACCGGTGTGTCAGACCCACCATACTTGCTCCGGACACTGTGAGAGGGCTGTGCAAGCAATGATCACACGCGCGGCACAGCGGACACACCAGGAACCGCGGTGTTGGCCATCGAATGGCGCTAGCTGCGCAGCATTTGTGCACCGCCGCAGTCAGTGTCAGCCAGTTTGCCGTGGCGTACGGAGCTCCATCGCAGTCTTTAACACTGGTAGCATGCCGCGACAGTGTGGACGTGAACCGTATGTGCAGTTGACGGACTTTGAGCAAGGGCGTATAGTGGGCATACGGGAGGCCGGGTGGACGTACCGCCGAATTGCTCAACACGTGGGGCGTGAGGTCTCCACAGTACATCGATGTTGTCGCCAGTGGTCGGCGGAAGGTGCACGTGCCCATCGACCTGGGACCGGACCGCAGCGACGCACGGATGCACGCCAAGACCGTAGGATCCTGTGCAGTGCCGTAGTGGACCGCACCGCCACTTCCCAGCAAATTAGGGACACTGTTGCTCCTGGGGTATCAGCGAGGACCACTCGCAACCGTCTCCATGAAGCTGGGCTACGGTCCAGCACACCGTTAGGCCGTCTTCCGCTCACGCCCCAACATCGTGCAGCCCGCCTCCAGTGGTGTCGCGACAGGCGTGAATGGAGGGACGAATGGAGACGTGTCGTCTTCAGCGATGAGAGTCACTTCTGCTTTGGTGCCAATGATGGTCGTATGCGTGTTTGGCGCCGTGCAGGTGAGCGCCACAATCAGGACTGCATACGACCGAGGCACACAGGGCCAACACCCAGCATCATGGTGTGGGGAGCGATCTCCTACACTGGCCGTACACCTCTGGTGATCGTCGAGGGGACACTGAATAGTGCACGGTACATCCAAACCGTCATCGAACCCATCGTTCTACCATTCGTAGACAGGCAAGGGAACTTGCTGTTCCAACAGGACAATGCATGTCCGCATGTATCCCGTGCCACCCAAAGTGCTCTAGAAGGTGTAAGTCAACTACCCTGGCCAGCAAGATCTCCGGATCTGTCCCCCATTGAGCATGTTTGGGACTGGATGAAGCGTCGTCTCACGCGGTCTGCACGTCCAGCACGAACGCTGGTCCAACTGAGGCGCCAGGTGGAAATGGCATGGCAAGCTGTTCCACAGGACTACATCCAGCATCTTTACGATCGTCTCCATGGGAGAATAGCAGCCTGCATTGCTGCGAAAGGCGGATATACACTGTACTAGTGCCGACATTGTGCATGCTCTGTTGCCTGTGTCTATGTGCCTGTGGTTCTGTCAGTGTGATCATGTGATGTATCTGACCCCAGGAATGTGTCAATAAAGTTTCCCCTTCCTGGGACAATGAATTCACGGGGTTCTTATTTCAATTTCCAGGAGTGTATGTGGTACTGGGGAAATGAAATACCCAGGGCTGACCAAAAACCAATAAACCCAGTGGTGTCTGTTCAGCATCTGGCGGCCAGTGGTCAGCGTCTGTTCCTCTAGTTGAGGCGGCTGCACAAAATCTTCTCGAACTCAAAAATCGAGTCGTATACCTGTGATCTCAACAGAGATCACCAAAAAAACTAAAATTCTATTTGAACGCATGATGGAAAAGACGACCACAGAGTCACTACCCAAGGCACCAGTCGAGAGACTGGTTTCACCTGATTATCGGATTCTGGGGGATCAGGGACACCATGGGGAGAAGAATCGGAGCTTCTCAAAAACTCCTCACACTCTCAAAACGAAACGTAAAAATTTTATTTGTACAATTAATGTGAACACCCTCACTAAAACAGGCAAATTAAAGCAACTTACCAACGCAATGGGAAAATTTAACCTGAAAATCACTGAACTGCAAGAGACAAGATTCACAGATGAAGGACACTTTAACCTTGCATAAAAGTAAGAGACAAACTACCACTTTTCTGAACAGGATTCGCCGTACACACTTCCGTACTCGACTCAGTTATTGACTTCACGACTCGCAATGAAAGAGTCTCCCTGTTATCAGTAAAATCAGCTAATAAAGCATACACTCTGATCAATGTGCACGCCCCCACAAATCACCACAATAAAATCTACCCTGAAACAGTGGACAATTTCTGGGAAACACTAGAAGAAACAACAAATAAAGTACCTAGGCACCATGTGAAAATCACAGTAGGCGATTTTAACGCACAATTAGGGAAGGAAAAAATATTCAGAGATACCACTGGACCCCATACCAAACACAAACATACCAACAAGAATGGTGAAAAACTAATCGACTTCTGCAGAAACTTTGGACTTAAAATAATGAGTACCCAGTTTCAGAAACGTGCACATAAATTAACCACATGGAGATCACCCAGTCTTAGACAGGGTGAATACCAAATAGACCATGTCGCAATTTCCAAAGAAAACATAAAAGAAATTCAAAACATCAGAACCCGTAAAGGTGTCTTTGAATCAGATCATCATCTTCTCCAAATAAAAACAAAATTCCAACCTAACAGAATGCTAAAAAGGCCACCCAAAAGTACCAAACCAGACCCGGAATATCTGCAACTCAACAAAGAAAAAATTATCATGCAAATTAATCAGGAAAAATCAACAGACTCGAAGAAACTAACAGAGGAAATTCAGGAATCCCTCAAATTAGGACAACCCCCTCATAACAGGAAACATCGATAGTGGAATGCAACCTGTGATGAGGCAGTGACACAACCGAATAACTGCATGGAAAAAATTTAGCAGTCACAAAACTGAAGAAAACTGGGAGAACTTTCTTAAAACCCAAAAACAGACCTCAAAAATAATTAGAAAAGAAAAACGGGGATATGACAACAACAGACTCTCAGACATCCAGCAGGATTTCATCAAAAATAATACAAGAAATTTTTATAAGACTTCCAGAGAAAACTTACAGGGATACCAAGCGCCTAGCTTGTGCTTCAAGAAACCCGATGGCTCTTTGGAAACCAACATGAAAAATAACTGCAAAATCTTAGCCCAATATTTCAGTTCCCTCCTCAACTGCGAACCATCCCAAGAAAAACTTGTCTTCTCTTCTCCAGTATTCACACACCCAGACTCACATGCCCGGATCTTGAAGAAATTATGGAGATAGTCAATCAGCTGAAAAATTACAAAGCACCAGGAGAAGATGGGATCATTGGTGAGTTCTGGAAACTAAACGATCCTATACTTATGCAGAACTTACACCATATAATGTCAGACAAGTGGATAACGGAGCAGATACCAGAGGACTGGAAATGCGCTGTAATTCACCTGCTACACGAAAAGGGCGGCAAGACAGACATGAACAATTACAGAGGAATTTCCCCGCTCCCAGTCGCTTAGAAAATCCTTTCCAAAGCGCTTTTAAACAGGATAGAATCCCAAGCAGATACACTAATTGGTGAATACCAGGCCGGTTTCAGAATAGGACCCTCATGTGCGGAGCAGATCTGGCGCTTAAAGACAATATTACAAATGCAGGAACACAGTAGTTACATTCATCGACTTCATAAAAGCATATGATTCAGTGGACCGTGGAACCCTGTTTAAAATCATGGAAGAATTTGGGATCGACCGAAAGACACGAATAATCACAGAACAGCCACTTACGGGAACAACGGCCAAAGTGAAATTCATGGGCAAAGCATCAGAACCCTTTGAAATCAAATCTGGAGTCCGACAGGGGGACGGACTATCCCCAGTCCTTTTCAATTGTTCTAGAAAAGATAATCAGGGAATGGGAACCTCACGTAAAGGGTATCCAAATTTGTATCAAGAAAGAGAACCAAATTAAAGTCAAGTGCCTTACTTCCGCTGACGATATTGCAATTATCACCAATAACAGAAGCGATTCATGCAGTGGAAAAACTACATGAAATTTCACAAAAAACCGGACTACAGATATCTTATGACAAAACCCAATATATGGAAAGGCAGCCAGAAAATAAATCCCCTTTAATAACAAAATATGGTAAAATTGCACAAGTTTGCCATTTTAAATACCTCGGTGAAACTATACAGTCCTCAGGATTAAACCGAATTGCCAATGAACAAAGAATCACCAAGCTCCAGAAGGCCTACAAGCTAACATGGACGCATTATAACAAGAAGTGCATTTCGACAGACGGAAAATTAAGGCACTATAGAACAGTGATTCTTCCAGAAGCAGTCTATGCAGCTGAAACAATGGTGATTGATGGTCATTCACAAAATTAAGGAAATAGAAAAGCAGGAAAGAAAAATTCTCAGGAAGATTTACGGTCCAATCAGCAAAAATGGCATTTGGATGAAGAGACCACAAAACGAACTCTCCAGAAAAATCAACATAGTAACAGATGAAATCAGAAATCGCCGAGCCAAATTTTATACACACATCTATAGGACTGAAGACTCCAGAACAGCAAAGAAATTATTAAATATTATAACAAGGAGTAAATGAGGCACAGAATGGCTCAAAGAAATCCAGAGGGATTTACAACAGACCAACATAAAAAATCTCGAAGATCGCACTGAGTGTCGACATAAAATCACAAGTGTAAAGTTTGGGGAAAGAACATCGCATCAGCCTGGTAAAAAATGGACAGAGGAACGGAAGAAGGAGCATTCTCAGAGGATGTGGAGGTTTTGGGAAGCAAAGAAGAAAAACATCCGAAGATGAAATTATGAGTTCAAGTTCAATCGCTCTCCTAAAGAGGAACAATCGTTATAATAATAATAATAATAATAATAATAATAATAATAATAATAATAATACAGGAGTCCACCAGCAATCTGTTATAAACTTCAATATATATATTAATATGTGTGTTATTGGATGGAACATGAATGTAGGATTTTATTATTTTATTTATATTTTATTTTTATTTGATTTTAGTTTCACTGTGAAGATATGTGAAGGCACGGATCATTCTTAGATTTTACTGACACAAAATGTAGCGTGGGATCCTGTATAATTACTGAAGTTACTTAGACGAATCCATGCTCAAAAACAGTTGATCATTATAGGCTACACACACACACACACACACAAGTATTTCACTATTTTCAATATGTAAGGTCCTACACGTGATTAAATTACGTTTTAGTGCAGGCCTAGTCTGTGTCCTATTGCATGTCACATAAATCGTCTGAATAAGTGCTCCGAAAATGTCAGTTTCCTACAGGTCATGAATGAAAGAAATACTATCGCCGATCTCCAGTCTCGCCTGTGGAAAAACTCGATAATAATTAAGATAATTTGAAATTGCCACTTAATCGTCTTCCAGCGATATTCAGTTTGCTGCTGGTGCAGCGTCTGAAATTCTTTTAAGAATGGTGCTTGTCCCATACCGGATATGTTGTGCAGGTTACAGTTAAAATTAACAACAGCAGTACTTTAGACATATATTGGAGCTCACTGCTCAAACAATAAAACATGTACACCACTTATTAGGAAGACTGTGCACAATGGAGTTCTATCGGAACAAGACCAAGCAAGAGAGAGTCTGACACTTTTTGTTTCATGCTGATACCAAAAGGAACAAAGATAATAATAATAATAATAATAATAATAATAATAATAATAATAATAATGCTTATGTTACAGATAAAAGTTTTTCTTTAAAATGACATTATTCCTTGAATTTCAGTATAGTTTCTTTTGTATATGACAAATATAGTTGCTTAATATCATGGAAAAATATTTAATAAATTTATAGTTCTCCTTATCTGGGACATGGGATGTCATACATCAGACAGGGAGTCGAAATATCTCCTGTGCTCAGAAACAAAGTAAAAGATACCTCATTGCCCTCTCACATAATTTATTAAAAGGTATAAAATTCATAACATATCTTAAAAGTGAAAATATAATCTGGAGCTTGTCGCAGTTGATATGTTATGTAGCTGAGGTACTTTACTTGTCTTGATTAAATTCTTCAGTCGCAGTTGTAGAGCTTCACATGTGTCATGTTTTGTTTCCCTCAATCCCTGTTTGGCCATAGCTTTAGTAAATTCTGAGTATTGGTAACTTCTTGTTATTGGCAGAAATTGCAATGTTTCTATCAGCCATTCATGCAGTGCTGTTGTCCTCATACAAGTACTTTACAGTGTTAAATTAGGATCTACCTGTGCCAATAAATACACACATATCTGTCTCCATGTCCATTAGCAAAAATTTCACCAGCTGTAGGGTTTGCTGTGTGACTTGCAAAATAAATTAATGTGTGAAAACGACATCACTTAAAAATCCATTGTCCTGTCCATTTAGGTTGTTCTTTCTGTCTCTGACACTTTATTAACACTTTTAAACCTAGTTACAAACGCTGAGTGTTGCAGAATTTATAGATAGACTATATTGCACAGTTTCACCTGTCTGTGTTTACCAATGATGTTATACTGGACTTCATACTAAAGATGCTATACCATGGGCAAAACCACAGAAGATTTAAAACGATGACCAGTACTTCTAAACATTTATATAGTGCCAAAATATAATCACCAATTACGACATCATAAGAATTCTTAATAACAAACATAGATGATGACAGTACAACCACAGGAAAATGATGTTCTGGCAGGGTAGAAAGTAACATATAACATGAAAGCCTCAGAATCATAGTAATATTAATATATAGGAATCACAACAAAGACAGGAACAAGATACAGGTAAAAATTACGAAAACTGATAAGATGCAGTATTGACAATGTGAGTTGCCTTATATAGTTGACTGATACCAATATAAAAATCCTAAAAGAACTCACACTACACACCTAACGAAAATTCACGAAAAAATATAAAGCTGAGAACTGGATTTATGTGATAGAGTTGATCTATCTATTCCACGAGAGAAAAGTGAGTCTCACTCTCCAGTCTCCAGCACAAATATTTTAGACCAACACAAAAAATATGCCAACTGGCACATATTCAAAATATTTATCTATAGTAGCAAATGCATTGTATGAAAGTGGAACATCTTGTTTTACTGGCAAGAATCACAGAATGAAAAAATCATACTATACAGTAATCACCCAACCTATATCTTTCAACAGTTGACTAGGAACGATTAAATATACTCAACCTCTTTATGTCTTATAAACGCTACTGGATACAGTATGTAACTGATCAAAATTTAAGTCAAATTCTAACTCTGATGTTCTACAGTTGTGCCACAATAGAGAGTTAGAGTAGATAATCATCCTTGATTATTTGTCTGTTAAAAACATGAAAGTAAATTAATCCCTATGTCTCCTCATAACATACAAAGACACATTTCATACTCTTTTGTTGGTACAGTATATGTAACTCTCTATGATGTTAATATTAAACAAATAAATGTTAATATTAGATGTCATTGTCTCATTTGGAGTCAAAATAAAACTACAAAGTACAGTTATAAAGAATGTGTTTCACTAGACTGTAAAGCACATTATATTTATGCTATTTTAAGGCTCAAGTCCTATCTTTTCTTAATAATAAAAGATTTTTCGATATGTTTTACAATTTTTTTACCATTGGCAAGTGAAATACATTAGAATACTCATGTCTGTTCTGTGACATGTTAATTTAATATTAAATGTAAAAATAATAAGATGTTTTTACAATTCTTCTCTTTTTTATGAAACTGCAAAAAGTTCACACTACCTGTGAACCAGAGATATGTTTGAAAATATTGAACTGCACAAGTGTGGAACCCTTACATGCAAGAAACCTTCATCTTTCTGTGTTTTATTCATCATATTAGGTAAATGCCATGAAACTACCTTGCTGTAAGTGATGTCTTCATGGGGATTTCCTCATTTGAAGTAGATTACCTTCAGCATTACATTCCTCTTCCTCCTCTTGTCCTCACTCCTCATCAAAACGTGTTTGATCTTCAGCAATGATGAATAGTAATTGGAAACAAACTGCAATATATTTTTCGCTCACAGTTCCTTTGCAACATTTTAGTCCTCTGTAATCATTAAAAAGTCTTCAGAGCGATGCATTTCTCTGATTGCCTATTTCTTGGTGTTGAAACATCTAATTTTGAAATATAAATGAAATTACATAACTGTAACGCAACTGAAATTACAGTAATCTGGAACACAACTTTCAGAATGGGAATGGTGTGTGTAATTATATTTTATCTTGTTGCTTACACTCTTTGCCGTGTACTGAACATTTCTGACTGTGAGAACGTAAATTTAATTTAGCTGTGAGAATTTTAACTGTCAATAACTTTAAACCAAACAAAAACTGCATGAATTATGTAACACAAAAACTAAACCTGATGCAACACTATTGGTTTGAAACTTCTCCTGGTATTTAGAATAAAACTTGATCATTTGAAAATAATGGTCCCTGTGGTTAACGATTGCTAACCTTGAAATAAAAAAATTGTTACCTTTATCTACACAATGGTAACGCTCTTTGCACTGCTCTCTGTTAGTACCTTAAGTTGTGTGGTTTGCAAACAGCTATTGTGCAAGGCTGTTGTTTAGCATCCATTTTAATTAAATCGAATATGACTGAGACAATACCCTCTTGAGAAAAATAGTTACTAAAAAATGAAATGCACATGAGAACAGATATTGACTTGGGGATAGTAACAATATGGCAGTAACTTTAAAACTTATATTTTTACTTTTTGAAAATTAATAATGTTCACAATTAACACACTCAATGAACTCATTACACATTAACAAATAGTTTTACAAAATCATTGGATGTGAGTGCCATACATTGTCTTAATCATCACTTATGAATACACACATTGTGTTAGTAACAAAACAACTTTCTTTATCTTACTTATTTACAGCTTCTGTAGAGATTCCTTTTACAGTTAGTAAACATCACAGTATCCTGCAAATAAAACAATTATTACTGCCCATAGTGAGTAAGCATATATCCAGCACACATCAGATACAACATGCCTTTAACACTTGAGAGTTCTCCATACACCACTCAATCTAAAGTAACACATTACCCATAAGATCTTGAATTATCGATCGCTGTTAAGCAGCAATGCTACTACACATTCGATATTACAATTGACTTTCTCTGGTTCAATATGATATTTTCTCGCAGAACCTCAATTAATTTACCCATTGTATATACTATATACCTTTCATGTCCACAGCTCGTGGTCTTGCTTCCCATGCACGGGGTCGCAGGTTCGATTCCCGACAGGGTCAGGGATTTTCCCTGCCTTGAGATGACTGGGTGTTGCTGTCTTCATCATCATAATTCATCCCCATTACTGTTGGAGGAAGGGAATGGCAAACTACCTCCACTATGGCCTAGTTGGCAGTGTGGGTCACCCGCATCGTTCCCTACGCTCCTGGGTGTATGGGATCTCATCATCATAATATAGATTTCATAGTAATTCTGCCACTTTCTGGAGAATTTGGCAGGGTTAGTATGGCAGTTGTCTGTAATAACATAACAAATTCTTAACACTACATAGGCTAACAAAAGTTTGGGAATGTAGCATAAATGAGATAATAAAGAAATACAAATCTTAGTGAGTATCTGACTTTTTACGTAGCATTAAATTTGTGAAGCATATTCCTTAACCATCTAACGTGTTGTCAGGAATCAAATTGTTCAAATGGCACTATGGGACTTAACTTCTAAGGCCATCAGTCCCCTAGAACTTAGAACTACTTAAACCTAACTAACCTAAGGACATCACACACATCCATGCCCGAGGCAGGATTCGAACCTGCTACCGTAGCGGTCGCGCGGTTCCAGACTGTAGCGCCTAGAACCGCTCGGCCACGCCAGTCGGCTGTTAGGAATCATGAATGTACAAATAATCAGGTATGATAGTGCTCATGTGCACTATCAAACTTCAAAATGTAGCCTAATATCTAAGAAAAACTCGATAGTATGAACAATTCGCTTCAAGCAATCTAATTCTCTGCATCTTTCACTACATACCAACAACACGTTATTCGTTACGATTCGTAAATGAGTGTTTCACTATATTTCATTTCAAAGCGATATAGGCATCCCTCTTACTCTTAAATGTTTCATATATTCATTTAATACAATTGTACGTTACACATTCTTCTGTTCTTTTAAGTTTCTAATTTATTTAAAAGTTATAACGAAGAACTCGTGTTTGAGTTGATAGCACAGCAACTAACATAATGCCAGTTATTTAGTTTTGTCCGGTATCTGTAGTCACCAACAGCCTACAAGATGCTTGCTATTAGCTTAGCTTTTCAACACTGGATGATTTCCATCCATCCCTGTGCCATTTAAATGTATTAAAAAGTTTCAAATTTATGTTGTTTTAAGCTGTGTCAACATGAAGTGCAGTGATTGCACTATGAGGATTGGTGTTAGGAGCCAGAATTGAAGGCTGTGACATTTACAGATGTTATTCGTCCCTTGTCTGTGCTCATCTAGGAGGCCTGCATGTGGAATATACACAGGTGTACAGCTGAGCAAACAGAAGGGTTGCTTAAGCCATGCTGACAATTTCTAACCACACCACTTTTCACCATTGTCAGGATAATGTAGTCTGTGAAACGAGTCTGCATAAGGATGCTGACACACGCCATGGTGGTAAACTCTGCCCAAGCAAACAAAGCCCTGGAGAGATTTGAGACGAGAGCACTGCATTCACTTGGCGGAACAGTATGAGCATCTCTCGTTGCCCATCACTCGTTTCCACTCACTTCGTGTGTGTTGCAGAAGCACATGACTGCAGTTTCCGCATTTAGTATCAGGCGCCATGCACTCACTCAGTGACATGCTCTCACTGAGTGGCCTCTCCTGCCAAGCTGGTAAGGAATCATGCACTTTATTCAGCTTCGTCACAACATAGTGGCACTACTGGACCTGGCCAACGCTGAAATACATTTAGAATTAGATTTCTTTTTTGCTGCAGATTTTTCATGTTTCCTGTTGTATACCTGAGATTCAGAAATATTAACACAGTGACTGAATATGATTATGTATAAAGAATATTAAATTTATAGTCGAATATTGAGTTACATTAAAGTTAAGTATTTAGCTGGGGAACTACAAATTTGTATGAATGAACAGATGATGAAATACAGCTTGCATTCAGTCTGCAGCTAAAATCGTACTTACATTGAGATGTATTTTCGACAGAGCAAATGAAACAGATTTACTTTAAGGAGCTTGACAACTGATTATAACTGTAAATTTTGTATATAATTGACA
The DNA here is from genome assembly GCF_023897955.1 of Schistocerca gregaria. Taxonomy (NCBI): domain Eukaryota; kingdom Metazoa; phylum Arthropoda; class Insecta; order Orthoptera; family Acrididae; genus Schistocerca; species Schistocerca gregaria. The sequence continues at coordinate 99,142,626 of NC_064923.1, read as the reverse complement.
AAAAACTCAGAGACTGGTTTGAAGCAGCTCTCCATGCTACTCTATCCTGTGCAAGGTTCTTCATCTCCCAGTACCTACGGCAACCTACCTCCTTCTGAATCTGCTTAGTGTATTCATCTCTTGGCCCCCCTCTACGATTTTTTTTACCCTCCATGCTGCCCTCCAATATTAAATTAGTGATCCCTTTATGCCTCAGAATATGCGCTACCAACTGATCCCTTCTTCTAGTCAAGTTGTGCCACAAATTTCTCTTCTCTGCAATTCTATTCAATAACTCCTCATAAGTTATGTGATCCACCCTTCCTATCTTCAGCATTCTTCTGTAGCACCACATTTCGAAAGCTTCTATTCTCTTCTTGCCTAAACTATTTATCGTCCACATTTCAATTCCATACGTGGCTGCACTCCATACAATTACTCCATGGAACTGCAAGGTTTGGAGGAGAGCTTCTGTAAATTTTGTAAGGTAGGGGACGATGTATTGCCAGAAGTAAAGCTGTGAGGACGGGGCGTGAGTCGTGCTTGGGTAGCTCAGTTGGTAGAGCACTTGCCCGCGAAAGGCAAAGGTCTCGACTTCGAGTCTCGGTCTGGCACACAGTTTCAATCTCCGCTGCAGTGTGAAAATCTCATTCTGGAAACATCCTCCAGACTGTGGCTAAGCCATGTCTGTGCAATATCCTTTCTTTCAGGAGTGTTAGTTCTGCAAGGGTCGCAGGAGAGCTTCTGTAAAGTTTGGAAGGTAGGAAATGGCAGTTGATTGTCTTACAAGTTCACATTTGTACTATCTTGCCTTCAAAATAACCACAGAATGACTCCAAAACGTGGTGGCTAATAGTACAGTGTGGCACTGCAGATGGTGCTGAATAACGTGCCACGTATGCTAGAAGCCTAAAATAATGAAGAAAAAATACTCTGTCTCCCTGCTTACTCCACAGACATTCCTACTAGATAGTGGCGGTTTTTGAATTGGAGATGACCAGAGTCTATGGAAACTGTTCAGCTGTGAAAAGATGCTAGCGATTGTTTCTGGAAATAAAATTCATACACACGCATCCTTCAATGTGCTACTGACACTTTTCTTACAGTATATTTGACTACTCACTGGTCATTTGCATGTTAGTTACTGACTATTTCTCTTAATGAATTACACCATGGTACAGAAGGAGCTGTAAAGGAAAAACTATTTTAATCTATGGTTGACGAGACTACTGTTTTCGTTCCGTGAGAGATTTTATTTTAGAGGCTGGCTTTATATTTTCACTGACCGTGGCCAATAAATAAATGCTTGAAATCCTGTACTTCCTTAGACATAATTGCCAGGGCTTTTACGTGTATTTACTCATTTTTGTGTCAAAATTAGATTCAATGGAGGGTAGTGCAGATCTTTTCCCCATCTGGTATTGTGTTTGGGAATCTCTCTCTCTCTCTCTCTCTCTCTCTCTCTCTCTCTGTCACTCTCAGAAATAGATTTCTGGCAACGAAGCTAAAAACAGATGGCTACAAGAATACTTTTGCCTTTGTGAGGAGTTACCCTTGGGCTACCAATAAAGGTAAATATGACCTTGATTTTAAAACATCTCAAATATCTTATTATTTCTTATTAACGTAGTTTTAATCGAATGAAGTTTTGTACCATTATAATATTATGTTTAGAAACAATTTCATGTCATATTCACATCCTGGGAAAGTTCTTCGAAATGTGAATGTGACGTAGTTAAAATATCTTTTTCTCTTTTAGTTGATAGGAAGGAGAGAATGGGAAAGGAAGAGGGGGGCGAAAAGATGCATTTTTATTTGGCTGATACCAAACAAGGGAGGAGCTGTCGTGATTGTTCGTGCAGCCGCGCGACCAGGGCGGCAGCAGCGTCGAGGAGGTGTCGGTGCGGTAGTGAAGGCAGTGCTCATGAGATGGCAGCACGACCCCTTCCCAACCAACGTCCTCGCTCACTTGTTGCTTGTGGTCGAGAGTTACAGCTGTTCGCTGCTATCGGGTCCTTCAGGAGCTATGCTAAATCATTTATTCCACTAACTTATTTGTCAAACAGAGCTAACGGGATGGGCAGGGATATTTTCGCCATTCGCCATTGTAGATCAAGTCCTTATTCTAGAAATCATATGGAGCTAACTTTTTAAATCCGAACGTTTTAGGTTAGCTTTAGCTGCTACTTGTATCGAATGGAATAAGGAGTTTACTGTTACCAGTCACTGTTTATTTATGACCACAATGCATCCCCTTCGTCAGTTTCTATTTACGAGTGTGAGTATGACATGTATGCATTGTGTTATGACTTGGGGTAACCTATGGCACTCTATTGGAGAAACAAAAAACACTATTTCAAGGCATGGTTTTGGGCAGGTTATTGACTACAAGCTAGACGAATATCCAAATGTGAAAATAAAACGACTGATGCAGAAGAGCTGCAGTGATCGCAGGCCTCTTTCTCTGTCATAATTCATCACATGTAAACTCCCATACTTTGTAAACAAACATGGTGTTTGTTGCAAAGAACATATAGCAAAATAGAAATACTATCTCGAAATACAAAGAATATATATCAAAACAACACTATTATATCAGAATAAGTTTTAAAGGATTGTGAAGATCTTTGGTTGAGTTGATGATTACTTAAAGGCCCCCATAAGCTACCAAACATTTTGTCAAACTTAACTATGCTAGCCAAATATTTGACCGTGTACGTTGCTGTTTGACGTGTTTGGCAAGCATAGATAGTTTCTGATGTGTTTGCCAGAAATTTTGACTGACAGGAACATATTAAACTGATAATTGGGTAATGTTCACATCTGTTAGTCCCGACATTCTTAGAAAGTGGAATTATTACTTTCTTCTTGAAGTTTGAGGCTATTTCCCCTCTCCCACATATCTTGCACACCAGATGGAATTCGTTAGTCAAGGCAAGCGTTCCTAAGGACCTCACCAATTCTGAGGGAATGTAGATTACTTTAGCTGCCATGTCTCTATTTATATCTTTTAGTGTTCTGTCAAATCTTCCCCAGTTTCAAATCTTCCATATCCTCTTCACTTATTCTCTCCTCCCTCTACCGTGTATATACAAGGTGTTTCAGAGGTGATGGTCAATAATTCACGAATGGAAAATTCAGATCAAAAGTAGCTGAAAAGTTCCAATAACGTGGGTTCACAAATCAACCGCTGTCGAGATATATCACATTTATTGTCGCGGTTCATAAGCGTCTAGGAACACTGTAAAGTAGGTGTTCGAAATGTTGTCCATGCGTCTGGATGCAACACTGAACTCGCCTCTGGAATGAGTTGCGAATCCTCTGAGGCAGTCCAGGGGAATTGTGTAATTGCTGGAAGGCTGCTTCAATCCGCAAGCGTAATTCCTCAAGAGAGTTGACCTCAGTAGCGTAGACTAGGCTTTCGGTATGACCCCACACATATAAATCCATGGGATTTAAATCCGGAGAGCTTGGAGGCTATGGCGCAGATGCTCCTCTACCTATTCAATGTTGACCATACGTCCGAGTTAGAAGCCGGCACTCTCGCTAATGAAAATGTGCTGGAGCACCGTCATGCGTGAAGCACATGTTCAAGCGTTGTTTCAGTGGGACAACATCGTGTACATATGAAAGTACGTCCGTAGAAACCGCATGTATTGCTGTACGGATAGCTTCTGCGGTAGGAAGTGTGGTCTAATTATGGAGTCTCCGAGCAGTCCTGCCCAGGCTTTCAACGAATAATGCAGCTGATGTCATGATACATGTGTTGCACTAAGATTGACAATTATGGTAGTTAAAAATAACGTCACGGCTAAATCCAGCCTCATCCGTGAACAGAATACTGCTTACAAATAACGGATTCAGGGTGCACTGTTGTTGCACCCATTAGCAAAAATTCTCTCTAGGAAGGAAGTCTGCATTGTTGAGAGCTTGCACTCGAGGGAAAGATGTGGATACAGTAATTGCCGGTGGAAGATGCGCCACACACTGCTAACATTCAGGACACGCTCTTCGGCAGCAATCCTCTTCGTCGAAGTACTTGGACGTTCGTGTACAATGAGTAACACACTTTCCTCAATATCGGGTGTTATGGATCTGGGTCGACATTCTCATACAGGGTGTGCGAAACTCCCGGTTTCTCTAAGGCGCTGATGTAACCGGGTATAGGTACGCCTGATGGGCTGCCTACGGAGAGGAAGAGCTTCTTCATATAATAGTGCAGCCTCAAGGGCACTGCCATTCGCTTTGCCATACATGAAGTGCATGTCAGCTTACTCTTTGTTGGTGTAACATCTTCTGTCCATGGTGCCTTCACGCTGTGGCGTCCGCTGTGTTATTCAGCGGTTTGGTATTCAACTAATTTGTAAATGAAAGTGATAAGGTTATTTCATTACAGTGACTAATCACAAAATAATTTTTCTCCCGGCTAAAGATTTGGTCAAGTTGCTAAAGAACTCCAAGTTAACGTTGTGTTAAAGTGTTGTCCGTAAGTTGTGTAGGTGTCACTAAATCACAGTTCATACAACAGATTCCATACAACTATTGATTATGATGGAAACAATTATACTTAGCAAAATGATCATTAAAACCACCGAATATCAGCCGCGCGCAACACTGACGTATGTTACCTGAAACAATATTCTTCACAACTCATGCGTAATTAATTTCGGCTCCATACATTAGCAAGAAAAGTTTGTTATACGGATCGTGATATGAGCAGTTTTTAATGAACCAATCTGATTCGAATTATTTTCATTAAGATGAGTTCGGGACCACCGGTGCACATTTATTTTTACACATTTTTATTACCTTTGGCATTTACGTTTGCAGAGTTGTGTAATTTGCATTTGCCGCTGAGATAATTGTTAAGGTGGCAGCAGACAATTGATAGAGACTTTCCATTGCTAGAGAAAATAGGATAAGTATTTGAAATGCTAATTAAACTTTACTTTCATATTGTGCACTACTTAGACTTCATTTTTCTAAAGAAAACACAGACAAAAATGCGATACAAATCGCTATCATCAATGGCTGCGCTCCTTGCAGCGGAAAGAAATAATTAACACAGATAATGCTTACTGAGAGAGGAATTAAAGTTACAAATAATTATTCACTGATACTTATAACAATAACGAACTCTATTCTCAAGTAATAATTAACAAAAATTACAATTTGTTAACAGTCCTCAGTTTGATATGCGTCTTGCGTCCGCAACCTACAAAAGCCAACCAACAAAAGGTAAAAACAAAGGAAGACAAACGCAGATCATAAAAGGAATTTACAATTATCATTGTCTTTGTATGGTACACATCGAAATGTCCAGTTACATCATAAAATATTATATAACTAATTAACATTTATTTCACTGTTTTTTCATATGTCGGATAGATAATGTTCATAGCTGTTAGAGGCATAATTTCTTCTCGTCGCACTGTAGCTAAAATTTATCTCGTGGATGTTACAACGTCCGTAACTGATTGTGAGGCCGGTACAGCACATTGCATGCAGAGGGACAGGGAAGTAGTTGCGCATGCGTAAACGGATAGTCGATCCCAAGCACTGAAATATCAACGTAAATAGTGAGGTATCCAGGGGCGTGTACAGTTGACTCCCTGCTCGAATTAATACGATACGTCGGCAACGACTGATTTGCGGACCCATGTTGTCCGGAGCTTTTTAGCTACTTGTGGCCCCTACTTTTCACGTGTAAATTATTGACGATCACTTCTGAAACACGCTGTATAGTCTTTCCACATTACAGCACTCCCTTCTTTGATTGTTACTGACTAGCCATCCGAGCTCTTGGTATTCAACTTCCGCTACTTTCCTTTACAAAATTTTATTTACTTTTCCTGGAGATGGCATGTTACTTAACGCTCGTTAATCAAAATTGTACGGTTTTGCATTTGTCCTCTACTCATTCCTGCTTAGTCATTCTGCACGTCTTGTCATTCTCATTTTTGATGTCTGTATCCCCTTTCACGTGATTTATTTGCTGCCTTTTTATATTTTCTCCTTTCGTTGATTAAATTCAGTATCTCCTGTGTTATCCAGTGATTTCTACTAGGGTGCCCCACATGAAATTAGACACCTCAAGGCCACAGCATCTGCCTGCAGTCCACATGCTTAGGCTAAGCGGTGACAGCTGTGTTGCCTCATCGTTGCCAGTGTACTAGGTCAGCGCCGCCAAGCAAACGTTCTGTGTTTAGGTCCGATATCGTGTGTTGTCCTGTGCTTTCAGTCTTCTGTGGGATGTAGCATTCAACTGTGTGTGGTAGTAACTGAAATGCAGTAGCAAGGGCGGGCGTACAGGACGGAAAGGCATTCGAAAACAATCTAAAACTGTCGTATCGAATGAACTGAAGTTTTTTACTGATCTCGCTAACAGTGAAGAAAGGAGGAACATTTCACGCATGTTCATAAAATGAGACTAGAACTTTGTGGTACTTCGGAATCCACTGTATTCCAAATTAATAGTGCAATTACGTCGGCAGAATCTCTAGATGTGAGCATATGATCCAATTCTCGAGCAAAGAGATGTAGATGAAAACGGAATCCATTGGATTCGACGTTTTTGACAAAAAGGTTGTGCTTAGAACTGTACTGAGATACCGCGAGCGGTGAGAGTAGTCGGCAGCAGAGACCTCCGATTTCTGTCTTTACCGCTCACTTAGTTTTTTATTCGGATGTGTAATGGCGAACAAAAAATTTAATGGACTGCAGATTCATTGCGGGTGCAAGAACGAAGTTTTGTGTACAATGCACTTATTGCTTGCTGAGGGCGATAGTTTTGTGGTATACTTCGATAAAACTTGGGTGTCAGTAAACCATATGCACAAATATATTTTGCTCAACTTCAGCGGAATTAGTGGCCACAAACTACCTACTAATACGTTTCTACAGTGTATATCGGCGATCTGGGTGACGGGTGCAGTGACGAACGGTCAGTAAGAGGTGCAAACAAAAAAATCTCTATTGGTAGGGAATATACTCTGTCGTATTAAAGCGAGCCGTTGAAACACAAATCCTGGCGGCGGCGTGTAAGTGCTCGCCCGCTTGCCACGCAGTCTCTCGCAAACAAAATGCGTTCATAGGTGACACGATACACTAATGATGTCTCAGATGTTACCAAAATCTATGTTAAAATAATTTTCCTAACAACTTTCTCGCTGGAATTTTCTACATGGTCCAACAGAACGCAAATTCATCGGCGACATTATTTTTCGTTACATAGGCGGAATAGTTTCACACTTCTTACAGTATTTTATTTTTTATATCGGAATACTTTTACGTTTTTACGATAAAATTTGTGCCACATGCATTTACAAACTTACAGACTGTCCATATATGTTTTCGGTCCATTTACGTCAGTGGTTCTGTTTTATCAACAGGAATGAAGTAAAAAATTATTTTTCTTCGGAATTTCTTGTAAAAATAGCTTTTTCCGTAGCAGCTGGCAAAAATTTTCTTTTGGAAAGTACTGCATCATATTCTCGACTAAAACTAGAGCCTCTAATATTTTTTCTGAATTATTACTAACTTTTGAAATTATCACTAACTGGTAATCCCGCAAGATGCCGAGATGACCTTGAGGTGCCTATTTCCGTGACGGCGACTATAGTTCTTGTATTTTACCCTGTGTGATCCTCTACAGTCTTAACTGTTTCATTTATCTTTTCCCTTGTTTCAGTATGTTCTAATGCTCCTTTTGAAACTTTCAACAACCTCTGGGTCCTTCTGTTTATACAGGTTTCATCTCCTTAATTTTCCATCATTTTGCAATTTCTTCAGTTTGAATCTCTAATTCCTAACCGATACATTGTGATCAGAATCCACATCTGCTCCTGGAACTGTCTTATATTTTAAAATTTGGTTTCGCAATCTCAGTCTTATCAGTCTCTAATTAATCTAAAACTTTCCAGTGTCTCTAGGCCTTTCCCATGCACACAACATTCTTTTGTGATCCTTAAGCCAAATGTCAGTGGCACTCGAATTATGTCTGTGCAAATTCTACCTGGCGGCTACCTCTTTCATTCATTTTCCCCCAGTCCATACAGCCACTATTTTTTTTCTTCTCTTCCTTTCATACTGCCGAACTCCAGTCACCCATCAGAATTAAATTTTCGAATTCCTTATGTATCTGCATAATTTCTTTTATCTCATCATACATTCTTTCAGTCTCTTCATCATCAGTGGAGCTAACTAAGATATAAACTTATACTGCTGTGGTGGGTGTTGGCTTTAGATCTGTCTTGGCTACGTTAATACTTTCTGTATGCTCTTCATAATAGCTAACCACCATTCCTATTTTCCTGGTTGTTGTTAGACATACTCCTGTATTACCCCTTTTTCATTTCGAATTTATAAACCTGACCTGAAGTTCTGTTCTTTCTGCCACCGAACTTCACTAATTCCCTCTATATCTAATCTCAGCCTATCCATTCCCCTTTTTAAATTCTCTTATTATCTACCCAATGTAGGGATCTAACTTTCCAAGCTCGACCTATAGAATGTTGCTTTTGTTTTTGCGCCGGGCGGGGTGGCCGAGCGCTTCTAGGCGCTACATTCTGGAACCGCGCGACCGCTACTGTCACAGGTTCGAATCCTGCCTCGAGCATGGATGTGTGTGATGTCCTTAGGTTAGTTAGGTTTAAATAGTTCTAAGTTCTAGGGGACTGATGACCACAGCAGTTAAGTCACATAGTGCTCAGAGCCATTTGAACCACTTTATTTTTGTTTTTGCTGATAACGACATCCTCCTGAATAGTCCCTGTTCGGAGGTCCGAATCGCAGACTATTTTACCTCCAGAATATTTAACACAAGAGCAACCCATCATGCCATATATAGCACAGCTGCATGCCTTTGGGGAAAAAAATAAAAGCTGTGGTTTCGCCTCGCTTTCAGCCGTTTGCAGCACCAGCACAGTTAAACTTGATTGGCTAATGTTACACGAGCAAATCAGTCAATCACCCACTCTGTTGTCCTTGCAACTTATAAAAGGTTGCTGCTCTTCTTCCGGAGCTACAGAGTAATGTGGTCTCTCCACAGACACACTTCCATTGTGGTTGCACCTACAGTACGGATGTCTGTATCACCGGGGCACGCTAGCTACCGCAACTTGCTGTAGTCTATGATTCGTGGAGGGGCGGGGAGGGAGCGGGGAATTCTGTAGTATTATTTCAAAACTCGAGTGTCATCTGTGGGCATTGAAAAGCGGATAAGAAAATTGATCCTGCTTTGTTTTCACTTACTCTTTACTCAGTGATTTTATTGTTAAGTAAAATGATGCTATGAGATGCAGTAGGAATCAATACATTAGGTACTGTGCTATCAAAATCTATAATTGCGTGTAATTCGTAAGGTCAAATGCAGATGTATCTTGAACAAATAGGCATCGCTTGCTCTGACATAACGCATCTGCTGATAAATATTATGATTGCTCTAAGCAATTACTCATGAGGTATAAAATGATATTAAAATGTGCAAGTGCATCTAATTCTTAATGGAAAGTGAAATAAATTTCATACATGCTGGGTGCCTCAAGTGATACATTGTCTACATACCACTAAATGTCTAAGGACAAGTAACGCGAATGTGACAACACTTTTAAAGGTAACTTTAAAGAATGTTAAATTCACATAACAAATAAGAAGAGATTTTGTAGATGACATCGAAGAATTATATGATCAACGAACATGAACCAAAAATATTATCTGAGCAACCAGATCCTAACAAATAAAACTGTCCGTTGTTACCCCATATACTGGGATAATTCCAGATGCTCGTTGAATGTTCATCAAAAGCTCCATATTTCACTCTAATGGAATAATTTTCGACACAAACACTCTTTTCATAAAATATCCGTGCTCAGAAATTCTTCTTGCTGTTTAGTAAATATTTTACATGTAGTCACAAAATAATTTACACGTGGTCAGAAAACATTTAACATGTTTAGAAAAATTTTGACACACATAGTTAGAAAATATTTGATTAATAATGACGATCTACACATAGCATAAATGGTAAATCAGCAATATATTCTCAGTGAACAAAAGTTTCCGCTTTTCTTCTCTAGGAGTCGGCAACACTATGACAATTTGATGTTTGTCTACACTATCATCATCTGGAATATAAGGAAAAATGAACAAAGATATGCTGCCCTAATATGAATGCAGAAGTCTGTCTTCCACTTCTTTTGCACCCTCTTCTGTTATGTTTATTACAAATTGTCTATTTAGCTGTTTCCTTCCAGTCATGTGTTTGTACTCTGAGGTTCAAAGTGGTATGTTAAATTTGCTTGAACCCTTTCTGTATGACGGTTTTCCTGGTCTGACAGCAGCAATCGTCTTTTCAAGAGTGCGACGGTTATAACTGCATCTCGGAAGAGCACCAAACTTACTTTAACAAAAGCAGGACTTTTTTCGATAGTCTGCCAATGTAAATAGACATCTATAAATAGTTTACCAGACATCAGTGCAAGTGAAATACGCGGACAAATTACATTCACATTTTCTTCTTGAAATTGGATTAATTAAGTTATAAGGAAATCATGCTTACCAGTTTTTTCTCTTCTAGCACGATGATGAAAGCATTTGTATAAAGGTAACTAACAATAATTGCGCACTGCACTGGGAATTGCTACAGACCACAGTCTAAACTTACAAGTGCAACAATATATGTTCGAATGTGTTTAACAATACTTAAGGTGTAAACACCAAACCGCGCGCGAAAAAGAAAAGAAAAGAAAGCTTGCATTCAGTGATATCAACATGTTGTTGTCGTTGTGGTCTTCAGTCCTGAGACTGGTTTGATGCAGCTCTCCATGCTACCCTATCCTGTGCAAGCTTCTTCATCTCCCAGTACCTACTGCAACCTACATCCTTCTGAATCTGCTTAGTGCATTCATTTCTTGGTCTCCCTCTACGATTTTTACCCTCCACACTGCCCTCCAATACTAAATTGGTGATCCCTTGATGCCTCGGAACATGTCCTACCAACCGATCCCTTCTTCTTGTCAAGTTGTGCCACAAACTTCTCTTCTCCCCAATCCTATTCAATACTTCCTCATTAGTTATGTGATCTACCCATCTAATCTTCAGCATTATTCTGTAGCACCACATTTCGAAAGCTTCTATTCTCTTCTTGTCCAAACTATTTATCGTCCATGTTTCACTTCCATACATGGCTACACTCCATACAAATACTTTCAGAAATGACTTCCTGACAAATCTATACTCGATGTTAACAAATTTCTCTTCTTCAGAAACGCTTTCCTTCCCATTGCCAGTCTACATTTTATATCCTCTCTACTTCGACCATCATCAGTTATTTTGCTCCCCAAATAGCAAAACTCCTTTACTGCTTTAAGTGTCTCATTTCCTAATCTAATTCCCTCAGCAGCACCCGACTTAATTCGACTACAGTCCATTATCCTCGTTTGCTTTTGTTGATGTCCATCTTATTATCCTCCTTTCAAGACACTATCCATTCCATTCAACTGCTCTTCCAAGTCCTTTGCTGTCTCTGACAGAATTACGATGTCATCGGCGAACCTCAAAGTTTTTATTTCTTCTCCATGGGTTTTAATACCTACCCCGAATGTTTCTTTTGTTTCCTTTACTGCTTGCTCAATATACAGATTGAAGAACATCGGGGAGAGGCTACAACCCTGTCTTACTCCCTTCCCAACCACTGCTTCCCTTTCATGCCCCTCGACTCTTATGACTGCCATCTGGTTTCTATACAAATTGTAAATAGCCTTTCGCTCCCTGTATTTTACCCCTGCCACCTTTAGAATTTGAGAGAGAGTATTCCAGTCAACATTGTCAAAAGCTTTCTCTAAGTCTACGAATGCTAGAAATGTAGGTTTGCCTTTCCTTAATCTTTCTTCTAAGATAAGTCGTAAGGTCAGTATTGCCTCACGTGTTCCAGTGTTTCTACGGAATCCAAACTGATCTTCCCCGAGGTCGGCTTCTGTCAACACCTGCTTGCTTTGGGATTGGAATTATTATATTCTTCTTGAAGTCTGCGGGTATTTCGCCTGTTTCATACATCTTGTTCACCAGATGGTAGAGTTTTGTCATGACTGGCTCTCCCAAGCCGTCAGTAGTTCCAATGGAATGTTGTCTACTCCGGGGGCCTTGTTTCAACTCAGGTCTTTCAGTGCTCTGTCAAACTCTTCACGCAGTATCGTATCTCCCATTTCATCTTCATCCACATCCTCTTCCATTTCCATAATATTGTCCTCAAGTACATCGCACTTGTATAGACCCTCTATATACTCCTTCCAACTTTCTGCTTTCCCTTCTTTGCTTAGAACTGGGTTTCCATCTGAGCTCTTGATATTCATACAATTGGTTCTCTTATCTCCAAAGGTCTTTTTAATTTTCCTGTAGACAGTATCTATATTACCCCTAGTGAGATAAGCCTCTACATCCTTACATTTGTCCTCTAGCCATCCCTGCTTAGCCATTTTGCACTTCCTGTCGATGTCATTCTTGAGACGTTTGTATTCCTTTTTGCCTGCTTCATTTACTGCATTGTTATATTTTCTCCTTTCATCAATTAAATTCAATGTTTCTTCTGTTACCCAAGGATTTCTACTAGCCCTCGTCTTTTTACCTACTTTATCCTCTGCTGCCTTCACTACTTCATCCCTCAAAGCTATCCATTCCTCTTCTACTGTATTTCTCTCCCCCATTCCCGTCAATTGTTCCCTTATGCTCTCCCTGAAACTCTGTACAACCTCTGGTTCTTTCAGTTTATCCAGGTGCCATCTCCTTAAATTTCCACCTTTTTGCAGTTTCTTCAGTTTTAATCTATAGGTCATAACCAATTGATTGTGATGAAAGTCCACATCTGCCCCTGGGAATGTCTTACAATTTAAAACCTGGTTCCTAAATCTCTGTCTTACCATTATATAATCAATCTGTTACCTTTTAGTATCTCCAGGGTTCTTCCATGTATACAACCTTCTTTCGTGATTCTTAAACCAAGTATTAGCTATGATTAAGTTGTGCTCTGTGCAAAATTCTACCAGGCGGGTTCCTCTTTCATTTCTTATCCCCAATCTATATCCACCTACTACGTTTCCTTCTCTCCCTTTTCCTACTGCCGAATTCCAGTCACCCATGACTATTAAATTTTCATCACCCTTCACTATCTGAATAATTTCTTTTATTTCATTATACATTTCTTCAATTTCTTCGTCATCTGCAGAGCTAGTTGGCATATAAACTTGTACTACTGTAGTTTGTAGTAGCTTACCCGCATTCCTATTTTCATATTCATTATTAAACCTACTCCTGCATTACCCCTATTTGATTTTGTGTTTATAACCCTGTAGTCCCCTGACCAGAAGTCTTGTTCCTCCTGCCACTGAACTTCACTAATTCCCACTATATCTAACTTTAACCTATCCATTTCCCTTTTTAAATTTTCTAACCTACCTGCCCGATTAAGGGATCTGACATTCTACGCTCCGATCCGTAGAACGCCAGTTTTCTTTCTGCTGATAACGACATCCTCTTGAGTAGTCCCCGCCTGGAGATCCGAATGGGGGACTATTTTACCTCCGGAATATTTTACCCAAGAGGACGCCATAATCATTTAATGATACAGTAAAGCTGCATGCCCTTGGGAAAAATTACGGCCGTAGTTTCCCCTTGTTTTCAGCCGTTCGCAGTACCAGCACAGCAAGGCCATTTTGGTTATTGCTACAAGGCCAGATCAGTCAATCACCCAGACTATTGCCCTTGCAACTACTGAAAAGGCTGCTGCCCCTCTTCAGGAACCACAAGTTTGTCTGGCCTCTCAACAGATACCCCTCCATTGTGGTTGCACCTACGGTACGGCTATCTGTATCGCTGAGGCACGCAAGCCTCTTCACCAACGGCAAGGTCCATGGTTCATCAACATAAGAAGAGAAATACACTGTTCCCGTCTGAATTTGCCCCTGGTGGGAAATTTCCCCATATTATGACACCATATGTACAACTGGTGTACATGTATACCTACAACATGACTGACAGTGGATGTGGGAAATAATATTGTAAATACTTGACAATTTCTTGGAGAATATACACAATTATGAAAGATATAATGCATCAAAATGCATTGCTGAACAGTGAATTGGGAAGTCCAGGAAAAACAGAAATAACGTACTTTTACGTATATTACGTATACAGTATACTGGGAAGAACGCATGATTACATTCGTAAGTGATTCGTGGGAATTCTGGGTGCAAAAATTAGTATGTGGAATTGCCACGTCTGCTGGCAACTATGAGCTTGGATGACAGATACAAGTACGTCAATCCATGCTGCTTCGTCTCCATGCTACAATTCATCTATCACAGCGGTTGTCTGGTGGTGAGGTGCTAGACTGCAAATCTTGACCAGATATTTTGAATGGGTGTCTGACCCCAGAACACCCGCTGTATCGAGGTGGGTCAGGACATAACGTGCAACATACTGTATTGCGTTATCTTGTTAAAAGATAAACTCTGCCACCGTGAAAGGCGTACACGGCGCTTTCAAGGGACTCCGAATACAAGAATTCAAAGAATTCAAAGACATAGTTCTGAAGGTCAAAATATAGACCAACCTTAAATTAGCATCGTTGACCTTACTGGAGTGTAAGATTCCATCTCGCGTTGTTGTCGTATGCTTGAACCAGCTTTCTGTAATTAAGCCTTGGTCTCCCCTGGCGATCCCCTCCCCTTACGCCTCCCCCCCCTCCCGCCCCACCACGACTTCCCCCGCCATACTCGCGTTCACTATCAAATAAACTTTTCTTTGATGCTTCCAAATGTGCCCTATCTGGTCTCTGCCGTCTATGTTACGCTTCCATATGACTCTGGACAAATAAATTCCGATAAAACTTTATAACATTTAACTTTAATAAACCACTTCAGCTGCAAAATAGTTTTATTCGTAGGCACTACCGGTTTCACAGTACTTACAGTTGCGTCTTCATGTGTAAATTGGAGTCAAGTCACTACCTACATGGGTGTTTTGGTTTTAACGGGAACCCTTACACTGCAGTCCCTTTTTCTTGGCATACTAGTATTATGGCGGCAAACGTTTTAGCCAGTGGACTGTCACCCACAAACCATGTGGTCGTGCTCGGTCATCACCAAACGTTGACATTCTGTTTTATGGGAGCGTTCTTTGCCATATCTTATTACCTGCAGGATGTTCGCCTTTTTTACGGATAATCTATTGCGTGGGTCTGACTATGAAAGCTGGGTCTTCCCATCAGACACACTCTAAGACAAAAGAAAAATCATGTACCACGAATCAATTATCAGAATTGGACGGAAATCGGTAGATGTGGTGTACTTGTACAGACAAACAATTGATTACGATTCCAGATAAATTGGATGAATTATTAAACAAAAAGGGCTTCACAAATTAAGCAAGTCAATAACCCACTGGTCCACCTCTGGCCCTTATGCAAACAGTTGGTAGACTTGGCACTGATAGAGTTGTTAGATACCCTCCAAATTCTTTCCAATTGGCGAGTTATATCGTCAAAATTCCGAGATGGTTGGAGGGCCCTGCGCAAAATACTCCAAATTTTCTCAACGGGGGAAAGATCCGGGGACTTTGTCGACCAAGGTAGGGTTTGACAAACACGAAGACAAGCACAGAGACTCTCCCCAGGGGCAGGTGAGCATTGTCTTGCTGCAATGTAAGCCCAGGATTACTTACCATGCAGAGCATGTGTCTTAGGGTGTAGTATCTGTTCGATCTGCTCCTGAAATGAGTCTAGGATTACTACAGCGCGACTACAGTTACCAGGCTTGATGTGGACATCCTCAAAGGGATCAAGCCTATTTGTTGTCATGTGCTCTAATACGACAATGAAGATTTCTACACTATTGGCCATTAAAATTGCTACACCATGAAGATGACGTGCTACAGACGCGAAATTTAACCGACAGGAAGAAGATGCTGTGACACCCAAATCATTAGCTTTTCAGAGCATTCACACAAGGTTGGCACCTGTGGCAACACCTACAACATGATGACATGAGGAAAGTTTCCAACCAATTTCTCATACACGAACAGCAGTTGACCGGCGTTGCCTGGTGAAACGTTGATATGATGCCTCATGTAAAGAGGAGAAATGGGTACCATAACGTTTTCGACTTTGATAAAGGTCGGTTTGTAGCCTATCGCGATTGCGGTTTATCGTATCGCGACATTGCTGCTCGCGTTGGTCGAGATCCAATGACTGTTAGCAGCAGCATGGACTATCAGCTCGGAGACCATGGCTGCGGTTACCTTTGACGGTGCATTACAGACAGGAGCTCCTGCGATGGTGTACTCAACGACGAACCAGGGTGCATGAATGGCAAAACGTCATTTTTTCGGATGAATCTAGGTTCTGTTTACAGCATCCGTGTTTGGCGACATCGCGGTGAACGTACATTGGAAGCGTGTATTCGTCATCGCCATACTGGTGTATTACCCGGTGTGATTGTATGTGGTGCCATTGGTTACACGTCTCGGTCACCTTTTGTTCGCATTGACGGCACTTTGAACAGTGGACGTTACATTTCAGATCTGTTACGGCCCGCGACTCTACCTGTTGTGGTTCGCAGGAGAGCCAACACCGTGTTGCTAGAGGAGGCCGAAAGGCACGCGTTTTAGCTCACGCAGGCTGGCGTGAGGTCTGGAACAGGACACGGAAATTAGAATTTAGAAAAGCGGACGTAGCTGGTGGAATACTTAACTTTAATCCATTAATGATGAGCGTCGGTTTTGACGGTACATAGTGTAAGTAGGCTGTTTAGGTTTTCTTACTGGTAACGCCACTTAGCGCTCGGTATGAAAAATCACTGACTGTGCTTTGCGCAGTGTGTGTTTAGTTTGCATTGTTGTCTGCCATTGTAGTGTTGAGCAGAGGCAGCTGGATGCTTACAGCGCGTAGCGTTGCGCAGTTGGAGGT
Source organism: Schistocerca gregaria (assembly GCF_023897955.1). Lineage (NCBI taxonomy): Eukaryota > Metazoa > Arthropoda > Insecta > Orthoptera > Acrididae > Schistocerca > Schistocerca gregaria. Next base: position 99,125,690 of record NC_064923.1, on the reverse strand, counting down.
GAGCCGCCAGCAGTGGTGGACGTGGGTAGAGAGATGGCGGAGTTTTGAAATTTGTAAGAATTGGTGTCATGAAGTGATATATATATTATGATTAGTAAGGTAAATACATTGTTTGTTCTCTATTAAAATCTTTCATTTGCTAACTATACCTATCAGTAGTTAGTGCCTTCGGTAGTTTGAATCTTTTATTTAGCTGGCAGTAGTGGCGCTCGCTGTATTGCAGTAGCTTGAGTAACGAAGATTTTTGTGAGGTAAGTGATTTGTGAAACGTATAGGTTAATCTTAGTCAGGGTCATTCTTTCATAGGGATTTTTGGAAGTCAGATTGCGATGCGCTAAAAAATATTGTGTGTCAGATTAAGCACAGTCGTGTATAGTTTTTCTAAGGGGACGTTTCATACCTCACCGGAATCTTCTGATTTTTTTCTTGTAGTTTGTGTAATTAAAGTAGATTTTTTTTTACTGCTAGTGCGTAATCATAGAGAGAATTTCCTTTGTAGTTGTAGTCTTTCATTGTTGTACAGTAAAACAGTTGTGGCATGCATGTATATTTGCACCAAGTATTTTGCAGCTGCGCTTGCAATTAAGTAGATATTATTTTCAGTGCTATGTTAATGTGTTCTCTTATTTTTGTTCTTCAAATTGTGTTTTTCTGTGTTGTCGTGTGAAAAATTGTGACAATAATGGCGTGTGAAAAACGTAATACTAGGCTCCAAAGTAAACTGAGAAATGACAGTGAAGACGAAAGCAGTGTGTTAGCGCCACCATGTAATGAATTAACTAATGTTCAAAGTAGTAATCTGGTAATTGTGCATAGGGAAATGGAGCGGGTTGCAAATAATGGTGTAGGCAGTGAAACAATTAGTGAACAGGAAAGCGTTATCGATCGATCGGTCGGCAACAGTTCGCCTCAGGATTCCGAAATGACAGGACACAATATTGCAAATACTGTACATTCAGGTTTTGCGTCCTCACCGTTTTCTCAAATAAGTCAAGACACATTTTCTGTTTTTCAAACTGCGAATATTGCCGGTGCAAATGCATTGCCGAATAGGACTAAGGATCATGTTTCAGACACCAGTGCATTGTTATTACAATTAATGCAACAAATGGGACAAAAGCTTCAAAAGTTAGACACAATGGAACAAAATCTTCTAAAGTTAGACACAATGGAACAAAATCAGAGACAAACACAGCAAAAGCTTCAAAAGTTAGACACAATGGAACAAAAGCTTCAAAAGTTAGACACCACGCTTGAACAAACACGTGAAGATTTAACTAATGAGTTACATAACATTGAATCGAAATGTCAAAAAGTCTGTAATGACGTAAAAACACAAATTTGTGAGCATTTCCAACCTATTTTTTCGCGGCATGAAAATGCATTACAGAATCACGAAGCAGCCATAAAAGAACTGCAAACTATTGTTCATGAAAATCATGAGCCCTTGCAAGCTAAAACTGACTCAGTTGCATCTACCGATTCGGTTACGCAACTTGCAAAAACTCAAGCGAACTTAAAGGACACAGTAGATACTCTGAAAATTGGTTCAGAAAGACACACAGAGGAAATAATTTCACTGTCGGATAAAGTAGCTGAACTTTCAGATCAGTTCACTAACTTATCTACGAAGGTAGATGATGATCTGAATGACACAAAACCTGTAGCCTTCACTGACACTGAAGAGTATGAACAAATTAGGAAATTCAAACAGAATCAAAATCAAATCAACACACAGTACAAAAGAGAAATGTGGGAAGTACAAGATCAGTTGGCTCAAGTAATACAAGAATTACATATTTCAGAGGACACTCGCGCCCCATTATGGGAAGAGGGACATAGCAATACAGAACAACCACAAAATAATAACACAGGGCATTTCGGAAATCATGAAAGTAATTGGCAAAGTACACCGAATTTTGAGATGGAACCGCCGAAACGACGTAACAATGACCGATATGCGACCCGCCGACACGATGATTTTGACTATAAGCTGTTCATTACTACACGTAAATTCAAAACATTTAAGAATTCTGGCAACGACATTCATCCACAAGCGTGGCTCCATCAATTCTCTCATTGTTTTCCTCCCAATTGGTCACTAGAGCACAGATTAGAATTTATGTGTGGCTATTTAGAGAATGAACCAGCTGTAAGAATGCGATCGGTCATTCACGATTTCCACAGTGAAGGAGAATTTTATCATGCCTTCCTCTCAGCATATTGGTCTCAAGCTACGAAAGACCAAGTAAAACATAGCATCATTATGATGAAACATTTCGTACAATCTGAATTTTCCAGTCTTGTGAAATATTTTGAAGACATGTTACATAAGAATCAGTATCTTTCAAACCCATACCGCCCGTCAGAACTCATCCGCATTTGCTTAATCAAATTGCCTGAACATTTACTACATATTATTTTGGCAGGACGTTGCAAAGAGGACATTGAAGCTTTTGAGGGACTGTTACAAGAATTGGAAATTGACACTGACAATCGCGGAACGCGAAAACAGGAACACAACAATTACAGGTCACATCAGTCACAATTCCGCGATGAAAGAAATAATAACTGGACACGACAAGGCTATCCTCATAATACAAATCGTGACCAAAAAAGACACCACCCGTATGACAACCGTTGGCAGAGTAGTAATAATTACAGGGAAAGATCACCTCTCCGCGGTAGTGACTATCACAGAGACAACCATAGAAACAGACAATATGGGAACAAAAACAATTATTATCAGGGGAGACAGAATAACTTTAGACGCAACGGTCCAGCGCGCAGTTACGATTCAGGGAGAAATTCTCCACCACGTGACCGACAAGAAAGAAACTATGGAATCTACCGACATGACGACAGACGAAATGATCGTAACGACAGACCTGAATTGCATGAGAACAGGCGAGCTTCAAACAGGGCAGGGCCTTCTCGTCAAGGTGAATTTGTAGAAGTTAGGTCTCCTAATCCCAATAACGAGGCGCGCCAACAAAGAGACAGACAATGACTCGCACCGCAGGCAGCCACGTGCGCCGGCTGGCTCAGAGAAAAATAACGCAGACGCTAACCTTGAGAAAAGATTTAGCATTCCTTACCGACATATAAAACATGATAATTGCTTTTCAGTTGAAACTCTGCGTACTAGGAAGAGTAAAGGTTTACACCACATTTCACATGTAAAACCGTTTATTGAAATATAATCTGCTTTTTAACTTTGTCTTTGCCATAAAATATTTCACATTTCTAGTATGCTTTGTCACACTGAGAAACTTTTAACATGCAACAATGTTTTGAAGTTAACTATCCAGTCTAGTACCTAGGGAAGATTTTTAAATAGAAATTACGAATGCATTGTTATAGTGAACAGACGACACAGTGTTGTTATTTGTACATTCTTGCTTGTTAGTTGCAGGATTACGTAACGACTATAAGGCTTACATACTTAGAACATATACTGTTAATGAGATTTTAATGCAGCATTTTGGTTTGGTTGAAAAGACATTCTTTATTTGAAGTACTTTCTGTGAGATTAAAGATGACTTAGCATTTGGTTTCTTTGATAGCTACACGATTATATCACGACGCTACTAATGAGTGACAATTTACAATGTTGCTTTTGCAGTATCTGTTTTATATCTGCACAGTTTTTATGAATTTTTCTGGAAAGTAAAACATGTTTTAGTAGTAACGTTTGTGGTATAGCTACAATGAGACAGCCTTTTCTGTAGCACAACAATACGTACAGTACAGTACTTACTTAATCACGGCAATAAGCGTAATAACTAAGATATCTATACGCAAAGCATTTCAATTTCGTTTATCATGAGGTAAGTACATTGACTTCTGCAGAACTTAGCTTTCGGAGGACAATAACTACGACACTTCCACAGAGATTGTCTTACAGCAAGACGAACATTTAGCGCTACAGGACACGCATAAAACTATTTATTTTTCAACATATTTGAATTACAAAGAAAGTTTTCCGTGATACATTTTATTCCATTGCTGTAACCTGAAACACCTGAGGATATAATTACATTAATCCTCAGGGGGGTACACGCCTACTTTGTGTACCATGTGTGTGGCAAGCACAAGGAGCCCTAGCTAATATGGTATTTGCTTATACAACTTTACACATCGGTACCGTATTTCTCTAACACATTAATTACACAGCTATCTGATCATTTAACTGGGAGAGACAAACATTCATTTTACTACATCAGTGACACATGTTTACGTAATTACACTGTTGGATAACTTCACACTTACGAAATTGTATTTTGTCTGTACTTTGTGAACTGTTCACATTTTTTCGGAACCATTGTGATACTATGAGAGCTTTGAATGACATATTTGGTATGGGATCATGATTTTTAAAGTACGTTTGAGGTAGATGACACTTTTGACATGAGCAGAGAATTTTTTAGGTTTTGAAATTATTGGAGGAAGCCACGACGATTTTGAGAGTTTGACTGAGGTGTTATGATGTTATTATTACGATGACGATGTGTATTATGCTGTTGTGGCATGTTTATGATCAATAAGCTGATGCTATATGAGGAATTTGATTATGCTACTTATTTGTTATAATGAGTAGTGGTTAGGGACTCTGGTTTGTGAAAAAGGTGGTTGGAAACCAAGAATCGTACTTTAAGAGATGAAATGTATGTAAATGTGTGAATGTACCACAATGCCGCCGAAAATTTTTTGGACACTGTTATATTTACAGGATTTTGTTTCTACAGATTTGTAACGCAAGTTCTTGACCTGTGAAATTTTTTATATGAGACTGCCACTGTAGCGGAAACTGGTGTCGTAAATATTTCGGTAAGACAGTTAAGAGAACACCTGCGCGTATTGCGTCGTGGGCACCCAGCTGGGCGATAGCCACCGGGAAACAAGCCATTAGTGTGTGCCTTTCAGAGGCACAGGTGGAGAAAAAAAAAATAAAGAGGCCATTACCCTCGCTATTGAAATTCATTTGTAGAAAGCATCGCAAAAACGACACGCTCATTACTTGGAAAGATATTTTCTTACATATGCATACCTGACAATGACAAGCGTCTTTCTTCGAGAGTTGAGAGAATTTGTACTAACTTATGAAATGTCACATGACTATTGAATGATATTTTTATGCTTTGCCTTTCATAGTTGCTTGTTTCATTTGATATCTGTTTTCCAGCTGTGTTACAGCATTGGTTTTATAAAATAAAAGTAAATGCATTTGCTAATGTGAAAACTTTCTGTCAACAGATCTGTTAAATAATAATTTTATGATCCACATTCTTAAAAAAAAAGGAGCACTTGGAAAGGAAAGAACAATAAGAAGGGACTAGTAACAGGAACTGCATACATAATTTTCTTTTCAAGTACTTGGTAATTTATTTAATAGAATAAGTTGTGGTGCACCACTTTAATTACATAGTCATTAAGATGTGATTATAACTTTCCCTTATCTGCATTGTTGTCTTTAGTGTACTATTTTTTCTGCTTGTGGGTTTGTCATGTTTAGGTATAAGTTATTACATTTATTGCTGATTGCTATGCTTACTTGCATTTTTTATGCATTGCTGTTTGTGTTAATCCTTTTGTGTGTGCTGCATTGCGTCGTCCCTTAGTTTAGCATCTGAGCTCAGTAGATTTTAAGTTAGCTTAAGAGGGGGTAGACTATATAAGAAACTAACTATGATGAATTGGAAGAGAAGCATTGAGAAGCTATATGAAAATGATTTGGCCAAAAAAGTAGTGTATAGTGGAGAAAAACTATTTTTGAAAGAGGATGAGAAAAGTACAGAAAGCAGGTATAGATAGGACTTTTTGGAAATACTGAAGAACGAAGGGAGATCTCTGAGAAGTAAAGAAAGTTTTGTTTGCAAAATACTGCAGTAAAACAAACCCTGCCCTTTCCTTGTGTTATCCCACTATGTGTTTGTGTACCCTTGTGTATTTATGTTCTTCCTGTCTTTAAATGTTTATCTGATAAGACTTATGTTGCACAATTTTTCTAATACTAAGCTACATTCACTATGATGAGGAATACTGTTATCCTCAAATATAATTTGCATTAATAACATGCTATTTACTTTGTAAATATGTTTACACATTATTTATTCTGTTTTGTTCTAATGCTCATGTGTGAAGTTGATGTTTCAAAAGTTATTCTGATCTTTTATGTATGTACTTATGTCATAATTTTTGTAACACTGATGTATTTGCTATTTCGATTCTATTGTAAAGCCTGTACTACTGCAAATGATATCTGTTGTCTTATGTTCTTTAAAGATGTATTTTGTACCTTTGTTATTGTATTCTTATGTTATAAAATTGTAATTGACACCAGTTCATCATATTAAGTAACTTGTAAATTACATTTCACTGCACACGTTTCTGTTGGTCATAGTATATGGACAATATGTGAGAAGTAGGGACTGATAGTGTTTGCACATGTGTTAATAACTCAGTAAGGGACTGGATAACAGCATTGCTGGTTCTAACGACATTTCAAAAACAATTTTTCCGAGTGCACAAGTGGTGGTTATGGACTTGTTATATTATCCGCAAGACTCTTCAATGGTGATTGTGCGCCTGCACAGTCAAACAGATGGCTGCTGGCCATCTCTACAAGGACTACAGTGGGTCTACACCTTTGATGACCCACCAATACCATAATTTCTACAAGGACTGCAGTGGGTCTGCACCTCTGGTGGCCCACCAATACCGTAATCTCTACCAGGACTACAATGGGTCTGCTCTGTGATGACCTACCTACTGATAGTCTTCAACGTCGACTGACTCTGTTGTGGCCCATTACCTGTCTGCATGTCAAGAGTCAGCACTGTCTTTCTTTGGAAGGACAACACTACTTCTTCAAGACTGCATGGAAAATCACTACTTCCGTGTGCATTTTCTTTTATTGCTCAGTCTTTGAGAAAAACACTACTATTTTACTGTGATGAATGATCAGGACTGTCTATATGGACTGTGAGAAAATTTTAGCTTTTGACCAACATTGTATCAATAAGTGTGTGCATTTGATATCTTTGTTATAGTAATTATGAAAAATTTCATCAAATCATTATTGGCCACTGCCCAAAACAATATGTAAAAATTTTTTGTGGGGAGCATGGGGGCTATGTAAGTAGGCTGTTTAGGTTTTCTTATTGGTAACGCCGCTTAGCGCTCGGTATGAAAAATCACCGGCTGTGCTTTGCGCAGTGTGTGTTTAGTTTGCATTGTTGTCTGCCATTGTAGTGTTGAGCAGAGGCAGCTGGATGCTAACAGCGCGTAGCGTTGCGCAGTTGGAGGTGAGCCGCCAGCAGTGGTGGACGTGGGTAGAGAGATGGCGGAGTTTTGAAATTTGTAAGAATTGGTGTCATGAAGTGATATATATATTATGACTACTAAGGTAAATACATTGCTTGTTCTCTATTAAAATCTTTCATTTGCTAAGTATACCTATCAGTAGTTAGTGCCTTCGGTAGTTTGAATCTTTTATTTAGCTGGCAGTAGTGGCGCTTGCTGTATTGCAGTAGCTTGAGTAACGAAGATTTTTGTGAGGTAAGTGATTTGTAAAACGTATAGGTTAATCTTAGTCAGGGCCATTCTTTCGTAGGGATTTTTGGAAGTCAGATTGCGATGCGCTAAAAAATATTGTGTGTCAGATTGAGCACAGTCGTGTATAGTTTTTCTAAGGGGACGTTTCAATAGTTCACAATATCAATAGTAACTAATAATGGCGCCTTGCTAGGTCGTAGCAAATAACGTAGCTGAAGGCTATGCTAACTATCGTCTCGGTAAATGAGAGCGTATTTCGTCAGTGAACCATCGCTAGCAAAGTCGGCTGTACAACTGGGCGAGTGCTTGGAAGTCTCTCTAGACCTGCCGTGTTGCGGCGCTCGGTCTGAAATCGCTGATAGTGGTGACACGCGGGTCCGACGTATACTACCGAACAGCAACCGATTTACAGGCTACCACCTAGCAAGTGTGGTGTCTGGCGGTGACACCACACTACCCTTCATCGATCCCTGCGAAACACTACATTTCAGCAGGATAATGCACGACCGCATGTTGCAGGTCTTGTAAAGGCCTTTCTGGATACAGAAAATGTTCGACTGCTGCCCTGGCCAGCACATTCTCCAGATCTCTCACCAATTGAAAACGTCTGGTCAATGGTGGCCGAGCAACAGGCTCGTCACAATACGCCAGTCACTACTCTTGATGAACTGTGGCATCGTGTTGAAGCTGCATGGGCAGTTGTACCTGTACACGCCATCCAAGATCTGTATGACTCAGTGCCCAGGCGTATCAACGCCGTTATTATGGCCAGAGATGGTTGTTTTGGGTACTGATTTCTGAGGATCTATGCACCCAAATTGCGTGAAAATGTAATGACATGTCAGTTCTAGTATAATATACTTGTCCAATGAATACCCGTTTATCATCTCCATTTCTTCCTGGTGTAGCAATTTTAATGGCCAGTAGTGTATTATTTTGTCCTACACATATTTTCTTGGAAGATCGTCAGGATTCGCAGCAGGCAGTTCGTAATTCACTCTGCTCGTTGCGCCACCCCCCCTCCCCTCTTTTTCCTTGCCCTCTGTCAGATCTTGGTGGTCTGGCCCGTGTTATCACCCGGGGGAAATCGGTGGCGCGTAATTTCCTTCAGGCGGGTCCCGTGGATTACCGCGGCGGACGCGCACGCCGACAGCTGCTGCCGGCACACTTCCGGCCGCTCCCTGACTTATAGGCCGCGTCTTCCTGATGAACGCGCCGGCGCTGCTGCGGGCAAAAAATGGCGTAATCCAACTGGCGGGCGTGCTGTCGGCCGTTCCTTTCCAGTGTAATTTCACTTGTGCTGTGTATCACCACTGTCTAACCACCAGGACAACACCAACTAGATAGCACAACTCCCACAATTCATATCGCTCAAAAATACGTAGTGAGGCATATTATAAATCAGGAATATTTGAACATCGAAATTCCTCAAGAGAATGTGTTAGGACCAAAATATTATCTTATTTACACTACTGGCCATTAAAATTTCTACACCAAGAAGAAATGCAGACGATAAACGGGTATTCATTGGACTAATATATTATACTGGAACTGATATGTGATTACATTTTCACGCAATTTGAGTGCATAGCTCCTGAGAAATCAGCACCCAAAACAACCATTTCTGGCCATAATAACGGCGTTGATACGCCTGGGCATTGATTCATACAGCTTGTATGGCGTGTACAGGTACAGGTGCCCATGCAGCTTCAACACGATAACACACTACATCAAGAGTAGTGACTGGTGTATTGTAACGAACCAGTTGCTCGGCCACCATTGACCAGACGTTTCAGTTGGTGAGAGATCTGGAGAATGTGTTGGCCAGGGCAGCAGTCGAACGTTAGCTGTATCCAGAAAGGCCCGTACAGGACTTGCAACATGCGGTCGTGCATTATCCTGCTGAAATGTAGGGTTTCGCAGGGATCGAATGAAAGGTAGAGTCGCGACGCGTAACACAGCTGAAATGTAACATCCACTGTTCAAAGTGCCGTCAATGCGAACAAGAGGTGACCGAGACGTGTAACCAATGGCACCGCAAACCATCACGCTGGGTAATACGCCAGTAGGGCGATGACGAATACACGCTTCCAATGTGCGTTCACCGCGATGTCGCCAAACACGGGATGCGACTATCATGATGCTGTAAACAGAACCTGGATTTATCCGAAAAAATGACGTTTGCCATTCGTGCACCCTGGTTCGTCGTTGAGTACGCCATTGCTGGCGCTCCTCTCTGTGATACCCCGTCAAGGGTAACCGCAGCCATGGTCTCCTAGCTGATAGTCCATGCCGCTGCAAACGTCGTCGAACTGTTCTTGCAGATGGCTGTTGTCTTGCAAAGGTCCCCATCTGTTGCCTCAGGGATCGAGACGTGGCTGCACGATCCGCTAGAGCCATGCGGATAAGATGCCTGTCATCTCGACTGCTAGTGATACGAGGCCGTTGGGATCCAGCACGGAGTTCCGTATTACCCTCCTGAACCCACCGATTCCATATTCTGCTAACAGTCATTGGATCTCGACAAAGGCGAGCAGCAATGTCGCAATATGATAAACCGCAATCGCGATAGGTTACAATCCGACCTTTATCAAAGTCGGAAACGTGATGGTACGCATTTCTCCTTCTTACACGAGGCATCACAACAACGTTTCACCAGACAACGCCTGTCAACTGCTGTTTGTGTATGAGAAATCGGTTGAAAACTTTCCTCATGTCAGCATGTTGTAGGTGTCGCCACCGGCGCCAACCTTGTGTGAATGCTCTGAAAATCTATTCATTTGCATATCACAGCATCTTCTTTCTGTCGGTTAAATTTCACGTCTGTAGCACTTCATCTTCGTGGTGTAGCAATTTTAATGGCCAGTAGTGTACATTAGTGACTTCTACGATGGTTCACACAAGTCGAAACCGCGTTATTTGCAGATGATTGCAGTATAACAGTTATAGATTTGGTACTAAAAATGTTAAGAGTGGTAACTAACGAGTCGTTTACGCAATTCTGTAACTGCTCAACAAACGACAACGTCACTTGTTTATGAAAAGTATAGTTGGTACTCACCATATAGCGTAGACACTGTGCCATAGATAGGCACAACAAAAAGTCTGCCACAAAATGAACTTTTGGCCAACAATTCCTTTGACGAAAAAAGACAACACACACACACACACACACACACACACACACACACACACACAAACGCAACTCACACACACATACAAACGCTATTCACTTCACACACAAACACACACACGCACACACACACACACACACACACACACACACACACACACACACACACTCTCTCTCTCTCTCACTTTCTCTCTCTCACACACACACACACACACACACACACAGACATGACCCCAGTCTCTGGCAGTTGAAGCCAGACTTCTGCTTCTGGACTTTTAGTTTCAGTTGCCAGAGACTGTGATCATCTGTGTATGAATTGCGTTTCCATGAGTGTGACTGTGTGTGTCTGTTGTTTTGTTCAAATAGTTCAAATGGCTCTGAGCACTATGGGACTCAACTGCTGTGGTCATAAGTCCCCTAGAACTTAGAACTACTTAAACCTAACTAACCTAGGGACATCACACACATCCATGCCCGAGGCAGGATTCGAACCTGCGACTGTAGCAGTCGCACGATTCCGGACTGCGCGCCTAGAACCGCGAGACCACCGCGGCCGGCTGTTGTTTTGTTTCGACAAAGGCGTTGTTGGCCAAAAGCTCATTTTGTGACAGTCTTTTTGTTGTGCCTATCTGTGACTCAGCATCTACGCTGTATGGTGAGTAGGAACAATCCTCTTCATGACACTGTTACATTGTTTAACTTTTCATATAAGAAAGACTAGCAACTTCTAATTAAAAGAAACCATAGAATGGGTAACAAGAACAAAATCTTTAGATATATATGTCGGTCAGCGATTAAAATGGGATTAAGATCTCAGAATACTTGGAAAAAGAATTAGCACAGCATCCTATACCCTACGAAGCTTTACCACAGTGTGTAATACTTCATGTCTAAGAAAAACATTCTGCGCAGACACATTTCATCATTAGTTATGATAAAATTTTCTGGGTTGCAACATGGAAAATATATTCAAACTATAACAACAGGCCATCAATAGTAGTCACAAAGGGCTCACTGCTTCAACATATTTAAAATGTGAAGTATATTTAGAGTTACAAGTTAATATTCCAGATGAGCAATACGTATCAAAGAGATTCATACATGATAGCCAAACTAGATACAGTAATTGCTTCGACCTTCATATAAAGAACGAAAAGAAGACCCAAACCACTATGTTTTACTAAGGAGTCAAATGACATAAAAGACATAATGGTATGGTGTGAATCTAAAATATGCATTAAAATACACTCCTGGAAATGGAAAAAAGAACACATTGACACCGGTGTGTCAGACTCACCATACTTGCTCCGGACACTGTGAGAGGACTGTGCAAGCAATGATAACACGCGCGGCACAGCGGACACACCAGGAACCGCGATGTTGGCCATCGAATGGCGCTAGCTGCGCAGCATTTGTGCACCGCCGCAGTCAGTGTCAGACAGTTTGCCGTGGCATACGGAGCTCCATCGCAGTCTTTAACACTGGTAGCATGCCGCGACAGTGTGGACGTGAACCGTATGTGCAGTTGACGGACTTTGAGCAAGGGCATATAGTGGGCATACGGGAGGCCGGGTGGACGTACCGCCGAATTGTTCAACACGTGGGGCGTGAGGTCTCCACAGTACATCGATGTTGTCGCCAGTGGTCGGCGGAAGGTGCACGTGCCCATCGACCTGTGACCGGACTGCAGCGACGAACGGATGCACGCCAAGACCGTAGGATCCTACGCAGTGCCGTAGTGGACCGCACCGCCACTTCCCAGCAAATTAGGGACACTGTTGCTCCTGGGGTATCGGCGAGGACCATTCGCAACCGTCTCCATGAAGCTGGGCTACGGTCCCGCACACCGTTAGGCCGTCTTCCGCTCACGCCCCAACATCGTACAGCCCGCCTCCAGTGGTGTCGCGACAGGCGTGAATGGAGGGACGAATGGAGACGTGTCGTCTTCAGCGATGAGAGTCGCTTCTGCTTTGGTGCCAATGATGGTCGTATGCGTGTTTGGCGCCGTGCAGGTGAGCGCCACAATCAGGACTGCATACGACCGAGGCACACAGGGCCAACACCCGGCATCATGGTGTGGGGAGAGATCTCCTACACTGGCCGTACACCTCTGGTGATCGTCGAGGGGACACTGAATAGTGCACGGTACATACAAACCGTCATCGAACCCATCGTTCTACCATTCCTAGACCGGCAAGGGAACTTGCTGTTCCAACAGGACAATGCACGTCCGCATGTATCCCGTGCCACCCAACGTGCTCTAGAAGGTGTAAGTCAACTACCCTGGCCAGCAAGATCTCCGGATCTGTCCCCCATTGAGCATGTTTGGGACTGGATGAAGCGTCGTCTCACGCGGTCTGCACGTCCAGCACGAACGCTGGTCCAACTGAGACGCCAGGTGGAAATGGCATGGCAAGCCGTTCCACAGGACTACATCCAGCATCTCTACGACCGTCTCCATGGGAGAATAGCAGCCTGCATTGCTGCGAAAGGTGGATATACACTGTACTAGTGCCGTCATTGTGCATGCTCTGTTGCCTGTGTCTATGTGCCTGTGGTTCTGTCAGTGTGATCATGTGATGTATCTGACGCCAGGAATGTGTCAATAAAGCTTCCCCTTCCTGGGACAATGAATTCACGGTGTTCTCATTTCAGTTTCCAGGAGTGTATATTTACTAAAATAGTTTTTACTCAGTTGAAGAGTTCATGCAAAAAAAATTTAATAAATAAATAATCAGGCTGATGGATAACAAAGTAACCAAAGAGTAAAGAATATAAATGTAAACAACACAATACATGTCCATTTTGCAAATTACATGTTGTTGTTGTGGTCTTCAGGCCTGAGACTGGTTTGATGCAGCTCTCCATGCTACTCTATCCTGTGCAAGCTTCTTCATCTGCCAGTACCTAGTGTAGCCTACATCCTTCTGAATCTGCTTAATGTATTCATCTCTTGGTCTCCCCCTACGACTTTTATACTCCACGCTGCCCTCTAATACTAAATTGGTGATCCCTTGATGCCTCAGACTCAAATGGCTCTGAGCACTATGGGACTTAACATCTATGGTCATCAGTCCCCTAGAACTTAGAACTACTTAAACCTAACTAACCTAAGGACATCACACAACACCCAGCCATCACGAGGCAGAGAAAATCCCTGACCCCGCCGAGAATCGAACCCGGGAACCCGGGCGTGAGAATCGAGAACGCTACCGCACGACCACGAGCTGCGGGCTGATACCTCAGAACATTCCCTACCAACCGATCCCTACTTCTAGTCACGTTGTGCCACAAATTTCTGTTCTCCCCAATTCTATTCAATACCTCTTCATTAGTTATGTGATCTACCCATCCAATCTTCAGCATTCTTCTGTAGCACCACATTTCGAAAGCTTCTATTCTCTTCTTGTCCAAACTATTTATCGTCCATGTTTCACTTCCATACATGGCATACAAATACTTCCGAAAACGCCTTCCTGACCCTTAAATCTATCCTCGATGTTGACAAATTTCTATTTTTCACAAACGCTTTTCTTGCCATTGCCAGTCTACATTTTATATCCTCTCCACTTCGTCCATCATCAGTTATTTTGCTCCACAAATAGCAAAAATCATTTACTACTTTAAGAGTCTCATTTCCTAATCTAATTTCCGTAGCATCACCCAATTTGCCTCGACTACATTCAATTATTCTCGTTTTGCTTTTGTTGATGTTAATCTTATATCCTCCTTCCAAGACACTGTCCATTCCGTTCAGCTGCTCTTCCAGGGCCTTTGCTGTCTCTGACAGAATTACAATGTCATCGGCGAACCTAACAGTTTTAATTTCTTCTCCATGGATTTTAATTCCTACTTCTAATTTTTCTTTCGTTTCCTTTACTGCTTGCTCATTATACAGACTGAATAACGTCGGGGAGAGGCTACAATCCTGTCTCACTCCCTTCCAAACCACTGCTTCCCTTTCATGTCCCTCAACCCTTATAACCGCCATCTGGTTTCTGTACAAATTGTAAATAGCCTTCGCTCCCTGTAATTTAGCCCTGCCACCTTCAGAATTTGTAAGAGAGTATTCCAGTCAACATTGTCAAAAGCTTTCTCTAAGTCTACAAATGCTAGAAACGTAAGTTTGTCTTTCCTTAATCTATTTTCTAAGATAAGTCTTAAGGTCAGTATTGCCTCACGTGTTCAAACATTTTTACGGAATCCAAACTGATCTTTCCCGAGGTTGGCTTCTACCAGTTTTTCGTTCGTCTGTAAAGAATTCGTGTTTGTATTTTGCAGCGGTGGCTTATTAAACTGATACTTCGGTAATTTTCACATCTGTCAACCCCTGCCTTCTTTGGGATTGCAATTATTATATTCCTCTTGAAGTCTGACGGTACTTCGCCTGTCTCATACATCTTGCTCACCAGATGGTAGAGTTTTGTCATGACAGGCTCTCCCAAGGCTGTCAGTAGTTCTAATGGAATGTTGTCTACTCCCGGGGGCCTTTTTTCGACTTAGATCTTTCACTGATCTGTCAAACTCTTCACGCAGTATCATATCTCCTATTACATCTTCATCTAAATTCTCTTCCATTTCTATACTATTGTCCTCAAGAACATCGCTCTTGTATAGACCCTCTCTATACTCCTTCCAACTTCCTGCTTTCCCTTCTGTGCTTAGAACTGGATTTCCATATGAGCTCTTGATATTCATGGAAGTGGTCCCTTTTCTCCCAAGGTCTCTTTTAATTTTCCTGTAGGCAGTATCTATCTTACCCCTAGTGATATGCGCCCCTACATCTTTACGTTTGTCCTCTAGCGCCGGCCGAGGTGGCCGAGCGGTTCTAGGCTCTTCAGTTTGGAACCTTGCGACCGCTGCGGTCGCAGGTTCGAATCCTGCCTTGGGCATGGACGTGTGTGATGTCCTTAGGTTAGTTAGGTTTAAGTAGTTCTAAGTTGTAGGGGAAATATCATGTCCATTATAATTATCCGAGCTGTTATGCCGTGGTCGGTTGATGAATTCTGTGTCGATTCCCAACGTTTCGTCTCCGACTGCGAGAGACATCTTCAAGGGCGTCCGTAGCTCGATGGAAGGTCCAACACACCCACTGGCTCGCTACTGATTGCCGCTAAATTCCGCGTCCGCGCGCTCCCACGCCGCGGCGTGGCGTCACGTGTTTTGAAAACGCCAGTGCAA
Organism: Schistocerca gregaria; assembly: GCF_023897955.1. Classification (NCBI taxonomy): domain Eukaryota; kingdom Metazoa; phylum Arthropoda; class Insecta; order Orthoptera; family Acrididae; genus Schistocerca; species Schistocerca gregaria. The sequence continues at coordinate 99,109,819 of NC_064923.1, read as the reverse complement.
TTTACCGCTGTCCGTCGCCGTCGATCGCCGTTGCCTTCACGCGGTAGTGTACGGGTAGTACACATCTTCTTTAACACCCGCATCCATATACCGTTTAATATCACGCCCTCCTCCTTTCGGTTGAAATTATTTGGGTGTTTGGCGATTTCGATTGCCTCCCTGTAGAGCCTTTCGTAATACCCGCTTGTGGCCGCTAGTACTTGCGTCTCCTCGAAACGAGTATTGTGGTTCCCTGGCTGGAAAGCATGCTCCGCAACAGATGATCATTCCGTTTCTCATCTTCCACAATTTCTCTTGTGCTCTTCCAAACGTTTAGAAACAGTTCTTTTAGTGGTACCCACATAAACATCTCCACAGCTGTATGGGATCCTATACACTCCATCTTTTTCCAATGGTTTGCGAGCGTCCTTGGCAGGCTTGGTATTCCTGTATCTTCCTGGTGGGCTTGTAAATTACGGTAATATTCCGCTTCGTCAAGATCCTCCCTATTCTTTCCGTTACATTTTTAACAAACGACAGGAAAACCTTAGATTTTGCAGTGGCCTGTACGTCAGTATGATTTCTGCGTGGCTGCCTCAACGCACGTGTTATTTAGGCGGAGGAATATTCGTTCAACATTAGTGTATTGTGGAGATGTTCCATCTCAGCGTCGAGCAACTCAGGTTCACAAATATTTCTAGCTCTGTCCGTTAACGTCTTGATAACACCCCGCTTCTGTTGTGGGTGGTGGTTCGAATCCCGGTGCAAATATCGGTCCGTGTGCGTGGGTTTGTGGTATACTGAGTGGCCCAAACTACCATTTTCGTTTCTAAAAACAAGCACATCGAGAAAATGTAATTTTCCGTCTACCTCCTCCTCCATTGTAAACAGAATTCTCGAGTTTATACTGTTCAGATGTTCGTGGAACCGGCTTAGTTCCTCCCTACCATGTCTGCACAGCACAAACGTGTCATCCACGTATCGGAACCATACATTTCGTTTTTTGCTGGCAGTACCTAAGGTCTGTTCTTCGAATTTTTTCATAAAGAAGTTTGCAATTACGGGACTTAGGGGGCTTCCCATAGCCACGCCATCCGTTTGCTCATAAAACTGTTCATTCTACTTGAAGTATGTGGTCGTCAAACAACACTTAAACAGTTCTGAAATGTCGGCAGGCAAAATTCTATTCAGCTGTTCCAATACATCATTAAGTGGAACCACGGTAAACAGCGATACCACATCGAAGCTGACCAATATGTCCTCCGGCTAGACCACTAAACCATTCAATCTGCTAATGAAATGTGTCGAATTCTTTATATAAGAGCCCGAACGGCCCACATGTGGTTTTAACAGCGTAGTCACAAACTTGGCTAACGAGTAGGTGGGCGAGCCAATGGCACTTAGCATCGGTCTTAACGGCACATTTTCTTTTTCAATGTTGGGCAATCCATAAAGACTCGGTGGTAGCGCAACCGAATTGCAGAGACCTCTCTGTACACTCTCTTCAATGGAGGATTTTTTTATTAACCGCGACACAGTTCTGAGAACGTTGTTAGTGGGGTCCTTATTCAGCTTCCTATATGCTTGCGGATCCAGTAGATCAGTAATTTTACTCTGGTAGTCGGCCACATCCATAACCACCGTTGCGCTTCCTTTGTCAGCTAGGAGAACCAAAATACTATCGTCGTCATTCAGGAGTTTTAAAGCTCTTCTCTCACCCACAGTTATATTACTCTTCGGCGGCTTTGCATTGGCTAATATTCTCAGTTTCCATACGGATTTCTTCAGCTGTTACAGAATCCACATTGCGAATTCCTGCTTCTACACTGGCTATGATTTCTTCCATGGGCACAAAACGCGGACTAACAGCAAAATTTCCTCCCTTGGCAAGCACAGATGTCTCATCGTCAGATAACGAACGTCTGGACAAATTGATAACGGTCCGGGAAACGTCTAAATGCATAACAGTCTGACTAGGTAGCAAATTATCAAACTACTACTTCTGTCTACTAGACGTTGTCAACATACGCTCCCCCATGGTCTCATGCAGTAGTCTATCAATTTTATCCCATTCACCGCTGCACAGTTTATTACTGATCGTAATATGGAGAGACATTAACTTACAGTTTGTGCTTTCCAAGTCCCGTCGGGTCTGCTGAATGCGCTCTCGTAGTAAGGCCTCCTCAGTCCGTTTGAAAATGCGTTGCGCCTTTCCCGAATAGAACAGTCGCTTTATCTTCAGAAACTTCGGTATAGCGCCGTCGGCAGTCGGAGACGAAACGTTGGGAATTGACACAGAATTCATCAACCGACCACGGCATAACAGCCTGGATAATGACACCACAGTCATTGTGGTGTAAACCTCCTGGTACAACCTTGCTGCCCGCCACCCGCTTCATTTGCTTTTCCGAAGGTAAACATCATATCGGTAAGCTCTCGATTCTAATACGAAACCGTTGGGTACAATAGGAGGAAACCATGCATACTGTAACCGTGACTGCACGATACAGCGCGTATTAGACCGCAGTCTCTCTAACAAAGTGTGATTGAATAAAGGGTCTCTAGAATGGAAACCATGCATTTCCGGACGTAAGTTCATTAGACCATTTTTCGTTCCGAATCCTTTCATCGATCAATCCCTAGAGTTTGTACATGTTGGGAAAGCTCACCCGATATATTAACGTGAAATACGTAAGCTGAAACATTTACATTGAGATATTTAAGGAATCATGGCAAACCAGGGAGAGCAACATACAACTGTTGAGCAACGTCTAACATGTCTTGTTCAGTTTTAGTGTCAACAAATAACAGAACTGCTATCAGAAGTTTCTTGCCTTCTACAAGCGCAAGCAGCCCTGCTGCAAAAGGCGCTAGAAGCTAGAAGAAGGAATTCAGCTGTTACCTCTGCCCTTTGGACAATTCGACGAGATGAAGGAAACATGGAAAGAATAGATGGCACATCTGAATCAACATTTCGGCCCCTACAGAATCACAGGTGAATCACGACATGCATTTCTTTTTTCATGCCCCTGTCGCCCTCTATTGAAACTGTTTCCCTTCAGTGAGCCCCAAACCCAGACCTACGAGGTCATAATTATAAGAATAGAATTTTTTAAGAGTCAAGTATACATAGCTGCAGGACAGAAACAGATACTCAAAGAACAATGAAAATTTCCTAGAAAGATTTTTGTACAACGCTACCAGTCAGTGATATGGGTATCCAGTTTGGTTTAGGAGGAGCTGTGGAAAACACACACACACACACACACACACACACCCGCGCGGGATTGTCTAAGGCGCTGTTGTCATGGACTGTGCGGCTGGTTCCGGCGGAGGATCGAGTCCTCCCTCGGGCATCGGTGTGTGTATTTGTCCTTAGGATGATTTAGGTTAAGTAGTGTGTAAGCTTAGGGACTGATAACCTCAGCAGTTAAGTCCCATAAGATTTCACACACATTTGAACATTTTTTTAACAGACACACAAACATCCATTTTTATATTGTGTATGGATTATGCTATCAACGGCACAAGTCGTTTCATTCATGGGATGTATCACACTTGGAGTAGTCCTATATTGCCTGATTCTTCGCTGTAGACTCTATTATGATTATGTCTATAACCGTGTGCTCTAGGTTCATCATTCAACATGCCCATTTATCATGACAAAATCTCCCAAATATTTAGAACTAGATAGGCATGTGAAAAATCCAAAGCTGGCGCAAAAACTGCATAAAGCAAGGGGGCTGGCAAAGTAGTTTTGGAGTCATTCTTTCTTTTCGTTACAGGAACGATTTACCACGCGTTTCGTACAGCAAGGCGTTCGAATAACGACATGTTGAGGAGGGGGATAGGGGTAGTGCAGCTTTAGGGTCCTTTACAGAACTAACAGATAACAGGAATGAATTGTGCATTTATTACTCAAGGAAAGGTAATACTGGGTTGGTGCTTAAGTTGGTAGCGTTCTTCCATACGTTTAATAAACGCAATAGATGTACATAACAGAGACTTTAGTCATCAATAATATATTCTGCTTCACTATTTACAACAGTCTGCCAACGCACGGGTAACTTTTCGATTCCACGAATGAAAAAAATCACGTGGATTTGAGGCGAAGAACTCGTCGAGTCATGTTCGCAGCTCATTTTCATCTGGAAATGAACTTCCTTGAAGATTGTTCGATAGTGAGCAGAGGAAGTGAAAATCTGAGAGCGCAAGATGAGGTGAATGAGGTGCGTGCGGAATGACTTTCGAATAGTTGAAATGGCTCTAAGCACAATGGGACTTAACATCTGAGATCATCAGTTCCCTAGAACTTAGACTGCTTAAACCTAACTAACCTAAGGACACCACACACATCCATGCCCGAGGCAGGATTCGAACCTACGACCGTAGCGGTCGCGCGGTTCCAGACTTTAGCGACTAGAACCGCTCGGCCACAGCGGCCGGCGAATGACTTCCGAACCAAACTCCAGTGTAGTCTTTTATGTCAGTCTAACAGAATGCTGACTGGCGTTGTAGTGAGGTAGCATCACTTCACGCAGCCTTCTTAGTCGTTTTTCTTGCACTGCGTATGCAAGAAACTGAGTTGCGGACAATAAATTTGAGCAGTGATGGTTACACCTTGGGGAAGCAATTCGTAGTACCCACGTACACCACACCGTCGCTGTTCTATCACATGAATTATGTTTTGTGGACGCGCGCAGGTCTTTGTATGGGAGTTGCTGCTTTGTTTGGGCACAACAATTTCTTTCTTATTCTTGTTGTTGTTGGGTTTGATGCAGCACTCCATGCTACCCTATCCTGTGCAAGCTTCTTCATCTCCCAGTACCTACTGCAACCTACATCCTTCTCAAACTGCTTAATGTATTCATCTCTTGGTCTCCATCTACAATTTTTACCCTCCACGCTGCCCTCCAATACTAAATTGGTGATCCCTGATGCCTCAGAACATGTCCTAGCAACTGATCCATTCTTCTAGTCAAGCTGTGCCACAAATTTCTCTTCTCCCCAATTCTTCTCAATACCTCTTCATTAGTTATGTGATCTCCCCAAATAATCTTCAGTATTCTTCTGTAGCACCACATTTCGAAAGCTTCTATTCTCTTCTTGTCCAAACTATTTATCGTCCATGTTTCACTTCCATACTTGGCTACACTACAAACAAGTACTTTCAAAAACGCCTTCCTGGAACTTAAATCTATAGTCAATGTTAACAAATTTCTCTTCTTCAGAAACGCTTTCCTTACCATTACAAGTCTACATTTTATATCCTCTCTACTTCCACCATCATCAGTTATTTTGCTCCCCAAATAGCAAAACTCATCTTCTACTTTAAGTGTCTCATTTCCTAATCTAATTCCCTTAGCATCGCACGACATAATTCGACTACATTCCATAATCCTCGTTTTGCTTTTGTTGGTGTTCATCTTATATCCTCCTTTCAAGACACTGTCCATTCTGTTCAACTGCTCTTCCAGGAGCTTTGCTGTCTATGACAGAATTACAATGTCATCGGCGAACCTCAAAGTTTTTATTTCTTGTCCACGGATTTTAATTGCTACTCTGAATTTTTCTTTCGTCTCCTTTACTGCTTGCTCATTATACAGACTGAATAACGTCGGGGAGTGGCTATAACCCTGTCGCACTCCCTTCCAAACCACTGCTTCCCTTTCATGTACCTCGACTCTTATAACTGCCATCTGGTTTCTGTAAAAATTGTAAATAGCCTATTGCTCCCTGTATTTTACCCCTGCCACCTTCAGAATTTGAAAGAGAGTATTCTAGTCAACATTGTCGAAAGCTTTCTCTAAGTCTACAAATGATAGAAACTTAGGTTTGCCTTCCCTTAATTTATCTTCTAAGGTATATCGTAGGGTCAGTATTGCCTCACGTGTTCCAACATTTCTATGGAATCCAAACTGGTCTTCCCCGAGATCAACCAGTTTTTCCATTCGTCTGTAAAGAATTCGCGTTAGTATTTTGCAGCTGTGACTTATTATACTTATTCTTATATTAGCATAAAGACATCGTCTTTTATCACCCGTAACGTTACTGGACAGCAATGGTCGGTGTTTTCCATCAACCAACTGATGACGAGCTAGCAGAGATGCACCTATGGCCACCCAGTGACTTTTGTGGTTTTGCCTTAGAGCATACAGGACCCATACACCCGATTGTTGAATCTTTCCCATTTTATAAACATGTCGCACGGTGGAGGAATGATAATAATCCTTCACATTTGCCAGTTCTCGAATATACTGACGCGGATGATGGTGGGTTATTGCTTTTAAACGATCTTCGTCATACCCGGAAGGTTTTCCGGAGCGTGGAGATTTACTAATGTCAAAACAACCCTCCTTAAAACTGGAAAACCATTTTCTTGCCGTGCTACATCCCGTGGCATCATCCCCAAACACGGCGCAAATGTTTGTGGCTATCTCCGCTGCTGTCACCCCTTTTATTGAACTCAAACAGAAGAATATCTCGGAAATGTTCTGATTTCTCCACTTGCCATTCGATTTTCTAGCGTTCTCAGCTCAGTTAATTGTCTCGAGTTGACAAAATGACAATATGTAAACTCAAATTGCGATACTGAACTAAAAATAAAAAATGAAAATCGATAAATAAGCCTATAGAAACCGGAATACCAACATGCAAAACAAAAATGCTCCGAACTTGTGATCCAACTTACACACAGACATACATTTCGCAATAAGTCGTTCATAGGGATCAGAAAAAATAAACTTGTCATGATCACTTCGTGAACAATCGTATTATCACAATGATCGAGATAATCGTAAAAACGTACATTTCGATGCAATTCTTCTTTCTTTTGGGATTGCGGGACAGTACAATAGGAGAGAGATAGGAACACACACAAAAATCATTCACGTATCGTTTGATATAGAAAAACTACACAAGTTACTCATTTATCTTACCGCTGTTTGCCATTCAGAGAGTAGTTTGTAGCAACTGAGCCGTGTCACGGACTTGTGTGGTCAGAGCCACATTCAGTGTCCAGACTGGAAAATAAAACATAAAATCAGATACCGAAATGGTCCTTCCGTGGGAAGAATTCAGAATATAGCATCAGTTAATCAAATTACTGACTTACATCCGTTATAATAGAACTCAGGGAACTATTGGGAGGCGGCGAACAAGACACCCACTAACTCAAATAGATCCAGAATTAGGGAAATTCAGAAAAGTTCAATATACATGCAGCTGTCATACAAATAAGTAATTCTTGGTCTACACTTGAAAGATGTGGTTCATAAGCTAGTCTCATATTGTGGAGTACGTAAACACAGCGGACACCGAACTTAACACTAATAAGTAACCCCTAGAATGCGAGGTCGCAAGTTCAGTCTTTAGTAAGGCTCATTTGAAAGTGTTGTGTTAATAATTATGACAGGAAAAATGTTAGCTAGAATGAAATTTTCGCTCTACAGCGGAGTGTGCGCTGATATGAAACTTCCTGGCAGATTAAAACTGTGTGCCGGACTCGAGACTTTGGAAGGAAGGAGACGAGGTACTGGCGGAATTGAAGCTGTGAGGACGGGGCGTGAGTCGTGCTTGGGTAGCTGAGTTGGTAGCGCACTTGCCCGCGACAGGCAAAGGTCCCGAGTTCGAGTCTCGGTCCGGCACACAGTTTTAATCTGCCAGGAAGTTTCAAAATGTTATCTGTTAGTGACTCATCGTGTGCATCAGGAGGGCTACGGAAAATGAGTGTCCGGGAGGAGCAGAGGTCAATCTTGTATCATTTGTATGTATTACACTTCACAAAATGGAAATCGTCGACAGTCAAGAAATGTTCAAATAAACAATAGCTTGGACCATAAACACTGAATAAAAAGTCGCACGCCACAGTGATCACAACGTTTCACGCAAACAAGATTGACGGCGAACTCCTTGGGACTTGTAAATCGAAAGACGTTCAGCTAGGTACTACTCTGAAATAATGTTTATTGAATCATATTGGTGGAATGGAGAGATGAGGACTGATGGGATGCGAAACAGTCTATCGTGAAACTGGATATCGTTTTTTATGTTTTACAGGAGCGGAAAAAAACAGAGGTTGAATTTGTCCAGTATTTCCAGGTAGTATGAATTGCAATGTGACTCACTTTTCAGGAGGGGTAGTTTGCTCTTACAGAGTATGATTTTTATACGCACATTAGGACTCAAGGGAAGGTAAGTTATTTTGACCATTTGTTGACCAAAAGCAGTGCTGATGCCATAGTAATAGTTCTCTTAGGCGCTTTTTCTCACTCTTACTTGCTGCCACGTAAGTATTCCGTACTGCTCTTGCGAGATCACGCACACGAAAGCGCCTCCAACTTTTCTCAGCACACTAAATAACTTTCCAGCCAATTTACCATCCAGATTAACAGTCGGCATAATTATACACGAATGCGTCATTGATCCTGTTACAACTCTCTTGGTACCTCTAATTTCCAGGGTTCCTTTCGTATGCATTTCCTTCTCAAATCTTGATTAGTCGGAGTTGAATACAAATTCGTTACTGAATGGTTGGTAAGTATCTTGATCTCATCTACAAATTTTTGGGCTGATTCCTCAGTTTGCTATGCATCGTCAAATTGACCCTTTTTTTGAAGTTTCGTTATCTTACGTTTTACAGTTCCAATCTTACATCTTCCAGTTATAAGGAAGGAAGGAATATTGTGTTTAATGTCCCGTCGACATCGAGGTCATTAGAGACTGCCCGAGGCAGGATTCGAACCTGCGACCGAAGCAGCAGCGCGGTTCCCGACTGAAGCGTCTAGGACCGCTAGGCCACAGCGGCCGGCTCCGGACCTGGGTTCCTACTCAAAACAGTATGTACTCACTCGACTCTACAAGTTCTAGAAATTGGTACCGGGAATTTCTGAACATCTTGTATAAGGGACAAATAGGACAAAGATTAACACAAATACAATTAGACCAAATAGCACAAAGATTATCACAAATCTAATTACCAGAAAATTTCCGAAAATCCCAATACAATATTCATTACATGGAATTTAAGAGAAGAAGAACACGTAAACAATTGTACAGCAAGGAGGAACTCTACATTCTATAACACTCACATCCGTGGGACCTAACACAGAAACAAAGGAAGCCATCTTACATGTATTTCACACGTGGAATAGGACATCTATCTGGATAAATATTGCAGATACAAACAGTTCGCGAATTAACTACCCTTCCATCACAGCTGGAAAAAAAGTAGACTACTATCTAACTAGGATCAACCTGAGTGAACTCAATACCTTTATCAACTACTGGATTGCAAGAGTCAGCCACAAATACGTCTGGAATGCCAGCGACATACCGTCGGTTTTGCAACGTGCCCTGACCATCCACTTCCTGGCTGTAGTGGTGGTAACTTTCCTGCTCTTACTATCCATCCCACTGTCGCAGAGGTTTTTTCCCACGGCACGAGCCTTGGCACTTTTCTCCCTTTGCTCTTCAAATTGCTGCCCTCATTCGCGTTTCGTCCACTATCTATCACCTGATGGACCGTGTTAATGCTTAGTCTTACACAGACGCACGGATAACATCACAGCCCAGCATCCTGTGATCCACCTATTAGATAACTAACATGCTGCCGGAGGTGACAGTAGAACTTTTGGTTTGGTCACCACGTTGGTGCGGGCGTGGAGGGGCCCTATCTCTTATTATTCCGTTACCGCGGTAAGGAGAGTGCGCACTTTGTCTGAGTTTTTGTCCTATTACTGTTCAACAAGCTCTTTGGACTCTACGACATGACATGATCCAGTTAGATTGGCATTGCAAAGCCACTACTTTGCCCCTCTTGATATGTGGAGCCATGGTCAAAACATAGTAACTCACACACTGATTCATACACGAAGATATACAGGAAAAATTTGACACACAATGGGCTGTGAGCAAACAAACAAAAAACAATAGTTACTCTTCCCATCTGCAGAGACGGGCGGTGTGGCCGAGCGGTTCTAGGCGCTTCAGTCTAGAACCGAGCGACCGCTACGGGCGCAGGTTCGAGTCCTGCCTCGGGCATGGATGTGTGTGATGTCCTTAGGTGTTTTTTTTTTTTTGGGTCATCAGTCTACTGACTGGTTTGATGCGGCCCGCCACGAATTCCTTTCCTGTGCCAACCTCTTCATCTCAGAGTAGCACTTGCAACCTACGTCCTCAATTATTTGCTTGGCGTATTCCAATCTCTGTCTTCCTCTACAGTTTTTTCCCTCTACAGCTCCCTCTAGTACCATGGAAGTCATTCCCTCATGTCTTAGCAGATGTCCTATCATCCTGTCCCTTCTCCTTATCAGTGTTTTCCACATATTCCTTTCCTCTCCGATTCTGCGTAGAACCTCCTCATTCCTTACCTTATCAGTCCACCTAATTTTTAACATTCGTCTATAGCACCACATCTCAAATGCTTCGATTCTCTTCTGTTCCGGTTTTCCCACAGTCCATGTTTCACTATTATCCAATGCTGTACTCCAGACGTACATCCTCAGAAATTTCCTCCTCAAATTATGGCCGGTATTTGATATTAGTAGACTTCTCTTGGCCAGAAATGCCTTTTTGCCATAGCGAGTCTGCTTTTGATGTCCTCCTTGCTCCTTGCGTCATTGGTTATTTTAGTGCCTAGGTAGCAGAATTCCTTAACTTCATCGACTTCGTGACCATCAATCCTGATGTTAAGTTTCTCGCTGTTCTCATTTCTACTACTTCTCATTACCTTCGTCTTTCTCCGATTTACTCTCAAACCATACTGTGTACTCATTAGACTGTTCATTCCGTTCAGCAGATCATTTAATTCTTCTTCACTTTCACTCAGGATAGCAATGTCATCAGCCAATCGTATCGTTGATATCATTTCACCTTGTATTTTAATTTCACTACTGAACCTTTCTTTTATTTCCATCATTGCTTCCTCGATGTACAGATTGAAGAGTAGGGGCGAAAGGCTACAGCCTCGTCTTACTCCCTTCTTAATACGAGCACTTCCTTCTTGATCGTCCACTCTTATTATTCCCTCTTGGTTGTTGTACATATTATATATGACCCGTCTCTCCCTATAGCTTACCCCTACTTTTTTCAGAATCTTGAAGAGCTTGCACCATTTTATATTGTCGAACGCTTTTTCCAGGTCGACAAATCCTATGAACGTGTCTTGATTTTTCTTCAGCCTTGCTTCCATTATTAGCCGTAACGTCGGAATTGCCTCTCTCGTGCCTTTACTTTTCCTAAAGCCAAACTGATCGTCACCTAGCACATTCTCAATTTTTTTTCCATTCTTCTGTATATTATTCTTGTAAGCAGCTTCGATGCATGAGCTGTTAAGCTGATTGTGCGATAATTCTCGCACTTGTCAGCTCTTGCCGTCTTCGGAATTGTGTGGATGATGCTTCTCCGAAAGTCAGATGGTATGTCGCCAGACTCATATTCTACACACCAACGTGAATAGTCGTTTTGTTGCCACTTCCCCTAATGATTTTAGAAATTCTGATGGAATGTTATCTATCCCTTCTGCCTTATTTGACCGTAAGTCCTCCAAAGCTCTTTTAAATTCCGATTCTAATACTGGATCCCCTATCTCTTCTAAATCTACTCCTGTTTCTTCTTCTAACACATCAGACAAATCTTCACCCTCATAGAGGCTTTCAATGTATTCTTTCCACCTATCTGCTCTGTCCTGTGCATTTAACAGTGGAATTCCCGTTGCACTCTTAATGTTACCCCGTTGCTTTTAACGTCACCAAAGGTTGTTTTGACCTTCCTGTATGTTGAGTCTGTCCTTCCGACAATCATATCTTTTTCGGTCTTCACATTTTTCCTGCAGCCATTTCGTCTTAGCTTCCCTGCACTTCCTATTTATTTCATTCTTCAGCGACTTGTATTTCTGTATTCCTGATTTTCCCGGAACATGTTTGTACTTCCTCCTTTCGTCAATCAACTGAAGTATTTCTTCTGTTATCCATGGTTTCTTCGCAGCTACCTTCTTTGTACCTATGTTTTCCTTCCCAACTTCTGTGGTGGCCCTTTTTAGAGACGTCCATTCCTCTTCAACTGTGTTGCCTACTGCGATATTCCTTATTTCTGTATCTATAGCCTTAGAGAACTTCAAACGTATCTCGTCATTCCTTAGAATTTCCGTATCCCACTTCTTAGTGTGTTGATTCTTCCTGAGTAATGTCTTGAACTTCAGCCTACTCTTCATCACTACTATATTGTGATCTGAGTCTATATCTGCTCCTGGGTACGCCCTTTGATTAGTTAGGTTTAAGTAGTTCTAAGTTCTAGGGGAGTGATGACCTCAGATGTTAAGTCCCATAGTGCTCAGAGCCATTTGAACTATTTTGAACCCATCTGCAGAGGCTCTGTCTGATTGCCGCAGAGCTGTACGAACACTGAACCCATGTTAACTCTCAAAGTCCCCTTAACACACATGAAACGGTTGCAACAACCGCGTTTAAATGGCCAACACACAAAGACAGCACAACGTCCAGTGGAAATCTGTAATTATAAGAATTATGCAAATCATTTGTAGGCAATCCACTACCGATCAGACAGTGACGCATTTATTGCAGCAAATTCCCACTGTTTCTCTGATAACCTATCGCTGTACACATACGTCCTGATTGTACTGGAAGTATGAAGGTAATATCGGAGTACCGTAGACGCCCATACCGGTGATTTACGCAGTTCGGAATTTCGCTGGCGTCCCGAGTGCCTGCAGTAACACTCTGCGCCGACCCCAGCAGTCGTGGCCCCACTGGCTGTCCTGGGGGAGCCGTGTTGGTGCAGGAAGCGCCGTGCGTGCTCAGCCATTGTTCGCGCGCGCGGCTGCATTGTCTGCTGGCGCTGCTGACTCTGATTTATTTCCGCCCGTGGCGCAGCTCGCAGGATTCCTGCAGAGCCGAGGCGCCCAGACAGAAGCCGGCGCCGGTTAAATTACCAAAATCTGTTTCCGTGACGAACGCCCGCCGTCCAGAACTTCCGCGGCAATCACGTTCTCGATTAACTGCGAAAGCTGGCGGGCAGGTATAAACTTTGTCCGCGGCGCGGGACGTGGCTGCTAGGGTCGGAAAGGAAAGGAACAGCGCGGGAACAAGTGGGAGCCAATCTCCGCTCTCTACCCTCGCCAAGTCTTTGGAAGTCCTCTTACGAGTCACTTCTCACTGCAGAGCGAGTGCAGAGACTGAGAATTCAGTGATCTTATTGTGCCTTTCTCGCTGGTTTTGTCAGTAACTATCTCGGTTTTGCCAAGAAAAGTATCTATTCCATTTAGGCTGGTCGCAAGATGAGATGCAGGTCCGTGAGGTGACGCAGGGTGACTCACGGTGAGTTTTTGCGAACCACACAACTGAATGGTGCTGCGCACGTTAGAACGCAGCGTGACGTGACGCAGTTCCTGCGCTTGGTGACTCTGCGCACCGCAGTCTCCTGTACACAGTTCACTGCGACGCTCACGGTGGTTCTGGCTGTTGGTGGTTCGAAATGGAAGGAAAGCTAATTGAAGCCGTACGTGTTCGCAAAGTTCTGCATGATACAAGCCATGAAGATTACTTGAAAACGAATCTGGAAGCTGAGAAGTGGGAGGAAGTGGCCAACGAAACGTACATACGAAATGGTACAGGGTGTTTCAAAAATGACCGGTATATTTGAAACGGCAATACAAACTAAACGAGCAGCGACAGAAATACACCGCAATATGCTTGGGACAACAGTACATTTTCAGGCAGACAAACTTTCGAAATTACAGAAGTTACAATTGTCAACGACAGATGGCTCTGCGGTCTGGGAAACTCTATAGTACGATATTTTCCACATATCCACCATGCGTAGCAATAATATGGCGTAGTCTCTGCATGAAATTACCCGAAACCTTTGACAACGTGTCTGGCGGAATGGCTTCACATGCAGATGAGATGTACTGCTTCAAGCTGTTCAATTGTTTCTGGATTCTGGCGGTACACCTGGTCTTTCAAGTGTCCCCACAGAAAGAAGTCACAGGGGTTCATGTCTGGCGAATAGGGTGGCCAATCCACGCCGCCTCCTGTATGTTTCGGATAGCCCAAAGCAATCACACGATCATCGAAATATTCATTCAGGATATTAAAGACGTCGGCCGTGCGATGTGGCCGGGCACCATCTTGCATAAACCACGAGGTGTCCGCAGTGTCGTCTAAGGCAATTTATACCTCCACAAATTCACGAAGAATGTCCAGATAGCGTGATGCAGTAAACGTTTCAGATCTGAAAAATGGGCCAATGATTCCTTTGAAAGTAATGGCGGCCCAGACCAGTACTTTTTGAGGATGCAGGGACGATGGGACTGCAACATGGGGCTTTTTGGTTCCCCATATGCGCCAGTTCTGTTTATTGACGAAGCCGTCCAGGTAAAAATAAGCTTCGTCAGTAAACCAAATGCTGCCCACATGCATATCGCCGTGATCAATCCTGTGCACTATATCGTTAGCGAATGTCTCTCGTGCAGCAATGGTAGCGGCTCTGAGGGGTTGCCGCGTTTGAATTTTGTATGGATAGAGGTGTAAACTCTGGCGCATGAGACGATACGTGGACGTTGGCGTTATTTGTACCGCAGCTGCAACACGGCGAACGGAAACCCGAGGCCGCTGTTGGATCACCTGCTGCACTAGCTGCGCGTTGCCCTCTGTGGTTATCGTACGCGGTCGCCCTACCTTTCCAGCACGTTCATCCGTCACGTTCCCAGTCCGTTGAAATTTTTCAAACAGATCCTTTATTGTATCGCTTTTCGGTCCTTTGGTTACATTAAACCTCCGTTGAAAACTTCGTCTTGTTGCAACAACAGTGTGTTCCAGGCAGTGGAATTCCAACACCAGAAAAATCCTCTGTTCTAAGGAGTAAACCATGTTGTCCACAGCACACTTGCACGTTGTGAACAACACACGCTTACAGCAGAAAGACGACGTACAGAATGGCGCACCCACAGACTGCGTTGTCTTCTATATCTTTCACATCACTTGCAGCGCCATCTGTTGTTGAAAATTGTAACTACTGTAATTTCGAAAGTTTGTCCGCCTGAAAATGTACTGTTGTCCCAAGCATATTGCAACAAACGGTGTATTTCTATCGCTGCTCGTTTAGTTTTTATTGCCGTTTCAAATATATCGGTCATTTTTGAAACACCCTGTAAGTTGCATTGTAATTCGTTGTTAACATTCTACATTGACATTGTTAAAACTCTGTAGCAAATTGTCGTGATGTGCTCTGTCCTGGTTAAATGTTTATCAGAAAAGATGCCTAGGTTCCTTACAATATCATTCCTTACTAGCGTGTAGTCCTCCATATCTACTAGTGAAAGATTCTGTTTCTGCTAATGTCTGTATGCGAAAATACGGTTTGTGTTAATTGATAATAATGAAATTTGCCCACTTCTTGCTATATATACAGTAGCCCTGGCGACAGCAAGGGCTTTTCTCACCAGATACTCTTCCCGATTCTGAACTTATATCTATTAACATAGCAGAAGTATTCGCCATCTCTGCCAGAGCCAAAGTTCCTTAGCAAACTGCGTATTGAAACTGCGATCCAACTTGCGATGATTGTCGCCGTGACTCACGCTGCCGTGAGGAATTTGGCGTGAGCCCCCCTGCGTCACCTCACGGGCCTGGGTCTCATCTAGCGGCCCGCCTTAGCGTATTTGTTATTCATTATTCACTGACGCAAAAAAATCGCATCACCAAGGAGTAGTTTTGCGGCGTAGATGAAAGTTGGTAGGCGTGTTTCTACATCTGAAAGATGATGCCCACTCAAATTTATCGCGTCAC
This sequence comes from Schistocerca gregaria, assembly GCF_023897955.1. Classification (NCBI taxonomy): domain Eukaryota; kingdom Metazoa; phylum Arthropoda; class Insecta; order Orthoptera; family Acrididae; genus Schistocerca; species Schistocerca gregaria. The sequence continues at coordinate 99,094,034 of NC_064923.1, read as the reverse complement.
ATAAGAGTGGTGCTAGAAGCGCCTCTAAGGGGATGTAAATCAGGTTAGCTTTAAATACACGCTGTAAGAGTCGTGAGAGACAGTTCTCTTTGAGAGAGGACGTGGTGAGTGGATGTTTGTCAAGAATACCTTTAAGGAGACAAATACTCCATTATCGTCACCTCGCCCGCCCTGGTTGGCCGTGCGGGCTAACGCATGACTTTCCGGCCGGGAAGGAGCGCGGGTCCCCGGCACGAATCCGCCCCGCGGATTTGTGTCGAGGTCCGGTAAACCGGCCAGTCTGTGGATGGTTTTTTGGCGGTTTTCCACCTACCTCTGCGAATGCGGGCTGGTTCCCCTCATTCCGCCTCAGCTACACTATGTCGGCGATTGCTGCGCAAACAAGTTCTTCACCTACAAGTACACCACCATTACTCTACCACGCAAACATAAGGGTTACACTCGTCTGGTGTGAGACGTTCCCTGTGGGTGTCCACCGGGGGCCGGACCGCACAATAACTCTGGGTTCGGTGTGGGGCGGCGGATGGGTGAAGTGGACTGCGGTAGTCGTCGTGGGGTTGTGGACCACTGCGGCTCATCCCCACCTCACTGACTTTGAATGAGGTCGCGTAATGGGGCTACGAGAAGCTGGCTGTGCCTTCTGCGATATTGCAGAAAGACTTAGCAGGAATGTAGCCACTGCAGATGATTGCTGGCGGCGGTGGTCATTGGAATGTGGGGTCGCAAGAAGACCGGATCTGGACGATCAGGTGACACCACCGATAGGGAAGACCATCGTGTTCGGCATAAGGCTCCGGAGCACCGTACTGCATCTGCAGCAGCAATCTGAGCAAATGTTGGTACTACAGTGACACAAGGAACTGTTACAAATCGGTTACTTCAAGGACAGCTCCGGGCCAGATGTCCTGCAGCGTGCGTTCCACTGGACCCAAACCACCGCCGTATGTGACTTCCCTGGTGCCAAGCTATAGCTCATTGGAGGGAAGGGTGGAGGTCTGTTGTGTTTTTCTGGTTCTGCCTCGGTGCTAGTGATGGTCGTGTCTTGATTAGAAGGAGGCCAGATGAGGGCCTGGAACCAACCTGTCAGTGTTTGGCACTCTGGACCTACACCTGAAGTCACGGTCTGGGTTGCGGTTTTGTATAGCAGGAAGAGCACACTCTGCCAATTTGTACCTCAGTATGATGATTCGACCTGTTATGCTGCCGTTCATGAACAGCATTCCAGCGGGTGTTTGCCAACAATATAACGCTGGCCCACATAGCACTGTTGTTACTCATCATGCTCTAGAAAGGCTCGACAGTCATGTTGCCTTCGCCTGCTCAACAATCAGATCTGCCTGCAATCGAGGACATATGGGACCTCATCGGACGACAACTCCAGCCTCACCCACAAACATTAGCCGTCTCTGCTTTGACCGACCAGATGCAACAGGCATGGAACTCCATCTCGCAAACTGACATCCGCCACCTGCACAATGCAATGGATGAACGTTTGCATGCTTGCATTCAACATTCTGGCTGTTATATTGGTCATTAACGTACCAGTATTTCCCAACTGCAATGGTTTATCTCGCGCTTAGATTAATCTGTGATAGTGCAATGTTAATCACTTAAATATGTTACCTAGACAAATATATTCCCAAAATTTCATTATTCTACATTAATTTTTCTTTGCACTGCGATTTTTTTCTGCCAGAGTCTTAGTGATAAATTTGGTCTACTGCCATTATTAACTAACATAAAAATGAGAAGTGTTATATACACTGCGTATCATAATTAGTAGCGAAAACTGGTAAGAGAAGAAAAAACCATCTGCTAACCAAAGTTCCCCTGACGAACCTTTTGTTCTATGCCGCCAAAGACTCCAGTATGAAATATGGGCTTCGTTAGTACAGCTGCATTTGCAATGTAAGCTATTCGTTTGAGTCCCTATCTAAGTCGGTTCAAATTTAATCCATAGTCCGTGGTTGGGGAATATGGTACGTGCAAGATGGGGCACCAACAAATGGCAATTATCTCCCAGACTGCGCGTCTGCATGCCCGTGACGTTTGAAATGTGTTCACTTCTGTTACTGTCTATTTCTAACTGTGTCAATTCACCCTGTTAATTATGATGCACCTCGTACAGTGCGGGCAAAATAAAAGTGGCCCAGAAAGTACTTGATGCGCCTTAAGCTCGGCAACACAGTTTACGCCCTGTGCCCTGGGTGGCAAAGGATGCAAGTTGGGTTGCCAAGCTTAAGGCGCATCAAGTATTTTAAACATAGCCTCTAAAATGCATTCCTTAAGAGGTAGGAGCACTTGTTTATGTTCGATGCTATGAAATACACAGGTATCCGAAATTAAAGCAACAACCGCTATTTCCCCGTCCAGTGTCTAACTCAGGATATAATCATATAAACTGTCTAAAGATGTTCGTACGATCGTGTTCTGTACGGAAGATGGCTTTCCGGTCAATGGAAAATCACATCAACGATGACATCAGGTCACCTATCAAATGGAGTAGTGTTTGTCAGGTAGTCTCACATCCATAATCGCTGTGTACAGTCACAGACGGAGCAGTATGGCACAGAGAAGACACCTACCAGAATCTCTGCGGTGGAGGGCCGTAGGAAGAATGGAAGCAGGACAGTCGCAAACTCTTTCAGAAACAAAGGGCCGTTATCTTGTAAGGGCACGATGGTACCGCCTTTGCACTGCACGGCAACTTTCATCTGACCTCACAACATGCACTGGACGTATTGTATCGAGGCAAACGGCGTACAGAAGACTTCGGCACAGTGGCCTATATTGACGGAAATCTGTTGTTTGTGTAGCTCTGACGCGTGTTCACAGAAGGGGAGTCATCAACATGCAACCTGGACGGACGAACAGTGGGCCAATGTTCTTTTCACAGATAAGTGCCGATTTTGTTGGGAGCGTGATTCTCTGCGGATTCGCATCTGGAGGGAACGTGGAACACGATTTTGGCTGTCAAACATTGAGGAACGAAACCGATATCCAGGAGGATCCCTAACGGTGTGCCGGCCGGAGTGGCCGAGCGGTTCTAGGCGCTACGGTCTGGAACCGCGCGACCACTACGCTCGCGGGTTCGAATCCAGCCTCGGGCATGGATGTGTGTGATGTCCTTTGGTTAGGTAGGTTTAAGTAGTTCTAAGTTCTAGGGGACTGATGACATCAGAAGCTAAGTCCCATAGTGCTCAGAGTCATTTGAATGATTTCAACCCTAACGGTGTGGGCAGGGATTATGTTTACCACTCAAACGCTTCTTCATGAAATTGTACGAGTGAATCGGTTCAACTGCTCTCAGGTGTCGAGACGAGATTTTGAGACCTGAAGTGCGGTTGTTGAAAGATGCTGTGGGTCCAGACTTCGTACTGATGGACGATGATGCTCGAACTCATAGAGCAGGGTGGTTCATGTTTTCTTGGGAACTGGAGAGATTGCACGCACATCCTAATGCAGGCATGCCCAATGGATCTGCCCTTTCTCCTCTCTTTTTATGGCCTCTACATTGCCAATATACCCAGACTACCACTGACTATACTACCGTATAGCACTTCTCCTTCCTATGTTAGTAAGATCTTAATAACAGGATACTGATGTTGCCGGCATACAAAATCTATATTAATAAATGGCGAAAACAGTACATAGCATAAGAGCACGGTTGCAGGTTGCCTATCTCACGGCTTCCAGTGGAACAAACAATTTGTTTTCAATATTTTACATGAGTACTGGCTGAATTTAAAAATTTAAAATGCTATTATAAGCTACTCATCAAGAACTATATTCTTATATTATAGGTTTAGTATTACAGTCAGAAATCGTGAACACGTCACCAGGCAGCGTAAATCGTGGCGCGTAAACCACCCATGCTATATCCATCGAGCATTTATCAATCTGAGCATCTGGTGACTTGCAACAAAACTCAGACATAATCTCAATTTTTTACGAAACTTTTACTTCCTGACACCCCCACGAAGCAATGAAAGTAATAAAGATTATGACTTAGTACATTTTCGCTTGTCATACTGCAAAACTTCGGCAACGCTTTTATTTACTACTGGCTCTATTCGTAACACATTTTGCAGACAGTATCCTTATATACCCCTAAATGTAGGAGCAAAATTATACTATTGTACGGTACACAGTTCTGGAGATATGACGTCATAAACATTCGGGTTCGTGGAAAACCAGTTTCTGCTCACAACAGAACGCAAACTACCAAGAGTATATTTGTACAGTGTTTGATACAGAGAGGACTTTGCGACTTACAATAAGCTTTAAATATAATTTCAAACCTTTTCTTAACTTGCACACGTTTCTGTTGGTCATAGTATATGGACAATATGTGAGAAGTAGGGACTGATAGTGTTTGCACGTGCGTTAATAATTCAGCAAGGGACAAGTTAACAGCATTGCTCATTCTAAGGACATTCAAAAAAAAATTGTGAGTGCACGAGTGGTGGTTTATGGACTTGTTATATTGTCCACAAGACTCTTCGATGGTGATTGTGCACCTGCACAGTCGCAACAGATGGCTGCTGGCCATCTCTACAAGAACTGAAGTGGGTCTGCACCTTCGATGGCCCACCACTACCATTATTTCTACAAGGACTGCAGTGGGTCTGTACCTCTGGTGGCCCACCAATACCATAATCTCTACTAGGACTACAGTGGGTCTGCTCTATGATGACCAACCTTCCAATATTCTTCAAAACTTCGACTGACTCTGCTGTGGGTTTGCTCTGTTGTGGCCTATTACTTGTCAGCATGTCTTTCCGTTGGAAGGACAACACTAGACTGCATGGAAATCCACTACTTCCATCTGCATTTTCTTTTGCTGCTCAGACATTGAGCAACAATACTGCTATTTTACTGTGATGAACGATCAGGACTGTCTTTATGGACTGTGAGAAAATTTTAGCTTTTGACCAACATTGTATCGATAAGTGTGTGCATTTCATTTTTTGTTATTGTAATTATGAAAAAAATTTTCAAATCTGTATTGGCCACTGCCCAAAACAATTTGTAATTTTTTTGTGAGGAGCATGGGGGCTATGTAAGTAGGCTGTTTAGGTTTTTTTATTCGTAACGCCACACAGCGCTCTGCATGAAAAATCACTGGCTGTGCTGTGTGCAGTCAGTGACTGGTTGGCATTGTTGTAATACTCGCCATTGTAATATTGGGCAGCTGGATGTTAACAGCGCATAGCGTTGGGCAGTTGGAGGTGAACCGCCAGCAGTGGTGGACGTGGGGAGAGAGATGGCGGAGTTCTGAAATTTGTAGGACTGGATGTCATGAACTGCTATATATATATTATGACTATTAAGGTAAATACATTGTTTGTTCTCTATTAAAATCTTTCATTTGCTAACTATGCCTATCAGTAGTTAGTGCCTTCAGTAGGTTGAATCTTTTATTTAGTTGGCAGTAGCGGCGCTCGCTGTATTGCAGTAGTTCGAGTAACGAAGATTTTTGGTGAGGTAAGTGATTTGTGAAAGGTATAGGTTAATGTTAGTCAGGGCCATTCTTTTGTAGGGATTTTTGAAAGTCAGATTGCGTTGCGCTAAAAAAATATTGTGTGTCAGTTTAAGCACAGTCACGTATAATTTTTCAAAGGGAACGCTTCAGTATTGCACACGTTAACTAATTTATAAAGAGCACTATGTGATCAAAAGTATCCGGACACCTGGTTGAAAATGACTTACAAGTTTGTGGCGCCCACCATCGGTAATGCTGGAATTCAGTATGGTGTTAGTCCATTCTTAGCCTTGATGACAGCTTCCACTCTCGCAGGCATACGTTCAGTCAGGTGTAGCCCATTCTTCACGGAGTCCTGCACTGAGGATAGGTATCGATATTGGTCGGTGAGGCATGGCACGAAGTCGGCGTTCCAAAACATCCCAAAGATGTTCTATAGGATTTAAGTTAGGACTGAGTGCAGGCCAATCTATTACAGGAATGTCATTGAAGTGTAACCACTCTGCCACTGGCCGTGCATTAAGAGCAGGTGCTCTATAGTGTAGAAAGATGTAATCGCCATCCCCGAATTGCTCTTCAACAGTGGGAAGCAGGAAGGCGCTTGAAACATCAATGTAGGTCTGTGTTGTGGTAGTGCCACGCTAAACAACAAGGGGTGCAAGCCCCCTCCATGAAATACACGACTACGCCCTAAAACCACCGCCTCCGAATTTTACTGTTGGCACTACACACGCTGGCACTTGACGTTCACCGGGCATTCGCCATATCCACACCCTGTCAGCGGATCGCCACATTGTGAACAGTGATTCGTCATTCCACACAACTTTTTTCCACGGTTCAATTGTTCAATGTTTACTCTCGTTACACAGAGCGAGGCGTTGTTTGGCATTTGCCGGTGTGATGTGTGGCTTATGAGTAGCTGCTCGACCATGTCATAGTACTTGCAGTGGATCCTGATCAGTTTGGAATTCCTGCGTGATAGCTATAGATTACACATTACGACCCTCTTCAACTGGCCGCGGCCTCTGTCAGTCGACAGACGAGGTCTGGCAATACGCTTTTGTGCTGTACGTGTCCCTTCAGGTCTCCACTTGACTATCGCATCGGAAACAGTGGACCTAGGGATGTTTAGGAATGTGTGAATTGCACGTACAGACGTATGACACCAGTAACACCTAATCAGCTGATCACGTTCCAAGTCCGTGATTTCCACGGACCGTCCCATTCTGCTCTTTCACGATGTCTAATGACTGCTGAGGCCGCTGATATGGAGTACCTGGCAGTAGGTGGCAGCACAATGCACCTGATATGAAAAACATGTTTTTTTGGGGCTTTCCTGAAAATTTTGATCACATAGTGTAAGTTTATAAATTTGAAACTGTTTTGTACCCGTGAGTTCGAACCCTTTAAGGAATAGGGTGTTTACTAATATCTTGCTAATGTAATAAATAAAAGAACGTGAAATTTTGGACTGGAGATTAACGGATGAGCTCAATTACTTTAGACATGTTTATTTATGTGAGTGTGTAGTACAGAGCATGCCAATATTGACTGTCACAAGCATTTTTATTTCTTGACTATCACGTCCGATAGATGAGCTCCCCACGGCGCGCACAGTTGTGCAGCTTGATAGGAAGGTTATGCATGGCTCGACCTAGTACTTCGGCGGTAGCAGGTCGAATACGGCAAACCGCGCTACTAAGATGTCCCCAGAACAATCACACGCTGTCAGGTCAGGCGATTTTGGAGGCCATGCTTTGACGCCGTGCCTTGACACGGTTACCAAACAATCGTCTCACAGCTCCCGACGATATCCGTGCCGCATATGCCGATGCTGCGTCGTGTTGGAACTAGCTGTTGGGGCAGTTGATGCGCAAAAAAGCTTTTCATCACGGCAACATGTTACAGAGGCTGTGCAACCATCTTCATTTACGAAAAGTTAGGGACTCGCCCCCACCGAAGTTTCTACGAGGGACTTCTGCGTTCTGATGCATTGAAGCGGTATGCAGCTAGATATACATGTAATTACCGCCGCCGCACCCCTCGTACTTCGACCGTGCAATATGAGCAGCAGCAATAGCAGCGGGGTGCACAGCCAGCAGTCAGAGGCTGCTGTACCAGAGCACGTTGTGACAGAGTATTCACCTCGCTCGCCTTCGTCACTTGCAGCTCCTAAGCCCCACCATAGTAAACAAACACCAACACAGAAGTTGCAGCAAACTCACCAGGATCTTCTTCTGCTGCACCTGCACCCATCTTCGGCAGAGAACTGCCAGCCATACCCAGCAAGCCACACCTCCCATTATAACATGTATTAAGAAGGACAGTAAAATGCGAAGAATAATCAGTCATCAGTGACTGCAGCCCCAGTCCGCACCGACTACTATCACGGTGCGGCAGCGCTGCTCAGTCGCCGCTGGAGAACTGCTCGTTCTTTGAGTTTCACTGTACTTGAGTGAATATCGCACAAGACTGATTTGGATATTTCGAGGGAGGAACTAATATCACCCGCAATTCGATGGCGAACGTTGAAAATTTTTGCTGGACCGGGGCTCCTAGCTAGATTTCTCGCCTTGCACGAGTGGTCACCATAACTGCTTTGGCTGGCTTACCGTGCTCCCTGTCTTATCCAAATTATCAACTTACCACACACTACCAAGTAGTGTCCCTGCCCCTTTACCTCACTTTCTCACAGCGTTTCATGTATTCCCGCAGGCAGTTCGGACTCTGCTGTGCATCCGCAAATAGGCTTTCACTGCAGTCAAGTTTACAGATATACAACATACATGGACAGGGACGCTATTTCGCAGTGTGCGATGAATTGAGAATTTGAGTCGGACGGAAAGCATGCTCAGATAGCCGAAGAGGAACGAAGGCTCCATGCAGTTCACCTACACTACTTGCCATTAAAACTGCTACATCACGAAGATGAAGTGCTACAGACGCGAATATAAACCGACAGGCAGAAGATGCGTTGATATGCAAATGATTAGCTTTTCAGAGCATTCACACAAGGTTGGCGACGCTGGCGACACCTACAACGCGCTGCATGAATAAAGTTTCCAACCAATTTCTCATACACAAACGGCAGTTGGCCGGTATTGCCTGCTGAAACGTTGTTGTGATGCCTCGTGTAAGTAGCAGAAATGCGTACCATTACGTTTCCGACTTTTATAAAGGTCGGATTGTAGCCTATCGCGATTGCCGATTATTGTATCGCGACATTGCTGCTCGCGTTGGACAAGATACAATGACTGTAAACAGAATATGGGATCGGTGGGTTCAGGAGGGTAATACGGAACGCAGTGCTGGATCCCAACGGCCTCGTATCACTAGCAGTCAAGATAACAAGCATCTTATCCGCATGGCTGTAGCGGATCGTGCAGCCACGTCTCGATCCCTGAGTGAACACACGGGGACGTTTGCAAGACAACAACCATCGACGATGTTTGCAGCAACATGGACTATCAGCTCGGAGACCATGGCTCGTTTACCCTTGACGCTGCATCATAGACAGGAGTGCCTGCGATGGTGTACTCAGGAACGAACCTGGGTGCACGAATGGCAAAACGTCATTTTTTCGGATGACTCTAGGTTCTGTTTACAGCATCATGATGGTCGCATCCGTGTTTGGCGACATCGCGGTGAACGCACATTGGAAGCGTGTATTCGTCATCGCCATACTGGCGTATCACCCGGCGTGATGGTATGGGGTGCCATTGGGTACACGTCTCGGTCACCTCTTGTTCACACTGACGGCAATTTGAACAGTGGATGTTACATTTCAGGTGTGTTACGACTCGTGGCTCTACCCTTCATTCCATCCCTGTGACACCCTACATTTCAGGAGGATAATGCACGACCACATGTTGCAGATTCTGTACAGGCCTTTCTGGACACAGAAAATGTTCGACTGCTGCCCTGGCCAACACATTCTGCAGATCTCTCACCAATTGAAAACGTCTGGTCAATGGTGGCCGAGCAACTGGCTCGTCACAATATGCCAGCCACTACTCTTGATGAACTGTGGTATCGTGTTGAAGCTGCATGGGCAGTTGTACCTGTACACGCCATCCAAGCTCTGTTTGACTTCCCAGGCGTATGAAGGCAGTTATTACGACCAGAGGTGGTTGTTCTGGGAACTGATTTCTCAGGATCTATGCACCCAAATTGCGTGAAAATGTAATCGCACGTAGTGTAATATATTTGTCCAACGAATACCCGTTTATCATCTGCATTTCTTTTTGGTGTAGCAATTTTAATGGCCAGTAGTGTAGATGACGATCCCATGTGCCCCTGTTGCCCGACGATAGACAAGGACAAACACAGATTGGCTTTCCCCCTACGTCGCCCCTATGTTTCGATTCTCCCCATGGATCTCTTTCATCCCGACGCTATCTATCTATTTCCCGATGACCCGAATGAATGCGGTCAGTTGGGTAAAGGGAATGACGATCCATTACATTACCGCGCTGGCGAAAAGGATGTACTCAATTTGTGGCAATACATGATAGACGAGTGCATGGCCTTAACAAACAGAACGCAATACCCGAACCGTTTTGCTAACTACCTGGGGCCGTCGTTCATAGACCCACGGCCCAGATGACATGCGCCGGTTGTGAGAAGAATTTGAATTGCAGACGTGGTGCTTCCACGGTCCTCAAAACGGTAACGGAACCAGTCTCTGATTGTGTGCAACGACCCCGGACGCTCCGACGGTTGGCGACTGGTGACGATCGTTGAAATGACGACCACCTCTTACTGGCATCATGCTTCGATAACGTGTTTCCAGCGGACAAGATGGGTCTTTTTAGTTTCCATGATGTCATAATTTTTGACGTGTGGTACCACTGTACTGTTGATTTTTGTTTCACATTGTTAGGCTGCGGCACTTGCGGTGTATCGACGGCACAAGTGGTGAGTTCTAGAAGTGTTTCTTTGTGTTTGTTTCTTCATACGTACTCAGTATAGAAAAAGTAAAATAAAGGTCGCCAGAGATAAAAAAATAGGAAAAAAACCTCTGGTAAGATGTTTGTTTCACGAGCGCTAAGTCTAGGGTTCGAATATCCCTTGCAGCATTACTTTTTCTTACCACGTAATTAATTTGACTGTGCAGACTAAAAAAAAGGCGTTCAGAGAGCGTGACGGCCATTAGCACCCCGGGTTTGATTACGCAAAAAAGGAAAGAAAAAGCGATTAAGGCGACTGCCCTCGGAAAGCGGGAAATCCGGGGTCGCGTCCCCCGTCCGGCACAAATTTTCACCTTCCATCATGGAGTTAGTTCAGTGCCCACTTGCGGGTGACATCGGTAACCCATTCGAAGTATTAATGTTTACGGCCGTTGTACAATAAACAGTGCTGTTTGTTCTGTTGGAGATGTCAGACACCACACGTATATAAAGTAATTTGGGATCGCTCTATCGAATGGGCATATAAATTTCCAATTTAAAAAGCATTTTGTTTGTAACAGGAAACAAACCTACGTTTTCCGTCGACACAAGGTGTCGCACGAAAAACGTGATGATCAGTATTTGTTTGGGCTCACTCCAGCTACAGACTGCAAAAGCAAAATTGTAAAAATCTGCTGAAACAGCAAAGCAAATGCGCCTGAAATCTATTAGGAGAGACACGCTTACATACATAGTGGTTCCGTGATGATGATACAAACTCTCAGGTGTGATGGAGAGGGCTAAATGTAGCAATCTGAGATAAGGGACCCTGGTCTGGAAACGACCGATCCGGAAGTTACAAACAAAAATCGGTCTGCCACCTCTGACGGTGGAATACACGAACCGGTACTGTGGCTTGTAGAGTAGGCACATTCAGAGGTGCCGGTATGGATCAAAACGAGACAAAAACGTCCAGTATGTGTGGGCTCTACAGTGCGCACCTCAAGAACGGTGAGCACTTGTTCATCTTCGATACTGTGAAGCACAGCTCTTCTGTTGAACAAGTGGCAGCAGCTCTTGAGGTATGCATTTTAGAGCTAGTATTTACTGGATACTTTTTTCATGTTTTGGTCCATACTGCCTCCTCCAAGAATAGGGAAACCAAAGAGCTTTCAGTATAACAAATGTGTTTTTCCTTATCGAAGATGAACACGTGCTTCTATCTCTTAGACCGAGCGAGGTGGCGCAGTGGTTAGACTCGCATTCCGGAGAACGACGGTTCAATCCCGCGTCCGGCCACCCTGATTTAGGTTTTCCGTGATTTCCCTAAATCGCTCTTTGCAAATGCCGGGATGGTTCCTTTGAAAGGACACGGCCGACTTCCTTCCCCATCCTTTCCTAATCCGATGAGACTGATGACCTCGCTGTCTGGTCTCCTTCCCCAAACAACCCAACCCTTCTACCTCTTAAGACACGAATTTTAAAGATCATGTTTACTAAAGATTTTTCTCATGTTTGGTCTATAATGGCGTATCTTAAAGTTTCCTCGCCTAGAATCTTAGCAACAGTAGCGGTACGTGTATTCCACCCTCAGAGGTATCAGAACCGACTTTCGCTTATGTCTTTCCAGTCGGTCGTTTATAGACAAGGGTGCCTGACCTCAGACATACATTTACCCGTCTCCATCATCTCTGAAAGTTTGTAAAGTCATCACGGAATCGCCCTTTATATATAGGGGACCCACCTTTCTCTGCCAAGACTTATGTTTCCGAAGCGAAACAATACGTGAAAAATGTTAATGGCCAAGGATTCACCTAAGTCAGGGGCAATGAATAGGAATGCATAATCTATAAACGTGAAAATACACCACTTTCAACACAGTTTAGTTTTTTTATAGAACATGTGTTTTTTCAACAGAAATGAAAATTAAGGTACCATTACTGGTTGCTTACCGGTTTTCAGTGCTATAAACCTCATGCCTTCTGAAATACGTTGACTTCAAAGGTTTTCAACGGCGCCAGAGGCTCTGCCGCAATGCACAGAGCAAGCTTACCTACAGCAGACATCAGGACAATGCAGGAAATCCGCATTACGGCATTACAGCATTAAGCCAGAAACTGTGTTTGCATTATTTGAAGTCTAAGTTTTCAACAAGAAGTGAAGCGTAGAGCAGTGAAACCAAGTCTGGCATCACTAATCGCATCTCTAGTTTTTATTTCGCTACAAAAGTTTACATTGCGCCATTAAAAAAAAAAACAGAAACGTAACTTAGTGTTGGAAGTGTTTATTGGTAGGGAATGTGCATTTCTACCCATTGTGTGAGCCCCTGACATAGGTGCATTCGTGGTCAATTGCATTATTCACATATTATTTCTTTTCGGAAATAGATGAGGTGGCAAAGTTAGATGGGGGACTCCGTATGTGCGAAGTCTGTTCAGAAAATAACCGAACTATTTTTTTAAATTTTATTGTTAATTACAGCTTATTGGTTCTCCTCTTGCCTATTGACACACTTTTCCCAGCAGTGTTTCCATTTCGAGTCACAGTCATGGATAGCTTCATCTGAGATGGCGTTTAAGGGCATCGACGACTTTGCTTTGATCTCATCAATACCATGAAAACGGGGTCCTTCAAGCACTCATTTTAATTTCGGAAATAAGAAGACATCGTTTTGAGCCAGGTCTGACGAGTAAGAAGGCTGCGGGCGAGTTTTCGGACAAAACTGGACAGTGGACGAATTTGAGTGAGCATTACTTTGATACTGGATCGATACTCACGTGCTTTCATGGGGCGTGGTTATCCTTTGCCAGTTCATTGTTATGACTGAACTTTTGTCTCGAAGTCGCAACCGTACGCCTAGCTTTCGTCTCCCGTTATAATTCTTTGCATGAATGTTCCATCGTCATTGGCTTTTTCAAGGAGTTCCTGAGGAACGGCCACTCGATTTTCTTTCGCAGTTGTTTCATGAAACGAGGAACAAACGTTGCTGCAGCTCGACGCATGTTTGATTTTTGCTTCAAAATTTCATGACATGCCTCCAGAATGAGATTTTCACTCTGCAGCGGAGTGTGCGCTGATATGAAACTTCGTGGCAAATTAAAACTGTGTGCCGGACCGAGACTCGAACTCGGGACCTTTACCTTTCGCGGGAAAGTGCTCTACCATCTGAGATACCCAAGCACGACTCACGCCCCGTCCTCACAGCTTTACCTCCGCCAGTACCTAACATGACATGCTGCTGACGTACTAACCTCTTCCGCAATTTCTCTGACAGTCAGTGAGCGATTTGCAGGCACCAGATAGTAGATTTTCTGAAAGTGTTGGTTATCAGCTGAAGCGGAAACACTGGTCGAGGATCAATTGGCTGACAACCATTTCTGAATTGTGAAAACCATTTGTAACATTACGTACGACCCAGAGCATCATCTCCGTATGGTTCTTTCAAAAGATGGAACGTTTCTGTAAAAGTTTTGCCCAGCTTCACGCAAAAATTTACACTGCATAGTTGCTCCAGAAAACCACTCACTTCAAAAATGTCTATCAACACTTAACACACGTCACTCTCAGACAACAATATGACGAAAACTAAATGAGATATCAGCTTTCCAAAACCATATGTTTACGAAGGAGGTAATGCGCAAGACAGTGTTACGCATCACGGATCAGTTATACAAATTCGCCAGAAACTCACATTCATACACATAACGAAGGAAAATTGTAGACTTCGGTGGCCTATGGGTGAATGTCCAACCTTTGTTACACCATTACCCCTGACTGCAGCTAGGCATTAGCTAGTACCCCTGCCCTTCCCCCTCCTGTGCCGTCGCCATCCCCCCATCCTCCACATTATCACCAACTTTCGCACCTAACTAAACTGTAGAATGCAAGACTTTTCTTGGCAACAATATGGGAAATGTGAGTCCGCCTTGATGCAAAACTCTTTTTCTTATTTATTTACTTATTTATTTTCTCAAACTAGTTTGAGTGACAAATATCACCATCATCAGTGGATTCCTTAAATCTAAAACATGCAGAGAATAGCACAGTTACAAAACACTGTAACACATTATTACATTTGTACTGTTTGTTTTCTAAACATTGTTTTCCGTGGATAGATTCATACAACTTTTCTTGGAACAATTTTACTTTTAAAATCATCACAGATGAATGCTATTTAGTTGTGTATGTGCGTGTTTGTGTATGTGTGTGTGTGTGTGTGTGTGTGTGTGTGTGTGTGTGTGTGTGTGTGTGCTAGAATGAATGACGAAATACTTGGCGCTCCATCATAAGTGCTACCCACAACTCCTTCTCGGATAAGAAAGCTAACTATCCACAGTGAGGGTAGACATTTGGTAAAGAACATACTTCCCCTGCATTACTTATCTCCGTTGCGGCAATTGCTTGATGAGCACACTGGAACCCCATTTAACATCAACCAAGTTAAAACGTGTGCAGTGTACCTACTGTTCTTAAATTACTTGACTGCTGAGCTTCTTACTTCTGAACTGGCAGAAATTGGAAGACTTCAGGCTGTTAATGCTTTGTGTCTGATCACACTCACTAATAGTAGCAGAAGTAGTAGTAGTAGTAGTAGCAGTAATAATAATAATAATAATAATACTGTGTACTGCTCTTTAAAAGCTCTTACGCAGTTACTGCTGTGGCGTGTGTCCATTAATTGTCTGTTTCGAAGCGAATAGTGTAACAAAATCGTTCAAATGGCTCGAAGCACTATGGGACTTAACATCTGAGGTCATCAGTCCCCTAGACTTAGAACTACTTAAAACTATCTAACTTAAGGACAACACACATAGGTATGCTCGAGGCAGGATTCAACCTGCGGCCGTAGCAGCAGCGCTGTTCCGGACTAAAGTGTCTACAGCCGCTCGGCCACGGCGGGCGGCAATAGTGTAGCAATTTCTGGACTACAGGACGTGCTATCTAGAACTTGCAGAAGACAATTTCTTGAGATATTTAGCGTTTTTTACGTTTATGTCTCACTTTTGTCATCAGCGATGTACGGGACAAAGCACAATGTATGTGTGTAGTGGGTGAACTACGTGAGTAACCTGTACCTCCACTGCACTAATGCTTCTAATTACGAAAAAGTACACTACTGGCCATTAAAATTACTACACCAAGAAGAAATGCAGATGATAAACGGGTATTTACTGGACAAATATATTATACTAGAATTGACATGTGATTATATTTTCACACAATTTGGGTGCATAGATCCTGAGAAATCAGTACCCGGAACAATCACCTCTGGCCGTAATTAAGGCCTTGATACGCTTGGGCATTGAGTCAAACAGAGATTGGATGGCGTGTACAGGTACAACTGTCCATGCAGCTTCAACACGATACCACATTTCATCAAGAGTAGTGACTGGCATATTGTGACGAGCCAGTTGCTCGGCTACCTTTGACCAGACGTTTTCAGTTGGTGAGAGATCTGGAGAATGTGCTGGCCAAGGCAGCAGTCGGACATTTTCTGTATCCAGAAAGTCCCGTCCAGGACCTGCAACACGCGGTCGTGCATTAACCTGCTGAAATGTGGGGTTTCGCCGGGATCCAATGAAGGGTAGAGCCACGGGTCGTAACACATCTGAAATGTAACGTCCACTGTTCAAAGTGCCGTCAATGTGAACAAGAGGTGACCGACAAGTGTAACCAATGGCACCCCATACCATCACGCAGGGTGACACGCTAGTATGGCGATGACGTATACACGCTTCCAATGTGCGTTCACCGCGATGTCGCCAAACACGGATGCGACCATCATGATGCTGTAAAGAGAACCTAGAATCATCCGAAAAAAATGACGTTTTGCCATTCGTGCACCCAGGTTCGTTGCTGAGTACACCATCGCAGGCACTTCTGTCTGTGATGCAGCGTCAAGGGTAAACGAGCAATGGTCTCCGAGCTGATAGTCCATGTTGCTGCAAACGTCGTCGAACTAGTCGTGCAGATGGTTGTTGTCTTGCAAACGTCCCCATATGTTGACACAGGGATCGAGACTTGGGTGCACCATCCGTTGCAGCCATGCGGATAAGATGTCTGTCATCCCGACTACTAGTAATACGATGTCGTTGGGATCCAGCACAGAGTTCCGTATTACTCTCCTGAACCCACCGATTCCATATTCTGCCAACAGTCATTGGATCTCGACCAATGCGAGCAGCAATGTCGCGATACGATAAGCCGCAATCGCGATAGGCTACAATCCGACCTTTATCAAAGTCGGAAACGTGATGGTACGCATTTCTCCTCCTTGCACGAGGCATCACAAAAACGTTTCACCAGGCAACGCCGGTCAACTGCCGTTTGTGTATGAGAAATCGCTTGGAGACTTTCCTCATGTCAGCACGTTGTAGGTGTCGCTACCGGCGCCAACCTCGTGTGAATGGAAAGCTATTCATTTGCATATCACAGCATCTTCTTCCTGTCGGTTAAATTTCGCTTCTGTAGCACGTCATCTTCGTGGTGTAGCAATTTTAATGGCCAGTGGTATAATTATCGGTAACTTACATAATCAGTAGTAGAGTATTACAAAACTGTGATAACAGTAACGATCTTTTGAAAATAATTTAGTTTCGTGACTGAAACAGAATCGAATCGTTTAGTTCCTACTCCTCAGACAATTTCATTTTCCCCCTGAGAGGGTAATTACCCCCAGACTGGGAACCACTGACCTAGAAAGAGGATAGAAATTGAGCACCTAGCAGTCGTCCGAGAGGCACTCACAGCCCTGGATTTATCGTCGCCATCGATCCGACGTGCAGCTACTGCTTCAGTGACCACGAGATCACTGCATCCCCTACGCCGAGTACAATTTACCTCTTTACACCGAGAAGATCGTTTGCAATGTCGTCGGGCATATTCGGGCTGGAATTTCGTTGACTGGAGTAGAACAGGGATGAGTCCCGCATCGAAACGAGCCAAGATTACCAGTGACAACCCGTCTGGAAACGCCAACCTGCCACCCTCCACACAGCTCTTCAACCAAGTGCCATTTCATTTCATAGCAGGACCATGTTGGTTGTCAGCTGTGGTATCCTTAATGTCGCAGCGGTACGTGGCCGACGTTCTACCTCTTGTTTTTTAACCGTTCATGGTAAGCCTTCTGGGCTTACATTTCAGCAAGATATTGCCCGCCCGGACTACTGTTTATCTTCGTGCTTATCAAACCCTACCCCGGCCAGCAAGGTCAGCAGATCTCTTCCCAGTGTACAGGGTGTCCGAAAAGTCTTTCCCTGATTACATAAATTGATAACAAAGGCTAGAAGTAAGATACAAATATGAAACTGGTGTCTAATTGTTTACAAACTATCAAGTTTTTTTCACACATCAGTAAACTTCCACATGAGTACCCTTGGTAGCACGCAGCACATCTAGGCGATATTCAATTTCCGTCCACACATTAGCCAACATCACTGGAGGGATCGATTCAACGACTGTGGTTATCCATTGCCTCAGGGTTTCAAGATCTGGTACACGTGTTCGGTAGACCTCGACATAACCCCATGAAAAGAAGTCTAATGGGGTTATGTCAGGAGAGCGTGGAGACCAAACCGTTGACCCATCACGACCAGTCCATCGCCCAGGAAAGGTCATATCTAGATAGGCACGGACGTCCAAACCCCAATGAGGTGGTGCACCATCTTGCTGAAACAAGACATCGGGGTGATACTGAAGCAGCTGAGGAACAGCAGACAGTTGTAACATGTTCAGATACACTGCAGATGTGATGGTAGCCTCAGCGAAGAAGAATGGTGCGATAATTGGATCGTGCAATAGCGCGCACCAAACGTTCACCTTTTGACTGCCTCTGGTGCACTCCATGACCTCGCCAGGGGGTTGTGAACGCCAAATGCTCACATTATGGCGATTAACTAATACACTGACAAAAAAGGTCGCTTCGTCGGAAAAGGCAATTCGTCTGAGATAACCGTCATCAATACGTTATAGCATTTCGACCGCAAAGTCATATCGACGTGTACTCTGATTGGGCAACAAGTCCTGAATGATTGGCATTTTGTATGCACGAAACAATAGACGTTTGTGTAAAATGTCATGGAGAGAGCTTTTTGGCATACTTAATTCACGTGAGGCCCTGCGCACCGATTTCTTCGGACTTCGGAGAAAAGAGTGTCTTACAGCTTCCACCCCGTCTGCTGAGTTTCTTGGTCGACCAAACCTCGGAAGGTCAGCAACCGATCCTGTGGTCTTGAACATCTCATACCAGGCTTTAATGCTCTTGACATCAGGTGGGTTCCTTCCAAATGTTGTCTGGAAGTGTCTCTGCAATGTGTTGGTGATCGTGTCTCATGGTACCACAAGACACACTGTGCCTTATCCCGACTGGTTAACATGGCTTCTTGGGCACTGCACCTCATCCACCACTTACGTACTGCGAACCTAAAACAGAAAAAAAACATTGATAGTTGTAAACAATTCGACACAAGTTTCATATTTGTTTCTTACTTCCAGCCTGAGTTATAAATTTATGTAATCAGGAAAAGTCTTTTCGGACACCCTGTAGAATGTTTGGAGTGTTATGGACAGGATCCTCCAACCAGCTCGGGATTTTGAGAATGGAACACGCGATTTGGACACAATCTTCCACGCTACCCCTCAGAAGGACACCCAACAACTCTATGACGTTGCTACACGGGAACGAATATACTTCCAGAGAAGTTACTTTGAGTGTTCACAGATGTGTGCCACTGTGCCACTGGGAACGAGCAGGGAATGAACGTTTTAAAGCTGAATGCCGTTGCGAGTCAGGAAACAGGAATGCAAAGTGTCAGCTGTAATTACGGCCGGCTCTGTGTGCACCCGCAGCGGCAGCCAACGGCCCCACATAATGAGCTGCCATCCAGGAAAAAGGGAGGGAGGAAGGGAGAGAGAGAGAAGAGCAGATCCATGGCTGCTATGTTTGGGTACTTAAATGAAGGGAAGCGCAAGCGAATTAGAGGTACATACTGTAAATTAAAGTCACCAGCCACACTTTCTGTCTGTGTGTTGCGACTAATCTCAGAAACTACTGTGCGGATCTTGATACGGGTTTCCTAGCAGCTAGACTGAATGACTAAGAAGTTTCGCGTACATAACGTATTACCTTTAAGAAATAATAGGAGTCCAATAAATATGCTGTTACCTGTTACATATGTAATTGGCGTTTGTAGTGACATATCGTGGCAACTACGGCAGCTGCGAGCTGTTCAGCTACAGAGGAGGCGGTCTACTTCTTAGGTCTTCTTCAACCATCACCTTAGTTAGCAGCAGTCCGTCTTGCATTCCTGTCTCCGGCCTTCCTCTTGAGAGGTGAGGTGGTGCAGCTGATATCCTAGTTTCTGGTTGATGTATTCTAGTCTCGATCTGCCTCTCGTATTTTTCTTTTCTACTGTCCCTTTACTGACACTTTTAATGAGACCATCATGTCACAGCAGCTGACCGAACCATGTGTCCTTTTGTGTTCGATTACCTTCAGGAGACAAGGCTTCCTCTCCTCCAGTCTTGGAGCATCTCTTCGTTTGATGCCTCGCCTACCCAGGAAATATTGACCATTCTGCATTAGCACCGCATCTCTAAGGCTGTTGTTTTATGTTTTTCTGCTTCTCTGAGTGTCCATGTTTCACTTCCGTACAGCAGTACACTCCAAACAACCTAAGAAGTTTTCCTGATACGCTTGTCTTTGCCGACGGTTGTGAATAGCTTTCTTCTCTTGTTAATAACAGCTTCTTTCTGGCGGATTCGGCTTGCAATATCCTTACTCGACCTTCCATCTGATGTAATATTACTCCATAGGTAGACAAAGGATTCAACTGTCTCAAGTCGCTTATTATTAAGTGAGCAAGTGAGCATTGTGCAATGGTGTATGAATCAGAGTCTCGCGGCGATAACATTGAATAAAATGTTCTCGGGTTTCCAACCGCGTCAATTGCTTAAAACTACACGAGCTTTCGGAGAAGCACTCCTTGGCCATTCTCAACTGGTATGACTGTCATAGCACTTGACAATGGCCAAGGAGTGCTTCGCCGAAAGCTCGTGTACTTTTAAGCAATTGACGCGGTTGGAAACCCGAGAACATTTTATTCATTGTGCAATGGTGTTTTGTCTGCCCACCTCTAGGAATTTTTGTTTTACCTTTATTAATTTCCAAGCTGTAGGAGGAACTGCGAATGATTTTCATATGGGCCAGCATCGCTTCTAATCGTTCTCCATCTTCACTTAACACTACGGTATCGTCAACAAATCTCAGGATGTCTATTTTGTTACCTTGAATTTTAATTCTTCCTACAGCTTCTAATTTCTTGTACCTTCATCTGTTACTCTCTGAGTGTAACCGTTGAACAAGATAGGAGAGAGTGAGCGGTCATGTCGTACATCCTGATTACTAGTAGCTTGTTCTTGATGTTTTCCACGTCTTCTCTATACAGTCTCTACATTACTCTTCTGTCCTTATACCTTTCGCCAATCTCTCTCAGCATCTTAAAAAGCTATCGACAGTGTACCCTGTCAAATGCTTTTTCTAAGTCGATTGAAGGAATAAACGTGTCTCAACCCTTCTTTAATCTTTTCTCAAGAAGTAATCGTAAACCGAGCATTGGTTCTATTGTTCCCACACTTCTTTTAAAGTCATCCGTGATCATTGCATCTAACCTGCCTTCATTCCGCCTTAGAATGACAGAGGGCAAGATCTTAGAGGCGTGTGTTATCAAGATGAAGGTTCTATATTGTTTACATTTGTTTGCAGACGCTTTCTTTGGTCTTGGGAATGTGACACATATTTTAAAGTCTGTTGGGAGCTCCCTGGTTTATCAGATAACGTATATGAGATTGAACAGTCTTTCATGTAGCTGTTTCCCAGCAGCCTTGATGAGTTCTGCTGGTATATAATCAATCTGTGGCTTTCCCAGGTTTTAGCTGCCGGACTGCAAGGTCGAACTTATCGCGCAAGATATAGTCTCCCTCTTCTTCTGGATCGATTTCCTCATCGTTCTCCAGTTTCAGATTTTCATTATTCTCTGCATACAAGTTATTGTTTCCATCTTCCTGCTATGTATTTCTCCATATACAGTATAATACTAGCGGATTCTACTCCATTTGATTTGGATCTTTTCAAAAAACTGTTTGATTGAGTTATTGCGTTGGTCCTGCAAGAATTGTGGTTTAACCTATTTTGACTCTCGGTTGACTTCATTTCTCAATGCTCTATGTTGCGTTCGTCCTTCCTCAGTGTTATTGTTACGGCTTACATCTTAAATTTATTTTTATTATTATGCTTTCTGTAATCAATTCTTAATCATGCTTTGCCTTCTGTCTCCCAACTACTTCGTTTACTGCTTTTCAACAACACCCATCTTTCTTCAACATTTCTGACGTTCTCCATAACTGTAACTATATTTGTTTGTTCCTTGTATGTCGACGTAACCTTATCATTCTTTAGTCTATTCAGATCCAATTTCTCGAAAGCTATTTTCTTCAGTTTTTTGAATTTCAGATCACTTTCTCCTAATACAGCGGTTTGGCCACTATCAATGTCTGGGCCTAAGTAGCATCTACAGTCTCTTACTTGAATCCGGAACCTTTGTCTACCTAGGATGAAGTAGATCAGATATTCTTCCTATCTTAAGGGGCCGTCCATGTATACCTTCTTCGCTGATGGTGCTGAAACCACGTGTTATGGGTTACTAGCCGATGTTCTGCACAGAATTCTACAAATCTGTCTCCCCGTTCATTTCTTTTTCCAAGCCTAAAAGATCCCTCTATTGTGCCATCTCTTCCTTCTCCCACTGATGCTTTCCAGTCTGCATAATGATGTTGTCTTGCCCTTTGATCATGCTTACAGCATCTTGTACCGCACTGTACACTCTTTCCACTTCTTCTTCATCAGATGTTGGCGTATACACTTGCATTACCACTGTCTTGTTCGATTTTGTGTCCAATTGTAAAATGAGTCTTCTTCAGTCTATTTATTGGTAACCATCTCCTCTACCTTCGAGCTCCTTGCAAAGGACCACAGGAAGTGGTATCTGGCGGGAAAAGCAGTGAGGTGAACAGCTAACACGACAGCTGAGAGCAGCGAAAAGTGGCAAGAAGGTACGAAAGGTCTCGCGGTGTAGCGATATTGTGTGTGCCTCGAAATCGAAAGATCGCGGAGCCGAATTCTGGTGGGTTCAAAGGTTTTTTCACTCTGTTTTTTTTAACTTACCATTCATCTCTCTGATGTGGACATTCGTCAGAAACGACTCGTGATCCGGATTCCACGTTAAAATGTGAGTCTCCTTTCCGTGATTGAGCAAGTAGGATAGGTTAGGAACGATCATGTCGCCGAAGTGCCGTCCAAATGAAAGACTTGCACCGGGCCACCGAGGGACACGAAAATACTATTATCACAATCTATTCGCCTACACACACCTTCTTTCTCTACACATACGAGAGGCTTTCAGTAGGTAATGCAGTAGCCAATTTCGGTTTAAAAATGCAGTATTTTTCGTGGAACATCCTGGAGTATTCCTGCTTTAGTCACTATAGTTTCATGACGTTCCGGTAGATGGCGGCGCCATACATAACCTTCAAAATGCCGTCTGCAGCGGTGGTGCGTTCCAAGCAGAGTGTTCTTTTGGCGAAAAAGAGCATCGCAAATATTCATAGGCGCCCGCAGACTGTACACGGAGACCTGGAAGCGAACATAAGCATGGTGAGTCATTGGGCGTGGCA
This sequence comes from Schistocerca gregaria, assembly GCF_023897955.1. Classification (NCBI taxonomy): domain Eukaryota; kingdom Metazoa; phylum Arthropoda; class Insecta; order Orthoptera; family Acrididae; genus Schistocerca; species Schistocerca gregaria. The sequence goes on along the minus strand of NC_064923.1, from coordinate 99,070,931 downwards.
TCTGTCCTCATCGCAACAAGGTAGGGCATACCTGTCCTATTTCCCTACAGCCCAGATCTAGCACCTTCTGACTTCCATCCATTTGGTCCGCTGAAGGATGCATTTCGCGATCACCAGTACGTGGATGATGGGTAGATAATTGACGCAGCACGACGTTGACTCCGACGCCAAGTTTAGAAGTAGTCACAATCAAACTTCAGTAGCCCATTACAAACAGTATTGTAAGCTGCTTAAAAGTGTTATTAGGAAGGCAAAGGATATATGGTACACAAATAGAGTAGCTAACTCACAGGATAAAATTAATTTCATATGATCAGTTGTGAAGGAAGTGTCTGGTCAGCAGCACAAGGTCGACGATATAAAGTCAGTTCCTAGTAAAAATATTTGTTACTGATAAATAAGATATATGTACAGTACTTAACAATCATTTTCTGAGCATTGCTGGTGAATTAGAAAAAAAAATCTTTATACAGCGAAATGACAAATGCCTTTTCGAGACTGATGTCTGAAATAGTCTAGCGGTTCTAGGCGCTCAGTCCAAAACCACGCGACTGCTACGGTCGCAGGTTCGAAACCTGCCTCGGGCATGGATGTGTGTGATGTCCTTAGGTTAGTTAGGTTTAAGTAGTTCTAAGTTATAGGGGACTGATAACCACAGATGTTAAGCCCCATAGTGCTCAGAGCAATTTGGACCATTTGTCTGAAATACTCATCTACGATACATACAAGGGGGAGACTGAGTCAATAATTCAATCACTGAAGACTAAGGACTCTCATGGATATGATGGAGTGCCTAGCAGTTATGTTAAGGTACTACGTTGCACATATTAGCACTGTACTTAGATATACTTGTAATTTTTCCTTTAGGAATGGCCAGTTTCCTGAACGATTATTCAGTAGTAAATCCGCTTTATAAAAAGGGAGAAAGGGATAATGTAGACAATTTTAGACCTATTTCTGTAACATTAGTGTTTGCTAAAGTTATTGAAAAGGCTGTGCATGTAAGGATAATTGATCACATAATTTGCTGTCAGATGTACAGTTCGGCTTTAGAAGTCGTTCAACAACTGAAAATGCTATATTCTCTTTTGTCTGTGAGGTACTGGATGGGTTAAACAAAAGATTTCGAACGCTAGGCATATTTTTTAGATTTAACTAAGCCGTTTGTTTGTGTTGATCACAAAATATAAGTTGGATCATTACGGAATGCAAGGAGTAGCTCACAATCGGTTTACTCCCCCACAACAGACAGCTGTTGAGAATGGCTGTGATGCGTGGTCGAATGGCGTATGGTCAAATGGGGATGCCCCAAGGATCAGTGTTAGGACCACTCCTTAATATTCCTTATTTATACAAATGATTTGCCCACTAGTATTACGGCTCACTCTAAAATATTTCTGTTTGCTGATGACACTGGCTTGGTAGTAAAGGATGTTGTTTGCAGCAATGGCTCCGTTTCAGATATGCAGTTCATGACATACGTTTATGGCTTGTAGAAAATAAACTAACGCTAAATCACAGTAAGCCTCAGTTTTTGCAGTTTCTAACATACAATTCAACAAAAATTTCACAGAATGGGCATATTATTAATGAAACTGAACAGTTCAAATTTCTAGGTGTTCAGATAGTTAATTGTCATGGAAATCTCAAGTTCAGGACCTTGTTCAAAGACTTAAAGCTATCCTTTGTAGCATTCGAACGGTATTTGAAGTAAATGATTGTTCGACATAAAAATTAGTCTACATTGGTTATTTCCATTCACTTATACCGTATGGTATTATAATTTAGGCTAACTCTTCCCATTCTAAAAAGATATTTTTGCCTCAGGAAAGAGCAGTTCAGGCAATAAGTGGTGTAAGTTCACGAATCTCTTGTCGACTCCTGTCCACTAGTCTGGGTATTTTGACACTGGCCTGTCAATACACTACAGGCCATTAAAATTGCTGCACCAGGAACACAGTTTCTACTCGATAACGGCTACATGGTCGAAATTTCAGTATTGAATTTTACAAATAAATAATTTTACAGTAAAGAGGCCAACTCGATGTCATGTAGAAAATTTACGTTCCTGTGAACTTCAGCTACGAGACGATCATCTTAGTTTTTGACTACCTCCTATTTCAAATATATTACTTTACCAGGCCTACTAATTAAGTGAATATTTCGCAAGACAAGAGTCTGGATTTTTACGCCATATTTTCCCTATTTGAAACTGACTGCCAGGCCACTAAGAGAGCTACTGTCGGTCTCTGTTTCCGTATCGTAACGTGGGCCTTGCATTTATGATATTTTGCTGTTCAGTATTCGATATTCTGTTTTTGTATTCGAGTCTAGTCTAGGCACAGTGGACTGGAATTCTGGAGGGAAATGGTTCAAATCCGCGTTCGGCCATCCAGATTTGGGTTTGCCGTGATTTTCCTAAATCGCTGCAGGAGAATGCCGGGATGATTTCTTGGAAAGGACACAGCCGACTTCCTTCGTCGTCCCTGAAACAATCCGAGCGTGTTCTCCGTCTATAATGCCTCTGCCAGGCGCTTTTTTGTGAATACCAAAATGGTTCAAATGGCTCTGAGCACTATGGGACTCAACTACTGTGGTCATTAGTCCCCTAGAACTTAGAACTACTTAAACCTAACTAACCTAAGGACATCACACACATCCATGCCCGAGGCAGGATTCGAACCTGCGACCGTAGCAGTCGCACGGTTCCGGACTGCGCGCCTAGAACCGCGAGACCACCGCGGCCGGCCTGTGAATAGCAGAGTAACCACGTAGATATAGACGTATGCTGAATCCTCCTTCTCCTTTTCTTTTCAAATCTAGGCTGGAAGGTGGGTCACTTAGCATAGTGTCTACGATTTTGTGTCATCGCCCTCTGGGTAAATTATGGTAGGCTGCTTGCACCTCGAAATTTGTAGATCTTTTGTGATTCGAGTGAGATTTCAATTTTTCTTACCGCTGTTTAAAAACATTTTCATGTTTCTTTCTAATAAATCTGTCTCCTCCCTTATGCATTGCTTCAACACGTGTGATCACTTGCCTTTTCCACAACCGACGATACGTGCTCGTTCCATTTACGTCGCTTTGGAACCTTACGCCTATAAGTTAAATTGACGTGACTTTGAGAAGCAGAGTACTTCTAATACTATTTTCCAAATTTTTAGAGTGTTTTTCCTATTTACGTGCGTTAACTAACATTTGTCCACATTTAGAATAAGCTGCCATTCTTCACAACACATTGAAATTCTATCCAAGTCATTCAGTATCCTTTCATAGTCACTCAAAGACGATCAACTCCAGTACACCACAGCGTCATCAGCAAAAAATCTTATTTCTGTTCACACTGTCCGAAAAAACCGTTTATGTATGAAAAGAACAAGAACAGTGCTATCACACTTCCTTGGGGCACTCTTGATGATACCCTTGTCTCTGATGAACACTCGTACTAGATTCTTAGAAAGTATTCGAGTCACTCAGATACTTGCATCTGGGAATCTATCGCGTATTCTCTGGGCATCGTAAACAGCCAGCAGTACTGCAGTGCATCACACACTCCCCGGAAATATTAGAATATGGAATCTGTCTGCACTTCATCCACGGTTCGCAGGGTATCACTGAGGAAAGCGCAGGCTGAGTTTCCCACGAGCGACGCATTCTAAATCCGTGTTGCTTTGTGGGAAGAAACTTCTCTCACTCAAGGAAATGTATAATACGTTATTCCAAAGTAGAACATACTCAAGAATCCTGCAAGAAACTGGACTTTAACGTTAATAATCTGTAATTTTACGGGCCCGTCCTTTTACCATTCTTATATACGAGAATTGCTTGCACTTTTTTCCAAACATTTGGAAAACGTCTCTAAGTATAGTCTTTTATGCTTTGTCTGTCTTATCGTGTGAAGTAGAATAATTACAGCATTGCTCAAACTATTTAAAATAATGTATTCGCACAGATATTATGTAAAAGATTGTTTCTGTGTGACATTTGTTCCCGTTTTTATAATTTCTGCTTAACCACTGCTGTCTCGTTACTTTTTCTGCATCTCGGATGGCTTTATATCCCTCATCTGGCATTATTTTAGTAATTCCGTTGTTAGAAAAAAGTATTTGTTTTAGTCTACAGAAGCAATGTTTTTGTTTGGCATACTGGCTACCGGTTTCGATTCGCAGTATCACCCTATGGTAAAAAAAATCACAGCACATAGTTAAAATAGGAATGTAAGAAACGTTTACAAAATATTTTCTATGGTAACAAACGAATGATACAGAGCGCAACCTTAAAATATATACGTTGCGTTCCAAACGATACCTTTTTCTCATAGAGAGCAACTTTTTGATCATAGGATGATACTGCGTCTCGAAACTGGCCAAATCAAAACATTGCGACTGTGGAATAAAACAAACACGTTTTTCCTGATTGTGTTTGTCGCCGTTCAAACCTGCATTATATGAGGAATATGTGATACCATTGTTTTCATTGTCAGTTACCTAATTTTTCAGTTCATCCCTTTAACTGTACAAACATACAATATCTTGTTAGTTAATGTGCCTTCTGCCATCTTAACCGATGAAACGTCCTTTCTATCACGAATAGTGTTCTGATTTGTTTTGTCAATACTTATTTTTAAATTCTTTCTCTTACTAAAACCTTAACTGTATCTTCTCCTACAATTTCGAAGACATTCTGACCAATTTTGTTCACCTTTAATTCTCACTTTTTAATAGCTTCCCCATTCCAGTGTGTTTTCTAATGAGTCTTTCGTATCCGCAACGTCCTTAGCTGCTTGCATAAGGATCCTCGTTAAATAATGCCCGTTTCGTCCATTTCTGTCAAACATTCACTTCTTGACATGCTTAACTTTGCGTGATTCATCATGGTATGGCTCTGTATCCTTAAATTATCATCTACGTTTATGACTCCTTGCCTACAAATCGTCTTTTACTCTGCATCTGACGAGTCTACGATCGCTTAAATTCTAAAATAGTTTTGGACACCCATACCTTGTAAAACCTGTTTTGTAGAATTTTCTGCATTTGACACGAATGATACAAAGTTTATCGGAAACACGTGAAAATTCTAGAAAAATATACGTTCATGTTCATGCACCTAGAGTGATCAAATGGACCACGCTCTTGTTCAAGAGCAGTTGCAAGGCGAAAATAAGATAGATATGATCATCCGCTGACTCATCAGAACAACATTACACGTCTCGAGTGTGTCAACAGTAATTGTCGTTAACAGTAATAAATAGTACCGATAACAATGTGTTTTGAATGACAAATTTTATTGAAGTAAGAACTATGTGACATTCCTAAGCGTAGGTTGATTATTTATAACTCACTGTGTTGAAACTGATTTCATTAGGTTATGAAACTGCATGAAGCGTTCGCTTCTACAATTTAGTGTTTCCGTGGGTATTCAGTACTAATGTTATGTGGCTATATTACCGACAAAATATGCTTTGATTTCCACAAAATGCCTAGGTGTCGGCTTAATTTAGACAACAGCTATTACAGGTTTATTATTTTCAACTTTGTAAGAAAATTTAAACAGCCACCGATAAAGTGTACAAACATTGCTTTGGAGTAGAAGCTGGAGATGGAGTGAGCATCCCATTATGTTGTACAGCATGTGAATTAATCGACTAAAAGGTAAAAAAAGAGTTAACGTTACTTGATATGCCTATACCATGGAAAAAAACCAGAGGGCCATGTCTCAGTGTTCAAATAACTTGCGGGAATGCAGCCGGGTGACGTCGTCAACAAGGGTCGATATATCGGCAGGAGCACGCCCTGTCGTTTTCAACACACAACAACAGCAAGTAAGCTCTCCACAAGCCAATTAAAACAGCGGTTTTCAGATCAACTCAGTAAACGTAACACCGACACACACTGTAAACAATAGCGTCATCACAAACCAAAGATGATCGACGTCAGAAGTTATCGACAGCGAAATTAACAATCTACATCTACATCCATACTCCGCAAGCCACCTGACGGTGTGTGCCGGAGGGTACCTTGAGTACCTCTATCGGTTCTCCCTTCTATTCCAGTCCAGGATTGTCGGTATGCCTCTGTGTGGTCTCTCTCTGATTTTATCCTCATGGTCTCTTCGCGAGATATACGTAGGAGGGAGAAATTGGTGAGGTAGCATCAACTCTGTCCCTCTGCTTTTTTGACAAGGGAGAGAGCTGGACTCCATTAGAATTTAAACAAAATCCACCATCTCCATTTACAAGGTTACTTGCTAATTTACGTAATTTCAACAGCTTCCTTAATAACAGTATCCCAATAGCTGGAAGAGCATCCCAGATTCTCCGTGTTATATTCTGTCGGTAGACAATGGTCTACAGTGGTGGGTTTACTCGGCTGTTGTAGGCGTGTGTAACACTTATATTCAGTACACCGGTCCTCCACAGTCATGATAGTCCGACCAATATACGACACGTCACAACTACTGTAGATACCCGGCTTAGGCACACCAAGGTAATCCTTTACGGAATCTAAAAGGACGCTGATCTTAAATGATGGTCGAAAAACACACTTAACACCATATTTCCGCAAAATATTACCAGACCTGTTCCAAATGCTCCCTGCGTAAGACAGAAAGGCCGTAGACTTTGGTACCACCTCGGTATCATCACCACTCACCCGGTGCACAGTTGGTCGACAGCGCAACGCACGTCTGATATGTCTCTCACTGTAACCATTCTAATGAAAGGTGATTTCGAGATGGGCCAACTCAGCTGACAAACTCTCAGGGTCCGAGAGTACATACACCCTGTGAACCAAGGAACAGAGCACCCCTTCAAAGTCGACCACTACCAGCCTGCAGATACAAGTCAATGTGAGCAGGCTTCCTATCAATGGCAGGTCCCAACGTACCATCAACCTTCCTCCTGGCCATCACATCAAAGAAGGGAAGATAGCTACCCTTTTCCACCTCCGTCGTGAAACAAATATTCGGGTGGATTGAATTCAGGTGCTCCAAATGTCGTTCAAATTCTCACTGCCATGAGGCCAAACAGCAAAACTATCGTCCACATATCTGAAAAAAAAAACGCGCAGATTTCAAAGCCGCCTACTAAAAGGGTTGTTCATCGAAGTCTTCCATAATCAAATAGGCAATAATAGCTGACTAGGGGCTTGGTATCGCAACTCCATCTGTCTGCTCGTAGTATTGGTAAAATGGAAGTTCGTTAACTCAGTACCAAACTTAACGTCAATTATCCATAACGACTCAGACGTAGGAACACGAGTGAACAGAGAGACCACATAAAAACTTACTAGAATATCAAAGTCATTCAAACGCCTTCTCTCTAAGCGACGCAAGGAATCCGAGGATTCTTAATGTGAAATTCACACCGATCCACTGTAGGGCTCAACAGAGCGACAACGTGTTTTGCTACACACTATATCGAAGCACAAATGTTACTCGCAATCGCTCGAAGAGGAGCCCCTTTCTTTATAGGGTGCTTGAGTGTCATCTTTCCAGAGTTTCTCTGAAAAACGAGGTTGTGAATTCCCTTGCACAGCACTTACAGGGTGTTTCAAAAATGACCGGTATATTTGAAACGGCAATAAAAACTAAACGAGCAGCGACAGAAATACACCGTTTGTTGCAATATGCTTGGGACAACAGTACATTTTCAGGCGGACAAACTTTCTAAATTACAGTAGTTACAATTTTCAACAACAGATGGCGCTGCAAGTGATGTGAAAGATATAGAAGACAACGCAGTCTGTGAGTGCGCCATTCTGTACGTCGTCTTTCTGCTGTAAGCGTGTGCTGTTCACAACGTGCAAGTGTGCTGTGGACAACATGGTTTATTCCTTAGAACAGAGGATTTTTCTGGTGTTGGAATTCCACCGCCTAGAACACAGTGTTGTTGCAACAAGACGAAGTTTTCAACGGAGGTTTAACGTAACCAAAGGACCGAAAAGCGATACAATAAAGGATCTGTTTGAAAAATTTCAACGGACTGGGAACGCGACGGATGAACGTGCTGGAAAGGTAGGGCGACCGCATACGACAACCACAGAGGGCAACGCGCAGCTAGTGCAGCAGGTGATCCAACAGCGGCCTCGGGTTTCCGTTCGCCGTGTTGCAGCTGCGGTCCAAATGACGCCAACGTCCACGTATCGTCTCATGCGCCAGAGTTTACACCTCTATCCATACAAAATTCAAACGCGGCAACCCCTCAGCGCCACTACCATTGCTGCACGAGAGACATTCGCTAACGATATAGTGCACAGGATTGATGACGGCGATATGCATGTGGGCAGCATTTGGTTTAATGACGAAGCTTATTTTTACCTGGACGGCTTCGTCAATAAACAGAACTGGCGCATATGGGGAACCAAAAAGCCCCATGTTGCAGTCCCATCGTCCCTGCATCCTAAAAAAGTACTGGTCTGGGCCGCCATTTCTTCCAAAGGAATCATTGGCCCATTTTTCAGATCTGAAACGTTTACTGCATCACGCTATCTGGACATTCTTCGTGAATTTGTGGCGGTACAAATTGCCTTTGACGACACTGTGAACACCTCGTGGGTTATGCAAGATGGTGCCCGGCCACATCGCACGGCCGACGTCTTTAATTTCCTGAATGAATATTTCAATGATCGTGTGATTGATTTGGGCTATCCGAAACATACAGGAGGCGGCGGGATTGGCCACCCTATTCGCCAGACATGAATCCCTGTGACTTCTTTCTGTGGGGACACTTGAAAGACCAGGTGTACCGCCAGAATCCAGGAACAATTGACCAGCTGAAGCAGTACATCTCATCTGCATGTGAAGCCATTCCGCCAGACACGTTGTCAAAGGTTTCGGGTAATTTCATTCAGAGACTACGCCATATTATTGCTACGCATGGTGGATATGTGAAAAATATCGTACTATAGAGTTTCCCAGACCGCAGCGCCATCTGTTGTTAACAATTGTAACTACTGTAATTTCGAAAGTTTGTCTGCCTGGAAATGTACTGTTGTCCCAAGCATATTGCAACAAACGGTGTATTTCTATCGCTGCTCGTTTAGTTTGTATTGCCGTTTCAAATATACCGGTCATTTTTCAAACACCCTGTACTTGCTGCAGTTATGCCTTGAAAATGGGAGGGTGGGCTCCTGTCGCAATATCGTGGGTTGCCCACGTAGTCAGCCGGCTGCAGTCCCGTAAGTTGCTTAAACGTTGTATACGTCGGAAGAAACTCAGCCCACGTCACAGTTTATTATATCCCTCGATAAAAATTCAGAGAAATCAGACGTACCGGAAAAAAGGATTCTCATTATTGCAATAAAGATGTATCAGTGTCACACTATCACAAACAGGTTTAAATGGTTTAGTGCGTGATTTAAGCAGAAGTAAATAAAATGCCGAACTCCTTGGTTAAGATTTACACAATACACTCTTCGCGACGAAAGTACCAACCTCAGCGTGGGCAGGCACAGACATGATTCATATGGTTCAAATGGCTCTGAGCACTATGGGACTTAACTTCTAAGGTCATCACTCCCTTAGAACTTAGAACTGCTTAAACCGAACTAACCTATGGACATCACACACATCAATGCCCGAGGCAGGATGCGGACCGGCGACCGGCGACTGTAGCGCCTAGAACCGCTCGGCCACCCCGGCCGGCAGACATGATTCAATTTCTACTGTCCCAGCTGCGCACACCGTCTTGACTATAGCTAGTTACAAGCTCTTGCAAAGCACATTACATTCAGAGAAATACAGTGAATGAAACGGAAAATATGCGATGACTTCCATGTATTAATGTGTCACTGGGAATGCAACAAGACTAGAGGAATGTAAATGTTCCCTTTGCAAGGGGTAGTTAATGCCGTAAATCTCACTCACTACGGGAGAGAGAAATGACCTCAGCGGAGCTGAAATGTGAGACGAAAAAGTTTGCAACGCCAAAATCTGGAAGGTTCTGTAGATATACTACTCCCACCATTTCACAGTAGGCTTGGCCTAATGAAACAATTTGTAACGATCTCGCATCCAGCAAGCGGAGGATTTGCAAATCTAGCTGACAAATTGCCTCGTCTTTAATTGCGAAGGAGAAGGAAGATATATTTATGGGTCCACAAATCAAGGACTTTCAGAAAGGATAAAAGGAAGATTAGGGTTTTTTGTATCTCTGCAGATACGCACGAACACTGAGCGTGCAGTGCACAGAAATTTAGTGAAGCGGCCACTAAGCTCACAGTCTCGTAGTTTCGCGGAAGCGTGAGGCACAAAAATATTATTCTTGTTCCTTAAAGAAGTGTTGCAATAGGCCGCTGACGTCATAAAAAGGTATCGATCGGCGTTAGCGACCACCATAGATATCTATGGAGTGAGCATTCAGAGGTGCAGGACGAGAATTCTCTCCGCAAAGTCTGGGACGGTGAATTTTAGCCCTTACAGCGATTAGCTTATTTTGAGTGTTATTACTTCGCTATTACAGTCAGATCGCCTTCAGAAGTAGCGTGAAACTCTTTATATGTGTTTTACAGACGTCTTTATAGCTTTATACCAGGAACTGAAGTTGTCTTAAAGATGTGAAGAGCAATGATATTGTGTTTTTTTTTTTTTTTGCCCCAGTATCATGGGTCAGATTCCACTTTATTAACGTTTTTTTTCGGTAACGGGATAAGAATAGGCAGCCAACAGTAATTTTTTTTTACGTTGCACTTATTCATATTGTCGAATCTCTGTTCTAATGAACTGCGTTACGTTGTCACTGTATAGGAAACTGCCTCAGGCGGAAATACTTAGAAATACAGAATGGTTTGAGAACCTACATAAATCTGATGACATTAATGAGACTGTCATGTATAAATTTTATCTGCATACGAACACAGTACCATTATGTATACACTAACTGGCAGTTTATTCAAACACCCTTGCATATTTATCCAGTACTTGACTCGTAAACACATGCCAAAAAAGCGCAGAAATTATCTCTGCAACGAAAGACTTTATAATATCATGTCTCGATATTTTTTAACATATAAAGTGCTTCATATCATTGTGACATTTATAATTATTCTTTTGTTGTACATACCTTTGAAAAGTACTGGTCCTCCTTTCAGATTTTTCTCCTTACATCCGTAGCAGCGACAATAATGCACCATAACTCTTACTAAAACTCAAAAGTGCAGAAACGTATGCAAAACAAGACAAATACGTGTAATGTTCAAGTTACGCTTTCGGCACAAATTTTAGACAAGCAGTGTAGTCCCAAAATCTCGTGACTATCCTGCTTTGATGTTCAAAACATGCCCAGTAGGCTATGCTAACTCCATAGATATATATACTCTGCGATCGAAGAAATCTGGCGCTACAGTTTGGTGAGCTCATGCGTTTAGCTAACGTGGCTGATTGGCTACTCAAATATAGTTTGCGCACCAAAACCTGTAACTTCAGTACTGTTTATTAAGTGAATCTGCGAAACAGTAAAGAAATATCACATTCAGTTATTGATTTGGACGTATTTATTAAAATAACTTAACTGTAACATTTGCAAAACAGTAAAAGGTACGGGCAAACGAATCACTTGTGCATTGTGGGGTTGTCTCGAACAATGCCCCAGCAACTGACCCCCGCTGGCAGTTAGCAATGGGGTGTTTTCCTCAGGGGCTGAAACACATACACTATGTGATCAAAAGTAACCGGACACCTTGCTGAAAATGACTTAAAAATTCGTGGTGAACTCCATCGGTAATGATGGAATTCAACATGGTGTTGGCCCACCCTTAGCCATGATGACAGCTTCCGCTCGTAGGCTTACGTATAATCAGGTGAATGAAGGTTTCTTGGGGAGCGACAGCCCATTCATCACGGAGTGCTGTACGGAGGAGAGGTATCCATGTCGGTCGGTGAGGCCTGGCACGAAGTCGGCGTTACGAAACATCCCAAAGGTGTTCTATAAGTCAGGACTCTGTGCAGGCCAGTCCACTACAGGGATATTTTTCTCGTGTAACCAATCCGCGACAGGCCGTGCATTATGAACAGGTGCTCGATCGTGTTGAATGATGAAATCAATGTAGGCCTGTGGTGTGATAGTGCCACGCAAAACAACAAAGGGTGCAAGTCCTCTCCATGAAAAACACATCCATATGATAACACCACCGCCTCCGAATTTTACTGTTGGCACCACACACGCTGGGAGATGACGTTCACCGGGCATTCGCCATACCCGCACCCCGCCATCGGATCGCCACATTGTGTACCGTGATGCGTCATTCCACACAACGTTTTTCTACCATTCAATCGTCCAAAGTCTACGCTCCTTACACCAAGAGAGGCGTCTTTGGGCATTTACCGGCGTGGTGTGTTGCTTATGAGCAGCCTGTCGACCATGAAATTCAAGTTTTCTCACTTCCCGCTTAACTGTGATAGTACTCGCAGTGGATCCTGATACAGTTTGGAATTCCTGTGTGATGGTCTGGATACACATTACGACCATCTTCAACTGTCGGCGGTCTGTGTCAGTCAACAGACGAGATCGGCCCGTACGCTTTTGTGTTGTACATGTCCCTTCAGGTTTACACTTGACTATCACATCGAAACAATGGGTTCAGAGGGTACTCGAACCGCCGTGCTGGATCCCAACGGCCTCGTACCGCTAGCAGTAGAGATAACAAGCATCTTATCCGCATGGCTGTAACGGATCGTGCAGCCACGTCTCGATCTATGAGTCAACAGATGGGGACATTTGCTAGACAACAACCATCTGCACGAACAGTTCAACGACGTTTGCAGCAGCATGGACTATCAGCTCGGAGACCATGGCTGCGGTTACCCTTCACGCTGCATCACAGACAGGAGCGCCTGAGATGGTGTACTCAACGACGAAGCTGGGTGTACGAATGGCAAAACGCCATTTTTTTCCGGATGAATCCCGGTTCTGTTTACAGCATCACGATGGTCGCATCCGTGTTTGGTGACATCGCGGTGAACGCACATTGGAAGCGTGTATTAGTCATCCCCATAGTGGCGTACCACACGGCGTGATGGTATGGGGTGACATTGGTTACACGTCTCGGTCATCTCTTGTTCGCATTGACGGCACTTTGAACAGTGGACGTTACATTTCAGATGTGTTTCGACCCGTGGCTCTACCCTTCATTCGATCCCTGCGAAATCCTACATTTCAGCAGGATAATGCACGATAGCATGTTGTAGGTCCTGAACGAGCCTTTCTGGATACAGAAAATGTTCGACCGCTGCCCTGGCCAGCACATTCTCCAGATCTCTCACCAACTGAAAACGTCTAGTCAATGGTGGCTGAGCAAGTGGCTCGTCACAATACGCCAGTCACTACTCTTGATGAACTGTGGAATCGCGTTGAAGCTCCATGGGCAGCTGTACCTATACACGCCATCCAAGCTCTGTTTGACTCAATGCCCAGGCGTATCAAGGCCGTTATTACGGCCAGAGGTGGTTGTTCTGGGTACTGTTTTCTCAGGATCTCTGCACCCAAAGTGCGTGAAAAAGTAATCATATGTCTGTTCTAGTGTATTATATTTGTCCAATGAATACCCGTTTATCAGGTGCATTTCTTCTTGGTGTATCAATTTTAATGGCCAGTAGTGTAGGTACCCACTGCGCATGCGCAGAACGCTGACTGCAGCGCTGCGGCCGCGGTGTGGCAAAACGGTACTTACTTAAAAAACACGCCTCATAACATACTGCGTATACACAGGAAAAGAAATCCGCTGCTGTGATAACACATTACTGATAGCAAATAACTGGGAAAGTATCTACCGTAGAGTATCTAGCAGTAACTATCACCAGCGACCTTTACTGGGATGACCAAGAGGTAAAACAGATGCCAGACTGAGATTTATGGGAAATATCTTAGGGAAATGTTACACATCCACGAAAGAAGTGGCTTACAAGGCGCTTGTTCGAGCGATTATTGAGTATTGTTCATCAGTCTGGGATCCTTACCAGGTGGGACTGATATAAGAAAAAGAGAGTATACAACGAAAAGCGGGGCGTTTTGTCACGGGATGGTTTAGTCGGCGCTAGAGCGCTACAGAGATGCCCAAGAAACTCCATTGGCAGACATTGCAAGAGAAACGTGTTGCATCACGGAGAGGTTTACTTTTGAAATTTCGAGGGAGCGTTTCCCGGGAATAGTGGGACAACATATTACTTCCTCCCACATGTATTTCGCGAAATGACCACGACAATCATTCTTCCCACGAGCCGCTCTCGAGTCGAACAGTGAAGGGGAATCAGTTAGTGATACCAGTTGTACCCTCCGCCATACACCGTCAAGTAGATTGCGGAGTATTTATGGATATGCAGAAAAATACGGATTTTCGCACCATATTTTATCGTATTGAAAGATTATAGATTGTGGACCGTAGTGAGCACAGGACTTTGATTGTGGTTTTGTTGCTCTGACCAGTGAATAAAATAACTGAAATTGCTCGTGAAATTTCGACTACGTAGCTGGATAGTCTGCTTAAGCCCGAAAATCTGAGTCAGGAAATGCATTTCAGCTAACAAATCTACCTGATCAATGGACGCCGCCCGCCTACCAGTAAGCTGGGACAGAATACTCTGAATGAAGAGGCCCTTTTCAGTATAACTTACAGAACTTGCGATCGTCCCGACGACTTAAGATACAACAGAGACCCCTACATGGTCTACAGTTTCGGTATAAATGGAGCCAGTACAGTGGATATAACAGTCCAGTCAATGAAGGAAAATTAGAGAAAAAGTTCTTGTAGTTGCAAATTTTTGTACAGTGGTAAGACTGAGTGCCAAGAACACCGGTAGCGTGTGAGGGGGCGAGGGGGATGATACCTAGAAAACTACTGATTCTATAAGAAGCTTAAAAGAACAGACCCGCAAAATTACAGACCAATATCCCTAATTTCGGTTTGCTGCAGAATCCTTGAACACATTCTCAGTTCGAATATAATAAACCTTCTTTAAGCTGAGAACCTTATGTACATGGTTTTAGAAAGCATCGCTAGTGCGAAACTCAGCTTGCCCTTTTGTCACATGATACACTGCCAACGATGGATAAAGAGCAACAGGCTGATTCCATGTTTCCAGGTTTCCGGAAAGCGTTTGACACGATGCCCCACTGCAGGCTATTAACGAAGGTACGAGCATATGGAGCAAGTTCACAGAGAAGTCTTAGAGTCACTCTTTTTAAACAATAGAACCCAGTATATTGTCAACGACGGCGAATGTTCATCAGAGACAAGGGTATCGTCAGGAGTGCCACAGGGAAGTGTGCAGAAGATGATGTGGTGCACGGTAAGGCGTCGTTGTTGAGTGACTAGAAAAGTGCAACACGACTTCGACAAAATTTCCTGTTGGTGAGATGAATGGAAGCTAGCCCTAAAAAGTAAGTTAATTTGGATGAGTGGGAAGAAAAAACCTGTAATATTTGGATACAGTATTACTTGTGCCCTGCTTGACACAGTCAGGTCGTTTACATATCTGGACGTAACGTTGCAAAGCGATATGAGGTGGAACGAGCGTGTGAGAACTGTGGTAGAGAAGGCGAATGGTGGACTTCGGGTTACTGGGAGATTTTTAGGAAAGTGTGGTTCACATTTAGAGGAGACCGCACATTGGACGCTGGTGCCACCTATTCTAGGGTACTGCTCCAGTGTTTGGGATCCGCACCAGGTCAAGAGAAGAGAGATCGAAACAATTCAAAGGCGGGTTCCTAGATTTGTTAACAGTAGGTTCGAACAAATGAAAGTGTTACGGAGGTTGGGAATCCCTGGAGGGAAGCTGACGTTCTATTCGAGGAACACAACTGCGATAATTTAGAGAACCGTCATTTGAAGCTGACTGCCGAAAGATAAGATACTAGGGGGCTCATATGGAGGCATATAGGCACTCGTTTCTCCCTCGCTTATTGGGGAGTGGAATAGGGAAGGGAATCACTAGCACTGGTACACGCCACCCTCCGCCACGCACCGTACGTACTTTCTACATCTACATCTACATCTGTGCAGATGTATCTGTAGAAAATATAAAATATATTCCCAGTACAGAATTTAAGTACATCTAATATCTCACAAAACAAAACAAAAAAAGGCGCTGCTTATTTCTTCTCTAGGACTAATATACTACTCGCCATTAAAATTGAGACACCAAGAAGAAATGCAGATGATAAACTGGTACTCATTGGACAAATATACACTCCTGGAAATGGAAAAAAGAACACATTGACACCGGTGTGTCAGACCCGTCATACTTGCTCCGGACAATGCGAGAGGGCTGTACAAGCAATGATCACACGCACGGCACAGCGGACACACCAGGAACCGCGGTGTTGGCCGTCGAATGGCGCTAGCTGCGCAGCATTTGTGCACAGCCGCCGTCAGTGTCAGACAGTTTGCCGTGGCATACGGAGCTCCATCGCAGTCTTTAACACTGGTAGCATGCCGCGACAGCGTGGACGTGAACCGTATGTGCAGTTGACGGACTTTGAGCGAGGGCGTATAGTGGGCATGCGGGAGGCTGGGTGGACGTACCGCCGAATTGCTCAACACGCGGGGCGTGAGGTCTCCACAGTACATCTATGTTGTCGCCAGTGGTCGGCGGAAGGTGCACGTGCCCGTCGACCTGGGACCGGACCGCAGCGACGCACGGATGCACGCCAAGACCGTAGGATCCTACGCAGTGCCGTAGGGGACCGCACCGCCACTTCCCAGCGAATTAGGGACACTGTTGCTCCTGGGGTATCGGCGAGGACCATTCGCAACCGTCTCCATGAAGCTGGGCTACGGTCCCGCACACCGTTAGGCCGTCTTCCGCTCACGCCCCAACACCGTGCAGCCCACCTCCAGTGGTGTCGCGACAGGCGTGAATGGAGGGACGAATGGAGACGTGTCGTCTTCAGCGATGAGAGTCGCTTCTGCCTCGGTGCCAATGATGGTCGTATGCGTGTTTGGCGCCGTGCAGGTGAGCGCCACAATCAGGACTGCATACGACCGAGGCACACAGGGTCAACACCCGGCATCATGGTGTTGGGAGCGATCTCCTACACTGGCCGTACACCTCTGGTGATCGTCGAGGGGACACTGAATAGTGCACGGCACATCCAAACCGTCATCGAACCCATCGTTCTACCATTCCTAGACCGGCAAGGGAACTTGCTGTTCCAACAGGACAATGCAC
Organism: Schistocerca gregaria; assembly: GCF_023897955.1. Classification (NCBI taxonomy): domain Eukaryota; kingdom Metazoa; phylum Arthropoda; class Insecta; order Orthoptera; family Acrididae; genus Schistocerca; species Schistocerca gregaria. Next base: position 99,053,771 of record NC_064923.1, on the reverse strand, counting down.
GTCCGCATGTATCCCGTGCCACCCAACGTGCTCTAGAAGGTGTAAGTCAACTACCCTGGCCAGCAATATCTCCGGATCTGTCCCCCATTCAGCATGTTTGGGACTGGATAAAGCGTCGTCTCACGTGGTCTGCACGTCCAACACGAACGCTGGTCCAACTGAGGCGCCAGGTGGAAATGGCATGGCAAGCCGTTCCACAGGACTACATCCAGCATCTCTACGATCGTCTCCATGGGAGAATAGCAGCCTGCATTGCTGCGAAAGGTGGATATACACTATACTAGTGCCGACATTGTGCATGCTCTGTTTCCTGTGTCTATGTGCCTGTGGTTCTGTCAGTGTGATCATGTGATGTATCTGACCCCAGGAATGTGTCAATAAAGTTTCCCCTTCCTGGGACAATGAATTCACGGTGTTCTTATTTCAATTTCCAGGAGTGTATTATACTAGAACTGACATTTGATTACATTTTCACGCAATTTGGGTGCATAGATCCTGAGAAATCACTACCCAGAACAACCACCTCTGGCCGTAATAACGGTATTGATACGAGTGGGCATTGAGTCAAACAGAGCTTGGATGGCATGTACAGGTATAGCTGCCCATGTAGCCTCAACACGATACCACAGTTCATCAAGAGTAGTGAGTAGCGTATTGTGACGAGCCAGTTGCTCGCCCACCATTGACCAGACGTTTTCAATTGGTGAGAGATCTGGAGAATGCGCTGGCCAGGGCAGTAGTCGAACATTTTCTGTGTCCAGAAAGGCCCGTACAGGACTTGCAACACGCGGTCGTGAATTATCCTGCTGAAATGTAGGGTTTCGCAGGGATCGAATGAAGGTTAGAGCCACGGGCCGTAACACATCTGAAATGTAACGTCAAATGTTCAAAGTGCCGTCAATGCGAACAAGAGGTAACCGAGACTTATATCCAATGGCACCCTCTACCATCAAGCCGGGTGATATGCCAGTATGGCGATGACGAATACACGCTTCCAATGTGCGTTCACCGCGATGTTGCCAAACACGGAAGCGACCATCATGATGCTGTAAACAGAACCTGTATTCGTCCGAAAAATAACGTTTTGCCATTTCTGCACCCGGGTTAGTCGTTGAGTACACCATCGCAGGCTCTCCTGTCTGTGATGCAGTGTCAAGGGTAACCGCAGCCATGGTTTCGAAGCTGATAGTCCATGCTGCTGCGAACGTCGTCGAACTGTTCGTGCAGATGCTTGTTGTCTAGCAAACGTCCTCATCTGTTTATTGACTCAGGGATCGAGACGTGGCTGCACGATCCGTTACAGCCATGCGGAAAAGATGCCTGTCATCTCGACTGCTAGCCGTTGGGATCCAGCACAGCGTTCCGTATTACCCTCCTGGACCCACCGATTCCATATTCTACTAACAGTCATTAGATATCGAACAACGCGACCAGCAATGGCGCGATGCGATAAACCGCAATCGCGATAGGCTACAATCCAACCTTTATCAAAGTCGGAAACGTGATAGTACGCATTTCTCCTCCTTACACGAGGCATAATCAAACAACGTTTCACCAGGCAACGTTGGTCAACTGCTTGTGTATGAGGAATCGGTTGGAAACTTTCCTCATGACATCACGTTGTAGGTGTCGCCACTGGCGCCAACCTTGTGCGAATGCTCTGAAAAGCTAATCATTTGCATATCACAGCATCTAATTCCTATGTGTGTTAAATTTAGCGTGTGTAGCACGTCATCTTCGTGTTGCAGCAATTTTAATGGCCAGTTGTGTATTTTCCTTGTTACAGGGAATGGAGAAGTCGCGGATTATTAAATATGCTCTTTTAATGGTATAAAACTAATGTTTATTGTTACATGAAGTGACTTAAGAACGAATGTTAAATGTGTGTGCCATGGCTAAGTACAATAGAGCCGTATTGCGCAATAAATCTTGTTCTGCGACATGTAACAGAGTGCAGGTGAGTGGAAAGTAGAAGTGAGATGGAAGGTAGATCGCCAGATTGTGGCCTTGCAATAACCTGTTTCACAAGTCTGGAAGGTGAAGAGCAAGCAGGCGAGTCGACACTCTCTCTACCCCACTACGTCACAAACAGCGACTACAGGGAGTTCCACAAAGTTATGCTGGCTCCTTTGCAGCGTGCCTTATGATCAGTACTGATACATTATGCAGACAAGCCTGAAGGCTGTTTATTTCCAACAAAGTGGGATGGTACTTCATGGAATGCAAATATGAGTTATAAACAATAGTAATGCAACGAAAAAGCATATGGACAGAGGCTACATAAATCTCTGCACGCTGTTCTGTGCTGCTAGAAGAAAAACTGATTCTTAGACATTCTGTAAGATAGTTGAAGCGTTCTTCCACAAAAGGTAACTTCATAAGGCGCAGTGCAAAGGGGTTGGCATAACTTTGAGGAACACACTGTAGTTGCTTCTTGTGATTTAGTGAGGTAGAGAGAATGGCGACTCGCCTGCTTGCTCTTCATTTTGCAGACTTGTGAAGGAAGGAAGTGCATGGCCATAATTCAGTGCCCTGTCTTCTCTCCACTCGCCTCCACCTTGGTAACCCCCCACCCCCCAGAAAACACTTATCCGTTAGAAATTACGACGTTATAGTTAGAGGTGATGTCTAGGCAGATACACTGCTTAGTGACACTTCGTTTCTTGTTTTACTGATTGTTTCATAACAGCAACTACAAAGGAACGACAAAGTAAGTTATTTATTACTACACTATTTACAGGTATTTGAAAGTAAACCAGATGTTATTAAAACCTATGTTTTCAGAATGGAAGCTCGCTCCATACTGTATTTTGCCACAAGACCAGCAGCAGTGAGAGATTAGATCAAACAAATATTAGAATGGGACATAACTGAACCATCTCTATCCCATACGATACTCTATTCTTATCGGTAAGCAAACCTAACGTACAAGCCATAAATAAACTAATTGTACCTCTACGCGCAAGACCTGAAAACCTTGATGAGCAGTAACAAAAATTCTATGTTATCAAATACTGTACAAGCACTGATTTAAAAAGTCCATAGTGCCAAGTAAAACAAACACCAGAATCTATAAAATATATGGCCTTTGTTTTTGGGGTTAGGAGTTATCAATTTTGTGTCTTATCTTTCGGACTTATGTTGGTTCTGCAGTGTTCATCACTGCTTTACGCACAATACAAGGTGCAGAAATGTTATAAAGTGTAACACTGTATGTTGACAACATTCTAATAGCAAGAGATACTTGGGAAGAACATCTACATAATGTAGAAAGAACACTAGTCAAGCTTTTACAAGCAGGTGTAATGGTAAACCTACAAATATCTAAGTTTGCAAGAGAAGAGATCACATTTTTAGGCCATATACAGGTTGGCGCACGAAATGTGTTACCATTTTGTTTTTAAATATAAACTTTATTGTCAATACAATTTGAAAGGAACATATACTACAATGAAGAGCCGTCCATGAAGATTTGTTCTAACTCAGGACATGCTCAATATGTCCACCATTTTGTTTAATAACTTCCTTCAAACGAACACTGAAGTTAGTGATTACCCTACGGCACATGTCTTCCGTAATTTCACTGCAGGCTTGAAGAATAAATCTTATGAGCTCCATTAAATCATGTGGACGTTTCGGGAAATTTTTTTCCTTTAGGTACCCCCAAAGAAAAAAGTCACATGGATTGAGGTCTGGACTATTGGGGGACCAATTTTGTCCGTCATTGAAGCGACCTGGAAACCTGAGTGAAATGATCAGCATGTCTAAATGCTCGTGTAAAAACACCAACAATGTTTGCAGTATGTGGCCTTGCTCCATCGTGCTTGAACCACTGCGTGTTGAAGGGTAAGGCAGTAGAAAGAAGCTGTGGAATTTAATGGAGCTCAGAAGACTTCAAGCTTGCAGTGAAATTACGGAAAACATGTGCCGTAGGGTAATCACTAACTTCAGTGTTCGTTTGAAGGAAGTTGGGAAACGAAATGGTGGACGTATTGTGCATATATACTGAGTTAGAACAAATCTCCGTGGACGGCTATTCATTGTAGTATATGTTCCTTACAGATTGTATTGATAATAAAGTTTATATTCAAAAACAAAATGGTAACACATTTCGTGCGTCACCCTGTAATATCCTCACAGAGAATACCTGTCCCTGACAAAATTAGCATCGTCAAGAATATCCCATATTCAAACACGAACAAGCAGTTGAAAGCATTTCTTGGTCTCTGTTTCTTCCGGTGTTTCTTTTCAGACCAGTTATTAAATAGCACATCATTATTAGGTTTACTTAAGAAGAATGCTTTATAATTTTGGACACAGGACTGCACCAATGATTTTCATGCAATCAAAGAAGGGTTAGTTAATTCAGATATCCAACATCATGCTGATAAAAATTTTTGTGTCGCTGCAGATGCCTCATATACATGTTTGGTCTCGTGTCTTTTTCAAACTGATGAAGAGCAGGACAAGTGTGAAGAAAAAGTGATTAGTTTTCCAAGTAGAGCACTCGCTGAATACGAGAGCTCTTACTCAGCGACATAATTAGAAACACTAGCAAGTGTGTAGGCATTCAAAAAATTCAGATACTACATTAGTGGTAGAAACACAAGAAGCACATCCATGTTGCCAAAAGGTGAGAACACACCGAAACAGAATTATAACAATATTATACTTTACACAATAACGTACTGTTTTGTAGAAGACATCTCAGTACGAATTTTGGTGTGTATGAATGCCATCAGAGAGTGTAGTTAAACGTATGCACATCATGCCTGGAGACTTACTTTACCACAGAGTATGTAAGAAAACATAACCTATATTGCTAATCTCCAAATCTGCGACAAGTACGTCGGTTATTAAGCACCTGTGACATCCGTTAGAAAGCAAAATCCATCAACATAACATGTAAGACTGAATTGAGCTATATTTCGTCTAACAATTCTCTTCAAATAGTAGCTGTTGATATTGCCGTCCATACCCAACCGTCTGTGGAGATATCAAATACGCTATTGCTTTATATGACATTTTTTTAGAAGTTTGCAAGTTATTTGCAGCTAAGTCTACTATCGTTGCAGTGATTATCGAAAAAATTTCAAATGATTACGTCACCACAGTAGGAAAACCCAAGTCACTGCTGACGTACAATGCACCTTACTTCACTGGCCACAAATGGAGAGCATGTCTGCGAGAAAAATCCACACAAATAATTTCAGTATCACATTTTATCCCACAAGAAAGTCCTTACAAACAAATTTTCTGAAAATTAAACAAGTTATTACGCACTTATACACACAAGCAACACACTTGTTTGGCACAGTATTTTGATTAGTTTGAGAAGGAAGTGAACCACCTTTCCATCATATCATGGCACACAATAAACTCCTACAGACTTGAAGTTAAGTGTCAAAAAACCAACGAGTGGGTAGATCCTCTTACGAAGTCTGAGACGAGCACAATACCATGAAGAAAAAGTAAGACCCTTTTTAACTGCACTCATCAAGCGCTATTTAGAAAATCACAGTATGGCAACACCCTAAAAAACACACAAAATTACTAAATAGAAATTATTTTATTCAGAAATCACCAGAAATCTTCTAAAAAAAAACACAAGATGGGAGATTGATTACGAAGGACCATATATCATCACACACATTCCACACCCAGTTTGTTGTTAGCTCACAAATCCTAGAACCAATAAGATTGAAGGTCTGTACCCACACAAACATCTGAAGAACTTTCGATGTACGGCAAACCAATAAATAAACATTATGAAAGGTAACAGTTACGAGAATACCCGTCAACCTGCTCGCCAAACGAATTAAAACACACGAAACGTCATGTATCCTGATTTACTTTGGAATTAGCAGTATATTCGCAATGCATTTGTATATCAGTGATGCAGGATCTACGCTAGCTGGAGTTGTATTCATCCGTTTGCATACATCCTCATGTGTTAATTTGAAGATGTGCACTGGCACCAACTCGCTTTTATCTATGAATTTTATTTGTTTATTATGATGCTATATATTTTCATCTGTACAGGTATAAGGTTGTTTCTCACAGTGCAAAGGTGTATCTCAGAGTTACACATTGCTGAATACCTATTTTAATACTATGAAATTTATTTTGTGAAGAGAATAGATGACCATGACCTGATTAAACTGCGCGAATAATAGAATGTGAGAGGCTGATGTCCTGTCAATAAATGGAAACGTTTGTATAAATACACTGTGGGCCTTGCACGATCCAAACACAACACGATCGCACGCATGTAAGTAATGTACTAGCCTATTTGCAAAGTAAACATCAGTGTTTCACTCAAACAAAGTACTACTAAACAACATGAATGATAGTGTATTGTTAACAAGAAACTTGTAACTAGCGTTTTTTTTCTCCTCTGCTCCTCTTGTGTGAACATCTGTTTGATTTGTACTTAAATCATTTCTAACAGTAGATACTTTGCTACTGACCACTTACGTACTTTAGGTAGTGACGTGACGTGGAATTTTCCTCTGACCTGCCTTTTGTGTGTCTACGAGTAAATGAAATATTAACTGTATGATACATGAATCCTAAACCCAGATTCTATTTTCAATGCTGAAAATAGGATAAATGAAATATCTATAAATATGTGACGAGTTAGAAAACGAACTTATTAGATAAAATGACTTGGACAGAGAACCTGTAAATATAAAAGCCTCTACTAAATGAGTATGTAAGGTGTTAGGCAAATCCAACACCTTACATGAAAACCCTGACATGATAAGCAAATCCAGTAGTATGTCACATAGCTCCGAATAAATCGTGACATTAAATTAACCAAAGTAATACGAGTAACGAGTGAGCAAATGGAATGCCACAGACTAACACAAGAATACCTAAATGCATGTCGTACCTTCCCACCGTGAGGCAGACGCAGTTCCGAGGGGAGAAACGAGAACAGAAGCCGAGAGCAGAACCGTGTTAAGCTAGAAGGCCCTACGATAAGGGAGGGGCTGGACACCTACGCCGACAGACTACCTGTACGACTACACAACCCGCACGTTTTAGCGTGAGGCTTTTTCGCGTCTCAGGTACGTCAAGGACAACCCCCAGCCCATGTTAAAAGCTAGAGCCCTCCAGAAAAGCAGTATAGATCTTTTGATGACACAAAAAGGGCCACTACCACCCCCAAGTTTTAGCGTGAGACTTTTTCGCGCGTCTGTTACATTAGGACAATCCTCCAGCCCATGTTAAAAGATAGAGCCCTCCAGAACAACAGTATAGATCGCACGATAACGCTGAAAGGACCACACCAGCTGCAGGTTTCAGCGTGAGACTTTTTAGCGTCTCTGTTACGTTGCAAACTTTAAAAAACATTGCCCCACCACGAAAAGTATAACGTTTCTCATTGGATAGACAGAATTTTTGTAGGCGGAGCTTAAGGTTAACATTGAGACCCTGATTGGTCAGATGAAAACATAGCCAGACAGTTTTTTTAAACCAACTTCGGTAAATTGTAGTAAGGAGAAGTTAGAGTAGAGTTGCTTCCGAGATGGCGATGTGAGCGGAGCTGTGCCGCCGGCCGCTGCCGCCCTGACGCTGCTTAAACACCGACAAGGTAATGAACGCATGCGATGCCGCATTTTTGAGCGCATAAGGCTTCACTCAGAACTGCAGAAGTCTCATCTGTTACACCCCGTTTTTGCGTAATACTAGTGGCGATCGTTAACTAAAACTCACGGTGTTCACATTTGCCACTTGAAGTAAAGATCGGAAAGATGATTTTTCTTTTATATAGTTATTGAGAAGCCACATCAGCCACTGTAATTTACGACAAGTTAGAAAAGTAATTAAAGCTAATTGAGGGTCACTGTAGACCATTTTGATAGTTTTTTCTTTTGTGAAACTTAAATTTAACCTAGATTATAGATGTGATATGGCATAGGTCATCCTTCGATCGATTGTAGAACTTGGAAACCCATTCAGGGAATATTCGTTGACATTTTTGTTGAACGCAGTTGGTTTTTACCATCCTGTATTGAAACATTTCCTTTTATCAATAGTGCAATTTATAAACGATGTTTTGTGAGTAGAATAAAATTTCCAATGGTAAACTCAACTGCTTTTTCGACGTTATTTTACAAGCTAACTAAAAATAGGAAAGCCTTGAACCCTTTCCACTATATTTAGTTAGTATTAAGATTCTTTTACAGGGAGTGCAGTGGAGCTGACGCTGAGATCATTTAGTATTTGGTTATATCATCGCTAGTCTCACTGAACTCTTCTGAATTCTACATGTCATGTGTGGTCTGGCGTCTCCTTACCAGTAACAGGTCCCAGGTTCAAAGTAGTTAATTCCCTAAAAAACACGCTCAGAGCGTCGTTGCGCGAAAGTGGTAGGGAGACACGATATAGTACAATCAGAAACCAGCATGAATGTTTAGAAGTACAAAAGCACCTTAATTTCTATTATGGCGAAAACAAAATAATGGTGTTTATTTGATAAACAGCGACCAATCGCGTGTTGGGACAGAGAATTAGTGCACTGTGCCTAATCCCGATCCCTGGAGGGCTTTTAAACGAATATTAGGACAAGTACACAGCATTTCTGCCGGATACAAAGATGTGCACTTATCTCATGGAAAAACTGAAGCTGCTTCCTCCAGGGGGGTGTGCTACCGAAGGGGTGTCGGTGGCTTCCACTACACAGGAACCCAAAAGGCGTCACCAACACCAGTCCTCTACGAGAAAACTTCACATCGTATAAGCACGAGGCGCAGCGTCCAACGTTCATGCCTGGAGGAAACTGCGGATGCCCCTACAGTAGAAAGTGATTGTCGTCGAATGGTTGTTCGGTGCACATAACTGACTTTCAAATGTATACGCTAAAATACCTATAAGTATACAACACATGGACACGATAACATTCATGAGAACTTATGAACTTTTGACTTTTGTAGATAAGAAGAGCAGTCTAACGACGAAAAATGAAAATCGAACATACAGGGTGAAAAGCATTTAAATCGACAAACTTTGGGAGGTTGTAGGGGACATCAAAACAAATATTTTTCCCTAATGTCATTTTTTTCCTATGAAGAGTATTTAAACCGGTAGAGGAAGATTTCTCTGGTCGCAAATTAATTAAACCACCAAACACTTTTCCATTTTTTATGACCAAGAGACAACACATTAACACAACCAATTTACAATTACAGCAATTTTCAAAAATGCCTCCATTGATACGTAAATAAAGGTTACACCGTCGTATCATGTTCTGTCTGACACGGGCAAAAACCCCAGGAGTATCCTGACTTGTTCCTGCTGCTACTACTATACGGGCAACCGGATCATCTGATGCAACAGGACATACGTAAACAAGGTTGCGCATCTCTCCCCACACAAAAAAGTTCAGAGGGGATATATCTGGGGATCGAGCAGGCCATGGTACAGGACCACCTCGGCCAATCCACGTTTCTGGGAACCGTCGGTCCAGGAATCGACGCACACGGCGACTGAAATGTGCCGGCGCCCCGTCATGTTGGAACCACATGCGTTGTCTTGTACGGAGCGGGACGTCTTCCAGCAATTCTGGCAATGCTCTGGCGAGATAATTGTAGTAGTGCCTGCCATTTAGTGGCCTAGGTAGCAGATGCTACCCAATTAAACAGTCCCCAACAACAACGATCCACACATTAACGAAGAACCGCGCTTGATGAGCGCTAGTAACTGTGGCATGTGGGTTATCCGCACTCCAAACATGCGAACAATACATGTTGAAGACTCCATCACGCCCGAATGTTGCTTCATCGGTAAAAACACAGAGAATGGAAATGTAGATTTCCTTTCACACTGTTCCAGGTACCATTGTAAAAACTGTGCTCTGGGTGGATAATCAACTGGTTCCAGGTTGTGGACACGCTGTGAGTGAAATGGACGTAACAATTGCTCTCGATGGACTGTTCTTACATTCGTCTGATTTGTTCCCATGTCACGTGCAATTGCATGAGTGCTGATTGAAGGATCGAGTTCCATATGCTGCAAGACAGCTTCCTCAAATAGCAGCGTTCTTACGGTGCGACGGCGTCCCTGTCCAGGTGATCTGCTAAATGACCCGGTCTCACGCAGGCGTTGGTACACAGCAGCAAATGTCGTATGATGCGGGATACGGCGATTAGGATACTGTTGTTGATAAACCCGCTGTGCAGCTCGTCCGATGTGGTGCGCTACGTAGCACGCACCAACCATATCAATGTACTCACTTCAGGTGTATCGTTCCATTAGTAAACAAAGGACAATGGACTACTACACTGGTGGACAGCAGTTGCCTACAACTGAAGAGCGTTAATACGCCCTCTAACAACTGAAGATCGTAATACGGCCTCTAACAACTGAAGAGCGTAATACGGCCTCCACCAGTTTAAATATTCCTCATAGGAGAAAATGACGTTAGGGAAAATATTTGTTTTGATGTCCACTACAACCTCCCAGAGTTTGACGGTTTAAATACTTTTCACCCTGTATAATTTCCTCTGAATATGAAAAGAAATAATTCATATTGTAAACTCACGATACTATTCAACCTTTATCTGTTGCATACGTATTTACCTATGTATTTTAACTGTATGTGCCCTGTAGTGGTGCATCTTAGCCAAGAAAATGATAGCGTGGTACAAATATTTCGTGGATCCCGGAGCTTCAGCACTGCTACAGGAATGTAAGCAGCCACTGGGGTGAGAAGGAAGAAAACAGTGCGGTGTAAGTGGACCGCGGGCAGTACTGACGAAAATCATACTTGCTGGTCTGTTGCCGTCCACTGACGTTACACAACCCGCATCTAACGTCACTCCTCCACAGCACTTGCGACCTGCATCGTGTCTCGTGTCCAAGTCGACAAGCGTCTCAACTGCGCTCTGTCACACAACAACAGTGTTGCTCACAGGTCATGCTGACGCTTACTGGAGGACAAGTCAGCGCAAGGAACTTGATTTATTTGATTGCTCTCGTCGAACATGTAAAAAATTTGTATATTAATTTTTTCCCCAAGTTGAATGACTGCTAACAGTAAAGCAACAAATTGTGTCTTAGTCACTGAAGGGTGCATTGTAATACCACTTTCTAAAAAATTACTTTTTGTGTAAAATTATGAGTAAAGGTTGTGACAGAAGAGACGAGATATTAATATTTGTGTCATTTGTTCAAAATAACGAAGGTGCGACCTTCAGTTTTTGGTGGGCAGTTAGGAGACGTCTGGCTGGCAGGTTTTGTCTTCCGCTATCTTATTATCAGGTAACCATCCTGCTCTGTAGCTCCGTATGATTTGTGATACATTAGCCTAAATATGAATCAAAACGTGTTCGAATATTTTCTTGCCATACCAGTTCACATATTTATGTTAACTATCAATGTATTGTCAATTTTGCACCCTTCTGTGAGAGCCACATGGCACTGATCCGCCACTGGCGTGACTTTATTGAACATTCTCAATGACTTTTTTTCGCTTATTCTACGAGCTGAACTTGCAGTTATTTGGAAAAGAAGTTCGAGAGTTTTAACTAATAACACAGCATAGAGCGAATACAAGGTTGAGATACGTAATTTACATTTCAACATTCCATCGACCCACGTCTTTAGTTGAGTTGCTGCCAACACCAGTGTAGGACAGTAGGATAGTTACATCGTGCATTCAATAACAGGTTCGGTGATTTTTTTATTGAGCAGAGGTCGAAGATAACTCACAGCCCCTTCAATTTATTGCGCTACTGACAAATATTCGAATTTGTTTTCATTTAGTAGACGAGAAGAAATATTGGCTAGTTTTTCTCTATTTCAATAACACTCTAACTCATACAGAAGTTTATATATCTGTCATGTCTGATTTAATTTCTTTTGCTAATCTCCTTCTGCATTTTTCATCTTACTCATAGTACGAGCAGTATGGACGCTATGGCCTGGGAAGCATATTTAAATCCGGATATTATTTTTTTTCTTGTAAACGAGACGATGCCGATTTAGTTATATGTTAAAGTGGCTTAGTTTGTAATATTTTTAATTTCTTTGCCTGTTTCATAGGCAAGTATTACGGGATCGAAAATGTGCACTTAGGCTGCACATTTTGTTTTAATATATTTTTTATTATCTGTGTTTAAACTTTTTGGTCAAATTTTTGGTAATTGCGATTTTTTTTTATTACCTCCGTCTGTTTACAATTCGGATGTTCGAGTTGCATCTTTCAGTCTATATGCTATGTCAAACAAATGATAACCTGATACAGCTGAATCGGGGGATAAGAAACATGCTTTGTAGAGTAATGATATAATACGATGGTTAGGATTTCACTTTTTTTATAACGACATTCACATCTTTTTTAAATGTTTGGCACTGAAGAATTTAGTTACTGATAAGAGGCTTCGTTTATCTGAAAAATCTGAATTATGTCTTTAAGGGATGAATTTAGAAAGTGAGACGTTAGAGACATAACACCATTTTTTTACTGTCATGCACTTGAAGAAAAGCAGTTCATTGTGAAAAACTATTCTTACCGTTTAGGAATTTAAGGACAAATAAATACAAAGATAGTTGTAGTAAAAATGTATCCAAAAATACGTTAAATGAAATGAAAACAGCTTCTATCGTAGCTGCTGGCCGGGGTGGCCGAGCGGTTTTAGGCCCTACGATGTGGAACCGCGCGGCCGCGACGGTCACAGGTTCGAATCCTGCCTCGGGCATGAGTGTCTGTGATATCCTTCGGTTAGTTAGGCTTAAGTAGTTCCAAGTTCTAGGGGACTGATGACCTCAGAAGTTAAGTCCCATAGTGCTCAGAGGCATCTGAACCTTTTTTCTATCGTAGCTCAAAAAAGGCGAATATGTTCTTGGCTGAGTTGGGGATGTAAAAGAAGTTTTCCGACTTATATGGCAGTTTCGAAGACATTTAAATCAAAACATCTTAGCATATTCGCGCTGTTATACTTGTCAGTAATAATACTCATGTCATGTAATTTAGTGCACGGTGGCAAGTAAAGTAACATGGTACATGATGTCATGTTGAAAATGTCGTATAACATGACACATAATGTCATATCATATAAGATCATATGCTATGCCACACGCAATCCTGTCACCTAACGTGGCATTTGTCTCGGCGTGCAATATGACAACGTTATAGATGCACGCCCTTTCTCGGATGCTTCTTATTGTAAATGCATCCCATTCTCCGGAAGCACATAAATGTGTCTATTTGGTCTTGTACCACTCGCGATACATGTAACAGGGGCTGTGTGTAGGAGAGCATCAATTAAAAGAATGGTTCAAATGGCTCTGAGCACTATGGGGCTTAACGTCTGAGGTCATCAGTCCCCTAGAACTTAGAACTACTTAAACTTAACTAACCTAAGGACATCACACACATCCTTGCCCGAGGCAGGATTCGAACCTGTGACCGGAGCGGTCGCGTGGTTCCAGACTGAAGCGCCTAGAACCGGTCGGCCACAGCGGCCAGCCATTAATTTCAGCCCAATTAAAATCTTTTGCCAAACAAACTAACAATTTGCCTATGAGGCAGCTCCAGTTCTTCGTTAAACCTTGTTTCATAGACTATAACATAATTACAGTAAGATGTTCGAAAGCTGTGCAAATAGCCTCTGGTTCGCGCTAAACCAAAGACACCGTGTTCCTTGCTCAAATAGGAACATATCGCCAGACTTTTCCAAAACGCGATACTGCGCGCAGCCTTGTCAGACATATTTGTTCAGCATTTCCGCGCTGTAATGATATGGAAACACAATTAAGTGTAGGATACTCTTTCCTGAAAGCATTTGTGTTGCGAGAACCGAGGAGCGGATGGGCAGTGGGCAAGGAAGGTGTACATGATTAACAGAAATACCGAAGAGAGTGATTTACTGACGAAACAGCTGTTAATCCAGAATGAATAGGAGGAGAGGAGAGGAGCTGATGGAAATTAGCTGGAGGACTATGGCTTGAGGCGTGGCACTCAGTTTAATGAAATTAGTGACGTCTCACAGGCGCCTAGAATACAAAGTCCATCGTCATAGAGCAGGAATCGACCGTTCTGATGGGGATCAGAAAACCGAGAGGAAGCGGTCGGCTAGACTGGCATCCCAAGGAAAGCGCCGAGCCCAGCCACAGGACGTGGGGTCTCACGCCTGCTGGTTGTTCTGATTGGTGGTTCGGAAAAACTGCACGTTCAGCGCTGAGGCGCGACCAAAGTCGTCTTTGATCGCGGTTCTGTGTCAAAACTGCTCTATGGAGCCTTTAAAGGGGTCTGCTTTTTTGCCTCGTTTCGTTACGATATTAAGGCGACTGTCAACTCGAAAGAGTATCGCATGAGTATGTACAGGGTGATTTTTCTAAACGGGGACAAAGTCAGGTAGTCAGTCTTAATCTGCGACATAGCACGATAACGTCGTAATCTTACTGAAATGGACGCCAGCTAACGAAAACCTACAAGTGCCCATGGTTACAGCAAGGGAGAGAAATTACTGTTCTCTTCGAAAACAATTTATGAACAATAGGAGGTCACGTAGCTTGGAATTTCCCAAATATATATACCTTAGGTAATTTGGTTGTAGTGTGGGGAATGGAGGAGGCGAGAGGGGAGGGGAGAATAACTGAAGGGGTAGAACAAACCTCGACCCCAGTTGGCGGGCTCAAGTGTATGCGGGTTGCAATAGTTTTTCAAAGATGAAGAGACTTACACGCCATAGACTAGCGTGAAAAGCTGTATTAAAACTGTTAAGTCCTGCCTAGTCGTCTATTGTGGAATGTGTAGGAAACCTGCTTTCTCCGATCGCAATTCGAATTAATGAGTTTTATTACGAAAAGAAAATGACAATACCTAACTTTGTGTTAAACGGGTGTGTGGCAAGCAATGAGCGACAGACAAAATAAGCAAGGTTCTTCAGTATGACAGTCCTAATACAAATGAAGTATTGAGCTTTGACTCTTCTATTCAGGTCGCTAGTCTTGAGGATTCTATAGAACTGGGCCGCGGCTAGTCGGGTGCGATGCTTATGTTCTCTTCGCGTAGAGGCCGCTGCAATCGCATTGTCGTCCTGGAGAGAGGTCGGTCAGTGTGCAGTTGGCTGACGTCTTCTTCACAGCCCTCTCTGCTCTCTAGTTCGCGACTGCCGCGCCGGCATTTGACTTAAAGCCGTAACAAAAACATTCTTCGGCGTGAAGACGACGACGACGACGACAACAACAACAACAACAACAACAAGAACAGGCACAAAACTTGGCAGGAATGGTATATGTCATGTCTCCAGCAAAAAAGCTGTTTTAAACAATAAGTTACTCACTTTTTTACACTTTTTAAACCTTACACATGGCTTTATATGTAGTTTACTTAAAGCTGTTATTCCTAATGCGTTGTACCGAGCGAGGTGGCGCAGTGGTTAGCACACTGGACTCGTATTCGGTAGGACGACGGTTCAATCCCGTCTCCGGCCATCCTGATTTAGGTTTTCCGTGATTTCCCTAAATCGTTTCAGGCAAATGCCGGGATGATTCCTTTGAAAGGGCACGGCCGATTTCCTTCCCAATCCTTCCCTAACCCGAGCTTGCGCTCCGTCTCTAATGACCTCATTGTCGACGGGACGTTAAACACTAACCACCACCACCACCTAATGCGTTGTTGTTGTTGTTGTTGTCATTGGACAACATCGTGCTATTTTAGGTCTATGTTGGTTTTCCTTGGGTTCAAAAATGGCTCTGAGCACTTTGGGACTTAACTTCTAAGGTCATCAGTCCCCTAGAACAGAACTAATTAAACCTAACTAACCTAAGAACAACACATAAACCATGCCCAAGGCAGGATTCGAACTGTTCCAGACTGTAGCGCCTAGAACCGCTTGGCCACACCGGCAGGCGTTTCCCTTGGGTTGGTACCTCTTATGTGAAGTCACAATCTACGAATGCAACCTTCAAAATAGCAAGAAATCAATTTTCTCTGCCTCCTGACCAACTTTATAATTTGCTCGTACTAATATTTGCTTGAATGGTATAATATACCAACTGTCTAGGGACTACGTTATTGATGCCATGTCTTAGGAACCGTGACCATTTTGTCATAATAAAGAAACACTATCTGGATCACAAATTTGTATTTACTGAAAACCGGTTTCTGCGTGGCAGACAATCTTAACTACAGAGTTCAGTTACTCACCGTTGACAGAATACTCTGTCCCCATTCACGGCATTTCGCTGGTGCATTCTGCCCTGATTTCATTTTTCTAGATGACAATGCGCGTCCGCATCGTACTCAGCAGGTGGAAGAGCTCTCGAAACGAGATGATATCTGCAAATGGACTGGTCTGCTAATTCCCCCTGACTTAAATCCCATCCAGCATGTGTGGAATGCGTTGGGCAGGCATACTGTAACACCTTCACATGCACCAGCAGTTGCCAACCGTGCTGATGAATGAAGGGGACTATTTACCAACATTGTGGCCATCATGGGAGCACGTGCATTGCCTTCTGTCATGATCACACACCCTTTTGTAATATCCAAGGGACCACCACAAGTTGCAATGGCTAATGTGCAATTATTATCTTTGAATAAAATTCTCATTTCTATTCGTATTATTGCGTATTTCTTTCAGTTACACTCTGTTCTTTCTGTCTGTCGTCCAAGTGCAATAGGGATACGTTAATCGGCAGTGACACCCTTTACGAAAGTTAGATCATACAATGTAGGTTTACGAAAGTTACTTCGTCCGAAACTTTTGCGCGCCACTGCACGCCAGTTGCTGGCCTGGAATGCTTCCGACGCAACGTGGCGATGCGCCTGGGATGTGCTGGTTGCAGCAGCTGCAGGCGCTTTCACGTGAACGCTTCGGCGCCGAGGACCGTGGTTAGACGCGCACCTCCCAGCAGCCGCTACATATGGACGCGAGCTGTTAATAGGTGCTGTTGCAATTCAATAAACGGATTCTGCTGTTATCGATCGGCTTTGGACTCACCTTAACCCGCCAAAGACTGCGATTCATTGGCAAAACACTTAGAAGGCGCAACAGGTCTCCTAAAGAGACTGCCTACATCACGCTTGTCCGCCCTATTCTGGAGTATTGCTGTGCGGTGTGGGATCCGCATCAGGTGGGACTGCCGAATGACATCGAAAAAGTACAAAGAAGGGCAGCTCGTTTTGTATTATCGCGAACTAGGGGAGACAGTGTCACAGACATGATACGTGAATTGGAGTGGCAATCATTAAGAAAAGGCGTTTTTCTTAGGGACGCGATCTTCTCATGAAATTTCAATCACCACTTTTCTCCTCCGATTGAGAAAACATTCTGTTGCCACCCACCTACAAAGGGAGAAATGATCATCACGATAAAATAAGAGAAACCATAGCTCACACAGAAAAATTTAAGTGCTCCTTTTTTCCGCGTGCCGTTCGAGAGTGGAACGGTAGAGAGACAGCTTGAAGGTGGTTCATTGAACCCTCTGGGAGACACTTTATTGTGAATAGCAGAGTAATCACATAGATTTAGGTGTAGATCCTCCACCACAGAACGCCCTCACCTCGTGCACACTGCCATTTTTCAGTACTTCCTCTCGCGTGTGCTTCGTGAAATGACCACAGCGGACTGAAGTTGTAAATGTATGATGTGCGTCCAAAATGCAACAACAATTTTGTAATTTTCTGTCCTGTTGTAGTACAGTTCCGGCACTTTTTTCATTGTTGTGTTGATAACATATCTGAAAAGTATCTGTGCAGTGTTACTCATTACTGATATTTAATTTGTTGGTAATCCCGAAAAAGTTTTCATATGTTTAGATAGTACTGCGGCTGTTTAGTCTGCATTAAAATAGAACAGAGAATTTGCACTAAATTGTGCTCTAAGGACGGAATAAAAAGCAGCGAAGTTTTAGAAGTCTTAAATATTATTTTTTGTGGGTACGCTGTGAGTAAAAAACACCTGTTGAGAACAAGGTCATGAGAACTTCAAAACGAGTGACTTTGACGCCACATCACATCATCAAGCGGAGATATCAAGAAAAGAGTCACGATCAGAGAACTCACTCACGACAATGGCTTATCAGCTGAGAGCCATGAAGTTTTTTCCGATATTTTCAGCGTGAAACTTATGGCAGAAGCTCCGAACAAAAACTGAGTCGAATGCAAATTGGTCGGGGCACGGTATATGAAGTCAAGAACAATGTACGATCACTTAAAAGAGTCATAAAAGACGACGGAACGTAGGTTTAGGAATGTGACGGAGAAACTAAGGCGCTGTCGTCCTACTGTACCGATACACGGTGCAAAATATTAAATCGTGCGGCAACAAGTCAGACACAAAACAAAGTAAAATGAAAATTGTAAAGAAAGGAAAATACTTTGAAAATGTGCGTGCAATTAGCTGTCATAACGGTAATTTATAATGAAATGAAATAATAATGGTACAAACAGACTCTATAAGATACCTGTATAGGATTTTTGTGGTAATTACTTGTTCTTTTACTCGCTGGCCAAAGAAAATAAAAAGACCAGCGTTATTACTCACTCTCTGTTCTAGTCTCAAAGCTAAGGCGCGCTACGGCGACCAGTTTGCATTGTAAGTTGTAAATTTTAAATAATAAATCGTAATATATGCTGATAGTGCCGTTTTGTTTCATGTGCATAGTGACCTTCACGCAAATGTAAAAATATTATTTCTAAGGTTTTCAGCACGCGGGATAAATACCAAGAAGTTTCAAACAATCGACCATTATTGGCAGACATGTTGCGGAGGAATAATTTCATTATAATTTCACTGCCTTCCGTCACCAACGGACGCTTTAAAAGATTCACACCATAATTATTAAGGAAAAAAGTGAATATATTAATTGATGTCGTTTTAAGGTAAAAAATTAAGAACATTCAGTTAAGTTCAGATCTTGGCCGCTTCCCGGTAAGGCGAAGATTATTACGTTTAAAAAAGGGAAATACTTTCTCTCATTCCAAGATTTCTTTTAATTAAATTTCACTACAGCAATATTTTAATGTGATAACACGAAATAAAATCCCTGAGATTATGTTTACTTTTTTTGTCATTATGAGAGCTCCACGTAGACATCAGTTTTAACCGATTCTAAAAGCGCCTCACGCAATCGTATAGTTAACAAGGCGGTGAGTCGCGCGCTGTTAAATAATCAGAGTTCAGAGAACTGTTTTACGAATGTATGGATTCAGGTCCTACATATTATCATGATTCTTTCTTGTGTCCGTTCTGCTAAATAAGTGCTCTGTTCACGCTCTTGCCGGGCGTTAATATCAGTAAAGTTAGGCGGTAAGATCTTACACTCTTTTCGTCACATTCATTGAGTACACGGTAAGTATACCTGAGACGCTGTCCGGACCTGGGCGATACCAGAATACTATAGAAGCAATCTGGATGACCGGTACCGAGAAATGCTCGGCAAATGCGATCAAATGTGAGGTTTACGTCCACTGTGATCCTCGATTTTACCGGCGTGGTGCCCCGCCTGTTCTTGCCTTAAGGTTGAAAGATCAATGATGAGTTACAAGCTCACTGCCGTTTGCGTAACACAGTACTAGAAAACCCGCCCGGATCTGTGGCGAAACAATTTATGTCTTTTGGACCGTGATTATACAAGTGCTTACAATTCGTTGTTTGTTTGTGAATTTGTGGCCACAAACAATACTGTAATGATCTCCAGTCTCCATTTTCACGAGACGTGGCGCAATGTGACATTTTTCTGTTTCCAGAAATAAAGAAAACCTTTAAGTGGCGTCGTTTCAGAAACAGAGACGAGATTAAAAGTGCAGCATTGAGAGCTAAACGCTATGCCAAAGATTCAGTTTCAGAGGCGGAACGGAACAAAAGAGATGCCATAAGTGTCTAATATACACTGAAGAGTCAAAGAAACAGGTACACTAGCCTAACGTCGTTTAGGGCCCCCGAGAGCATACAGAAGTGCCGCAACATGACGTGGCATGGACTCGACTAATGTCTGAAATAGTGCTGCAGAGAACAGACACCATGAATCCTGCAGGGCTGTCAATGAATCCATAGAGCACAAGGAGGTAGAGATCTCTTCTGGACAGCATGTTGCAAGGCATCCCAGATATGCTCAATAATGTTCGTCTGGGCAGTTTGGTGGCCAGGAGCATTGTTTAAACTCAGAAGAGTGTTCCTGGAGCCACTCTGTAGCAATTCTGGACGTGGGTGGTGTCTCACTGTCCTGCTGGAAGTGCCCAAGTCCGTCAGAAGGCATAATGGACATGAATGGATGTAGGTGATCAGACAGGATGCTTACATGTCTCTTGTCAGAGTCGTATTTATACGTATCAGGGATCCCATGTCACTCCAACTGCACGCCCCCCACACAATTACCGAGCCTCCACCAGCTTGAACAGTCCCCTGCTGACAAGCAGTATCCATGGATTCATGTGGCTGTCTTCATTCCCGTACACGACCATCTGATCGATGCAATTTGAAACGAGGCTCGTCCGACCAGGCAACATGTTTCCAGTCATCAACAGTCCAATGTAGGTGTCGACGGGCCAGACGAGGCTTAAAGCTTTGTGTCGTGCAGTCATCGAGAATGCACGAGTGGGCCGTCGGCTCCGAAAGCCCACGTCGACGATTTTTTGATGGCCCATCATTTAAATCTGCATCATTTTTCGGTACGGTTGCACCTGTGTCACGTTGAACGATTCTCTTCAGTCGTTGTTGGTCCCGGTCTTGCAGGATCTTTTTCCGGCCCCAACCTAGTCGGAGATTTGATGTTTTACCGAATTCCTGATATTCACGGCACTCGTGAAATGGACGTAAGGGAAAATTCCCACTTCATCGCTACCTCGGAGATTCGTGCGCCGAATTTAACACCGCGTTCATACTATAATCTTGATAACATCAGAGAAGGAGACGGGCTCGTAAGGGTAATCGCAACATGCCTTCAAAGAAATTTGATCCAAATAAACAACGTCGTTGAAATTTCAGAGAAAATTATGCAGACGAATGGAATTGTCCAAGGAGATCCTTTGAGTGCAACGCTGTTCAGCATGTATACAGCAGAGGTGACAAACGTAAAAGACGAAGATTCACAGGGAGAATTGATTCTCTGCCTAGAGGACAGGTTGACAGGATCAACTGCAAGAGTGGACTTACAGAAGCCACTACAAAGACTAGAAACTAGGACAAGAGAAAATAACCTAAAAGTAAAGCAAAAGATGTCGGTTGATGTGACATTCAGGAAGGGAGGGAGAGCGTACAACTCTATACAATGATCACTACAAGTAACGGGAATTATAAGAACGTGGACATCGCATTATAGAGAACAGCAACATATTTCGTTATCGTTATTCAGGAAACTTCAGCAGGAAGGACCGAAGTTTAATGCATTATGTCGAACAGCACAGCGATGACAGTGTTCAAATCGGCAGTGGTGCCGGTCATAACGTGTAGATTAGAGATCATATGGGAGAAACCTAAAATTGGCGATATTGGCACGGTGTCACCGAACGGTAAAAGGAAAAAAAAATGGAAAAAGTTAGAACGATGCCCATGAAACTGAATCTAGGAGTGGGAGAACAGCGCCATCCCAATTTACATACGAGCCCATGAAGGAGATATACTGTATTTCGTAGAGTACTTCAGAGCCGGCTGATGTGACCGAGCGGTTCTAGGCGCTTGAGTCCGGAACCGCGCTGCTGCTACGGTCGCAGGTTCGAATCCTGCCTCGGGCATGGATATGTGTGATGTCCTTAGGTTGCTGATGACCTCAGATGTTAAGTCCCTTAGAGCCAGTTGAACCATTTCTTTAAGTATTTCCTCGGAACCATATCAGGAACTGATTGTCACGGACCGGAAGGAGATAGAGTTCTACAATACACCAACCATGCTAGATGACCACTGGACCAGAGAATGTAAAAACCAGAGACATGTAACAGTACTTACAATACACGGATTTCGTCACAAAATGTACACTAACAACAAATTACACGAATTGACTGGAGAGTGTAAATGTGAGCTATGCGGATAAGGCTGTGAAAAATGCCACGTTATAATGAGTGTCAAGAGAACGGAAACTATAGCAAACTGTAGCAAAGACTAAAAGTTGTATATTAATGCACAATGTGTGCACACTTTCCTCATCAATAACGAAATAATACACAGTGCCGGAAAAAAGCAACACGCCCGAAGAAAAGATTATTTTATTGACAATTGATGTACAGGTTGTTCATCATTATAGTAGTGTATGGTAACAGATTGAGACCAAATGAAACACACATGTCACAGTAATACTCAGTCACTCAATATGGGCCCTTTCCCGTACGCCACAGAGTCATCAGCAAAACAGCGACAAATTACTGCTCACTGTGTCCGTCGGGTCATTTATGTACATAGGGAATAAAAGCGGTGCTATCACACTTCCATGGGGTACTTCCGACAATACCCTTGCCTCTGATGAATACTCGCCGGCGACGAATACGTACTGGGTTCTATTACTTAAGAAGTCTTCGAGCCACCCACATACCTGGAAGCCTAAAACTGTGTTCGGACTTTCGTCAACACTTATTTCAGCCATAAATTAGGAAAACTGCAAATGTTGACTCCACTTCCAGTTGTGCTTAGCGACCGGCACATGGCTTTTTTGCCTGTGGTCACGTGATTTAGTTGCTGGTTCAAACTTTAAAACGTAAGAGGTAGGGGCATCAGAGCCCCATCGACGTTACTGAGCGGCTATCCTGGAACCCGGTATTACTTTGCAGGTGGTCTTTCTTCCAGCAGCATGAAAAAATTGATTTTCTGTATTTCGCGTAATTATTGACCGAATTTAAAAAGTTAAAACACTCTTATAATTTACTCCTAAAGAAATGTAATCGTATGTTAAAATGAACACTTTTCGTAAGCCGCGATAGCAGTGTAGATACTTTTATCGTTCCAAGATGACGTCTCAACAGTCCTATGCTGTCATCATATGATCTTGTTGAGTTGTTATGAAACTGCCATGCTGCATTACATGAAGCCAAATCATAAAAGGCGCTCACCACGTATACATGGCTCGATAAAAAACCAGTTGCTGAAATGCACAAAGTTGATAAATGCATACTGCTAATAAAATGCATACAATTGATGAATTTCTCGTATCGTCCATGCAAATTGGTGATAAGATTCATGTTCGTCACCAAGATGCATGGATGATACAAGGATTTTATCAACTGAGTGCATTTTATCAACTGCGTGCATTTCAGAAACTGGATTTTTATCAAGAGATGTGTACGTGGGGATTGTGTTTTTTGCTTTGACTTCGTGTAATGCAACACGGAAATTTTCTAACAAATTCATTAAGACAATATGGCAGCACAATACTGTTGAAACCGGTCATCTCGGACCAATAAAAAGCGCCTATACTACGATAGCGGCGTACGGTTAATCTCCAGCCCTGGAGGTAGCCCCACAGCACGAAACGTGCACGTTACGTATGTTAAAAGTGTAACACAAGAAGATGAATATTACATTTTTTTTCTCTTGAGGCAACGTAACTGAAGGCTCGCGTCCATCCGGTATTCCAGAATGAGAGCACTTAGCGACTTTCACAAAACTTTGCACGTAATTTAAAACCTTTACGAAAGTTTCTCTGGCTGAAACCCCACAAGGAAGTATGAAAGGAAAAACGTTTCTCGCATTCTACATTTTCGCTGTTCCTGCAGTAAAACTTCAGCAGCAGTGATGACGTTTAATTAATTACTTCTTTAGTACAGGCACTATTGCTCTATTCACAACACATGTTGCACATATACCACTGAATACAACTTCAAAATTATTTCATTCTACGACACATAGTTCAGAAGATATGACGTCATAGAAATGCGCGAAAAACTAGGTTCTGCTTAAAATTGCGCTGAGTAGAAGTTCAACATCAGACGAATCGTTTTAATTTATTGCTACTTTATTACTACTAACCCTTTTCGCAACACCTTTGCAGACAGTATAGACGCATACCACTGAAAGTGTCAGGAAAATTATATCATGACGTCATAGACACTCAGATGCGCGAAATCTTGGTTTTGCTTAAAAATGATACATAAATTACTCAGATTATATCCACCCAGTGTTTCATAATGAGAGCACTTGCAACTTGCAACGTTTCGTGCATAATTTCAAAACTTTTAAACTTTTCCTCGCTTACATGCTTAACGTCAAATATTTAACACATTAAGTTATTCGTAATGAGAGGTTTGACGCTGTTTTATACATGGGACATCGACTCTTTAAAGAATCTGGGGTAGTGTCACTTGCAAGTATCCATCAAGAAGGCATATAAGGTGAGATGGCGCTACAGACTTAAGTTGTACATTGTTCATTGTTTTGAAGCCGGCTTCACTACGTTAGTTTGTCCAAAACACTAGCGTAGGCTTGCTTCTTGTTCTTAGTTTCTGACGTGTGCATTCAAGAGCTGTTTTAAATAGTGTTCTTTTGTTAGTAATATAACATGACGAAGGCGTTCTCGGTCGATTTTATGCCTGTTTGATCCGGTAGGAAGACGCATTTCGCGTTGTTAATGTAACTTTTTTGTGATAGGTTTCGAATAACCAAGAAGAGAAGTATGTGATACAAAAAGACTGCTTTCATAATCCAACATTTTTCTTAATACGGATTGACGAAACTGATGGTCGGTTAGTGTTCTCTTCTCGAATGTGGTGAGAACATATTTTGCCATCTTTGGTTGGTTTACAGTCTTTCCTTCACGCATTGTTCACAAGAAAGAATTTCGAGCTGGAGTGATAGGAAATCTAAGTGATAGAAACAAATTCACTACAATAAAATTAAACTGCAAAACTAAAATTTGCGGATATAAATGAAAATATTGCTTGAACGAGTCCACTTGTGAACGAAACGTGATTCCTCTACACTTCAGAATATAATGAGGACAACTTGTACAATTGTAAATAATATAAGCTGGCATTCTTTATTAAAAATCTTCCACATAAAGGTAAACCCGGATTTCCACAGGCATGAGTTTCCTGCACGTGCATCCCCCAATAACTAGGCTTACATACACGTCAGCGTTTTCTCACATCGAAGCTGGAAATGCAATGTACTAAAATTTCAAGATAGCGACAATTATGGTCGAAGGGCTTATAGTGACGTTGATTAACAAGAACCGGACACACAAATGTTGAGTATGGAAATGGACATCTCGCAGGAATCATCTGGGAGCATCCAGTACTCAATTACGCGAATTACCTTCCGAGGGCGACGTTTCCTTCGAAAATCGTTTTAGGATTAGTAAAATCAGTTTTGAAATGTCTTTGAACCATATTTCTGACTTGGTGCAAAAGTTAATACTCGTATCTAAGATGACATTCCAGCTCTCATTAAATTACACGTAACATTGAAAAATCTGGCAACTGTAGTCACTGCAATATATGTATCGCATTCCTAAGAGCACTGTTTTTAAATTTTGTATGTTACCAACAACACGCTGAAGATATATCAGAAAGGAAGCTATTTCTCTCAACAGTTCAGCTTTGTTTTTATTTTCTGGGTTATTCTTATAGGTCAGTGGTGCTGTAAGTATTCGTTTGTTTGGCCAGTGCAGTACTTAATTTCGTAACTAAACTTTGTACTACTGTGCAGAAGAGTTACTACTCAGTGATAGCGCCAATACGAACACTACTATATTTGCGTGGATTTTTAATGAGGGTCAAGAACAGTTCTGAATCTCTAAAGCGCAAATACATTTCCATTATATCGTAATATTTACACTTAATGCCTACAGCGAAAAGTTATCGTCATTATACTGAAATAAAAAAATACCTTCAAAGTAGTGAGTGCTCTGCTGTAATGAGAGCTTCAGCAAGGGTTACACTCTCAGTTATAACATTTTTTAAGCCTTTAGGTTGAGTAATTCTGTTACAAATAAGTAATTATAAAGATTAGTTGTCGCACTTTTTAAGAACAATTTATTACTTAAGAACTTTATTTATTTAATTAGTCGAAGACTAAGCCTATTACTCTGGCATGAGACTAACTTTTCATTTAAACAAACACAAAAATATAGACCAGTGCTGTCCACAGAACTAGAGTGAAACGACAGCAGATCTACGTACAGGGAGCTGCTGAAACGTAGGTAATCGTCAGGAAAGCGCCATGGTGCAACAAAGTAGAACGGGTTTCAACATTCTTAACTTACGCATAAGTTGCAATGATAGTGTACAAGTTGAATGTTTGCACATGGGAGCTGACTTACGGGAGTGTAACAAGTTCATGTCTGAGGAAATCCGGCTTAGTGTTTAGCCCTACTAAGATGGCGGAAGTGGGCTCCAAGTCCGCGATGTCATGACCTGCATGGTATCCACGGTCTAAGAGCCACAGCCAGGCTGTAGAGGTAGCGCGGACGCTTCGTGCAGCTGGCAGGCGGGCGAGCGCCGGCGTGCCGCGCACGTGCGTGGCGCTCGCCAGATCGATAGCGCGCGTGACCGAGCGACCTGCAGACAGCCCAGCCTAGGCGCAGCGCGCCGTACGCCTGCCGTTTGTCTTGTTGTTTCGTGACTGGTGCTTGGTGCCTGATACTCGGTGCCTGGTGCTTGGAGCTTGCTGCCTCCTGCTTGGTGGCTGGTGCTGGGTGCCTAGTGCATGGTGCCTAGCGTCTAGTGCACAGTGCCTTGTTCCTTGTGCTTGGTGCCTGGTGCTTGGTGCCTGGTGCTCAGTACCTGTTGCTTGCTGTGTAGTGCTTGGTACCTGGTGCTCAGTACCTGGTGCATGTTGCATAGTGTTGGTGCCTGGTGCTCAGTGCCTAGTGCATGGTGCCTGGTGCCTGGCAGCTGGTGCACGGTGTCTTGTTCTAGTTGCTTGATGCCTGGTGCTCAGTGTCTAGAGCATGGTGCCTGGTGCCTGGCAGCTGGTGCACGGTGCCTTGTTCTTGGTGCTTGATGCCTGGTGCACAGTGCCTGGTGCTCGGTACCTGGTGCTTGCTGTGTAGTTCTTGGTGCCTGGTGCTCAGTGCCTAGTTCATGGTGCCTGGTACCTGGCAGCTGGTGCACAGTCTCCTGTTCTTGGGGTTTGGTGCCTGGTGCTTGGTGCCTGGTGCTCAGTACCTGGTGCTTCCTGCATAGTGATGGTGCCTGGTGCTCAGTGCCTAGTGCATGGTGCCTGGTGCCTGGCAGCTGGTGCATGGTGTCTTGTTCTAGTTGCTTGATGCCTGGTGCTCAGTGCCTAGAGCATGGTGCCTGGTGCCTGGCAACTGGTGCACAGTGCCTTGTTTTTGGTGCTTGATGCCTGGTGCACAGTGCCTGGTGCTCGGTACTTGGTGCTTGCTGTGTAGTGCTTGGTGCCTGGTGCTCAGTGCCCAGTTCATGGTGCCTGGTGCCTGGCGGCTGGTGCACAGTCTCTTGTTCTTGGTACTTGGTGCCTGGTGCTTGGTGCCTGGTGCTCAGTACCTGGTGTTTGCTGCATAGTGATGGTGCCTGGTGCTCAGTGCCCAGTGCATGGTGCCTGGTCCCTGGCAGCTGGTGCACAATGCCTTGTTCTTGGTGCTTGGTGCCTGGTGCATGGTGCCTGGTGCTTGGTACCTGGTGCTTGCTGTGTAGTGCTTGGTGCCTGGTGCTCAGTGCCTAGATCATGGTGCCTTGTGCCTGGCAGCTGGCGGAAGGAAAGGCATGTGCTGGACCTCACTCTATTGCTTGAATTTTAGGAAAGACTGTTTCACCTGTAAAGGAGACCGCATGTAGGACGCTGGTGCGACCTATTCTTCATACTGCTCGAGTTTTTGGGATCCATACCATGCCAGATTGAAAGAAGACATCGAAGCAATACAGGTGGACTGCTAGATTTGTTACTGGTAGGTTCGAACAATACGTAACTGTTACGCAGATGCTTCAGGAACTCAAGTGGGAATCGTTGGAGGGAAGACGACGTTTTTTTTCGAGATACAGTATTGAGGGAGAACCGGCATTTGAAGCTGACTGCAGAACGATTGTGTTGCAGCCAACATACATAGCGCATGTTAGGGCTCATACGGAGTTATATACACTCCTGGAAATGGAAAAAAAGAACACATTGACACCGGTGTGTCAGACCCACCATAATTGCTCCGGACACCGCGAGAGGGCTGTACAAGCAATGATCACACGTACGCCACAGCGGACACACCAGGAACCGCGGTGTTGGCCGTCGAATGGCGCTAGCTGCGCAGCATTTGTGCACCGCCGCCATCAGTGTCAGCCAGTTTGCCGTGGCATACGGAGCTCCATCGCACTTTTTAACACTGGTAGCATGCCGCGACAGCGTGGACGTGAACCGTATGTGCAGTTGACGGACTTCGAGCGAGGGCGTATAGTGGGCATGCGGGAGGCCGGGTGGACGTACCGCCGAATTGCTCAACACGTGGGGCGTGAGGTCTCCACAGTACATCGATGTTGTCGCCAGTGGTCGGCGGAAGGTGCACGTGCCCGTCGACCTGGGACCGGACCGCAGCGACGCACGGATGCACGCCAAGACCGTAGGATCCTACGCAGTGCCGTAGGGGACCGTACCGCCACTTCCCAGCAAATTAGGGACACTGTTGCTCCTGGGGTATCGGCGAGGACCATTCGCAACCGTCTCCATGAAGCTGGGCTACGGTCCCGCACACCGTTAGGCCGTCATCCGCTCACGCCCCAACATCGTGCAGCCCGCCTCCAGTGGTGTCGCGACAGGCGTGAATGGAGGAACGAACGAAGACGTGTCGTCTTCAGCGATGAGAGTCGCTTCTGCCTTGGTGCCAATGATGGTCGTATGCGTGTTTGGCGCCGTGCAGGTGAGCGCCACAATCAGGACTGCAAACGTGTGAGGCACACAGGGCCAACACCCGGCATCATGGTGTGGGGAGCGATCTCCTACACTGGCCGTACACCTCTGGTGATCGTCGAGGGGACACTGAATAGTGCACGGTACATCCAAACCGTCATCGAACCCATCGTTCTACCATTCCTAGACCGGCAAGGGAACTTGCTGTTCCAACAGGACAATGCACGTCCGCGTGTATCCGTGCCACCCAACGTGCTCTAGAAGGTGTAAGTCAACTACTCTGGTCAGCAAGATCTCCGGATCTGTCCCCCATTGAGCATGTTTGGGACTAGATGAAGCGTCGTATCACGCGGTCTGTACGTCCAGCACGAACGCTGGTCCAACTGAGGCGCCAGGTGGAAATGGCATGGCAAGCCGTCCACAGGACTACATCCAGCATCTCTACGATCGTCTCCATGGGAGAATAGCAGCCTGCATCGCTGCGAAAGGTGGATATACACTGTACTAGTGCCGACATTGTGCATGCTCTGTTGCCTGTGTCTATGTGCCTGTGGTTCTGTGAGTGTGATCATGTGATGTATCTGACCCCAGAAATGTGTCAATAAAGTTTCCCCTTCCTGGGACAATGAATTCACGGTGTTCTTATTTCAATTTCCAGGAGTGTAGACAGACGACGTGGACCACAAATGGGGAAATCCACTTGCATCTTACATAAATGAATGTGACAAAAGGGAGTTACTTCGGGCCTGGTTCTTCGGAAAGAGCACCTCGGACTAGGCGAAGCTGTCGCGTGTTACTGTTGGGAACACCTGAAGTGGACTGAGGATGCAAGGCTCGTTTCGGTGCAGAGCTGGGTAGTGGAGGTGGGTGCGATGAGGCAGCGAGCCATTGGCAGCTCAAATACAGAAGTTCAGAGCTGAGCGAACTATATTAAAATCGTGCAGCTACAATTATGGAATCTCGGCTTAATGATAACCGGCCACTCAGCGTGGCTATTGTGGCCCGCTGCGATACGAACAGCTTTGCTCACTCTAGCATCAACTGATACAGCACGTTTTATGTGCTTCCCACTTCACGGCGGTCTGCGTGAGAAACCAGCAGGGCGGACGGAACTAGACACGAACTCTTCTAGCACTTAATAAAGGCAAGGCCTCCGGTGCGGATTGTATACCACTCGGTGGCTGTCAGGATATGCCGATAAAACAGCTCCCTATTTCCAGAATGAGATTTTCACTCTGCAGCGGAGTGTGCGCCGATATGAAACTTCCTGGCATATTAAAACTGGGAGACTCGGACTAGGGACCTTTCCCTTTCGCGGGTGAGTGCTCTAACGTCTGAGCTGCCCAAGAACGACTCAGGCCCCGACCTCACAGCTTCACTTCTGCCAATATCTCGTCTCCTACCTTCCAAACTTCACAGAAGCTCTCCTGTTGTGTGGCTTCGGCCTCCCGTCGGGTAGACCATTCGCCTGGTGCAAGTCTTTCGAGTTGATGCCACTTTGGCGACTTGCGTGTCGATGGGTATGAAATAATGATGATAAGGACAACACCCAGTCCCTGAGAGGAGAAAAATCTCCGACCCAGTCGGTAATCGAACCCGGGCCGTTAGGTATGACATTCCGTCGCGCTGACCACACTGCCACCAGGGGCGGACTGAAGCTTTCCTGCGAGTTCAAGTCTCGGTCCGGCACACAGTTTTAATGTGCCAGGAAGTTTCATTTCAGAGCACACTCTGCTGCAGAGTGAAAATCTTTCTGGAAACATTCTCCAGGCTGTGGTTAAGTCATATCTCCGTAATATCCTTTCTTCCAGGAGTGCTAGTTCTGCAAGTTTCGCAGGAGAGCTTCTGTGAAGTTTGGAAGGTAGGAGACGAGGCGCTGGCAGAAGTGAAGCTGTGAGGACGGCCCGTGAGTCGTGTTTGGGTAGCTCAGATGGTAGAGCACTTTCCCGCGAAAGGCAAAGGTCCCGAGTCTCGGTCCGGCACAAAGTTTTAATCTGCCAGGATGTTTCAGCTCCATACTTAGCAATCATATGTAGCCGATGCGCTTTGGAAGATCCGTATGTAAAGACTGGATAGTTCCGCAAGTTACACCAATATCCAATAAAGCAAAAAGGAGTAATGCAGTGAATTACATACCCGTATCGCTAAAGTCGATTTGCAGTAGGATTTTGGAACATAAACTATATTCGAACATTTTATCAAGAAGAAAACTATTTATTGACAAACATCCAACACGGATTCAGGAAATATCTTTGCTGTAATAAAGGACTAGCTCTTCTTTATTCTCATGAAGTACTGCATGATATTGTTGGGGGATGTCAAATTAATTCCATATTTCTAGGTTTCCAGGAGGACTTTGTCACCGTATGTCACAAGAGACTTCTAATCAAACTGCTTGCGTGTGGACTATCTTCTCAGTTGTACTACTGGATTCGTGATTTCCTATCAAAATGGTCACAGTTCGTAGTAATTGACGGGAAGTCAACGACTGAAACAGAACTAATACCTGGTATTCATCAAGGAAGTGTTAAAGGGCGTCTTCTTCTCCTATTCTACGTAAACGATTTAGGAGACAATCTGAGAAGCACTCTTAGATTGTTTACAGGTGATGCTGTCATTTACCGTCTTATAAAGTCTCCAGATGACCAAAGCAAATTGCAAAACGATTTAAACCAGATCTCTGTATGATGCGAAAAGTGGCAATTGGCTCTAATGGGGAACATGCACATGAGTACCAAAGGGAGGTCACACAAATCTAAAGGCTGGAGATTCAGTTACATACTTAGGGACTGCAGTTACGAATAACTTAAGTTGGAACGATAGCACAAATATGTCCTGCCCAAAGCAAACCAAAGACTACGATTTATTGGCAGAATACTGAAACGTGCAACAGGTCTACTAAAGTGACTGCCTGCTTGTTCTCTCTCTTCTGGAGTACCGCCGTGCGGTGTGCGGCCCGCATCAGATGAGACTGACGGGGGACATCGAAAAAGTTCGAAGAAGAGCAGCACGTTTTGTACTATGGCGAAATACGTAAGACAGTGCTGCTGATATGATACGTAGTAGTAAGTATTGAAACAAAGGCGATTTTCGTTGTGGCAGGATCTTCTCGTGAAATTTCAGTCACCAACTTTCTCTTCAGAGTGTGAAAATATTTTTTTGGCTCCCATCTATTTACAGAGGAATGATTATAACAATAAAATAAGAGAAATCAGATCCCACATCAGAGAGATTTAAGTGTTCGTTTTCCCGGGCGCTCTTCGAATGTGGAACGGTAGGGAAATAGCTTGCAACTGGTTCAATGAACCCTCTTCCAAGCACTTGACTGTGAATTGCATAGTAATCATGTCACGGTGGTTATAATTAACCACTGGTCATAATGGGGGACAAGGAAGGAGCCTCCTAGAAGATTATACATTTACAGTCGGGCGTCCTCTGGGCAACGGCAGATCCTTCCACACACTGAGCTACGTCTAAAACGACATGTATTCAGAATCTAAAACGAAGAAAAGGCCCTTTTCAGAGCCATGTTTGACAGTCATATCTCTCAACATCGAGGGCATATCATCTGAAAAAGAAGAACTTATATCGAACACATGTAAACTTCATTCCTGCGACGTCCTGTGCCTCCAGGAGACACATAGAGGGCCATCACATCGCTGTCCAAATATTCCTGGGATGACCTTGGTGAAGGAGTGCTCTCACGACCAATATGGAAGTGCTCTGTTTATTCGGCCTGAAATCAAAGTATCCAACATTCACGTTTACACCGTTAACAACACGGAAATCATTTCTGTTACTATCGGAAGCAGCATTACGGTGTCATCAATACATAAACCACCGGTGGAAAGGTTTACTTTCAGCCAACGTGTCTGTCACCCACAGCTAATAATGGGAGACTTTAACTGTCACAATAAAGTGTGGGGCTATCAAGACATAAATGAGGATGGATAACTACTGGAAAGCTGGGCAGAAGAACACGAGCTGAATCTCATCCATGATTAGAAACAGCCTGTGTCATTCAACAGTGCAAGATGGAAGAGAGGGTATAACCCAGACCTCATATTTGTTTCCAAAACCTTGTCCGGGTCATGCAACAAATTCGTTCTCAACCCTATCCCAAAGACCCAACACAGACGAATCATGCTAAAGTTTAGACCAGTAATACTATCACAAAAAGCACCCTTTAAATACGTTTAACTTCAAAAGGACCAACTGGAAAAAATTTGCGGACACTTTAGACTTGGAAATCGTAAATTTACTATCAAACACTGAAAACTACGGAAAGTTCGTCCAAGCTGTTAAAAGATCAGCAAGACTCAGCATACCTCGAGACTGCAGAACACTCTACATTCCTGGAGTTTCCAACGACATGAAACAAATATATAACGAATACCTGGAGCAGTACAGCATGGACCCTTTCAGTGAAGAAACCATAAAACTTGGGGATGAGCTAATTGAAACTATAAGCAAAGACAGAGTCCTGGAAACATACGTTGGAGAGTCTTGACATGAAGCACAGTAGCAGAAGAGTTTGGAACCTCATAAAACGATTGTCCAGCGACCCGGCAGCCCCCAAGGATCAGGTTTCCGTAACAGCTAATCAAATCGCACATCAGCTCCTTTTGAATGGTAAACCAACCAGGAACAGTAAGACTGCCACCTCACATAAGAGGCCACAAGTGACTGAAATACCACCTGAGCCATACTTAACTTCAACAGAACTGGAAGCTGCTATCAGTTCCTTGAAACCCAGGAAGGCCGCGGGTCCCGATGACGTCATTAATGAAATTATACAGAATAAGCTATGGTTGAAGGCCAAGGTAGTAGCTATCCCAAAGCCAGGTAAACCAAGAGATGATGCTAAGAACTATCGTCCAATATCGCTGCTGTGCTGCCCTTTCAAGCTATATGAACGTCTTATCTTGAATAAAATAGCACCACAACTAGAAAGGCAAATCATTCCACAACAAGCAGAATTCAGACCAGGTAAATCTTGCACTGGCCAGGTCCTCTGCCTAACAATACATAGAGGACGGTTTTGAGAAGGGAGAAAAAACTGGCGTGGTGTTTGTCGACTTATCAGCAGCTTATGACACGATAAACCACAAAATTAGCCTGGGAAAAATTTTCAAAATGATGGGAAACTACCACCTTACTGAAGTTGTGAGATCACTGATCTCCAACAGAAGATACTATGTAGAATTTCAAGAACAAAGAAGTCGCTGGAGGAACCAGAAGAACGGGCTCCCACAAGGTAATGTTTTGTCCCCCCGTACTGTTTAATCTGTATACAAATGACCAACCAGTTGGACCGACGACAACAAGCTTTATCTATGCTGATGGTGTAGCCATTGCATGCCAGTCTAGATCAATCAAACAGATTGAAAGAAACCTAACAGATGCCTTACAAGTACTAACTGAATATTATAACAGGAACCAGCTTCGACCTAATCCAGCAAAGACGCAGACTTGTTTATTTCATCTAAACAACAAGGAAGCAAACAGGGAATTACAATTGGAATGGAACTCAGTTAAACTTCAACACTGTCCAAACCCAGTTTATCTTGGAGTCACGTTAGATCGAACATTGTCTTACAAGAAACACGTAGAAAAAACTAGAGCGAAAGTCAACACACGGAACGGCATAATCCGTAAACTTATCAACTCACACTGGGGAGCAAACCCTGAAATTCTCCGTGCATCATCCCTGGCATTGTGCTTTGCTCCAGCTGAACATGCATGCCCCGTATGGAGAAGATCGACAGATGCTCAGAAGCTAGACGCAGCACTGAATGACTCATGTCGATTAATCACGGGATGCCTGAAGCCTTTATATGTGTTCTGGAATAGCCCCCCCCTCCCCCCCCCCCCCCCCCAGATCAGACGGCAAACGTTGGCGATGGCCGAACGATGCAGGCAGTGCGAAGATAGAAGACATCCCCTGTACGCACATCAGTCAGCGGAGGCAAGACTTAAATCTAGGAAAGACTTCATAAAAGTTGAACGTCCACTAACCGAAAGAAAGTCAGTCTACAACTAGAGAATCAATGTGCAAACAGAAATTGGATAAAGGCAGTCTGAAAATTGGAACATTAAAGAAAAACTTCCTGCTGGATCACAATTGGAATGGAGAGTCTGGAAGAGCCTAAATAGACTTAGATATCAAATGGGAAGATCACAGGATAACCTGATCAAGTGGGGATACGCCGAAGAAGAGCCCTGCCAATGTGAAGGAAAACAAACCATGACACACCTACTGACCTGTTCATCTTTGCTCTCCCCATGCACTTTCCAAGACCTGTGGTTGGCCAACGACGCTGCAGTGAAGTGTGCCGAACACTGGAGAGAGATATGAGCCTTGCTTTAGACAATAATGACGACTTACAATATGTGAAGATCATGAATGTATAACTATCATTTACTTGTGTTTGTAATCTAGTATATATAGCGTATTAATGAATTACAGATGTAGCTCAGACACGATTAAATAAAACTGGTCAGAATGACGTGAAATTACAACGGAATATTATTGGAGAAGGAGGAAACTTATGGCAGAAGAAAAATAGATAGTTACAAAATGTAGCAATAGGTAGTGCTGTAAGCATCATAATTTAATCGTGGTCGACTACAAATGACAAATGAATCATACAACGATGCCTAAGATCTACGTTTGACGTTAAACATACTGTACTACTCAGTGTGCATGGCTGTACAGGTGTGATGCTGTTAGTTGTGTAAGTCCACAGGTGTGATACTGTTAGTTAAGTAAGTCAATCCACCATGGGAAGGTCATATTACGTCGGATGGGAAAAGTCGATTTTTAACTGTCGTGAGACCAAAAACCGCAAAAAAGCATCGCTTGCATCGATTTTTAATTGTCCTGAGGCCAAAAACCACAGAAAAAGTATCAATCACATCGGGTTTTAATTGCTCTGAGACCAAAAACCACATAAAAGCATCAATTAAAATCTAATCGGAGTATTAATTTCCGTGTGACTGGCGCAAAATATGTTCAATATTCTGTCCATCGTTTTCTGCAACAAGTTGAAATCGAGAAACAGCATGTACCGCAACTGATCGGAGCGTTTCCAGGGTCACTTTCAGAATGTGTTGCGCAATGCGCCCCTTCATTACAGCTAAGTTTGCAATCGGAACACTGAACACAACATCTTTCAGATAGCTCCACAGCTAGAATTCACACAGACTAAGATCAGGTGATCGGGACGGCCAGGCTGCAGGGAAATGGCAGCTGATAATTGTAGCACTTCCGAAATGGCACTTCAGCAGCTGCTTAACTGGATTTGAAGTGTGCGGAGGTGCGCCATATTGCACAAAAATGATCCCATCCACGCTGCCGGAGAGCGGGAATGACGTGGTTGTGCAAAAGGCACTCATAGCGCTTACCAGTGACGGTAAAGGTAAGAAGACAGGAAGCACCTGTATATTCGAAAAATTATCGGCTTATGATAAATGGTGCCGCAAACCCGCACCGCACAGTGATCTTTTAAGGATGAAGTGGTACTGACCTGCGAGCGGATATTCCGTTGCCCATCTACTGTGTATTGGCATATCCTGTCAGATGGAAGTGGGCTTCGTCTGTACACTAAAGCCGGCCAGAGTGGCCGAGCAGTTCTAGGCGCTAAGGTCTGGGACCGCGCGACCGCTACGGTCGCAGCTTCGAATCCTGCCTCAGGCATGGAGGTTTCTGATGTCCTTAGGTTAGTTAGGTTTAAATAGTTCCAAGTTCTACTGTCCACTTCCATGCCAGAAAGAAATTCTAAAGTAAAGGTCTCTCTTGCTGGCAGGTCAAAAAGGAAGCAACTCGTACACAAGGGTAATTTTGAATGAAACTCAAAGAAGGATGTTTCGTAGGATTTTAGGCACCGTGCTCACGAGTATGTCCAACATTCGGGCAATTCTCCGTGCACTTCACCTTTGCACACCACCACCCGTCTACTCCTGCACTGCTGATGCCACTGCTTCCACTGACATCGACTCACTTCGTTTTCTCTCTCTACCAGGTTGCACACTAAAATAACCCGTATTTTTAATTTGAAATTCCGAATCATTTTCTCCAGATTCACGACAGCCATTGGATCAACACCTTATTTCAAGCCCTTCAGTGTCCGGAACTTCTGCGGATGTATTGGATGCATGGCTCCGTTGCGGGAACTGGATCTTACGTGTGGCTGAAAAAATGGTGGTAATAACATTTGGATTGTACTGAAGATCTTTCGCCTGAGAGAAAGAAAGAGTGTGACTGCTATTTCTGTAACACTTGTGTGGCACTGTTGTGGAAGTGGTCTCCAGATTAAACAGTAGTCAACATTTGTTGTAACGTACGTGGTCACGTTAGTCATAATAGTGAATACAGGGTGTTTAAAAAATGACCGGTATATTTGAAACGGCAATAAAAACCAAACGAGCAGCGATAGAAATACACCGTTTGCTGCAATATGCTTAGGACAACAGTACATTTTCAGGCGGACAAACTTTCGAAATTACAGTAGTTACAATTTTCAACAACAGATGGCGCTGCAAGTGATGTGAAAGATATAGAAGACAACGCAGTCTGTGGGTGCGCCATTCTGTACGTCGTCTTTCTGCTGTAAGCGTGTGCTGTTCACAACGTGCAAGTGTGCTCTGGACTACATGGTTTATTCCTTAGAACAGAGGATTTTTCTGGTGTTGGATTTCCACCACCTAGAACACAGAGTTGTTGCAACAAGACGAAGTTTTCAACGGAGGTTTAATGTAACCAAAGGACCGAAAAGCGATACAATAAAGGATCTGTTTGAAAAATTTCAACGGACTGGGAACGTGATGGATGAACGTGCTGGAAAGGTAGGGCGACCGCGTACGGCAACCACAGAGGGCAACGCGGAGCTTGTGCAGCAGGTGATCCAACAGCGGCCTCCGGTTTCCGTTCGCCGTGTTGCAGCTGCGGTCCAAATGACGCCAACGTCCACGTGTCGTCTCATGCGCCAGAGTTTACACCTCTATCCATACAAAATTGAAACGCGGCAACCCCTCAGCGCCGCTACCATTGCTGCACGAGAGACATTCGCTAACGATATAGTGCACAGGATTGATGACGGCGATATGCATGTGGGCAGCATTTGGTTTACTGACGAAGCTTATTTTTACCTGGACGGCTTCGTCAATAAACAGAACTGGCGCATATGGGGAACGGAAAAGCCCCATGTTGCAGTCCCATCGTCCCTGCATCCTCAAAAAGTACTGGTTTGGGCCGCCATTTCTTCCAAAGGAATGATTGCCCCATTTTTCAGATCCGAAACGATTACTGCATCACGCTATCTGGACACTCTTCGTGAATTTGTGGCGGTACAAATTGCCTTAGACGACACTGCGAACACCTCGTGGGTTATGCAAGATGGTGCCCGGCCACATCGCACGGCCGACGTCTTTAATTTCCTGAATGAATATTTCGATGATCGTGTGATTGCTTTGGGCTATCCGAAACATACAGGAGGTGGCGTGGATTGGCCTCCCTATTCGCCAGACATGAACCCGTGTGACTTCTTTCTGTGGGGACACTTGAAAGACCAGGTGTACCGCCAGAATCCAGAAACAATTGAACAGCTGAAGCAGTACATCTCATCTGCATGTGAAGCCATTCCGCCAGACACGTTGTCAAAGGTTTCGGGTAATTACATTCAGAGACTACGCCATATTATTGCTACGCATGGTGGATATGTGGAAAATATCGTACTATAGTGTTTCCCAGACCGCAGCGCCATCTGTTGTTGACAATTGTAACTACTGTAATTTCGAAAGTTTGTCTGCCTGAAAATGTACTGTTGTCCCAAGCATATTGCAACAAACGGTGTATTTCTATCGCTGCTCTTTTAGTTAGTATTGCCGTTTCAAATATACCGGTCATTTTTGCAACACCCTGTATATATATATCGGTATTGAAGGTTTTGTCGCAAAATTAATACAACAGGACTACACAATATGCTACTGGCAAGGTGGGGTTTACCTCTAATACATTTATACAGATGTTTTAAACGTAATTATTACTCTATGTCTGGAGATTACTTTATGTCGTATAAAATGTTTGTCCAAAGCAAGTACAAAAATCTTTCGATTTCATAAACACTTCTCTATTAGCGCTTGGTGTATGAGATGAAACTGTCGTATTTTTATAGACATCTGTATCACTGGTAAAGATTTATTGACGTGATCCCAGAGAAAGTAAAAACTACCGTCTAAAGTTTTATTCAATGTAAAAGCGGAGTCTAGATTGTTGCCATATGTAGAGCCATGTCTGCGTACATCACGTCTTTTTGATAATGACTCGCCCAACTTTTGTTTGCTTTTGGAATAAGGCTTTGTTTTTAGCATAAAATGGAAATAAAATAAATGTGGATCACTGAGGAGGATCCCTTAGTGATTCACTCACGTATTAAACATTCCTGTGATAGCTCTGGGTGTTTTCTTTTGCCGCTGCAATACGGCTAGTGTGCAGCAGAGTTTCCACAGAGACACAATTGTTCCTAATTTGTGAAAGATGAAACCGATTGTAATGGCTTCCTATAATACCGGCTGTGTGCCTACCACGTCAATTTGAAATCTAGATGTATTACTAACCGTCTCATTGAGCATACTTATTAATTCCGGTACTGGGTTTTTGATGGAAAATGTGAACAGAATCAGCTTAAATGTTATTTAAAATACAGACATCATAATAAATGAAAAGCACCAGTTTTCTTTTGTTCTAGAATAAAAGCAAAAACTGGTGTTTTTCATTTATTATAACGTTGTTCTACCAAGAACCAACGGAAGATTCTGTTAACATTACATAGACGACATGAAAAAAAATTAAGAGTACATGTTATCCCTGCTGTCTTTCCCATCTTAATTATGGCGTCATATTCTGGGGTAATTTGTCAGCAGCTAAGGACGCTTTCGGAAAAAAGGTCATTAGACTCATAAAACATATAAAGCTAGAGTAGAAACTCCTGTGAGGCCCTATTTAAGAGTTTAGGTATTCTACCTTTACTGTGTATTTACATCACGGAGACTCGTTTTTTGAAACTAACGAAATGGGCAAGGAACAGCAGACTATTTAAAAGCTGACATCATCATAACAATATTATTGTTGTTATGACTTTCAGCTCGAAGACTTGTTGATGCAGCTTTCCACACTACTCTAACCTGTGCAAGCCTCTTCATCTCCGAATAACTACCGCAACTACATCATTTTGAACCTGATTACTACATTCATCTCTTTGATAGCACAAAATATATAAAAAATAAATATATTCCTGCTGCAAATATAAAACTACAGAAACAAAAATAATAACAAAGGAAGACAGCGAATTGAGAATAAGCAAGCGATAGGGGAGTAGGCAAGCATAACACGGCTGTAGCAGCTACTTTCAGAGTGGTAGAACACGCGCAACCGGGTGTCCTCGGCATCCGGGCGAGTGTGGTGACTTGATGATAGTTTCCCGTCCGAAACGTCACAGAACACCGGCGTTTCACTGGCATGAGATCCTCCCCACCAGTGGTGGGCACCATGTCCAGGAACGCCGTCTTAGTAGCAGCAGATGATCTGACGGTGGTTGCGTGCTGCCTCCTGTTCTGTATCTGCATCTACGTCCATACTCTACAAGTTACCTTACAAGTTACCTTACAAATTACCTTACAAGTTACCTTACAATTTACCTTACAAGTTACCTTACTTTGTGTACCACTGTCACTGTTTGCATACGGAAGAACGATTGCCTGTAAGCCACCATGTGGTCTTTAATCAAATGGTTCAAATGGCTCTGAACACTATGGGACTTAAGTTCTGAGGTCATCAGTCCCACAAAACTTAGAACTACTTAAACCTAACTAACCTGAGGACATCACACACATCCATGCTCGAGGCCGGATTCCAACATATGGTCTTTAATCTCTGTAACTTTTTCTTTATGGCCTTTGCGCGAAATACATAGAAGAAGCAATATATTGCTTCTAGGAGCTGTAACGTTCCCTGGCAGCACACACACTATTAATAAAGTGAAATGACATTTAATTGTACTATGTACGTCACTATGAAGCAATTCGAATGTACTGTAATTGTTTAACAAAAAATGTTATTTAATTCTGTGTAAAGGACGTTGGTTATTATTGTAATATTTTCTGTAATAATATTCTCGATGTATTTACGATTGTAATATTTCTATACTCATAATGTAATTGCGAAATATGCTAATATCTGCGATAAAAAAA
The DNA here is from genome assembly GCF_023897955.1 of Schistocerca gregaria. Classification (NCBI taxonomy): domain Eukaryota; kingdom Metazoa; phylum Arthropoda; class Insecta; order Orthoptera; family Acrididae; genus Schistocerca; species Schistocerca gregaria. The sequence continues at coordinate 99,012,783 of NC_064923.1, read as the reverse complement.
GTGAAATATAGCCACAGAAGAAAATAATGTTGTAAGATTACAAAGAGATATTCAAAATCAGCAGTAGTATAAAAAGCACTATATAATGTGCATTCTTTGTCGTCTTCCTCTAGAGCTGAGAGAGGAACCTGTGACGTAATATTATATGAATGAGTAGACTTCGTTTGTCTGTATCTATCTTTAGCCGCCATTAGAGGAGAAATTATCAAGGTGTGTAATTTTCATTATTGTTATGGTCTAAATAGATTATGATTTATCAAAATTGTGTATTACTAATGTAAATTAGCTTGCCAATGTCATCTATAGTATTTCTTTAAAGAATTTTCAGCACTTTTAGCGATTATCATTGGTGTTGCTGGGCTGTGCCGCGACCGAACGATTTGCAGCGGCGGCACATTTAAAAAATTGTTCCACCATAAAATTAACCAAACCCGTAAATCGGGAGCAGGTAAAAGTAGCAGTGAATTACGAGATATTTTTATTTTTCAGCGATCCTGAGGCTGACTGAATTTATTACTGGTTTTACATTTCTGCATTCAAGGCGGATAATTAACGTTGAAGTTGTTAATCTGTTGGTTCTTTCCATTTCTAAAGCAAATAACGTAAACGTATAGTGAAGTGTGTTTTGTCAATGATAATTAAACGTTCAGGTCGGCTTGTCAATATTTAACCATTTTATGCTAACAGAGACAGTCTTGTGTTCCATAGCTAACGCCGGGAAAGAATTCAGTAAATATTTAAAAACCCACTGCACCTAGAAAATGTGTGACAAGGCCGAAATACGTAAAAAAATTAATTTAAATAAGTTTCAGATCATATAACTAATGGGGAGGTATTGAATAGGATTGGGGAGCAGAGTGTGGCACAACTTGACTAGAAGAAGGGATCGGTTGGTAGAACATGTTCTGAGGCATCAAGGGATCACCAATTTAGTATTGGAGGGCAGCGTGGAGGGTAAAAATCGTAGAGGGAGGCCAAGAGATGAATACACCAAGCAGATTCAGAAGGATGTAGGTTGCAGTAGGTACTGGGAGATGAAGAAGCTTGCACATGATAGAGTAGCATGGAGAGCTGCATCAAACCAGTCTCAGGACTGAAGACCACAACAACAACAAGTTTCAGATAAATGTTATTAATCAGTTGGTTTGAATTTATCAGCATGAAAGGGTTGCTAAGGTTCAAGTAATTTTAAATGTGCTTAATTCTGTCTAAATGAATTTTTATTACCACACGGAAATAAGGGGTTCTACAACAAAGTTGGTACTGAAAGAGTAAATAACATAAATATTTAAAGCCATTTCTTCCCCCCATTTTTTCATCAATTCATTGACATTTTTACATAATAAATAATCCTAATTTTTTTCTCGTTAAAGAGCGTAAGCTCTCGGCACTCTAACAGCAGGCCATGCTGTGATGTAGAACGCTCCTTTTGCACCGTCTGCCACTGGAATTGGCTGAGCATCTCTGTGACGCTTTCGCTCTTACTAAATGAACCTGTAACGAAATGAGTGGCTCTTCTCTGGACTTTCTCTATTTTGTCCATCAATGGCATCTGAAACGGATCCCACAATGACCAGAAATATTCAAGTATTGGCCGAACCAGTGTTTTGCAAACTACTGCCTCTGTTGACGGACCATGTTTCCTGAGGATTCTCTCAATGAATCACAGTCTGGTACCATTTTTATCTGTCATCGTTTTTAAGTGGTCGTTCCACGTGAAAGTGCTCTGTACGCGTACTCCCACCTACTTTAATGAAGTAGCTAATTACAGTGATTCTCTTGCAATTGTATAATCACACACTGAAAGGTCTTTATGTCTACGTATTCGCAATAAACAAAATTTGTTTATGTTGAGGGTTAGTCGCACTGCCTGCACCAAGCTTCGATCCCCTGCATCTCGCTACAATTTTCTAGCGTTGCGACTTACGTGTATAGAACAGCATTATCCACGAAGAGCTTCATGGAACATCCGACGTCATTTACTACGGCATGTACACCGAAGAGCCAAAGGAACTGGCACACCTGCCTAATATCGTGTAGGGTCCCCGTGTGAACGCAGAAGTGCCGCAACACGACGTGGCATGGACTCAGACTAATGTCTGAAGTAGTGCTGGAGGGAACTGACACCATGTATACTGGAGGGCTGTCCATAAATCCGTAAGAGTACGAGGGGGTGGAGATCTGTTCAGAACAGCATGTTACAAGGGATCCCAGATAGGCTCAATACCGTTCATGTCTCGCGAGTTTGGTGACAGCGGAAGTGTTTAAACTCAGAAGAGTGTTCCTGGAGCCACTCTGTAGCAGTTCTGGACTGTTGGGGTGCCGCATTGCCCTGGTGGAATTGCCCAAGTCCGCCGGAATGCTCAGTGGACATGAATGGATGCAGGTGATCAGACACGATGCCTACGTACACGTCACCTGTCACAGTCGTAGCTAGAAGTATCAGGGGTCCCATATCACTGCACACGCTCCACACCATTACAGAACATCCGTCAGCTTGAACGGCCCCATGCTGACAGTCCCCGTGCACGTCCATCAGTTAGATACAACCTGAAGCGAGATTCGTGAGACCAGGCAACATGTTTCCAGTGATTAGCTGTCCGATGTCGCTGATGACGGGCCCATACGAGGCGTAAAGCTTTATGTCGGACTGTCAACAATGTTACACGAGTGGGTCTTCAGCTTAGAAAGCCCATATCGATGATGTTTCGTTGAATGGTTCGCACGCTGACATTAGTTGAAGGCCCAGCATTGAAATCTGCACCAATTTGCGGAAGGGTTGCACTTTTGCCACGTTTAACTATTCTCTTCAGTCGTCTTTGGTCCTCTTCTTGCAGGATCCTTTTCCAGCTGCAGCGATGATGTTTTAGCGGATTCTTGATATTCACAGTACACTCGTGAAATGGTCGTACGGGGAATCCCCACTTCATCACTACCTCGGATTGCTGTCTCCCATTGCTCGTGCGCTGACAATAACTCCACGCTCGAACTCACTTATATTTCGATAACCTGCCATTGTAGCAGCAGTAACCGCTCTGACAACTGCGCCAGACACTTGTCTTCGATAGGCGTTGCCGACAGCAGTTGCCTGTTTACATATCTCTGTATTTGAATACGCATGCCAATACCAGTTCCTTTGGCACTTCAGTGTACATTTCAGTAGCGTTCAGAATTTCATTCCTTTTGACATGGCTTCAGTCAGCTTCCTGTCCCTAGTACAGGGTGGAAGAGAGGATACATATATTTTCTAAGCCGCTAGTTCTCGGAGTCGTAAAGGGGGTGTTGACCTTGAGCGACTGTTGGGAGGCCAGCTCAGACAATGAAGTTTCAGTCGTTATGGGGCGTTGGAGCGTAGAGCATCTTGTCCGCGTGGTCGCGCAGTTCTTTAGAAATAATGGTTGTGTGGTCACCGTCAAAAGTTTAATTTCGGACGTCGAGATGGAGTCCTAGATCGAAACACTGTACTCCGCCGAGTTTCAGCGTTTAGGAGTACTGGATCTGTGATGAAAAAGAAACCACCTGGTCTTCCTCATCTAGTTCGAACTCCGGTAAACGTAGACATAGTAAGGACGCCAGTTTATGCTAGTCCGAAACGATATGGTAGGCGACAGGTTGTATCGATTGTATCGAAGGATATGTCACTTCGTTCACTGCACCCCCTCTTACATGATGATCTGAAATTTCACCTGTACAACATAGCGATTGTCCAGTAGCTAAGACAAACGTATTTTGTGCAGTGTAGAGATTTTTTTTGTAATGGACGTTATTCTTACAGAAGATGCAGCCAGTATTCATGAATGATAGAGCCCATTTTCATCTAGAAGGTTATGTTAATGTACAAAGTAGTCTGTACTGGAACTCAAAGAACCCTCAAAAACTACACCAACTCTCCACAGCTCAAAAGTAACAGTGTGGTGTGGTATCTCCAAGATAGGGGTTGTCGGTTGGACCTAAATTTTTGGAAGAGAGAGGAACTGAAGTTATTGTAACATCAGAGCGCTACATCGAAATGGTAAACAACTTTCTTCATGCAGAACTTAAAAGGCGTTGAGTGAACATGAGAGAAATCCAACAGGATGGTGCCGCAGCTAACATGGCAAGAGCATCTATGGGAGTGGGTCAACACATGTTCTCAGGTATGTCATTTCATGATACAGTAGTGTTCTGTGGTCACACACTCACCTTCTTGTTGCGGGGTATTTGAAATAAAGAGTTTACTTGAACAAGCTCTGCACAATCGATGACCTCAAGATTTACATTTGTCAGGAAACTGATACTGTACAAAATGAAATGTTGGAGAGAGCCATGCAAACTTTCAACAGAAGATCCAAATATGTGTCCAGCAAGGACGTCTTCTTAACGACGTTAGTTTCTGAACTTAATGAAGGTATGTAGATTTCAAAACTGCAATAATGCAAACATAAAACCAGGTTTCAGTGAATCGTTAGTGAAGGACATGCATTTCCTCTACTCCTATGTAGGCATTGTGGTTGTTTATAAACGAGACTAGTTCCAGGATTTTTCCAATGGCGCTCTTGCAGTTAACTAATACGATATTGAAGTTCTCTTTTCTGTTCTAACAGATACTGCCCTGCCTGGACTCAGAATACATCTTTTTGGGCCAGTGGAGGGATTCCTCTATCTTAAAAAACCCAAAGGTACACGCCACACGTACTGCACTACCCTAGTAGTCGCTTCCTGCGTGTAGTGCAAGCCTGACCAGTAAGGGGATCGCGCATTCCTCCATCCTATTGCAGAGGCCGAGAAAACTGCATCGAAGATCGACACAGACTCATCTGAACCTCTGGATTAACTCACCCACTTGGCAGCCAGAGGACAGCAATCGATTCTTGGAACGATGCTACAAAACGACAGCTCTGCTTCCACCTCTCGAGCGAGGCTAACTGTCTTCATCAAATCAGCCAGCAGCCTGTAGGAACCGATGATGGACTCTGGACCCATGCGACGACGATGTGCCCGGTGTTGCCCTCGCGTCCTGGTGGGTACTAACGGACTGATCTTGCTTCTGCTAAAATGGGAGGGTGTGTGTATACCCTTCTGGTCCTAGGAATCACGTTTATTACTACAATAAGGAGATGGTCGCATCCAGATATGCTGGCATCCAGGAGAACAGCTTCTGGAAAACGCACAGCACAATGGGCACATGTTCTTGCGCACAGTATTATGCCTTGAGGAACAATGATTGGCTTCTATGGGACCTATTCTAGTAATCGAATGCTCCATCGCAGTTGAGGACTACGTGAATGTTGCTGTGGATCCCCTGCATGCCTTCGTGATTGATGTCACAGATGGCAACGACATCTTTCAGCAGGATAACCATACATGTCACAAAATCAGAATGGTGTTGCAGTGATTTGAGGAGTAATTGTCGTGAATTCACGCTGATGTCTTGCCGACCAAAGTGACCTGATTTGAATCTGATGGAACGCATTGAGGACGCTATAGGGTGCTAGCTCCGCAATCACAAATCATCGGCCTAATTTACGGGTAATACGTGACCTGTGCATGGTTCCCTTGAATCAAATACCTCCGGAAATGTAACAAGGACTTTTGGGATCCTTGCCACCCATAATCGCTGTTGTATGGCGCTGCTAACGTGGACCAACACGATATTAAGCAGATGGTCACAAAGTTTGGGCTGATTAGTATGTAAAAGACAAACATCAGTGCCGATAGTACATCAGCTGCTGATGATGGTCTGTATCTTTGAAGTCTGAGTTCTCAGTCGCACACAGTGCGGCTTGACCTCCAAGTGAACTCTATATAAAGTATGTAGCGTAAAATATGTACACTACTGGTCATTAAACTTGCTAGACCACGAAGATGACGTGCTACAGAAGCGAAATTTAACCGACAGGAAGAAGATGCTGTGATATGCAAATGATTAGCTTTCCATTCACAGGAGGTTGGCGCCGGTGGCGACACCTACAACGTGCTGACATGAGGAAAGTTTCCAAGCGATTTCTCATACACAAACGGCAGTTGACCGGCGTTGCCTGGTGAAACGTTTTTGTGACGCCTTGTGCAAGGAGGAGAAATGCGTACCATCACGTTTCCGACTTTGATAAAGGTCGGATTGTAGCCTATCGCGATTGCGGCTTATCGTATCGCGACATTGCTGCTCGCATTGGTCGAGATCCAATGACTATTTGCAGAATATGGAATCGGTGGGTTCAGGAGGGTAATACGGAACGCTGTGCTGGATCCCAACGACATCGTATTACTAGTAGTCGAGATGACAGACATCTTATCCGCATGGCTGCAACGGATGGTGCACCCAAGTGTCGATCCCTGTGTCAACATATGGGGACGTTTGCAAGACAACAACCTTCTGCAGGAACAGTTCGACGACGTTTGCAGCAGCATGGACTATCAGCTCGGAGACCATGGCTGCGGTTACCCTTGAGCGCCTGCGATGGTGTACTCAACGACGAACCTGGGTCCACGAATGGAAATCGTCATTTTTTCGGATGAATCCAGGTTCTGTTTACAGCATCATGATGGTCGCATCCGTGTTTGGCGACATCACGGTGAACGCACATTGGAAGCGTGTATTCGTCATCGCCATACTAGCGTATCATCCGACGTGATGGTATGGGGTGCCATTGGTTACACGTCTCGGTCACCTATTGTTCGCACTGACGGCACTTTGAACAGTGGACGTTACATTTCAGATGTGTTACGACCCGTGGCTCCACCCGTCATTCTATACCTGCGAAATCCTACATTTCAGCAGGATAATGCACGATCGCAAGTTGCAGGTCTTGTGCGGCCTTTCTGGATACAGAAAATGTTCGACTGTTGCCATGGCCAGCACATTATCCAGATCTCTCACCAATTGAAAACGTCTGGTCAATAGTGGCCGAGCAACTGGCTCGTCACAATACGCCAGGCACTACTCTTGACGAACTGTGGTATCGTGTTGAAGCTTCATGTGCAGCTGTACCTGTACACTCCATCCAAGCTCTGTTTGACTCAATGCCCAGGCGCATCACGACCGTTATTAAGGCCAGAGGTGCTTGTTCTGGGTACTGATTTCTCAGGATCAATGCACCCAAATTGCAAGAAAATGTAATCACATGTCAGTTCTATTATAATATATTTGTCCAATGAATACCCGTTTATCATCTGCATTTCTTCTTGGTGTAGCAATTTTAATGACCAGTAGTGTATAAAGTAAAAGCAGTCAGCGTGACTACAGTTCTAGACTTTCAATATACATCAGCCTTCAGATCAGATACTAGAAAATTTATGAAACTGAACACGCACATTTTAAACATAAGAGCAACAAAACCAGAAGGCAATAGAGGCAGTGGTTACCGTTTGCTGTCACACACGCTTGGCAACGACGTGGAATTCCTTTTATGTGCTGTTTAAAATCACTGGAAGCAGCACTGATGTCAGGAAAACACTTCGTGGCAGCTGATGAGCTACACTTTCACTCCCTGCTGTGGATGTTTTAGACTCTGGTTCTCACGTCCACGACAGTAGTTCGATATAGACGAGTATCATCCATTACGAAGGTGAAACCTGGAGCATGTACATGTATGGAAGAGACATGCATTTTATTGCCGCCTCTCATCTCCGTACCTCAGAACACGAGCACTTATCATCTGACCACGAATGAAGATGAGCAGCTCTTTATGCCAATCCAACCTTTTGGTTTTTCACATAAGCGTACTACCACCGATGATCTAGGTACTTTGCACTATGTTCGTATATACCATTTGACTATTTCTTTCGGGACGGATGTGGATCTAGAATCATTCCGAAGAGCGCCTAGGGACTGCACTACGAGAAGCATATGTCACTAATCGTTCATTGTGCACTGCTGATGTTTCTGACTCCCAAGTAAAGATTCCATTCCTATTAGGAAGTGCATCTCATGAAACCGCCAGAAGTTATGCTGCTATCTTTCGAGCCCTAAGTTCTGCTCAGCCGCTGTCGTCTGGAGAGCATCCGAATTCCCACTGCCTCTTTTGTTACAGAGATGCAGTAAAACGAAGCGTGAAGTAATATAAGATTTTATCATCTTCGAAGGAGATCTTATGTCCACTATCGCTGACTTTACCATGCTTATGTACTTGGTATGGTGTTTATGCTCAGCACAATGCACCTACTCGTCATAGATTGACAGCCCTGAGTAATTTCCGTCACGTTCTCATGGCACGTTCCTAACACTATTGTTCCTGACTTATATTAACAACATTGGAGGCAATCTGAGTAGCCGTCTGAGATTGTTTGCAGATGATGCTGTCATTTACCGTCTTCTAAAGTCATCAAATGATCAAAGCGACCTGTAAAATAATTTACATGAGGTATCTGTATGGTGCGAAAACTGGCAGGTGACCCTGAATAAGGAAAAGTGTGAAGTAATTCACATGAGAACTAAAAGAAATCAGCTAAATTTCCATTGTAAGTAAACTAAATACTTAGGGATTACAATTACAAATAACCTAAATAGGAACGAACACATAGATAATATTGTGGCTAGAGCAAACCAAAGACTGCGATTCATTGCCAGAACACTTAGAAGGTGCAACAGGTCTACTATGGAGACTGCTTACACCACTCTTGTCCGCCCTATTCTGGACTATTGCTGTACGGTGTGGGATCCGCATCAGGCGGGACTGACGGATGACATTGGAAAAGTACAAAGAAGGGCATCTCGTTTTGTATTATCGCAAAATAGGGGAGATAGTGTCACAGACATGATACGTGAATTGGAGTGACAATCATGAAAACAAAGGCATTTTTCGTTGCGACGGGATCTTCTCATGAAATTTCAGTCACCAGTTTTCTCCTGCGATTCCAAAAACATTCTGTTGGCACCCACCTACATAGGGAGAAATGACCATGACGATAAAATAAGAGCAATTAGGGATCGCACAGAAAAATTTAAGTGCTCGTTTTTCTTACTTGCCGTTCGAGAGTGGAACGGTAGAGAGACAGCTTGAAGGTGGTTCATTGAACTCTCTTCCAGGCACTTTATTGTGAACAGCAGAGTAATCACGTAGATTTAGATGTAGAACACCGTTTATCCTCAAACCACGCGAGCATTTTGTCTGAATATAGAAAGTCTTTAATTTTATGCGGCGATCCCAACTTTGGTCCATTAACAAGTATGTGTTCTGTGCTCCTTCACGTTGGTGCACATAAATGATGACCGTCACTGGACTTTCTTTTTCTCAGTAACAGCAACAGTTCATTAGAGGAGCCTTTGGCCAGCTGCAAGAAACTGAGCCTTGAGAAAGGCTCAGAATGTTAGTTCTGCTAGCGGTCTTCATTCTCCTTCCGTCCAGAATTAGGCTGGTCTGAAAAGTTCTCGGCTTGATGGTGAGAATGGTCATGTATGTTTTTTTGGAAACAAAACCTCTCACTTTCACGATCAGGCCGAGAGTATAACATAATTTCCTTTGAAATTAATACACTTCTTCCACCGGGTTTATAGTAAAATCATCCCATTTGTTCAGAATTCCTGTGATGCAAAATAACCTACTACAGCTGAAATCGGTTCTTGATTGGCCGAAAAATGTTGAACAACGAGGATAACTTCAAGTTTTCGCAAGTCTCAGGGAGTCAGACAAGATACAGAGCAGATGCTCTAACGCTTCATAGCACAAATCCCTCTGTTTTTTCACTGCAAAGAAGCTTTCATCGGCATGTGCACTACCTTGATGATTGTTTTCTTCTGTAAATCAGGTCCCTTTTAGCGAATTTTTGCATTCAGATCCATTAGAAGAATAGAATAATAAACCTTTACGAAAACAGTCAATTAAGAGAATCCCTTTCACATCTCAAAACACCTCTTCGATGACACAGTCTTCATTGGAGCTGAAAAACTGGCTTATGTCCCCAGTTTCATGTTTCGGTTGTTGATTTGACTCTGGTGTGTAGTGGTAAATACATACGAGTATTTTGTACTTTTTTTTACAAAAATGTGCAAACACATTTTCCGAAATCGTCGTGCGTGGCGTCCATTTTGCACAAAGCGTTCCTGTATGCTGTTCTTCATGCAAAATGGAGGCGACACATTCTTCTGTAATCCAGACAATAGTGCCAGTTTCACGAATATTTGCACACTGATCTTCCATGATCATGCACTTTTTTTTGACGATTTCTAGTTTTCAGGCCCATTTCTTCATTGAGAAGGCGGCCGCTGTGGCCGAACGGTTCTAGGTGCTTCAATCCGGAACCGCGCTGCTGCTACGGTCGCAGGTTCGAATCCTGCCTCGGGCATGGATGTGTGTGATGTCCTTAGGTTTAAGTAGTTCTAAGTCTAGGGGACTGATGACCTCAGATGTTAAGTCCCATAGTTCTTAGAGCCATTAGAGTTTCACTGAGAAAAAAGAGGAAGAAGAGCTCCTAGACACATATATGATTTTCGAATGAATTTTATTTGGTGGCAAACCTTCTTTTACATAAACTTCATCAGGGAAAGATACTTAGTTTTCTCCATTTCCAGGAAAATACTCACGTCGTGCTGAAACGTTACAATAAATAATTTCGGTAGCAGATGGAATATTACCATGTCTGTGGAAAAACAGTTGTTATGTTAAGGTTGATCTTGTTTCGTCACATTTTGGTATTTTACTTTTTTTAGCGTTGAATATAGTTTGGACAGAGGGGGGGGGGGGGGGGAGGTATGTCCGTTCATTATTTAATAATAACCATTCAAGTGAAGAAATGTTCGAATGTGTGTGAAATCTTATGGGACTTAACTGCTAAGGTCATCGATCCCTAAGCTTACACGCTACTTAATCTAAATTATCCTAAGGACAAACACACACACCCATGCCCGAGGGAGGACTCGAACCTCCGCCGGGATCAGCCTCACAGTCCATGACTGCAGCGCCCGAGACCGCTCGGCTAATCCCGCGCGGCTCAAATGAAGAAATCGGTGTACATAATCATTATTATAGTAGTTTGGCACCTTTTACTATAGAGAAGGCGAAGGAGTTTAGAGGTTTTCGGAGATTTTAAAAGGAGGCATGTGAAAACGGATTAGTTTCTGGCTGGCTTGGACTATGTCGAAATGGCTGCTAGCGCAGCGAGTAAAAATTAAGAGAATAATTATCACCCTTTTCAAGACCTTGCAGTACTTAAATTTCCGATTTCATGCCCAAAACATAAAATGAAGAATAATTGTCTCCAGGTCAGCTCCCCAGAGAAAAAAAAAAACTATTATTTTTCTCTCACTAAGTAGCCAACAATTTTTCTATCTCCGTCAGTAAACGCAGCTCACAGTGTCTTGTGTCAGATAGCTGTCTACAGTCAGCTACTGGATTGAATTGTTTCCCTGTTAAAGTTGTACCTACGTAGAAAAAGAAAAAAATCTAGTTCTGCGATTCATGGGCAAGTTCGAGAACTTTTCAGACCACCGTCATAGTTCTTACGCAGTGAGTAGGAGGGGCAGTAACTACTCAATTCACTGACCGTTTCTCGCACTTGTGCCTGCAAATCCTGCCCCAGGGACGTCGCTCCACCAATAGTACCCCAAACCACTGCTGTATAAGAGTCATATCAGAGTCAGCAGTCAGTCGCTTTCTGACGAAAAGCTCGAGTCTTAACTCAGATGTGATGTGTCTTAAAAACGAGAAAATTTTATACGTGGATGCCACTGCGAAAGACTCTGCTTCCTTATTGTTCAGGATTACAGTCTTGTGTATCAGTGGACAATTAGAGTGCGTTCGGTTTTTCTCTAAGTTATGGGTTAACGATTGCTATATTTCAACAGCTGATCACCTTGGGGTTGTATGTTTTCTCATTTGCGTTTATACCCTCCTTACATAAAATTTCTGTCTACTTGGTGTCTGGACAGATACTCAGATGCACCTGGTGTGGCGATTGCACACTCTAGCCTTATATACTAGTAACACAACCAGTTTGTAGTTGCAACACTTCTTTATTGATTACACATACATATGAATTCATCAGCAGTAATAATCAATAAAGAACATTTGCATATCAAGGCCCTATCCACAATTAGTATTTACAATATTAACCGTCACACTTGTGACAACGGCCCCTTTACGTCCCGGAAACAACAACCAAATTAATAGATGAAATAGATAACGAAATGTTTACAATGTCGGCTATCGACTTTCTCATTCGGTTTTACACATACCGAAAAGGTAACATGAATTTGAAGCTATCTGACCAGAAGGGTAATATTAAATGTTCTGTTTACACTTAGCATTGTATTACACTCACTTCTGGAAGATTCTAGATTTTATGCAAGCTTAAGGCAAAACGTCAATTTGATGAACATGTGATGCACGCGAGCAAACGTTAATCTATTACGATTTCACAAACACACGATCCAAAGGGTGAACTTATACTAAACTTTGGGCAATAGGAAATATTCTGTATAAAACAAGCCTCTCGTTCAATGGAATAGAGAAATCGCGCGTTAACGGGGTCCGGACGGCCCTGAGTTCAAATCCTGAGAATTCTGTCACACTGCAAGCTCGCGGGGCGAGGTTTTCTCGCGTCGACCACTATACACGTTTCTGCAAACACACTGTAGTATATACAAGTTACACATATACACTCCTGGAAATTGAAATAAAAATACCGTGAATTCATTGTCCCAGGAAGGGGAAACTTTATTGACACATTCCTGGGGTCAGATACATCACATGATCACACTGACAGAACCACAGGCACATAGACACAGGCAACAGAGCATGCACAATGTCGGCACTAGTACAGTGTATATCCACCTTTCGCAGCAATGCAGGCTGCTATTCTCCCATGGAGACGATCGTAGAGAAGCTGGATGTAGTCCTGTGGAACGGCTTGCCATGCCATTTCCACCTGGCGCCTCAGTTGGACCAGCGTTCGTGCTGGACGTGCAGACCGCGTGAGACGACGCTTCATCCAGTCCCAAACATGCTCAATGGGGGACAGATCCGGAGATCTTGCTGGCCAGGGTAGCTGACTTACACCTTCTAGAGCACGTTGGGTGGCACGGGATACATGCGGACGTGCATTGTCCTGTTGGAACAGCAAGTTCCCTTGCTGGTCTAGGAATGGTAGAACGATGGGTTCTATGACGGTTTGGATGTACCGTGCACTATTCAGTGTCCCCTCGACGATCACAAGAGGTGTACGGCCAGTGTAGGAGATCGCTCCCCACACCATGATGCCGGGTGTTGGCCCTGTGTGCCTCGGTCGTATGCAGTCCTGATTGTGGCGCTCACCTGCACGGCGCCAAACACGCATACGACCATCATAGGCACCAAGGCAGAAGCGACTCTCATCGCTGAAGAAGACACGTCTCCATTCGTCCCTCCATTCACGCCTGTCGCAACACCACTGGAGGCGGGCTGCACGATGTTGGGGCGTGAGCGGAAGACGGCCTAACGGTGTGCGGGACCGTAGGCAAGCTTCATGGAGTCGGTTACGAATGGTCCTCGCCGATACCCCAGGAGCAACAGTGTCCCTAATTTGCTGGGAAGTGGCGGTGCGGTTCCCTACGGCACTGCGTAGGATCCTACGGTCTTGGCGTGCATCCGTGCGTCGCTGCGGTCCGGTCCCAGGTCGACGGGCACGTGCACCTTCCGCCGACCACTGGCGACAACATCGATGTACTGTGGAGACCTCACGCCCCACGTGTTGAGCAATTCGGCGGTACGTCCACCCTGCCTCCCGCATGCCCACTGTACGCCCTCGCTCAAAGTCCGTCAACTGCACATACGGTTCACGTCCACGCTGTCGCGGCATGCTACCAGTGTTAAAGACTGCGATGAAGCTCCGTATGCCACGGTAAACTGGCTGACACTGACGGCGGCGGTGCACAAATGCTGCGCAGCTAGCGCCATTCGACGGCCAACACCGCGGTTCCTGGTGTGTCCACTGTACCGTGCGTGTGATCATTGCTTGTACCGCCCTCTAGCAATGTCCGGAGCAAGTATTGTGGGTCTGACACACCGGTGTCAATGTGTTCTTTTTTCCATTTCCAGGAGTGTATATACAGAAAAGCAATACCTTAATATAAACATATTATAAGTTAACCAATGAACAGAATTAAGGAGATTAGTTTCCTTTGTTTCAAAAAAATATCTATATACTACGTGAAAGATGTGTCAGTCCACACCCAATGACTTAAAGCCCATCTTACAGCAGGTTCGAATCCTGCCTCGGGCATGGATGTGTGTGATGTCCTTAGGTTAGTTAGGTTTAAGTAGTTCTAAGTTCGAGGGGACTGATGACCTCAAAAAGTCAAGCCCATAGTGCTCAGAGCCATTTGAGTCCACCTTACAAGATAATCTGTCTTTGCTGAATGGCTGACACCACATAAATCAAATGTGCAGTACCTAACGTGACAATCAACCTTCAGATTGGTATTTGAAATTGCAATTGAAAACTAATGTCAGTTCAATAGGCCACTAATCCAATAAGCACGGCCCCTATGGCCACAGACCAAAATACACAATGTGACCTATGTTTATCATGGCCACATGCCTTCACACAAGAAATTATTAACAAATAACAACTACCACTAATTCGTAAAACCAGAAAATTCTAAATCTCAAACTAAATTACGAAATGGCGTTGAAGTGAACCAGCTACCTTCAGCGTGCCACTAAGCACCAAATCCAAACTTACAAATGCGAGGCGCTATTTCTAGCCACTTTTATAACATAGTTTCATGGCCGTTCCAGAACATATCTCTCCTCGCCACCACTGCAGTGAATATTTTGCTGGCCACTAGCACGAGCAATTGCAACAGTCAACAATCCTTAAGCACACAATAATATTCACTATATATAGAAGGAGGAACCCACCACGAAATCTTGGCGATTAATTTTTTCTTCTTCATGTGAAATTCACAAGCCATCCATCCACATAGCTCTCGAGGTATTAGCAAATCCTGGTCGCCACTGGCCAGCCGTGTCATTACAACTTTAATACTTTCCGGCAGCGACCCATGCTTCTTCGTTGCTCCAAATCAGCTGATGCCCACGGCATACGGCCGTGCCACGTGACACGGTGTCGCCAACTCCCCACAACGACAACATCGAAAGCACGTCACGTCACAGACTGGCTCGGCTCATGCGCGGACCCACTCTCCTCAACTTGTGCACGCGCGCCGCCATAAATGGCCTGCCTCAAAAATGCAAAGAGAGCAAGGCACAGGGACAACGACCAAAGTTGGAAGTAAGAACCTATATCGCCTTGCGCCAGAAACTCACCAGCTCAGCACCCTGCCATGATTATTGAGAAATGGACGGAGGATGCAATATGATAGAGGGCTCCAAGCAGGCCTTATTTACGGTCGACCAGATTCGTGGAGCCACCAGAACGGAGAGGTTATGAAGTCTGGTGGTGAGGGATACCACCTGCACTCGGTGAAGGCAGGCCAGGCATTGAGGTACCTGTCATCATCATGTTGCCTGTATAACCCTTCAGAATAAATGACTGCTATTTGTACCAAGGTTACCTTATCCAGTGGGAAGACCCATCGACAATTTCAGTACATAGCAGTTCAGTAAATTCAAACTTATTTTATCAATTATTCCACAGCTCTTTGTCTTGTTGATGGTTTTATCTCGTTACATTTCTTATCACGGTGTAAGGATTAGAGATAATAATAGGAACTTATTCAATAGGAAATGTATCAGCAGAGATAAAAATATTTGGCTTATCGGTCATAAATTTAGTTCTGTTGAAAGTCAGCTGGAAATGGAAACTACGTAACGCAGCACAGATTTCTGTACGCTATGTAAGAAACTGTTTTCCAAATGCAGGTCATTTTCCTTCCTAGCGTCCATCGAGGAAGTGCTTGCAGAATACTCCTTTTATTCTGTTTCTGTATAAGACTTCCTCACAGTATGTTAGAGCCTTTTGTTGTGCTGTTCTAGTTATTTGCTTGCCTATGGCATCTATAACGTATCTTTTTCCCAATAAATTCATTCACCAACATTCTGAGAATTATCGGTGTTATACCTCGTTCCATTGTCGAATTGTTTCGGTTCAGATCGTGAAAAGTCTCTCGATAAAATAAATAATGACTTAACATTAGTGAATGATATTCAGTCCTCGTAGATAAATTACGTTAGAGACTGAAGAAAACCATGGAAAATGAGTGTCTGTTAGACACCACTCCGTAACATTTTGTCACTTTCTTCATTGGGACGACAGAGTGGTTTCTACTTTATCTTACAATTAGCAGTTGCAGACCTTCTACAGTTTTTGGTTTTCGGTACAAGACATACCAAAAATGTCTCAGATCCAGAAAACTATTCATTATGAAATGTAATGAATAGAAATAGTATACTTCTTTCCTCAAAAATAAAAGTCGGCTACTTACGTTGTAAACGAAGAACGTGCAGACCATCTGTATAAAAATGGTTCAAATGGCTCTTAGCACTATGGGACTTAACATCTGAGGTCATCAGTCCCCTAGAACTTAAACCTAACTAACCTAAGGACATCATTCACATCCATGCCAGAGGCAGGATTCGAAACTGCGACCGCAGCGGTCCCGCGGTTCCAGACTGTAGCGCCTAGAACCGCTCGGCCACTCCTGCCGGCAGACCATGTGTAGTCGGGTCTCGTAAGCGAAAGAACACTCCTTGTATGATCCACAGACACACTGCAATATCTGGCTTCGTAAGAGCTACCTTACAAGCTGTGCACCCAGTGCATGCAACGCTGTTTTACGTAGAGCAAGTTTCTCATTTACTCAGAGCAAAGGCGTTTGGAGTGGCTTGAAAAAATTACATAAGAGCAAACATTTCTTTAT
The DNA here is from genome assembly GCF_023897955.1 of Schistocerca gregaria. Lineage (NCBI taxonomy): Eukaryota > Metazoa > Arthropoda > Insecta > Orthoptera > Acrididae > Schistocerca > Schistocerca gregaria. Next base: position 98,996,009 of record NC_064923.1, on the reverse strand, counting down.
TAGCTGAAATATGTTTGAAGAAGCTTTTTTAGTACGTCACACATATGAATATTTTATGCAAAATTTGGAATGCTTACAGAGGCGTTACATGCATAGTTGAAATTTGTATTGTGTACAATGGGTGAGTTTCAGTTCAGTCTAAAAACGAAAAAAAAAAAAAAAAACCAACGGCTTCGGTTTCAGTAGACAAATTTGAAATTATACGTTACGGGTAGTCCAAAGTGCATGCGTTACTAAAACAGAGGCCACTCAACTCTTGTATCTAGAGAGGTTGAGAGGTTATCGACTGCTGCAGTCGATTAATTGTTGCACCATGCTTGCTTTTTTAATTGAGTAGATTGCTTCGGACAGACTATTTGGCCACTTGTACTTCCTTCCTTGGGATTACTGAAATGTGATAAAAAGATTTACGTCTGATTTTGTTCCAGTAACTGTACTTTGCAGGATGGCTTTTGCTATAGTGAGCGGTGTTCGTATTCCATATTCTAATGGCATGGTTCCGTACGCCTGACAGAAAGACAGACGTTAATTTAGCTGGTAACCTGGCTTTGGTTGACAACGAGACCACCGTAGTAGCTATTGTGTTGTTTGGACTCCATGCAACTGTATTAAATATTTTAATACTTCCCAGAGCGACTACGTAGTTGAATGATCACCCAGGCAGATAATTACGTTGTATAATATTTTAGCTTGTTCTTTATATCTGTCGCATTTATTTCGTGGTGCGTTTTAGAAACAGACTTTTTTTACGTTCCAAACGAACACGAGCGCTCTTGTGTGCGTGTGTGTGTGTGTTTGTAGTGGGGGTCATTATTTTTTGCACGATTTATTTGTTTGCCGTGAGCCCGGACACAGATTGTACGTGGAGTTGCGTCGACAGAACAATAAATACAAGAGGTTTGACCTCAAAAACAGCGGAAACGAATATATTAATTTTAAAATGATTTGTTGTGTCAGTAAACTTGCAGTAAGGTATTAATTTTCGTAACTGGGAAGTTTACTTAAAATTTTAGCCTTAAGTTAAAGAAATTATCTGTCTACATTTCATCTTGAGCAATGACTTCATCTGCGCATGTTTTTATGTTACTGAGCACTTGTACTGCTACTGCATTGCTTGACTGGCCGTAGCAACGATCGTAGAAATATTACTGCATTAAACTGGGAGGTGTTAAATTTAGCAAATTAAAAAAAAAATCCGCTCATTTCGCACGTTTATTTATACACATCAGCCGGCTTCCGGGTTTTCCTTTGTGAGACTGCACGTGCCCTCTAGGCCCGATTCAAAATTCTAGGTTATAGTATTTTGATTTTCGTGACGTTTTCGCATAATCTCTCATTGATTGCCTCAAAGCGTCTATGCATCGTGAAATACTGTATACTTTCGAACACTGCCAGTGCCGTTAAATTTACGCACTATATCACAAATTGTAAGCTTAATTTCTACTTCCTAGAAAATTTAGACAGCAGTGACCTCTCTCGAAAACAATCGTTTCCTAATTTCGTTATATATTTACGCTATGAAACGTACATTTTTGGAATTTTCATTTGCTTACTTGTGTTATGCGTAACATATTTCGTAGTAAATTGTGAGCTGAACTTGTATTTCTGTGAACTTTCACAGTGATATCTCTTTAAAAAGTCGTTTCCACCCTATTTGCAATGTAGGTGCTTCGCGACTAGTGTAATATTTCCACTTTCTTTCACTCATTGACTGTTTCTTCTAATTCAGTGTCTGAAATATTTCGAAAGGGTTGGAACTTTAGAAGTGGCAAGTATTTATTTACAGCTCGTACAAAATAGACACGTGTTTCTAAGTTTTACTGACCTTCAATGTAGTCACACCATCGTGTATAACCCATTGCCAGTGATGTGAAAGTCGTACGATACTCTCAGCACTGCCAGTTGTGTTGACTGTTCGAGCGGCGCGGTCTATTGCCTGACGAATTTGTACCAGTTCTGAAGTGAATGCCGTGAAGTGTTTCCTTCAGTTTAGAAATCGAGCTGAACTCACGAGGGCTTAAGTCAGGGGAGTGCAGTAGGTGGTATAGCACTTAGCACCGGCATCAGTCAAACAAATCAGTAAGAACTTGCACTGTACGTACTTGAGCACTGTCCTGCAAAATGATGGTCACATCCTGCAGAAAGTGTCATCACTTCTGTCTCTAAGCTGGTAGTAGGTTGTGTACCAAAAATGAACAGCATTCGCTTCAGAACTGCTTCAAAATCTTCGGGCAGTAGACCGACTGTCAACACAATAGACCGACTGTCAACACAATTGGCACTGCTAAGAGTATCCTACGACTTCCACATCACTGGCAATGGATTATACATAATGCTGATGACTACTCTGAAGGTCAGTAAAACTTAGAAACACGTATCTATTTTGTACGAGATGTAAATAAATACTTGCCACTTGTTAAGTGCCAACCCTCATACATACCAAATCGTCGTCACCTCACACTGTCTAACGGGTGTCGTCTCACACTTTTACAATGAATACTGTGACAGTACAAACAGCGGATATCGTACAAAATCAATAACATCTTCAGCTAAATTGACGTATACTCGCTCTTGTGGCGTGAACCTATGCTTGCTACAATAAATATTGAACCGAGAACTTTGAATCTTGTATTCAATACACTACAAAATAAGCACATGGCACCATCCAACAATCCTTAAACATCCATCTATCAAATTTCACACACTATGGTGAGTAGGAGGCTTCACCATTAACATATAACAACAAGACGATAATCAATATTGAGCGAACATTCCAGGACGAATAGGCTGTTTTTCTTGTGAGTGGTCCCAGGAGGAGAGAGACATAATCGTCTTATAAGCGAGCGACTACTAAAAAAAGAGAGAAAAGAGCAACGACTCTGTTTGGGCGAGGTTGTATCTCAGCTTTGGTTCTATAGGAAGATGGTACATTGCAATAACATTGCAGAACTACCGAAAATATCCTTCCACAAGAACAGTGCATGTGTTTTCATCTCGATGCGTGGATACAGACTAAGAAGCAGAGTTAGTCTTATCCCCCCCCCCCCCCCCTTCCTCCCTTCATCCCTTCCTCTCCGCACCCAAAGACAAGGATAGTGGTTCTCCAGGCCTATTCTGTCCTGTTGCTGATATATGTAAAGAGTTTAATCCTGTACAGGTGCTCTGCTATGATCAGTGTTGGGTTGACAATGATGTACTGTTTCTGATCTGCAGATCTGCAGCTGGACCGTCACACTGGTAATGTTCTGGTTTCCCAGGCCTGTTACAACCTCTCGCTGATGTACAAAGTGATACAACTATGGCGATGCTCTGCTTTGGTCGATGTCGAGTCAACAATAATACACTATTTCAGGTCTGCACAAATCAAACGTATTGCTAGAAAATGCAGAATCTGGAGCAATAGCAAAATACTTGACTATTCTTCATCAGACGGGGGAATGAACAACTTACTGCGAGAAGAATGGTCAATGGTATGCTATGGTCCTCGGCTACGTCTCGCAATGGAAAGAGGCAGCTTCAGCGGTTCCATTCGCCAGAGGAGTTGGTGCTGTGACCAACAGCCGTTGACGTTGCTGTGGGTGTTAGCTATGTACTATGGCGGCGCCGGCCATCGCCGCTGCCGACCGCTACTTCCAGCAGGTTTCTCTAGTCCGAGCACTCTCCCAGTCTCTGAAAACTCAAAATTAGTGTCTGTGGAAGTCTTGTAAGTACGTTGTCAAGCATATATGTATTATATACACTTCATATGTACAAACGTCAGTACCGAATACCAGCTTTCACTCTGTCTGTCCATACGCCGAAAAAAATCATTTTTACAACCGACAGCAAGCTACAATTTGTATCTCCCCCCTACTCACTATTTCGTAATATCCAACTGAGGAAACCTACAAACTAGGCCTATGATACTGTCGTCGATGGTGGATGACCGAACTCCCGATGTCGGAGTTCTATAACAAATATTTTGTCATTTTTGCTCGTTTTTATGTATTTCCCATCAATTTTCGCAATTTTGCCAGGTTTTAAGCAATTTAAACACATTTTACCCAATTACTCGGATTCCAAACCACTGTTCTCGACGACTTGTCGCGTCAACAAAACGTGACATAGCGTCGATCTCATGTTGCTAGCATCCAATGATATCGCAGCATGGTCCCCAGTTTTTGTATCATAGCTAAACCACCTCCTGCATTATTTTGCGAGTGCTAAATACTTGTGGACATACCATGAATCGTATTACACTGACTACATCATAAGACACAAATACTGTTACGTGGTGTGCAAATAGCCAGTGGCAGAGAGGAGGTAAAAGAATATGTTCCTTAGCCCAAACACTTCGTAAATTCGTTAAGATTTTAAAGTCATTGGCTCTCTGTCCCTATTTGGATGTTCTCACATTCGTGGAATAAAGTCGGAAATTGAAAGATATCACCAACGTCTTTGATGATTACCACCAAACGAATCATATACAGGGCACCACTCTGACCTCTATTTCGAAACGAGCTGCCCCTTCATTGAATCCATCAGCAAAGGATCCTGTGCAGTATTTTACGATCTTCAAACAACCTGCAACATTGTCTCCAATTTAATTTGTAACTGCCAGGAGTAAGAGGGCACTGTACCCACTACATTGGACGTCTCATGAAGGAACAGAATAAGCTGAGTTCCATGTAATCAATACATTTCCAAATTTTGCTTTCGGAATGGGGGTAGCACGTGTTCCAATCCTGCACAACTGAGTGATGCTAGTGATATAAACCGATAATATCTTTACAATACCACAACTGCCATTCTGCGAAGAGTATACCACACCAATCCTACTCACATTACACCTCGCAGTACACACAATGTCCCTGGACGCGTGCATGCTAAGGAGGTTAGTACTCCTAACTTGTTTATAATAGGTACAGCTTAATACATGTGAGAATATTGTAGTTGGGTTGGGTTCATTTGGTGCAAGAGATCAAACAGCGACGTCATCTTTCTCATTGGATTAGGGAAGGATGGAGAAGGAAGTCAGCCGTGCCCTTTCAAAGGAACCATCCCATCTTTTGCCTGAAGCGACTGGAAAACCTAAATCAGGATGACCGGACGCGGGGTTGAACTGTCGTCCTGCCGGATGCGAGCCCAGTGTGCTAACCACTGAGGCACCTCGCTCAGTGAGTATTGTAGTGATATAACAGATGGTCAATGTGGTTTCCAATATATTAGTTGTGGAATGCAAGTTTTCTATCCCACTCGCTGCGGTGATAAACCTTAAGATGATGAAACTACTGCCTTCTACATCAAAGAAAAAAACATAGACGTGTATAGCGCCCACTGTTCACATCTGATTCTGGTTCAGAAATTATATCATGCTAGCATTACTCCTATAAAATGATCATCAGCAACGGAAAATGCATGAAACAACGTCTTCTGAGAAAATATACAAATGCATAGCAGAGGTGTTTAACATGTGAAGTTACATACTATGCTGCACTGACTCCGCCAACAGAATGCAGTCTCTTCAACAGACAGCAACTATCAAGGAAATGTATACACAGGGATTGCAATTGCTCACAAACCTCTGTCACTCAGAATAACTGTAGTTATGAAACTTAAGACCCGATTTATGGATAAGACGTGGCAAGGACATGAAGTAATTCGCATGCATCTTCATTCTTCTAGAGGAGGGTTCCGAAATAAGTTTCCCTTCGGTTTGATGGACATGATTCATCACACATGCGTTGAAAGTCCTCTGCCCCCTGTGGTATGGGGAGGTTTGCTGTTAACGATTCCAGATAGACAGTACTCCAAGTCACACATAGAACACGCAATTTTATACAAGTCGAATGCTGGTTACACCACACAACTGATACAGCCAGAGAGAAGAATGCAAAAAAAAGGTTAAATGTGCAAAGTGACCTCTCATAACTTCTCTCTCTCCGTAAAATGCATCATCAATTTACCTCGTTACAACCGTTCTCAGCTGGTTACTCCATCTACTTTGTATCACCCCTTCACACAAATCCATGCCAATTTAGAGGTTGATGGTTCTCTTTTCTAGGAAAGTATCCAAGACAGCAGTCAGTTTGTAAGTACTTCTATTATCTCAGTAGACATATTGCAGAAAGTTGTTAAAAACCATGCAGCAGCTGTTCTGGTAGGTATTTGTTAGCTGACACCGCATGATTGTGATTAGCAGAGAGTACAGAGAAGCATATTGTAAACACTGTTTTTCAGAGTTTAAGAACATTTGAACAGCCTTGCACAGGCTCAAAAACACGCGATCCATTCTGTAGCTGTAGACTGCAGTCGGCAAGCTAGTAATGGAACGATCTTTAGCTAAGTAGAACATAAAGATTGTGGCAGAACTAATACCAGACGTTAATGCTGGGCAGAGTACAAGTGTGTCTGACCTCACAGGGCACCGCATACTTCTAAAGATGGGCCTCTCCGCAGTCGACCCATGCATGTATACATTTCCTTGATAGTTGCTGTCTGTTGAAAAGACTGCATTTGTTGGCGGAGTCAGTGCAGCATGGTATGTAACTTCACATGTTAAACACCTCTCCTATGCATTTGTATATTTTCTCGGAAGACGTTGTTTCATGCATTTTCCGTTGCTGATGATCAATTTATAGGAGTAATGCTAGCATGACATAATTTCTGAACCAGAATCAGATGTGAACAGTGGGCGCTATACAGGTCTATGTTTTTTTTTTTTTTTATGTAGAAGGCAGTAGTTTTATCATCTTAAGGTTTATCACCGCAGCGAGTGGGATAGAAAACTTGCATTCCACAACTAATATATTGGAAACCACATTGACCATCTGTTATATCACTACAATACTCACTGAGCGAGGCGCCTCAGTGGTTAGCACACTGGGCTCGAATTCGGCAGGACGACAGTTCAACCCCGCGTCCGGTCATCCTGATTTAGGTTTTCCAGTCGCTTCAGGCAAAAGATGGGATGGTTCCTTTGAAAGGGCACGGCCGACTTCCTTCTACATCCTTCCCTAATCCAATGTTAACACCGTGACATCGGCAACCACAGAATGAAATGGGCACGTGACCATCGGCACTGGACGTTGGTTCAGTGGCAGAGCGTTCTATGGTCTCATCCCGACACCTTCTTAATCATACCGATCCGACGGTGCGAATCTGTCGTCTTCCAGGGAATCATTAGGCTCTGGGGAACATTCACATGGGCATCCAGGGGACCATTGAAGGTCGTGTATGAGTGTCAAGGAGTATCGTACACTGGTTGCAGACCACGTACATCTCTTCGTGACGATCGTGTTTCCCGACGGCAGTGGCATTTTTCACAAGGCTTGGAGAGTGATGGTGTGGTTCGAGGATCAAATTGGTTCAAATGACTCTAACTACTATGCGGTTTAAGATCTACCATCAGTCCCCTAGAACTTAGAACTACTTAAACATAACTGACCTAAGGACATTACATACATCCATGTCCGAGGCAGGATTCGAAGCTGCGACCGTAGCAGCAGCGCGGTTCCGGACTGAAGCGCCTAGAACCGCCCGGCCTCAACGGCCGGCTTTCGAGGAATACAGTGGCGAGTTCCAGTTGATGTGTTGGCTCTCAGTTCGCCAGATCTGAACACGATCAACAACATCTGGGCTGTGATTGAACGTGGCGTCAGAGCTCCCGGTATTTACGGGAGTTGGATGACTTGTATGTCCAGATGTGGTGCCATCTCCCTCCAGCGACCCATTAAGGCCTAAATGTTTCCATGCCACGACTCATCGCCGCTGTTATCCGCGGCAAAGGTGGACGAACCGAGTACTAGGCAGGTGGTCTTAATGTTCTGGCTAGTGTATACACTTTAGGGAAAAATGACTGGCATGTTACTCTTTGTATTAATAGTAGAGGAAGACAGAAAGAGAATCTGCTACGACAATGAGTGTCAGTGATCGGTGAATGAAGAGTTTTAATGGCGCCCATGCTGAATGGAGGTCGAATTTTATTTGAGATACTCCATGGCGTGACTGAGAATGGAGGATGACGCTAAGACCATTTTACAGAGCGTCGGCAGATTTTGTAAACGGTAACATGAACAGAGTTCTTATTTGCTACAAGTCCTATGCGCGTAATTATTGTAGTGTAAAGATCCCATTTTGTTGATTAATATCTACGTTTTGGTATCCAGTGTGAATTGTCGGTAATGTGTTCACAATACTAATTATTACTCGTCGTACACCACTATTTGTAGGAATGGAAAGAGAACATTTGTGGCTTAAGTACTGTTTGTCTTCATCGATGTTCATTATTTATGATAATGCGAAGGAAGATCATAATTACTATGTCACTAAAAACGCCTTAATACATTTCTAGTTAAACCAAGCTTTTAATTAAATTTCCAACATTTCACAGTTTGAATGCAAATCTTAACATTAACTGCAGTGCCCGCCTGACACTATTGCGTGAGTAGTTAGCTGCGCGTTTGGAGGCGTAGCAAAATTCTCATTTGCCAAAGCAGCCTAAAATAAATACTAATGCAATTGGCTATGCAGTGGTTCGTTTTAGGTACATGCAGTTCAACATTGCATATTATGGAGCTAAGCGGATAGACCAGAGCTGAGTTACACGTTGCAAGTAAGAAACGTTTGTATGGCGTTTTTTACATATCGTTCACTTTTATTAGATGCGAAAGTTTCAAACAGCCCACTGGTTCAGCAGTAATGGCGATTTATAACATTTATAAAGCAGTATTAAGCAAGTTAAAGCATACAATAATAATTACTTACGAAACATTATGTAAAACTTCCACGAAAACGTAATGAAAATGTTTCTAAAATCCCTACCAGCTGCCATCACCCATTATGAAAGATGGGCGCCCACCAGTCGGTGGTACTGTCAGGTTGACTACCACTGGCCCATACGAATTTCCTGAGAAGGAATTAGGAACTGCATTCATTTACAAATTATCTTCGTTTACGAAGTTTTCATATAATTCAACAGATGCGTTTTCTAACAGGATACAGTCTCAATACGTGAGAACTATCCCTTGCGTTGTGATTTTCTAATGGGGAAGCCATTCTGTGTACTATTGACAGTCATTATTTGTATTATGTTTCATTTACAGATAGTCAGATGCAGTTTAGACCTATGGCCACCACACACATCTGAAGTAATTTTCATGTTAAAAAGTAGGGTAGCGAATGCTATTCTAGATCAAAGGACATGGGCGACACTGTAATAAGAATTTAGAATACTTCCTTTGACTTGGCTAGCTATACGTGGAGTCACTGTTTTCTTGTAGAAGCATAAAAGTTAATGTTACTGCTAAAGTGTGCAAGCTAAACAATAATGGAAATAGGGAACATCATTGAGTGAGACGTTTCGTCTCACACACTTTCCAAGTTTCAGCACGTGTACTAGGATACGATCTTACTGATAGTTTCTGCTTGAGAAGTTTGATGAAAAGCTCTGTCTGCTCTGCTACTACATATGCAACTAAAGACTATGTGCCTTGATTTTTTAAATTTCTTTCCTATACATTTCACGTATAATTAATATAATAAGTGTTTGCGCCCTGCTTAACATTGTCATTGAGAAAGATAATTTTATGTGACAGCGTAGTGTAAAAGCTCTTTAGCTTCATGCTTTGGAGAAAGTGTTGTCTTTGAAGTTTTTTTTTTCTTTCCACTGAAAATTGCTTTTGGCTTGTACTTTGGCAGTGATTTATGTCGGATGTTACCCTGAATATTCATTCTTGTGTTATTGACACTCTGTAGAGTAGATTTGCGTTTTTCATGACAGTTTATATTTTGAAAGAGTGACATGTACCTTTACGGATTCTCAGGGATGTTGTGAAGTTAGTTGTAGTTTCAATAATTATGTACGGTAGTAACTATTCACTGGAGGTGTGGGACACTTGTCATTTTTATTCGTTGTTTTTATGCATTTGTGTCAACGTGTCAAAAACTTCGTAATCCATATCGGGTGTTAGAGGACTGGGGGATCTGCTTCAGGCGAGCTATTAGATGTAGAAAAGATGTGTGAACAGAGGCCTTCTCAGATTAGTGATTTAAGTGAGTTTGGCGTGATAATAATAGGCAGATATGGTCACGGTAGCCACCTTATTTATTTTATCAGTTCCTGGAACACACCCCTCCCGTATTTTATTAGTTCCTGGAATTTAGATCGTTAACTCTGCATTAACGAATAACAAACGCTGATCACATATTTCTTAGTCTGAACAATTTATTCACGTCTAACATCGTAGAAGAATAAGATTCAGCTGTACATGATCGATCATTGCTCCTCCACTGCAATTGACTGACTCCAGTTTTTTATTGTGCTTTTTATAATGAACTTTTCTGTAACAGTGTGCGGTTTTATTTACTTATACAGTGTGGCTATTCTTTTGTTTTCTGCTGTGTTCCTCAGAGGCCCACTAACACACTGATGATAATGATTATGATGAATAATATCTTTTCATATGGAAATGTCATAAGATAACGTTGTTAGAGCTTACCATTTTACTTTTATATAATTTTTTGTTGGCCTTTTTATACTTAATGATAATGTTTTATTGGGGTGACATGAAGAATAAATAAACTCACCATTATAATTATTACATTATTATTATTATAATTATATTTATTATTATTATTATTATTATTATTATTTTCGATTATTCCCATTTAAAGAGAGCTTTTGAACTTGAATTCGTTTATGATGATGGTTTATGTTTTTTCTGTGCCCAAATTTACTTTATGTGTTCACTGTGTTGTTTCTTTCGCTCCGCTGCCCATTTGCATCCTGGTCTCTTCGGTGTTGTGGTGTCAAATTTATGTTTTTTGATGATGTTCCTGAATTCAGTTCTATTTTCTGCATCGTTATTGTTATGTGTGCTTGTCTGACGTCTTCTTCAACTTCTTTTATCCATTTTGTTTTTCCCGTGCCTGAGTTGATGACTTTAAGAATTCCTTTTGAAATTCTGTTTTCATTCATCCTGTGGATATGTCCGTAGAACTGCATTTTTCTTTTCCTTATTGTATCCGTAATCTTGTCTGTGTATTTATATAATTCTAATGTTGGTCTCTTCTTCCAGATGCCTTGCTCTTGTATGGGGCCACAAAATTTCCTGAGAATTTTCCTTTCTTGTTTCTCTATTTCTTTGGTTTTAGTTTGCCCAACTATTTGTGTTGTTTCTGATGCATACAATACCTCCGAAAGTACGACAGTGTTGTAGTGCCTCAATTTTGCGTTAATGGATATGGACTTTTGGTTATAATAGATCCACGTGGTTTTATATACATTCTGTAGTTTTTTAATTCTTTCCTCATTGGCCTTTAGGTTGATCCCTGATGGCTGGATGATTTCTCCCAGGTACTTAAAATGTGGCACTTATACGATTTTATGGATATGGACTTTTGGTTATAATAGATCCACGTGGTTTTATATACATTCTGTAGTTTTTTAATTCTTTCCTCATTGGCCTTTAGGTTGATCCCTGATGGCTGGATGATTTCTCCCAGGTACTTAAAATGTGGCACTTGTACGATTTTCCCAATAATAAACTCATCATTATTATATCATTGATTTATGTTTGTTGGTTTGATCCATAATTTATGATCATAAGATTATGTTACCTTAGTGATAACAGCGTAATTGTTTTCGAGAGCTCGTATCGACAAAACAGATTGCGACCTCGAATTTGGATTAAGAAAAATTTTGGGTGCAGTACTGAATACAAGCGAGGTGGTTTTGGGCATGTCTCGCCGTCATTTGAGTAATGACTAAGGTAACATCTGCAGTGTGTGAATTGTTTTAGAGAATGACCCAGACTGGCACCTAATAAACACGGCAGAGCGGCACTATTGACTTTCTGGTAATTCAGTCAGGTTTAGGTCATGGTTAACCATTTTTCAAATTAAAAAAGCCATTAAAAGTTTCATTAAAATAATTCACCACAGTGTCTACATGACTAATCATTTTTCTTTATGTGGAGCTAACATATATGTACCATTACGTGAGTGCAAAAACATGGCACGAGTTTCGTTTAATATTAGGTACAGTTAACGTTCATAAAGCTACAACTAACCTAAAGCTAAAGGAAAGTGAGGATAATACGTCTCACATGTTACATTTGGCTTCCAGCTGAAAGGAAAGGTAAAATTAAAAATTAACTGAAAGCGTAAATAGTCTATTACAGTGAAACATTTGAAATGGTCTGTACCAAAAATAAGCAATAATTAATATTTGAAGAAATTTGGAGAACAGAAAAAAATCACTGGAGTGTGAAGGTAACCTTGATGTATCCATTAGATATGAAACCAATAAACAAGATGTTTACAACTACAGAGGAATTTCTTTTGCTACCAGTTGCTTATAAAATGTTTTCCGGCATTTTCCTAAACAGAGCAGAAACAACACAAGACAGACGTTAGGTAAATGTCAAGGTGGTTTTAGGAAGTCTAGATCACGCTATGAACAAATATTTAATTTGAAATCAAAAGTTAGTCATTGATTACACAAGTCAAAAGATATTGTAGCAAAATTTTTTGTCTTCAGAAAGGTCTTTAATTCCATTGACAGACAAACTGTAGATGTAATGATTCAAGAATTTGGTGTAATCTAATTTATCAACCCTAATTCATGAAACATTTACACACACAGTATCTAAAGTGAAATTTATTGGAGAAATATCTAAGCCCTTTGGAATAAACTAACATGTACGGAAACATGCTCACCTATCCCAAATTCTTTTTGATTGTGTCCTAGAAAAACGTTGAGACTCTAGACTGAAAACCTGAATGATTATAAGTTTTCGTCAGTAAGGTTGGGAAGAGTAAACAAAAATACTGGAATTAACAGCGTCGCATTTGACGATGATTTTTCTATACTGTCTGAAATTATGACACCTGTTTTAACATAAATTAACATTTTAGAAGAAATAGCCAGTAGAACCGGCTCAAGCATACCTACAGAAAAAATCCGAATTTTTTAACGAAAGTCAGATGTTAGCCAAAAAGAGAAGGTTGAAAAGTTCGATATCTTGGGGAAATAATCCAAGAAAATGGTTTGGAAAAAGGTGCTATAGAAGAAAGTCAGATATTAGCCAAAAAGAGAAGGTTGAAAAGTTCGATTCTTAGGGAAATAATCCAAGAAAATGGTTTGGAAAAAGCTGTTATAGAAGAAAGGATACATAAAATGGGAAGGACATGTAGCAAAATTAAAAAAATTACAATAAATAAATATCTCAGCAAAAATTTAGAAAAAGTAAGGTAGTACAATGTAGTATTGAAGCCTATGTGAGCCTATGTGCAAAAGAATTTTCGGCAGTAAACAATAATTTAGATAAATTAGAAATAATAATGAGGGGGATCATAAGGATAATTTTTATTGAGTCATCAGTCTTCTGACTGGCTTGATGCAGCCACCACGAATTTCTCTTCTGTGCCAACCTTGTCACCTCAGAGCGGCACTTGTGACTTACATCTTCAATTTTTTGCTGAACGTATTCCATCCAGTCTTTGTCTTCATCTACAGTTTTTACCCTTTACAGCTTCCTCAAGTACCACAGAAGTCATTATATGATGTCTTTAAGGATGTCTCTTGACAGTGTTTTCCATACATTCCTTTCCTCGCTGATTTAGAGGAGAAACTCTTTATTACTTTCTTATCAGTCCACCTAATTTTCAATATACTTCTGTAGCACCACATCTCAAAAGCTTCAATTCTCTTCCGTTCCGGTTTTTCCACAGTCCATGTCTCACTGCCATATCATGCTGTCATTCATATGTACATTCTCAGAAATCTGTTCCTCAAAGTATAATATGTTTGATATTAGTATACTTCTCTTGGCCAGGAACGCCCTCTTTGATTGTGGTAGTCTGCTTTTTATGTCCTCCTTGCTCCGTCCATCATGGGTTATTTTGCTGTCTAGTTAGCAGAATTACGTAACTTCCGCAAATACGATGCTGCTCCTATTTTCATTAGTGATACTTATTGTTACTTTCGCTTTCTCTCGACTTACTCTTAATCAACATTCGATGTTCATTAGACTGTTATACCTATTCAACAACTACCGTAATTCTTCTTCACTTTCACTGATGATAACAAAGTTATCAGCGAAGCTTAGTATTGACATCCTTTACCTTGAATTTTAATTCCACTCTTGAACTTTCCGTGAACAGTATACTTGGTATCCCACCCACTCTTATTGTTCCCTTTTGGTTGCAATACATTTTATGCATTACCCGTCATTCCCTATAGCTTATATCTAACTTTTTGCATCATTTTTCATTGTTGAACGCTTTCTCCAGGTCGATAATTGCTATGAATGTCTCTTGATTTTTCTTAAATCTTGCTTACATTAGCATCCGCAACGTCAGAACTGCCTCTCTGGTGCCTTTACCTCTCCTGAACCCAAACTGATCGTCATCTAAAACATTCTTAGTTTTCTTTTATATTCTATTCTTCTCTATATGATTCTTGTCAGCATCTTGGATGCATGAGCTGTTAAGCTGATTGTACAACGATTCTCGCACTTGTAGGCACTTGCAACCTTGGGAGCTTTGTGGATAATGTTTCCCGAAAGTCAGACGGTATATCGCAAGACTCACAGATTCTACACACCAAAGTGAATAGTCTTTTTCTTGCCACTTCCCCCAATTATTGTAGAAATTCTGATGGAATGTTATATATTCCTTCTGCTTTAAGCTCTTTTAAATTCTGATTTTAATATTGAATCCCCTATCTCTTCTATACTGGCTCCTGTTTCTTCTGCTGTCACGTCTTCAGATATTTCGCCGCATGGAAGCCTTCAGTCTATTCTTTTCATCTATCTGCTTTCTCCTTTACATTTAACAGTGGAACTCCTACTGATGTTACCGCCCTTGATATTAATTTTAACGAAGGTTATTTTGACATTTCTACATGCTGACTCAGTCTTTCCAACAATCATTTATTTTTCTATTTCTTCACATTTTTCATGCAGCCATTTCGCCTTAGCTTCCCTGCACTGCCTATTTACTTTAATCCTGAGTATCTTGTATTTCTGTATTCCTAAATTTCCCTGAACATTTTAGTACTTCCATCTTCCGTCGATCAACTGAAGTTTTTCTTGTTACTCATGGTTTCTTCGCAGTTACGTTCCATGTATCTACCTTTTCTCTCCCATTTCTGTAATTGCCCTTTTTAGAGATGTCTGTTTCTTTTCAGCTGAACTGTGTACCGATATATTCGTTATCACAGTATCTGCAGCGTCAGAAAACTTCAAGCGTATCATTCCTTAGTGATTCCACATCCTACTTCTTTGCGCATTGATACTTCCTGACTCCTCTCTTGAACTTCAGCCTACTCTTCATCATTACCAAATTGTCATCAGAGTCTGTATCTGTCTCTGCCTTATAATCCGACTTCAGAATCTCTGGGTGACCATAATTCAATCTCACTGAACTCTGCCTATATATCTCGGCCTTTTCCAAGTATATCTCCTCCGCCTGTGATTCTTGAATAGAGTATTCGCTATTACTAGCTGAAATTTATTGCATAATTCAATGTCTTTCTCCTCTCTCATTCTAGTACTGCGCCAATATTCTTCCGTAGTCCTTTCTTCTAGTCCTTCCTCTACAACCAAATCCCATGACTATTAGATTTTCATCCCCTTTACGTATTGCATTACCCGTTGAACATCCTCATATACTTTCCCTACTCTTCATCCTTGGCTTACAATGTCGGCATGTATACCTGAAATATTGTTGTGGATGTTGGTTTGCTGGTCGATGTTGGTCGCTGTCGATTCTCCTGAGAACAACACTATCACTGGACTGTTCACAGTAACTCATTTTCTGCCCTACTTTCCTATTAGGTCCATCACAAACTATGAAACAATAAAATTTATCGAAACATAAAAAAAGAACATTAGAAGTAATGAGGGAAAACAACTGGTTATTTCTGAACACTTACATCATGCACAAGACAGTAGATTAACTAAAAAGATCTTCAAATATTTATGGGATAAAAATTCAGCCCCAAACTGGGCCCATGAAGGAAAAAAGATTTAGAAAAAAATAAGAACTGAAGGAACAGTTGGTGTTTAGGGAGAAAGTCTGGAATATGGAAGGACTTCAAGGGAGGAGAATGAGGGAAGTCTGTTATGAAGTGACAGGAAGAAAAAAAATGGTGAGCAGGTGAAAGAGTATTGGAAGAGAAGAAAATAATAACGAGTATGGAAATAAACTTTTCCTGTGCTCCTTAGCTGACCCATCAGAGGAGAGTGGGAAAGAAAGGGACGTGTTAGGACTCGATAGCAAAGATATTGTATATTTGCTCAAGTGAGTAACTAATCGATGTCAAAAGAATCATTAACGAAAAGAGAGCTGAGCATATGCTACATCGCAGCCGTGAAGCTCAGTGTACTGTATTATGTCCTAGTGGTGGGGAAGGGGGGTGGGGATGGGTAGGGGATGTATGACGTATTAGAAGGTCCACTGCAAACGTTTGGCATCATCGACATCAATGATCTCTATACTAACTGGATGTACATCTTCTGTCTTTGACCGTAGCGTTTATCAATGCCGTCTCAGGACTGTTTGTTTACATCGTCTGCCATCTTCGTAGAAAGTTTCGTTTGCTGTTAATGAAGTGTATGTTGTGAGTGTAAAATGGTTATTTTCTTGCTCTGCATACAACTGTACGAACCGGTAGAGCAAGGAAAGTGATTTAACTTTCCACAGGAAAAATTGAACGTCAAGAAATGACAACAATCTCGTTAATATCTTGGTCGTTCCCTTGCGTGATACAAAAGGCGATTTGCTGAAACAGTGGGTCATTGCCACTAAATGCAAAGATTTCACGCCTACAAGGGCTAGCTTCTTGTCTACAGATAACTTCTTGGAAGAAGATTATTTAGTAAGGCCTCGTACTTCGAGAAGGCATCTCAAGCCTGATGTAGTGCCATCACAATTTGGGTTTCCGACGCATTTAATGCCCAAGGACAAGCAACCAAGGCGACAGATTAGAATAACAACTGAACAGTCCACTGTAGAAATTCATGGTTATATTGAACTGGTTTGTCACTTCACATAAACGTTGTTTTTGCTTTCAAGCATCCATGTTTTCTCATATGTACTTGCCAAACTTTATTTCATGTCTGTACTACTTGTATTCTATTATTGCTTCAGTTTTCTCAGAGTTGCGAGACATCTAAGGAAGTGGATCTCAAACACAGATGGAAATGATTGATAAGACCACTGACACATGCAATTTTTAACTAGATGTTGTGGAGGCACTGAGAAGAAAAATCAAGAGCCTGCAGGAAAAAATTAGGAGAAGAGAGAAGAAAAACTATTAAATGAAAGACATCATAAGTGCTCTGAAAGAGATGGGTCATCTGAAAGAGAAGCTGCAAGAATTCCTGAATCAACAAACAGGGACTCAGTTGGAATTAGTGTGCAATTTGTTGAATAATAGTGCGTCATCCAAGTGAAACAGATACAAAACGGACATTAAAATGTTTGCAATGATGGTGTATTTTTACTCTCCTAAGGTGCATGAATATTTACAGACATCAGTGTCTCTCCTTCACATATCACTGATTTCTCGTTGGGCAGGGACTGTGAATTGTAATCCTGGCTTTTTATGTGATGTGTTCAGGTACTTTGAGTTTAACCATCAAGTGAGGGCTGAATTTAAAGATTTTAGCCTCATAATAGACAAATGGCAATTAGAAAACAGGTAGTGAGGGACCAGGAAACTAAAAGGTATACAGGTTTTCTAGATTTTGGAGGAGAAGTTGAACAATCAAAAGAAGTGACAGAAGCTTCAAAGGCATTAGTTTTGATGCTTGTGTCCGTAAAAGGTAAATTTAAGTGCCCTGTAGCATATGGTAGTGTGCAGGCAAAGTTAATAAACTCTGCTCTGGAGAGCCTAGGCAATTCGGGCAACAGAATTTGGGCAGTCAATTTTGATGGCACAAGGACAAATATAAGTACTCTTCATTCATTGGGATGCTGTATTAATTTTCATCAAAAAATTTTTTCTTCTCAGTTCCTTCACCCAGTTTCAAACCATAATGTTCGCTGCATTTGGGACATGTATCATCTAGTGAAACTTGTTCGAAATGCATTAGCAGAACTAGGTGTTATAGAATGTACAAATGGCCATATTAAGTGGCAATACTTAAAAGAACTAAATGAGTTGCAAATTGAGGAAGGCATGAGATTTACTAACAAGTTGTCAGGACAACATATTAATTACATTAGTAAAAAGATGAATGTCAGCTTAGCATTTCAAACACTCAATTCCAGTGTTGCAGATACCATAGATTTTTTGAGAAGAGCTGGCAATCCCAGATTCCATGGTAGTGAGGCAACAGTAGAGTTTTTGAGATTCGTAGAATTTTTGATGTCTTCAACTCCAGAAATCTTGTAGCTTCAGGATATAAAGCCAGCCTGAAACTCAGTAATCAGGCATATTGGCATGATATTTTTCAACAGACAGAATCTTATATAAGAAGTTTAAAAGAAAATGGTGTTTCTCTCCTGCAGCACCCAAGAAATACTTTTGCCTTTGGCGTAATTTTGAACATGTATTCGATTAAAGGCATTGAATCGGAAATAATGACTAGGGAAAATTCTGCTCTGCAATATTTGTTGACATATATGTTTTCCCAAGATCATATTGAACTCTTCTTCTCATGTGTGAGATCCAGAGGGTGTTGGAATAACAACCCAAATTCATATCAGTTGAAGTGTGCTATGGGCAAGTTGCTTTTAGGCAGTAATGGTAGCACTGTTGGGGGAAACGGTGCAAATTTTAACATGTGTTCGATGGTACCTGTAGTACTGTATGATTTCCGATCACAAAAGCGTTCTCTTGTAGATGATGATTCTTTTATGTGTTTAGAGGAAGTAGAAAAGTGGTTCTCACTTATTGAAGAGGATCCTCTGTTTTCCTCATACAAGCAGAACATTTTGTACTACATTGCAGGGTATGTTGCCCTCACAATTTCAAAACAATTTACATGTAAGGACTGCCTCTACATTCTTAGGCCATCTGTTGTTTGTAAGGACGCAACATATGCACTTCTCAGTACAGCAGGAAACTCATTCACAAAATTTGTAAGCTAAGGCAAGCTTATTGAAACAGGAAATGCTGTATACTCTGTGGTGGAGCACACAGAGAAATTGTATCAAATATTGGTTGTCAGTGGTGACATGCGACAAAATCACTTAATTAGTAAGATTGTCATGTGTGTCCTTAAAAAATTTTTGAACTGTTCATTCATCAACTTGACCATGACTTCCATAATGAATGCGAAGTTGAAGATTTGCATGAGACACAGCTTGTACGTAGGATTGCATCCGGGTACATTCAGGTGCGGCTAAAAACATACAGGAAAAAGGTTTTCAGCTCAGAAAATAGGTCACAATACAACTAGTGTAAGGCCAAAACTCAGTAAGATTATTTTATTCAGTAATGTGTAATTTTGTGCTTGTAACATTGCAGAAAAGGTTGAAAATGTAAGGAAAAAACAAAAATAAATTTCATATATTGTGTTTAAATGTGTTTTTATGTTCTCATTTCAATATCCATACTCATGCTTAATGTTTCCAGTTTTCATCATTTAACAAATGATAAAAAAGTACATAGACATATGAAGGTGTTCCTTGGAACATTAACAATCAGTCCAGGTTTTAACTAATCACAATATCTTTGTACCAATTGTTTTTTTTTGTTTCAAATGGCTGGTGTTCCACCTAATTGTACTATTTTGTACAAAATGTAACGTTTTTATTACCTCTGTGATTTATTCAAATGTCTTTCCACCTCCCTAAAAACTCTTAGGCTTGTGATTTTTCTTTAATTGCTTTGACTGTGATGTAAGCTTCTGCCAGTGATTTAAGTTGAACACTGCCAGGTTGATACAAATATCTTGATATTTCAAAGTAAATCTGGAAACTGAATCAACACTGATTTTACTTCTTATTAACACCCGGGTTCCTTTTGTTGTGATTTAAATTTATTCAGAACATTAGATGTGGGAAAACTACTGTGTTTTTTAAGACTAAAGTTACCCAAAATGACTGAGTAATTTTATACCAGTATTAAAATTGAAATTTTACTCCAAGAGAACGTCTCTAGTACATATTTCCTCATTGCGAAGCACACCTTAGCAATATGTGTGAAATTTTAGTGTCTGTTGTGATGAAGATTGTGTGTGCAGTACTTTCAAAAAGACGGAAAAAAGTGGTGCAAAGTTACCCAGTTTGACTGAACTGTTTATATATGTTAGTTCTCATTTTAATATGCACTTTAAACTAACTGATTTCATCGCAAATTCCACGTTGGTACATGTGAATTAGTTCAGTAAAAGGAGAGAACAATTTTCGCGTTAGTGTCACACGTAATTTTGTTTGTTTCATACGGTGCCTGACAATAATTAGCATATTCCTGTGGGTATCCTCATTCACGTTTAAATAAACTCTATTACGTTTTTTTTCCGACACCAAAGATGATGTCGCCATTGATAAGTGCATAGGCCTGGGCAAATATTGTTTCGATTTTAGGTACTTTATATTTACGATATTACAGTAGACTTTAGTGTTCATGAGCATAAAATGAAAGTGGTAGTTCGTTGCTTTAATTTTAACTTAGTTAGTATTATTATCGTCAAGAAAGTAGATACTTTCGAACGAAAACGAGTGCCGTCTTTCTAACTAAAATATCACATTCACTTTCTTGCCTAACTGCAATGTGGTGGCGCTAATACATGACGGCACGCTCTGACAGCCGAAGTTCGCCATCCAGTTAGTATAGAGATCACTGATCGATATTGTCGGCCACGTTCGCGAGCGCTGAACACACAGCGTGGTCGTCGTTCGTAACAGGGCTGGTTGAGCTGTGAAGTGTACAGCCAGCAACATTGTTCCACGGGGAGCTAGAGCCACGTGGCGTTCTCACATTATCCACCGTTCGCTCACAGCGATGCGAGGAAATAAATGAAAATTTAAATCAAGTTGGGCGAACAGGAAATTGGAAACAGGAGTGGACTCACCACATTCTAGCGGCTGGCGCTGACCGGTGCGGTGCGGTGCGGTGCTCGCCGCAGCGTTGGCAGCCCTGCGAGTGTGCCCCCGCTGCAGAAACACAACACGGCTGCAATCCGCAACTGTTTCAATGCTGTTCTGCCGTTCGGGACTGCACTTGGCGCTGTTCTCTGATATCCACTCCTTATTACGCACCAGCTATTACGGCGCTTACTTCATACACTTCGGCGCATTTCGTTTGTTTAAAGCATTGGCTTCTGCTAGAGTTCCCCCCCCCCTCCCCCCACCCTCCAACCTCCCACAACCCCCTCCCCCCCCCCCCCACCACCACACACCTTTCTGTACATTACCAAACCGACTGTACCCTGAAATCTCAGGATGTGCGCTATCAGACGATCCATTCTTTCACCGAAATTATGTGAAAAATTCCTTTTCTCCCAATTCGAAATGTAGGTCGCCTTCTGTTATACGATCTATGCGTGTGATCTTCGACATTCTCATGTAGTCGATGTTTATTTGTCTCCACGACGCATTTCAAAGGCCAGCCGGAGTGACTGAGCGGTTCTAGGCGCTTCAGTCTGGAACCACGCGTCCGCGCCGGTCACAGGTTCGAATCCTGCCTCGGGCATGGATGTATGTGATGCCCTTAGGTTAGTTAGGTTTAAGTAGTTCTAAGTTCTAGGGGACTGATAACCTTAGATGTTGAGTCCCATAGTGCTCAGAGCCATTTGAGCATTTCAAAGGTGTAAACCTCCACCATCAGGTGGATTAACATTTGTTAGTATGACGAGTGTGTTTTTTGTGTTACGATTGTTTGAAGGAACTTGTACCACTGTCTATGGAGGAACATGGTTTCGGGTTTATTTTAACAAAAAAATAAACTTATATCTAACGGTAAAAATAAAATAAGTAAGACAGAGTAGCTCCAGTGGTCAGAGGTTCCTTTCACTGTCGTAAAACATCACATGTATACTGTCTTAATTTGTAAACAAATATGGCGTCTGGAAACTATTAGGTACAAGGATCATATAGCAAAAGAGAAACGCTATGACAAAGTACAAACGACATTATTACAGAATAAATGTTAAAGAATTTTGGAGTACTTTGTTTTCAGGTGTTGAATACATGTATTGGAATAAATATTTCAGATGGTACATAAATTGGATTTTGTCAGTTGATATAGCTTAAACTTAACACTCGTTTGTATAATCAGGTGACAACTACAAACTTTGAGTACAATGATTATGTTGGCCGCAGTGGTAAAATTATACACAAATAACAATTTCGGTTGGGTGCATGGATACATTTGAAAGGCTGCAGGCAGAGGGAGAGGAAGAGAAAGTGAGAGGGAGAGAGAGGGTAGAAGGAGAGATTGTATGATAGGGGATTTTCCAAAGCAGCGGGTCCTTAAGATTGTATCTGTTACATGTAGTAACTGCCCAAAGATTAGGGTTAATACATTAGTTAATGCTTTAAATATGCATATGGATGTACAATTTGTGCCAGTAGTTGATGGTACATATAGTTTCAAGCTGACAGGTGTTGGCGTGATGATGTATTTGTAAATGAGGTCAATGCCTTGTACATTGGGGGATGTCATGGTAACATAACTAAATACTTATGGTAAATATTAAGGTGTGTGTGTGTGTGTGTGTATTACAAATTTAATAGCGCAGGCAATTGCTGAAAACAGAGATGATACTATTGTAAATATTGTCGTTTTCGTCATTTAAGATGGATTCAGGTTGTTCTGTTTGGTGTTTGTATATTTGGAGTGTTTCAAGGATGTTGAGTTCTTTGCCTTTAGATTGGATGTGTAGGATGCTAGTACTTGTAATGTTAACACGGTGTTTTGTTTCATGCAGGTGAGTGGCAATTGCTGATGTGTGGTTTATGTTTTTTAATGTTGCCATGTGGTTAAATCTCAAATGTTCTGCCTGTCTGGCCTATGCAGAAGCAGTCGCAGTCCAAACATTCAATTTTGTATACACCTGTGTGATGAAGTGGGTTTCGTGTGCTGATGTTGTGGGGTAACTTCTGTCCAATCTTGTAGTTTGTGGAAAAGGATATGTCCATGCCTTTCGTTTGAAGATATTGGCAATCTGATATGGAATGTAAAATGCAAAGGGGATTGTATGGAAGATGTTGTTTTCTTTTTGTTTTTGTGATGTGATTGCTTTGCCACTGTTGAGTTGTTTACGGAGTCTATTATGAAGCTGTTGTAACTATTTTTAGTAGCTGTTTGTTTTATTATTTCAATTTTTTGTTCACCTTTGTCTTCAGAGAGTGGTAGTTGGATAGCTCTCTTGATAATGTACCGGAATGCTCCCATTTTGTGGGCTATGGGGTGACAAAAGTGGATTGTGGCAGGCTTCAGATAAATTTCAGACTGATGTCTGTTATTCTTTATTCTAATGATAAGGTATAAAAAATTTATTATGTCATCTGCTTGTAGTTCAACCGTGAATTTTATGTTTTCATGGGAGTTATTGAATAACTAGCTCACGTCACTGATGTCATCTTTTCTGCCATCAATTAAAATGGTGTTATCATCCACATATATGTAGGAACTGGTGATTGGACTTCAGGATTTTGTTTCCTAAATTACTTATAAATATTTCAGCTAATAAACTAGAAAGGTCTGAGCCCATTGCCAGGCCATCTATCTGTTTGTAGATTTAATTGTTAAATTTAAAATAATTGTGTTAAAGTGTGAATTCGAGCAGGTCCATTAATTCAGTAATGCGAGTTGAAGGGATTTTTTGGGGCTTTTGTAGGTTGGGATTAATTATCTGTAGTGTGGAATCTAATGACACAGAGGAATAAAGGTTTTGTATGTCAAATGGGGTAAGTGTGGTTCCATTAGGTATTTCCGTGGTGTTGGCCGGTTGTGCAAATTCTGCTGTGTTTTTAAGTGTTCTACCATTGAATGTGTGCGTGTTTCTTTGAGAATTTTGAAAAGTATTTTGTTGAGTTTGAATGTTGGGCTGTTCTTACAGTTCACTATAGGCCTGATGGAGGTCCCATTTTTGTGTAGCTCTGGTTGTGTTCAAACAGTCACGGTAAAGCCTAACCTAAAATGTTAGCATTTAAAAGGCTCTAATCTCTTCTTGTCTGTACTGCTTACTGTTCACATTTCGCTACCAAATAAGGCTACAATCCACTCAAATACTTTCAGGAAAGTCGTCCTAAAACTCAAATTTACGTTTAAGATATTCCTGCTTCTTGTGATGTATGCAAATCAACTTTTGATTTAAGTCTCGCATTTGTTACACGCAACATCGATGATCAACATTATAAGACCATTTCTAATATATATCTTAACATTTTGCGTGTATTGGAGTGTGATTTTCAAAAAGAGAGCACGGATGAGAAAAACCGACAAACCGACAGGACATCTCTGTTGGAACGCGGCATGTTCAACAATTGTGGTTGTCACTCGCCGCATATTCCGCATAAAGTCTGAATGCAGCTGATATAAATAATTCTTTCCCTTTCCTTTCTGCTCCCCCCCTCCCCCTCACTTCCACCTTCAATTTACATTAAATGTTCATCAACGTTAAAACTAATTCTGGGTTTGCGGCCGAGTCCTCCTGTACGTTCCGCAGTGTTTCGACTGCCTGTCACCCTCTGCTGAGTCATCGAACACTGGCGAAGGCGTCCTCCGTTCTGCAATACAAAACACGCTGTAGGTATTCCTCTCATGTTGCAAAATCAAGTTGACATACGAACAACACTGCCGTGCGGCAGCGCCCTCGCTGGTGAAATCCAGAAACTCAGCTGTCCTCTGCATTACCACTCGCTACGGTCTTTGGCGATCTCTGTCGTCTTCGATTAGAACAAACTGTGCAGATTCAACGCATTGTACAGCCACTGTCACAGTTCATCAGATTTTCCGTCAGGCCTATTTCCACGGATCCTTTGATAATGGAGTTCAAAAAACATTTTGCTGTGGTCAGAAAGATACTGCATTGAATGTTCAGTGGAAATACGATGTTTGGCAATAATTTGCTTCGTTGCAAAACGTGACAGCAGTGCTGATGTTCAGAGCAGAGTTCATTCAGGGTCTGTGTGATATGGCCAAAGTAAGCCATAACATATTGGTAAGGTACGAGGGTCACTCCAAAAGAAATGCACACTATTTTTGTAAAAATACATTTTTCATTCTGCATGTGTGAAAGTTTTACAGTGTGTAGATATATTCTTCCCGCTTGTTTTCAAACTTAGTTGAACTTGTTCCCGTGAATGGCGCATGTCTTCAAGATGGCTGCTACACTTGACGTTAGTCAGAAGCAACGTGCCGTCATAGAATTCCTGTGCTGAGAAAATGAGACAGTGGGAAACATCCACAAGAGGTAGAAAAAGGTGTATGGAGATGCTGCTGTCGATCGCTGTACAGTTAGTCGGTGGGTAGGCAGGTTACGTGATGAAAGCGGGCACGGCAATATTGAGGATTGTCCTCGCAGCGGCAGGCCTCGTACTGCACACTCTTGCAGAGAGTTAACGAATTGGTGACTGCTGACAGACGCATGACAGTGAACGAATTGCCACGCTACGTTAGGTTAGGGGAAGGATATGTTTGCAGGATACTGAAAGTGTTGGCGTTAAAAAAGGCTTGTGCAGGTGGGTTCCCAGGATGTTGATAGTGGCTCACAAAGAAACAAGAAAAACGGTATGCAGCGAACTTTTGGAACAGTACGAAAATGGTGGAGATGAATTTCTAGGGAGGATTGTGACAGGTGAAGAGATATGGCTCCAACATTTTTCACCAGACACGAAGAGGCAATCAATGGAGTGGCATCATGCAAATTCACCCAAGAAGAAAAAATTTAAAACCACACCTTCTGCTGGAAAAGTTATAACTACGGTGTTTTTCGATTCCGAAAGACTCTTGCTTGTGGACATCATGCCAAGTGGAACCGCCATAAATTCTGATGCATATGTGACGACATTGAAGAAACTTCAATCTCGACTGAGTCGTGTTCGACCACATCGGCAAAAGCAGGATATTTTACTGTAGCACGACAGTGCACGACCACATATCAGTCAAAAAACCATGGAAGCGATCACAAAACTCGGATGGACAACACTGAACCACGCGCCTTACAGTCCTGACCTGGTTCCATGTGACTATCGTCTGTTTGGGAAACTGAAAGACTCTGTTAGTGGCACAAGGTTTGAAGATGATGACTCCCTTGTGCACGCTACCAAACAGTGGCTCCAATAGGATGGTCCAGAATTTTACCGTGCGGGTATACGGGCGCTGGTTCCAAGATGGGGTAAGGCAGTTGAGAGTGATGGAAATTATGTGGAGAAATGAAAATATTGTTCCTAAAAGATATATCTACACACTGTAAAACTTTCAAACATGTAGAATAAAAGATGGATGTTAAAAAAAACGGTGTGCTTTTCTTTTGGAGTGACCATCGTATTTTGTAATGTCCCACCTCCCGCAACAGCATACTATTCTTCACTGGTCCCAGAAGGTGTGAAATATTAGATGACTGGCGAAAAATCGCTTTCATCTGATATTTACGGAGAAGTCTTGGTGTCTTGAACCAAATGTTAACAACGTGTCTCCTCCTCTTTATCCATTTTCTCGCATATCCGAATGTAAAACATGAATATTCTTGGGATTTTCGAGATCCATTTCTAAAACGTAATATGTGTTGGAAACGGTTGATAGGTTATCCAACACAAAAGTTTCGACTGTTCTGGAGGAAGCCATTCAAAACTGGACACTGGAAGGTAGTGTAACGTCGCCCAACTGTATAGGCTGTTGATAAATGATGTAACATTCGTCAATTTTGGCATCTCTTCTTCGGGACTGAATTTCTTCAGCAACAGTGGACAATACTGGCTCTAATGAATCTTTCAACAAAGTGAAGTTGATCGACATCGGTAATAAGCTGCAAATCCGCTTTAGTAATTTTCAGTGGAGCATCCCATGCTAGGCCAAATGAAGTAACCCAATGAGCGGGATCCAATGCATCTTTCTTCAGTAGAAGATAGTAAAAGGTTTCCAATACATGTTCAAATGAATTGAATTTAATTGATGAAAGGAGAAAATATAAAAATGCAGTAAATGAAGCAGGCAAAAAGGAATACAAACGTCTCAAAAATGACATCGACAGGAAGTGCAAAATGGCTAAGTAGGGATGGCTAGAGGACAAATGTAAGGATGTAGAGGCTTATCTCACTAGGGTAAGACAGATACTGCCTACAGGAAAATTAAAGAGACCTTTGGAGAAAAGAGGACCACTTGTTTGAATATTAAGAGCTCAGATGGAAACCCAGTTCTAACCAAAGAAGGGAAAGCAGAAAGGTGGAAGGAGTGTACAGAGGGTCTATACAAGGGCGATGTACTTGAGGACAATATTATGGAAATGGAAGAGGATGTAGCTGAAGATGAAATGGGAGATACGATACTGCGTGAAGAGTTTGCCAGAGCACTGAAAGACCTGAGTCGAAACAAAGCCCCCGGTGTCGACAACATTCCATTGGAACTACTGACGGCCTTGGGAGAGCCAGTCCTGACAAAACTCTCCCATCTGGTGAGAAAGATGTATGAGACAGGCGAAATACCCTCAGACTTCAAGAAGAATATAATAATTCCAACCCCAAAGAAAGCAGGTGTTGACAGATGTGAAAACTACCGAACTATCAGTTTAATAAGTCACAGCTGCAAAATACTAACGCGAGTTCTTTACAGACGAATTGAAAAACTAGTAGAAGCCTACCTCGGGGAAGATCAGTTTGGATTCCGTAGAAATGTTGGAACACGTGAGGCAATACTGACCCTTCGACTTATCTTAGAAGCTAGATTAAGGAAGGGCAAACCTACGTTTCTAGCATTTGTAGTCTTAGAGAAAGCTTTTGACAATGTTGACTGGAATACTCTCTTTCAAATTCTGAAGGTGGCAGGGGTAAAATACAGGGAGCGAAAGGCTATTTACAATTTGTACAGAAACCAGGTGGCAGTTATAAGAGTCGAGGGACATGAAAGGGAAGCAGTGGTGGGGAAGGGAGTGAGACAGGGCTGTAGTCTATCCCCGATGTTATTCAATCTGTATATTGAGCAAGCAGTGAAGGAAACAAAAGAAAAATTCGGAGTAGGTATTAAAGTCCATGGAGAAGAAATAAAAACTTTGAGGTTCGCCGATGACATCGCAATTCTGTCAGTGTTGGAAGAGCAGTTGAACGGAATGGATAGTGTCTTGAAAGGAGGATACAAGATGAACATCAACAAAAGCAAAACGAGGATAATGGAATGTAGTCGAATTAAGTCGGGTTATGCTGAGGGAATTAGATTAGGAAGTGAGACACTTAAAGTAGTAAAGGAGTTTTGCTATTTGGGGAGCAAAATAACTGATGATGGTCGAAGTAGAGAGGATATAAAATGTAGACTGGCAATGGCAAGAAAAGCGTTTCTGAAGAAGAGAAGTTTGTTAACATCGAGTATAGATTTGTCAGGAAGTCATTTCTGAAAGTGTTTGTATAGAGTGTAACCATGTATGGAAGTGAATCATGGACGATAAATAGTTTGGACAAGAAGAGAATAGATGTTTTCGAAATGTGGTGCTACAGAAGAATGCTGAAGATTAGATGGGTAGATCACATAACTAATGAGGAAGTATTGAATCGGATTGGGGAGAAGAGAAGTTTGTGGCACAACTTGATTAGAAGAAGGGATCGGTTGGTAGGACATGTTCTGAGGCATCAAGGGATCACCAATGTAGTATTGGAGGGCAGCGTGGAGGGTAAAAATCGTAGAGGGAGACCAAGAGATCACTACACTAAGCAGATTCAGAAGGATGTAGGTTGCAGTAGGTACTGGGAGATGAAGAATCTTGCACAGGATAGAGTAGCATGGAGAGCTGCATCAAACCAGTCTCAGGACTGAAGACCACTACAACAACAACATGTTCAAATATAAATCAGAGTAATATCTGTATGCTTTATATTTCCATAAATTCCACACACTTTGGTGGTCCGTAGCTGTTATTGTTTCGCCTGTTAATGAACATTTAAACCTCTCAGTTGAGTGTTATTCCCTTCTAACTAACTAGATTAAACTCTCGATCAGCGCGAATAACATCTGTATTATCTTGAGTTCATCTGGTTTGAAGTATGATGTGCAGTTTTGGAGCGAACTGGTAAAAACATCTAGCATGCAGCAATACTTTTCGCACGAGATTAATATTTTACCTTATCAGTGTTTCCTTGCGCTAGTGCCTCTGGTTGCAGTGATGTGGGAAGTGTCGGAGGAGTGTCCACGACGGTAGCCATCACCCGCGAAGGTTCGCGTGGGTCGTGCGGAAGATCGGCAGCTGGTACTGTGACTGCGGCGTAGGTGAGAGGAAGAACTATGGATGGCACAGTGGAGGCGGCGTCGTTGAGTGGTATCTGTACAATTTGGCGCTGGAGACAGTTTTGGCTGACATGTCTTTTTGAATCTCGCCTGGATAGGCGGTGCGTGGGTCTGCTCCTGTGAACGGCTTCTGTAATATAGGCCGAGAGTGAAGGAAGCGAGTAGGAGCAGGAGAGGTCAAGCACTTCGGTATTGCAGGTAACTTTAACACATTTAATAAAATGCATACATAACTCTGGCTAGGATGAGAACGTAGGTGCGAAGCCATAGTCCATGTCCAATCCTGTGAACTTAGGATGACTGTTCTGTATAATCTCAAAACTAACAAATACTCGTTTCTATCCAAACTTCAACTGAACGTAACTAATAGAAAGTCTTAATATCAAGCTAGAACACTCGGTGGTAGAAGCGATATTTCCAGGCTGTCTGCTCTTGATGAAATGGGACGAAATCAAGACGGCACAGCTTGAGCTCCACAGCGTCGGCCACAGGACGCTGTGATCGGCGTAGTTAGCCTTCTCTCGTAGTGCCAACTTACGAGAGCGTGCACCTACGCTGTGGCATCGTAACTATCGACGCCACATGTCCTTCCTGGCCGCGGCCAGTGCATGCACGGGGCTGTCCTTCATACGTAATGGTGGCCCTGCATCCTCCGACAACCAAGTAAGACAGTACATGGTTCAGCAATTCAATTTTCACTTGACGGACGCCACTGAATTCAGGGCAAGTCTGTTTTACAAAATCTTGTGCATGGCTGCACGTTCAGAGACCGTGAATAGTTACAATTGAAAGAAAATCAGCCGTCGGTCAGTATTTTTAACAAATTAATCTGGTTTCGACACTGCTAGGAGTGTCTTCCTCAGAATATAAAACAAAGAATGGTCTATATTCTATAACATGGTCACATAATTATGGCTATTTATAAAATAAATGACATATAAGTACTGCCAGTCTTTCACGACGATTATGACTAAAAATGTATGATAGAGTATAAGTACGGAGTCGTCGTGAAAGACTGCCAGTACTGATATGTGATTTATTTTATAAATAGTCATAATTCTGTGACCATATAGAATATAGACCATTCTTTGCTTTATATTCTGAGGAAAGCACTCCTAGCAGTGTCGAAACCAGGTTAATTTGTTCAAAATAGTGACCGGCGGTTGATTTTCTTTCAGTTGTAGCCTGTTTTCCATTTTTCAGCCAGGTGATTGAGTACATTGCCATACGGCTTAGACACCGACATGACAACGTCCGGCGAGACCTCGAAAGGGAGTTGGAAAACCCTAATCGTGCGGCAGCCGAAACCAGCGTGGTCAATCAGTACATCACCTGTCTGTCCGTTGGGGTGCTTAAACTTGAGCGGCTCACAATTTCGGTATACAGTTCTTCGATGCGCATCTTGACATATACAACGTTCCCAGTGAAGGAAAAGTGAACGCCAATGACATTGTTCGGATTGAAGTGAGGATCATTCTGTGTAAAGTTCTCAATTTCGTAAGGTCTTGGTGGTGGATATTTTGCTTGGAATGCGATTTTTATCGTTATCCGGCAACAAGAGTGTACCATGTCTCCCTCGTAAGAGGTACTCAACACACGAAACCGCTGCGAGAAGTAAACAAACGGGCACTCGAACTCCACAAATGGCGGGGCGCAGCCTCGAGTCTGCGCGAGCTGAACTGCCCCTAGACCACGGGTGACCTTACATGATGACATTACTGAGAAAGAAAAAAGGCATCAGCCATATGGAGTCTGGGGCTATGATGATCATAGATTGGGTCTTAACGACTAGCGCTGGTAGAAGTTCACAACGGTTCTTTATTCCTTTCAACAACAAAAATTATACAGAAGCTACAGTCCGCTTCTCCTGCTACACTAACAATCTGGACTCAGAACAAACAAGCTACACAGATAGCACTGTTGACGAAGCTTCACTTCGGATCGTCGTCTACTTCGCTGGCGTGACTATAGTGAACGGCGCGTGAGGTGTCCAATTCTCCCCTACGGGAACTGCCACCTGTACTCGCTGCGTCTGCTTAAATACGAGTATCCGTTCTTCCGGAAGAGAAGTGCTGCCCCCTCCGCACACGTGACCGGCAGGGGCGTGGCTAGGCGGTACTGCAGCGGCCTCCGGCTACGGCTGGTGAGTCTCCTCGCTCCCGGTACGCCACCTGGTGACTTTTCAGTAACTTAGGCGTCGAGCAATGTTGCGGCCGCATGCGTGAGCGTCGCCGTTCCTTGCCTGTGCAGCGTATTTGTCGTGCGGGTTGCAGGTGGCGGCCCTGGGAACTGTAGCAGGGCTGAGCACGTGAAAGTGCATCTCATTACCTTTATGATTCGCAGCAGACGTTTGAAGGTCGAAGAGGCTGGAGTTGCTATAGATATACTATTTTGTGTGATGAGATGTTGCCGTCGAACGTACCCTGTCGCCGTCCCATAGTACACTGAATTCATAGTAAGCGTACAAATTTCGTTTTTGCTACAAAATAATCAAAATGTATAAAACGTCCGCCGCACTGTGTTGGAAAGAGGTACAACATAGTGGCCCTAAGTGGTTTTCAGAAACCTCGAGTCAGTTCTGGAACCGAAGACACGTTGTTTAAAAGAGTCCACAACAGGAAAATATGTTCCATAACTACGACTGACCTTTGCTGTAAAGCATACTTGCAAACGTCAATTTTCTCCGTGACGTAGTTTTAGAGCCTACTCGAGAGTTGGTCCCATTCCTGAGAAATATCTTGCTGGCTGGTTATAAGATGCGTTTCGGCTTCCTATTCAATGCCACGCGACGCGTAGTGGCCGCGCTGTTTAGGGCGCCATGTCACGGACTGCGCGGCTCCTTCTGCGGGAGGTTCGAGGCCTCCCTCGGGCATGGGAGTGTGTGTTGTTCTTAGCGTAAGTTAGTTTAAGTAGTGTGTAAGTCTAGGGACCGATAACCTCAGCAATTTCGTCCCACAGGAATTGACACACATTTCAATGCCAAATTCATTGTAGAATTCACGTCCTAAGGTCTCGGTGGCCAGCACATGCGTTGAAGATGTACACTGACGACACTCTCACCGTATTGATCAACTCTTCTGGTAGGGCATTAAGGAGGCCTGGATCAGTAGTGTACTGCAACAATTAACATTGCACGTGCAGCTTTCTAAAACAGTGCTGATTCGCGAACAGCAGCTTTTACGTCTGTAGGAACTTCATTATGTTCGAACTGAGAACTCTTCGAGAATTATGCAGCTCACTGATGTTACGGATATTTCCTTTGCCCTTCGTATATACAGGAGTCACGTGCCCCTTTTTCAGGTCGCTTGGGAGTTATTACTGTGCGAGAGTTTCACGGTGAATGCAAGCTAAGTAATCGACTATTGCCATAGAATACTCTGTGTAAAACAGAATTGGGATTCCATTCGGATCTGGCGACTTATTTGTCTCCAACTCTTACTATCGTATCGTACAGGCATTTGTTTATTTGGTTAGAACAGTTCAGTGTCCATTAGATTGCCAGTGAGAGAGCACTCCGATTTCCCACTGCTAATAAGGCGAGTACACCGTTCGTTTGCTGCATATTTTTACGACCTTCAAACAGGGGCGACTGCAGTAACGTATAGGAACTGTGATTGTTGTGCACAGATGCGAGCTGAGTTGGCGACCCTTCGCTCACAGCTCCAGGCTGCTTTGGCTTCCATCACACAGCTTGAGGCTGCTGCCAAGTGGCGTCACTGTGGGGAATCGAACACGGGCATGCGAGGGACGTCGAGCAAGTCCCACATGTCCTCCGATCGGTTCTTTGCTATGACCACCCGGGTAATGACTGCACTGAGGTTGACTCCTCACCCGTGGTCGAGTGGGAGATCATTCCAAAGTCTGGCAGGCAGCGAAAAACTTTCCGAGGGGCCAATCTAGGGCCTCTCCGGTTCGTTTGGTGAACAGGTTTCGGACGTTATCCGTGGCTGACGATGTCTCTGAGCCAGATACAGTCGTCCATCCTGTTCCAGAGGAAGATTCTCGGCCCGCAGTGTCTGGACATTCACAGAGGGTGGGTTTGCTGATGGTTGGAAGCTCCAACGTTAGGGGCATAATGGGACTCCTTAGGAACATGGCTTCCAAGAAGGGGAAGGAAGCCAGTCTGCACTCAGTGTGCATTCCGGGGGGAGTCATTCCAGATGTGGGTGCTTCCGGAAACCATGAAGAGTACGGGGTGCAGACAACTGCAGGTGGTGACTCATGTCGGTACCAATGATATGTGTCGCTTTGGATTGGAGCATATTCTGCTGGTTTTGGGCGACTAGAGGAAATGGTAAAGACGGTCAGTCTTGCTTTCGAGATTAAGGCGGAGCTCACCATCTGCTCCATCATCGATAGAAACGACTGTGGTCCTTTGGTGCAGAGCCCAGTAGAGAGTCTGAATTAGAGGCTCAGGTGGTTCTGTGACCGTGTAGACTGCAGAATCCTTGACTTGCGCCATCGGGTGGTGGTTCAAATTGTTCAAATGGCTATAAGCACTATGGGACTTAACTTCTGACGTCATCAGTCCCCTAGAACCTAGAACTACTTAAACCTAACGAAGGACATCACATACATCCATGCCGGAGGCAGCATTCGAACCTGCGACCGTAGCGGTCTCGTGGTTCCAGACAGAAGGGCCTAGAACCACTCGGCCAGCACGGCCGGCTCGGGTGGTGGGTGTCCAGGTTCCGCTTAATAGGCTAAGAGTCTACTAGACACAGGAGGCAGCTACACGGGTAGTGGGGCCTGTGTGGAAGGAACTGGACGATTTTTTAGGTTAGGGGGTCTCATGGAAACACAGAAGGGACGTCTGTCTAAAATCGAGCACGTAAAACACAGTAAGGTAGTTGTAGAAACGATTCGTATTGTAAATTGTCGTAGCTGTGTTGGGAAAGAATCAGAGCTCCAAGCCCTAATAGAAAGCACTGAAGCTCAAATAGTTGTAGATACAGAGAGCTGGCTAAAACCGGAAATAAGTTCAGCTGAAATTTTTTCAAACTATCTAACAGTGTTCGGAAAGGATAGATTAAATACAGTTGGTGGTGGAGTATTTATTGCTGTCAGACGTAGTTTGCCTTGTAGCGAAAATGAAGTATATAGATCGTGTGAAATAGTATGGGTAGAGGTTAACCTGACAAACGGAGTAAACTATTAATTGGATCGTTTTACCGACCCCCCGACTCAGAGGATATAGTTGCTGAACAGTTCAAAGAAAACTTGACTCTCATTTTAAATAAGTAACCCGCTCATACAGTTACAGTTGGTGGTGGCTTCAATCTACGCTCGATATGCTGGAAAAATTATACGTTTAAAGCCGACGGCAGGCATAAAACATCACCCGAAATTGTATTGACTGGTTTCTCAGAAAACTATTTTGAACAATTAGTTCATGAGCCCACTCGAAGCGTAAATGGTTCAGAAAGCATACTTGACCTTTTAGCAACAAATACTCCTGGACAAATAGTGAGTATTGTGACGAATACGCCGGCCGCGGTGGTCTAGTGGTTCAGGCGCTCAGTCCGGAATTACGGGACTGCTACGGTCGCAGGTTCGAATCCTGCCTCGGTCATGGATGTTTGTGATGTCCTTAGGTTAGTTAGGTTTAAGTAGTTCTAAGTTCTAGGGGACTGATGACATCAGATGTTAAGTCCCATAGTGCTCAGAGCCATTTGAACCATTTTTTTGTGACGAATACAGGGATTAGCGACCACAAGGTAGTTGTTGCTAGGCTGAATGCCGTAACACGTACAACCATCAAAAGAAACACTAAGTCCATCTATTTAAAAAAGCTGATAAAAATGCTCTTAACGCCTTTTTAAGGGACAGTCTTCACTCCTTCCGATCTGATCATATAAGTGTAGAGTTGTGGAATGTTTTCAAAGAGATAGTATCCACAGAAATTGAGAGATATATAACACATAAATTAATAAGTGACTGTACTGATCCCCCATGGTACACAAAACGTGTCAGATCGGTTTTGTAGAAGCAACGAAAACAGCATGCCAAATTTAAAAGAATGCAAATTTCCAAGATAGGCACAGTTTTACAGAAGTTCGAAATATGGCGCGTACTTCAGTACGAGATGCTTTTAATAATTTCCACGACGAAATTCTGTCTCGAAATCTGACAGAAAACCTAAAGAGATTCTGGTCACACATAAAGCACACCAGTGGCAAGACGCAGTCAATACCTTCACTGCGCGATATCAACGGTGAAGTCACTGATGACAGTGTTAGCAAAACAGAGTTATTAAACACGGTTTTCTGAAACTCCTTCACCAAGGAAGACGAAGTAAATATTCCTGAATTCCAATCAAGAACAACTGCTAAGATGAGAAACATAGAAGTAGATATCCTCGGTGTAACAAAGCAGCTTAAATCACTTAATAAAGGCAAGGCCTCCGGTCCATACTGTATACCAGTCAGGTTCCTCTCAGAGTATGCTGATAAAATAGCTCCATATTTAGCAATTATATACAACCACTCACTCACACAAAGATCCGTACCTAAAGACTGGGAAATTGCTCAAGTCACACCAATACCCAAAAAGGGAAGTAGGAGTAATCCCCTGAATTACAGGCCTGCATCACTAACGTCAATTTGCAGTAGGGTTTTTGAACACATACTGCCTTCGAACATATTGAAGTACCTCGAAGATAACGATTTATTGACACGTAGCACGGTTTCAGGAAATATTGTTGTTGTGAAACACACACTTCTTTATACTCATGAAGTAATAAGTGCTATCGACAGGGAATGTCAAATTAATTCCATATTTTTAGATTCCCAGAAGGCTTTCGACACCGTTCCTCACAAGTACCTCATAACCAAACTGCGTGCCTACGGCGTAACGTCTCAGTTGTGCTACTGGACTCGTGATTTCCGGACAGAAAGGTCACAGTTCGTAGTAACAAACGGAAAGTCATCGAGTAAAACAGAAGTAATATGCAGCTTTCCCCAAGGAAGTGTTATAGGCCCTCTATTGTTCCTGATCTATATTAACGACGTAAGAGGCAATCTCAGTAGCCGTCTTAGATTGTTTGCAGATGATGCTGTCATTTACTGTCTTGTAAAGTCATCAGATGATGAAACAGATGATCAAAACGACTTGCAAAATGATTTAGATAAGATATCTATATGGTGCGAAAAGTGGCAGTTGACCTGGAATAAGGAAAAGTGTGAAGCTATTCACATGAGTACTAAAAGAAATCAGCTAAATTTCAATTACGCGATAAGTCACACAAATCTGAAGGCTGTAAATTCAACTAAATTTTTAGGGATTACAATTACAAATAACCTAAATTGGAGCGATCACATAGATAATATTGTGGGTAGAGCAAACCAAAGACTGCGATTCATTGGCAGAACACTTAGAAGGTGCAACAGGTCTACTAAAGAGACTGCTTACACCACGCTTGTCCGCCCTATTCTGGAGTATTGCTGTGCGGTGTGGGATCTGCATCAGGTGGGACTGACGGATGACATCGAAAAAGTACAAAGAAGGCAGCTCGTTTTGAAGTATCGTGAAATAGGGGAGATAGTGTAGCAGACATGATACGTGGAGTGGCAATCATTAAAACAAAGGCGTTTTTCGTTGCGACGGGATCTTCTCATGAAATATCAATCACCAGTTTTCTCCTCCGATTGCGAAAACGTTCTGTTGGCACTCTCCTACATAGGGAGAAATGACCATCATGATAAAATAAGAGAAATCAGGGCTCGTACAGAAGTGCTCGTTTTTCACGCGTGGCGTTCGAGAGTGGAACGGTAGAGAGACAGCTGGTTCATGGAACCCTCTGCCGGACATTTTATTGTGAATAGCAGAGTAATCACGTAGATGTAGATGTAGGTGTATCGCTTCTTTACTCCAGCGATGATTGTTGATATGTCGTCCATACGGGACTCTGTGCTATCGTCAAACGACGCTATGGTTGCATGATTCTCTTGAGTGAAAGATTTTGTAAAAGCGCCATTTAAAACTTCAGCTTCCATTTTGCTATCTTCTGTTGCCACACCAGTCTGGTCAACGAGTGACTGGTTAGAAGCCTTCGACCTGCACATGGATCTTAGGTAGGACCAGAATTTTCTTGGTTTCTCGGCTCGACCCTCTGTTAAAGTGTGACGGTGGCAGTTACAATATTGCAGTGCCCGTATTGTTCAGAAGTACGAAGCATTTCATAACGGCTGTAGTCACCGCAGTGCCTGTTGCTTCGGACATGGATGCACGTGCATAGGAACTTTGCATCGTACTTCTGAACAACACAGCCAACATAGGCACTGCACTATCGGATTTATTCGACACCGGGAAAGCGACTTTCAAGTAAAATGTCTCCCCTGTACAGGAACATACACAATGAATGTAGTAGTGCAGGTTGTGGACAAATGGTTGACGATTTATGAAAGTTTGGGTATGACCATGTTCGTGCTCGGATAGCCGAATGGTAGGGCAACCGCTCGCCATAACCGGGAAATTCATGTTTTATTCCCGGTCCGGCACAAATTTGCATTGTCGTTATTCCATTATATTGCTGATGGTCGGTCGTCCATATTCGTAAATGCGAAAACATTTCATGCTGCGATAGCTGTCGTATGCTTCGCGCATCTGTTACAGACACGCGGATCTCTACTAACTTCTGCAAGCCGTCATTTGCGCATTATCTTTTGGCCCGAGAGTGAAACAGTCGTCAATTCCTCAGCATTTTCCGAATTATCTTGTTAAACCACGGCGCGTCTTCCCCGCTCTTCGTTCTTAATCCACTTACTGGGAAACATTTCTCCATAGTGCGATTTACGATTCATTTAAACTTTGCCCATAATTCTCGCATCATAATGGAACTAAATAATCTCCATTCATTGACTAAGGGGGATCTAGCAAATGCACATCTGCTCTTTCTAGCCGCGCAGGATTAGCCGAGCGGTCTGGGGCGCTGCAGTCATGAATTGTGCGGCTGGTCCCGGCGGAGGTTCGAGTCCTCCCTCTGGCATGGGTGTGTGTGTTTGTCCTTAGGATAATTTACGTCAAGTAGTGTGTAAGCTTAGGGACTGATGACCTTAGCAGTTAAGTCCCATAAGATTTCACACACATTTGAACATCTACTCTTTCTAACAACAATTCTGTCCTAGCCTTCTTGACTGATCTATTGACTTTAGTAATCAATGTCACTATGAAACGATCACTAATCCCTTTCTCTATGCTGATACCTTCTATAAAGTCAGGTCTGTTAGTAACTACAAGATCTAAAATATTTCCATTGCCTGTGAGCTGTCGAATTAGCAGCTGAAGACAGTTTTTAGAAAACGTGTTCAAAAAGTACTTCGCAAGATTACCTGTCCGTACCACCTACAATGTGTCCATAGACGTCCAAGTCTATGACTGGTAGGTAAGAGCCGCCTCCAACTAACATTTCATGATATGGATATATCTGCGATACTAAGCGTAGAATTTATTTGAATTACTCCAAAACGGTCACTGCGGGGTCGGGTGGCCTTTAAAAACATCCAATATTTGATTTCATCTGAATCAGTTATACGCGTCCAGATAATTTGAAAGTCACACTCAAAATCGACCTAATTAAAAACAACATTTTTGTCGACTGCAATGAACACTTCTAATGCGTCTTTGCGATACGCGTCCAAAGACTCGCTAAATACTTCAGAACTTTCAACTTGGGTTTTCCGCTAGCTCTCGGTCCCGAGATTAATTTGAGCACGACAAACATTCTAGAATGCGGTAAATTCGGGAACTCTGATACGAATGATTCGACAATTTACTTGCAGAATTTTGACAGTCGAAATATCTTTAATCTGAATCTGGCTTGATTTGGCTGTTTCCGTATCGACTGCCGAGTGTTCATCAGAGTACCTCAGACTAAGAATGAGGCATCGGAAGATAGATATCGATATTGGACACAATGTGTATGGGTATCCTAATTAGTGACATCGACCACTGATCGAAAGAAAAATTTCGATACGTAGGTGCCATAAAAATTAAATTTTAAAATTCAAATTGCAATTTACAACTGCAAGTGTTATTTAAAACTGTGAGGAGAGTGTTTTATCAATTAACAAAAATTAAGAGAAACCAAATATAATTCTACACTATATAACACATAAATGAAGAAATCTTAGAAAAAGGTAATACTACTGAATATGAAAAAACTGGCTGGGAAAAACAGATAACCAAATTCACTCAAATTACAAAACGTATTGTCTTCTTACGCAGCCATATTTGGTCCACTGACTGTAGCTTGAGCTGTGACCTTATCACGATGTATTTCTAACACTCCACAAATATTTTTCAGAAAAATGAAAAATATAGACTGAGGTAAGCTGTTCTAAGTTTTCAGTCCGCACATCGGAGGTTCATGCTACTGTTGTTACTCTATCTAATTGTTCCTGTAACTGCAAGAAAAGGATTTAAGTTTTTCGTTTATTAATTCTACAAATTTTTTTGGTTGGTATTTTATACGGAGGAAATAAAATTTTTATAAGACTGATGAAAATTCTTTCTCCACAGTATAAAATGGCACACGTTGTTTGCAAATATGAAACAAAATCGCTTCATTAATTTTTTTCGTCGTTCTCCTCCTGCAAATGAGGC
The DNA here is from genome assembly GCF_023897955.1 of Schistocerca gregaria. Classification (NCBI taxonomy): domain Eukaryota; kingdom Metazoa; phylum Arthropoda; class Insecta; order Orthoptera; family Acrididae; genus Schistocerca; species Schistocerca gregaria. Next base: position 98,956,033 of record NC_064923.1, on the reverse strand, counting down.
AACAATTTTCAAAGCAGCAGCGACACCGCTTTGATTACAAATTGAATAATTAAATGGCGGGATCGAAGCAACAGATGGACCGGAAGTGCAACTGAAAAGTCTGCTATCTATATCATTACTATCAACGTTTGATTTGAGGGTCTTTTCCTCGACGACTCCGTTGCAGTCAGCCAACGATCATAATTGTTCGGGCGCTGGGACTTTAAATGAACTTTTATATTGATGTTGCTACAAAAATCTGGAGAACCTTCCCACAATAACTTCAATTTGGAATTTTACTATCGTTTGATTTAAAATGCTTCCACATATCAGACTGAAAAATCGCCAATATAAGCACCCAACGATCTGCGAACAACATAAACAGAAGAGATTTCGAGAATTACATTTAAAATATTTCTACCAACTTTATTTTCGAGTGGGATGTGAATACGAAATACGCAGTTGACAACAGCCAAAATTTCTCTTAGAACTTCAAAGTATAAGACCGCACGTACCGTTCTTATGTTTTAAATATTCCACTATTCCTCTATTACGAGTTAGATGATATTAATAGTATTATTATATTACATTGCCACAACATATCGACGTATCATTATGTCGGCAGGATAAACAAAGATTATGTATATCATGTAACTGACGTCGATATATTGATGTTTTCGATGTATCCCCGTCTGATATCTCAACCCAAACTCAAACTACCGGCTGCGCCCACAAAAAAACCCAATGACCGCCCCACAAGAACTCTGCTACCGGACAACGCATGTCCATAAATCTGAAAACAAGATGAAATGTTACATTTTAATAATTAATACAATATGCTCCAAACGTTTAATTAATGCTGAAAGACATTAAGAATAAATTTTCTTTGTGTAAATAAATCTGTAATTTTAGGAGAAAAGGCCACAATTTAATATAAAAAACGTATTCTTATACTGTTCACATAAATAATGTTTCAGAGATATGTTTATATATCGTAACTTGATAAAAGACGCTCTCTAAAAGCAAAAGTCGGTTGCCGTAATTTGTTTGACTGTGTAATAGCACGAGCTGTGATCCTTCTCTCTGTCTCTCTCTCTCTCTCGCTTGTTTTTCATTGTTGTGTCATAAATGTAAGTGTCGCTCTCGTATCTGTAACTTTTGGTTAAATAATTACGTTAATTTAACGATAACAACCGTATTTGAATCAAGAAACCTTCTTTTGTCTTCCGTTAATGCCACATCTCAATTTATTATGTTGCAGTTTAGAACTTTTTAGACTGCAGCGAAGGAGAGCTGCCGACGAATTGTTTGGTGGCCACAGCCGAACGCTACTAGTGTTCAGTTGGCATTTAATTTATCAAATCTTTATTTCAGCATCCCTGAGATCACTTTTACCGATCTTTTCTATCAGTATCCGGGCAATGTAATTACGAAAACTGCGTAATTTTGAGATTGGTCACTGTTCTCTAAACAGTGCCGTCGGTCAACGTTCTCGTCGGTCTGATAGGAATCTTATGCAGGACGGCGGAATGAAAATCCAGTATTAAGCAAGCAAAAAATTTCATGGCTCCGTTTTACCATTTCAGAAGCTTTGTCACAAGCAGACGTGATTAATAAGTTGTGTAGTCTTTTTATCAATATCGGAAATATTACAAAGACCTTCCATTCGGCTCCATACTCACCTGGTCAACTAGTAAACTATAACATAAGGATTGTGTTTATATGTGTATTTATAAGTGCGAGTTTTTTATTACCTACATGACAATAGTTTTCCTCGGTATTATGACATTTTGGTAGTTGTGGAAAATGTTTATGAAGTTAGGCGTAAGAGGGGGGGGAGGGGGGGGGGGAAGGGGGGGAGCAACAGCTTCTGTGGGGCCTGTGATACTGAGTGAAGGCACCATGACATCTATGAACAACGTGAATATTATTGCAGACTACCTTCTTCCCTTCATACATAATGTCTTTACTGAGGGCGACGGTATCTTCTTGCAGTATATCAGTCCATGTGAGAAGGCCAGAATCGTGCTGCTGTAGTTGGAATGCACATTGATATCCTAGTCACCAAATTCCCTTGATGTGAACCTTATGATACGCATCTGGGACGTTATCGGGCGCCATTTTCACCAACCAGCGGATGCCACATTCCTCCGGAAACCTGTCAAGGACTTGTTCACTCGACGCCACAAAAAACCGCTACTGTATTCCGTTCCAAAGACGGGCCAGTACTCTGAGACTTTGTATCCCCCCCCCCAACCAAAATAAAAAACAAAAAAACCGGAATAACATTGTCGTGGGCGGAGCTTGAGTAGCACGCATTTCTGTCGCTAGTTGTGTATAGCGCACCTCATTGCCAATTCAGTGCCGCTTGTGTTGTCGATTGACGTGTTCTGTTCATCTGCAATGATTGTTTTTGCTGGCGCTGTTTTGTTCTTGTTCCGTTTTTCATGGTGGCAAATTTAAGTGAACAACGCGCAACTGTGAAATTTGCCGGCCGGAGTGGCCGAGCGGTTCTAGGCGCTACAGTCTGAAACCGCGCGACCGCTACGGTCGCAGGTTCGAATCCTGCCTCGGGCATGGATGTGTGTGTGTCGTTAGTTAGGTTTACGTAGTTCTAAGTTCTAGGGGACTGATGCCTCAGAAGTTAAGTCCCATAGTGTTCAGAGCCAGAGCTGTGAAATTTTCTTTTCTACTTGGTAAAAATGTTTCTGAAACTGCTGTAATGTTGAAAACGGCTTACAATGATGACGCTATGAGAAAAACTCAACTGTACGAGTAGTCTGCTCGGTTTAAAAATGACGACGTGTCGTTTAATGACAAAACTCCTTCTGGACATCCATCACCTACCGGAATCGACGAAAATATTGAAAAAAATCGAGAGATTGGGCTCAGAGACCGTTGACAGGCAATTGATCAACTGTCAGAGATTAGTTGGTTATGTTGGAGCTCGGTTCACCGAAATTTAACGGACGTTTGGAAATCGAAAGGGTTGCTACCACGTTTGTTCCTCGGGTTCTGACTGACAATCAAAAGGAACGTCGAGTTCAAATGTGTTGTGCTTTGGAAAAACAACTTGAAACTGATCCAGATTTTCTGTCAATGTCATTGCTGGTGATGAGTCATGGTGCTATAGTTATGACACAGAAACAAAGCAACAGTCAACCCAATGGTAAACGTTATCATCAGCCAACCCAAAAAAATATCAGGTCAAATCAACCATGAAAACAATGCTGATTTGCGTTTTTGATGCCAAGTTTGTAGCTCAGAGTTTGTTCCTCCAGATCAGACAGTTGATCAAACCTTTTATTTGGAAGTTTTAAAAACATTACGCAACAGTGTTCGTCAAAACAGACCCGATTTGTGGCAGACAGGTAACTGGTTCTTATAGCATGACAACACACCTGCACAAACAGCCTTCGCTTTTAGACAGTTTTTGGTTAAAAATAGGATGGCTCTGCTGTCACACGCACCTTACTCGCCTGACCTAGCTCCGTGCCACTTTTCCTTATTTTCGCTCATGAAAAGGAGCGCGAAAAAAAAGTTTCAAATGGCTCTAAGCACTATGAGACTTAACATCGGAGGTCATCAGTCCCCTAGACTTAGAACTACTTAAACCTAACTAACCTAAGGACATCACACACATCCATGCCCGAGGCAGAATTCGAATCTGCGACCGTAGCAGCCGAGTGGTTCCGGACTGAAGCGCCTAGAACCGTTCGGCCACCGCGGCAGGCGAGAGTGAAAAGACACTGATTCCGCAACATTGAAGAAATTAATAAAAAAACGAGGGAGGAGCTCTCAGCCACTTCTAAAAATTACTACAGATAATGTTTCGAACGGTGGAAGTACCGGTGGGACAAATGTATTAGTTGAAATGGAGAGTATTTTGAGGGGGATAAGGTTGTTTTGCAAAAAAAAAAAAAAAAAAAAAAAAAAAAAAAAAAAAAAAAAAAAAAAAAAAAAAAATAAAAATAAAAAAATAAAAAATAAATAAAAATAAAAAAATACATAAATAAATAAATAAATTGAAAATATATAGCTTTTAAAAATAATTCTGGATTTTCTTTGGGTACCCCATTGTATTAAGCAGGCGGTCTTAATGCTTTCCATAGTATTCCACTCAGATCCTCCGATGCTCAGAACACGACTGGTGATCATTTGACTGGGGGCATTGGCGAATCGGTCAGAAATCCCATGAGTCGACGGATTTTGGGGTGGAAGGGGGAGCAGTCTCGCGGATCAAGCTGCGCAGGCTTATCCACGGCATGAAACACGAATTTAATGAGGAAGTCTACCAGCGAAGGGATGTGAGATATATTAGATTATTAGCGGCAGAATTTTAGTGATTCGTCAGGATTTCATGAAACGTCCATATCAGATCAGATCACTGTTGAAAATTGAGTTAACTCGGAACATTAATTACAGCAAAAAACGTTGGAAACTCTATCTGCTTAAATTAGTGTAGAACTTACGCCATCATATCAGTTATCTAAGTGGTTCAAATGGCTCTAAGCACTATGGGACTTAACATCTGAGGTCATCAGTCCCCTAGAACTTAGAACTACTTAAACCTAACCAACCGAAGGACATCACACACATCCATGCCCGAGGCAGGATTCGAACCTGCGACCGTAGCAATCGCGCGGTTCCAGACTGAAGCGCCTAGAACCGCTAGGCCACACCGGCCGGCATATCAGTTATCTAAAATAATATAAATGCAGTGTGCTTAGGAATCACATACTAATTCAAACATACCCTCGCAAATAAATCTAAAATGAACTGTTGCTTGTTGTAGGCGCGTTCCTGGAAATTTTAGGTGCTCGGCACATTTTCTTTACTATATAAAGATCGATTCATTTAGTAATTAACTAGTTACTACTGTACGCGTTTTCAACGCAACCGTCGATGGTGTGACCAAACGTACGACCTGAAACGTTTGTTAGCTGTAACTGCTATAACTCATAGGCGTCGACCGTGCACCGTCACGTTTAAGCCCAAAATTTACCATAGTAACGTTTCTCAAACCTTTACTAGTAGACAGAACATGTTGGCAAATATATAATTAATAAAATAATTGAAAATAGCGGTATGAGCTGATACAATCCCATACACGCATATGCGAATGTTGGCATCACTTTGATTTACGGACTGAAAATAATAAAACAGCTAAACAAAAATTAATTTACTATTGGAAAAGGCAGTAATGTAGTCCGTACGGAGCATCTGAACACAGTAGTATGCGTGTATAAAATTCCTCCAACAGCACCTTAACCCTCGTAAAACCAGTGCCAAATATTTCAGATATGAACACGAAACTCTCGCTTACAAACAATACGAAAACTAAAACCGGCTGCAGTAATAAAATGAAGAGAAGTTGTGAAATGGATCAAATGGCTCTGAGCACTATGGGACTTAGCTTCTGAGGTCATCAGTCCCTTAGAACTTAGAACTACTTAAACCAAACTAACCTAAGGACATCACACACATCCATGCCCGAGGCAGGATTCGAACCTGCGACCGTACCAGTCACGCGGTTCCGGACTGTAGCGCCTAGAACCGCACGACCACACCGGGCGGGAGTTGTCAAATTAGTTTAGCAATTCTCAGAAATATTAATAGCAGCGACTTTTTTATTGAAGAATACAGTCGTCGAAAAAATAACGAAGTTCTATTCGGAGACTATGTCCGTCATAAATAAAATTACGGAAACGCATTTATGACTATTTTATCATCCGCCTGTAACTATTTATCAAGGTAAAACTAGATTGTAAATACTACTTATCATTACCTGAATGAAAACGTTTGATATACAGGGTAATTATAATTAAAGTTAAACTTTCAAAACGCCGTAGAAATAACACCATTGGCCAGAATGACGTCAATTTCCAACGGAATATTATCGGAGAATGGGGAAAACGTAATAGCAGAAGAAAAATAAATAGTTACAAAATGTAGCAAGAAATGGCTTTCTAAGCATCATAATTTAATAGTGGTCGACTGCAAATGACAAATGAATCAAGCGACAATGCCTAAGGTGTACGTTTGACGTTAAACAAACTGTACTACTCAGTGTGCATTGATGTACAGGCGTGATACTATTAGTTACTTAAGCCCATCCACCACGGCAATGTCAAATCACATCGGATGGGAAAAATCGGCTTTTAACTGCCCTGAGTTCAAAAGCCGAATAAAAGAGCATCAATAACAACTGTCCGGAGACATAAAAACGGCATAAAATCATCAATCAAAATCAAATCTGATCATTAATTTCTGTGTGACTGCCGCAAAATATGTTCAATAAGTTGTCCTTCGTTTTCTGCAACAAGTTGAAATCGAGAAACAGCATGTTCCACAATTGAACGAATTGTGTTTCCGTGGCATCACGTTCAGAATGTGTTGCGCGATGTGTGCCTTCAAGACAGCTAAGATTTCAATCGGAACACTAAGCACATCTTTCAGATAGCCTCATAGCCAGAAGTCACACGGATTATCAGGTTCAAAATGTGTGTGTGAATTCCTAAGGGACCAAACTGTTGAGGTCGTCGGTCCCTAGACTTACACACTACTTAAACTAACTTATACTATGAACAACACACCCACCCATTCCCGAGGGAGGACTCGAACCTCCGGCGGGAGGGGCCGCGCTATCCGTGACATGGCGCCTCAAGCAGCGCGGCCACGCCGAGCGGTTGAGATCAGGCGATAGAGACGGCCAGGCTGTAGGGAAATGGCAGCTGATAATTCTAAAATTTCCGAAATGGCGCTTCAGCAGCTGCTTAACTGGATTTGCAATGTGCGGAGGTGCGCCATCTTGCATAAAAATGAGCCCATCCACACAAATGGCTCTGAGCACTATGCGACTTAACATCTCAGGTCATCAGTCGCCTAGAACTTAGAACTAATTAAACCTAACTAACCTAAGGACATCACACACATCCATGCCCGAGGCAGGATTCGAACCTGCGACCGTAGCAGTCGCGCGGTTCCGGACTGCGCGCCTAGAACCGCTAGACCACAGCGGTCGGCCCATCCACAGATCCGAAGTGTTGGAGAGCTGAAATGACGTGGTTGCGCAAAAGACACTAGTAGCGCCTGCCGGTGACGGTACAGGTAACAGAACCGGAAGCACCTGTCTCTTCGAAAAAAATATGGCCTTATGATGCCGTAAACCCGCACCGCACAGTGACCTTTTCAGGTTGAAGTGTTACTGGTTGAATTGCGTGTGGATTTTTCGTTGCTCATAACCCACAATTTTGTGTATCGACATAGCCTGTCAGATGGAAGTGGGCTTCGCCTGCCCACAGGATCTTCTACGGCCAATCCATTGTCCACTTCCTTGCGAGCAAGAAATTCTAAATCAAAAGTGTCTCTTGCTGGAATATCAACAGGGAGCAACTCATGCACATTGGTAATTTTGAATTGATAGCAAAGAAGGATGTTTCGTAGGATTTTACGCGCCGTGGTCAAGGGTATGTCCGATGTTCGCGCAATTCTCCGTGCGCTGCGCGTTTGCACACCACCACTCGCCTCCTCGTGCATTACTGTGGACACTGTCTCCACTGACGTCGAATCACTTCCTTTTTCCCTCTACCAGGTTGCACACCAAAAGAACCCGTCTTTTGGAATTTCCGAATAATTTTCTCCAGGTCTACGGGAGACATCAGGCCAGCGCCTTTTTCAAACCCTTCAGTATCCGGAACTTCTGCAGAGCGACGTGCGCACAGCCATCATTCTTGTAATAGTTTTACAAGCAGAGCGTGATCTTCCATTGAGACAGTCGTGGCCACAGACGAGAAAGGAGGAATAGCCGTGTACCTGGCGTGTTTATACCTACCTCAATGGGTCGTGCGCATGACAGGTGTTTCAATTTAAATATTATGTCACATACAGTGCCATCGATTGATCAATTTTAACATTTTTTCCCCTTCTGTCGTACGTTTACCCCCTTCTCCGATAATATTCCGTTGCAATTTGACGTCATTCCGATCGGTGGTGTTATTTCTACAGCGTTTTGAAAGTTTAATTATGGTCACCTTGTAGATCAGTCAAGCACTTCACCCAGTGTAATACCTACCAATGCGTACTAAGTGCACATCACAACTGAACGCAACAGTAACTTCACCCAGTGTAATACCTACAAATGCGTACTAAGTGCACATCACAACTGAACGCAACAATAAGACGTGTGCATCTGCTAAGCAACGGCTCGAAAATGCTGGCAACAGTTGCTTTAGCAGCGTGCCGACTATGTAGCTGCAAGTCCATTGTGACCATGATAGCAATGATTTATTACTTTAACGACCTCCCTTACATGTTATCAGCACAAAGCGCAAATTTTCCTTCGTACATTGTCCTCTTTGTGATCTGAAGAGAGATTTTGGAGTGGTAAGTGGTGTTTTTTGTTAGGTGATCTAATTCGAGGAGCGATTAGTTAATTCGCTTAGTTTCCTTGAAACGTCTCGCTGTCTCGTGTTAGCTCGCACACACACACACACACAGACACACACACACACACAACACGCATTCACAAATACTTGTCAAACCGCGAAGTTGTACAGCAAATGATTCTAATTGCAAAAGAGCCCAAATTATCCTGGAAATCGGCGTCCAGAACAAACACGAAGCGGCTGGCAACATACTGGAGACGACCGACAGTGAGTTGCGGCGTAAAGCTGTCTGCTGGAACGAACAGGACAATGCTCTAGACAACAAGAGTTCGCGTTCCCCTTGACTCCATTTGCTGATTTGTTTGATCATACAGTCAACATTTAAAAAGTCTGGAGCATGATAATTTCCGCTTACGGTTATAAACTAATATGATTTTCAAAAGTTATATAAAGAACCATCATCAGAATGTTGATACGGTCTTCAGTCCAAAGGCTGGGTTGATGCAGCCTGAATAGTGATATGTGGGGGATCACAAAAATTGATTAATAATTGCTTGAATGATTGGAAAAAATTGATTGGAATGAATAGCTGAAAGAAATTTGAAGGTAATTTGTGAACCTGTACACAATCCTGGGTGAACTTCAACTGACACCAATATCAGCAGACCTTCAATATCAATACATTCAAAGTCAGTTTTCATAATTTGCATTACATACTACTTCACATTAATTCCACTGTGTGTGGTCTTGATTATGACAATGCCGATGCAGGATCGCTGCTCCCAAGACAGCGTAAATTCTTCTTGTCTGCTCCGAACCTCTTGATGCAGGATCTTGGCGGCGAGAAAAACGATGAGCAGACATGGACGGACATTTTAAACGTGAGAGTAAATTTTCTCTTTCTAATAACTTTTGAAAACACTTTTAATATGTGGTTGAAATAAACATTTTTTAACAATGATGGTACGACGGATCCAAGCATACGTCCGCACTCTACCACTTACAGAAACAAATGGGTGAAGATACAGGAATTAATAAATTCTTATTTTGTTTCATACAGGTGTATCAAAACATTATCCTTGCCACAAAACAACTCGTTAATTTGTCTTTGTCGGTGTTTGTAACCCATTCAGTTTACATATAGTCCACATATAAGAAAAGGAAAGAGCGAAAAAATAATATGATTCAACACAAGCCTTCGAGGCAGTCTGTCCTACTGCAACCTTCATCCATTTCAGTCTGATTGCAGTATTGAGCCTTGAAATCCATCTGTCTCTAATGACCCCGATGCCGACGGGACGTTAAACCCTAATCTTCCCTTTCTTGTCTCCATCTACAGTCTTAAATCCCTACTCTTCTCTCTGTTCCCACGGACGATTCCTAGATGCCTCGAGGTATATGTTATAAATCGGTCACTTCTTTTAGTCAAGTTGTCCAATGTATTTATTTTCTTCCCCGTTCGAATTTTAACCTCCTCATTGGTCATCGAGATAGGCATACAATCTTCAATATTCTTCTGTTGCACCGTGTTTCGAGGGCTTCTATTCTTTCCTTTTCTGAGCTGTTTCTTGTCCACATTTCACTTTCTTACACTGTTACACTCCATATAGATACCTGCAGAAACGACATTCCGAAACTTAAGTTTATGTTCGACAACAAATTTCTCTCTTCAGAAATACATTACTTGCTATTACCAGTCTGGAGAGTATATCAGGTCTACTTTAGCCATGATCAGTCTTTAGTTTCGCAAATAAAACTCAGCTACCACTTATAGTGTCTCATTCCTAATCTGTTTGTTCATCGCCTGTTTTAATTTGACTACAGTCCACTACCGATGTTTTAATTTTGTTTATTTTCATCATAACCTCTTATCAAGGCACTATTGTTTCTTTCGACTGTCTTTTAAGTTCTTACAGTCTTTGATAACTATTTGATGCTTCGAGGCGTGCTGCTTAGGAATACTATGCCCGCAACTATGTGACATTGAGGAAAATTTGATAAATTTTCATTTTGTCCGTCTCACTTGCATTAATATACAATTTCTTGTTGCAATGGTTTACGGTTTCGGGATGACTCTCCCGTTCTCAAATCAGACATCTTGTTATTAACCGTAACTTGTTACACAGCATGGAGGCAAAATTCACGAACTGCTTGATATAAAAAAAGCGGACTGTGAGCAACAAATAATCTCACTGATATGACAGCCCATGCGTCTATTGTTTCATCTGAACGACATAGTCAAATTCGTTCATGTGATAAAGTAGACAAATAGGCTGTCATTGCTCACAGTTTGACTTTCTTGTTTGAAGCAATTCATAACTATCGTCACGATGTTACGTAACTAGGTACGTTTAATAACAAGGTGTGTGGTTTGAGAATGGGCGCGTCACCCCGAAACAGCCAACTGAAACTGCCAAAGTAAACGTTTATCAAATTTTCCCCTGATAATTACGATGTCAACGGAAAACCACAGACTTTTTAATTCTACTCCCTGAACTTTGATTCCCTTTTCATATTTCTTCTTGGTTCCTACTTGCTCAATGTGCGGATTAGATAACGTCGGGCATAGGCGACAACTCTCACTCCCTTCTCGATTACTGCTTTCCTTTTTCTGTTTCTCGAATGTTCTATACAAGTTATGTACAACTCTGGGATTCTGTATTTTATGCCTCCTGCATTCAGAATTGCTTTTCACTCTTTGCTTTGTACAGCCTTACCACCAGGGCTCTTGATTTAATTTTCCTATAGGCGGCCTGTATCTGTTAATATTGTTATTTGTTTCCTTTCTCAGACATTATGTCTGGTTAAAAATGGAAAGTGACGCGGACCTTGATCAAGCGTGACTTCCTTTCAACTGTACGGATATGTTACATTGCATTTAGGAACTTTCGAATAATTGAACATGTATCAATAATCACAGATTTCTGTAGAATGAGATTTTCACTCTGCAGCGGAGTGTGCGCTGATATGAAACTTCCTGGCAGACTAAAACTGTGTGCCCGACCGAGACTCGAACTCGGGACCTTTGCCTTTCGCGGGCAAGTGCTCTACCAACTGAGCTACCGAAGCACGACTCACGTCCGGTACTCACAGCTTTACTTCTGCCAGTACCTCGTCTCCTACCTTCCAAACTTTACAGAAGCTCTTCTGCGAAACTTGCAGAACTAGCACTCCTGAAAGAAAGGATATTGCGGAGACATGGCTTAGCCACAGCCTGAGGGATGTTTCCAGAATGAGATTTTCACTCTGCAGCGGAGTGTGCGCTGATATGAAACAGATTTCTGTAGTTGTATATATATATATATATATATATATATATATATATATATATATATATATATATATATACGTCTGGATGTAGCTGTATTGCGTTGATGTACTGGTGGATATTGTGTGGTATGACTCCTTAGTTGATGGTATAATTGGTATAATGTCAACTTTATCCTGATGCCACATGTCCTTGACTTCCTCAGCCAGTTGGATGTATTTTTCTATTTTTTCTCCTGTTTTCTTCTGTATATTTGTTGTATTGGGTATGGATATTTCGACTAGGTGTGTTAAATTCTTCTTTTTATTGGTGAGTATGATGTCAGGTTTGTTATGTGGTGTTGTTTTATCTGTTATAATGGTTCTGTTCCAGTATAATTTGTATTCATCATTCTCCAGTACATTATGTGGTGCATACTTGTATGTGTGAACGTGTTGTTTTATTAGTTTATGTCGTATGGCAAGTTGTTGATGTATTATTTTTGCTACATTGTCATGCCTTCTGGTGTATTCTGTGTTTCCTAGTATTGTACATCCGCTTGTGATGTGACCTACTGTTTCTATTTGTTGTTTGCAAAGTCTGCATTTATCTGTTGTGGTATTGGGATATTTAATAATATGCTTGCTGTAATATCTGGTGTTTATTGTTTGAGCCTGTATTGCAATCATGAATCCTTCCATCTGACTGTATATATTGCCTTTTCTTAGCCATGTGTTGGATGCGTCTTGATCGATGTGTGGCTGTGTTAGATGATACTTTCTTAGTATCTGTTGATGTTATGTGATCTAAAGGGTTGTAGAAGTGGTTATGAAATTGCAATGGTGTAGCCAATGTATTTATATGAGAGATTGCTTAGTGTATTTTGCTAGTTTCTGCTTGTTCTATAAAGAATTTTCTGAAATTCTCTACCTGACCACAATGTAGGTTTTTTATGTCGATAAATCCCCTTCCTCCTTCCTTTCTGCTTTCTGTTGCTGAATGTATGTGGTGTATTCTATATTTGTGGTATTGTGATCGCGTAAGTGAATTGAGTGCTTCAAGGTCTGTGTTATTCCATTTCACCACTCGAAATTAGTAGGTCAATATCGATGTATCATATGTATTTATAGCTTTTGTCTTGTTTCTTGCTGTCAATTCTGTTGTCAGTATTTTTGTTAGTCTTTGTCTATATTTTTCTTTTAGTTCTTCTTTAATATTTCTATTGTCTATTCTTATTTTTGGTCTGTATCCTAGACATTTATAAGTAACTGTTTTTTCCATCGCTTCTGTCCAGTCGCTGTGGTTATCCAATATGTAATCTTCTTGTTTAGTATGTTTTCCTTGACTATGCTATTTTTGTTACATTTGTCTGTTACAAAAGCCATATTTATATAATTGCTGAATACTTCTGTTATGTTTAGAAATTGGTTGACTTGCTGATTTGTTGCTGCCAGTAGTTTTAGGTCATCCATGTATAGCAAATGTGTGATTTTGTGTGGGTGTGTTCCAGTAATATTATATCCATAATTTGTATTGTTTAGCATGTTGGACAGTGGGTTCAGAGCAAGGCAGAACCAGAAAGGACTTAATGAGTCTCCTTTGTATATTCCACACTTAACCTGTATTGGTTGTGATGTGATATTATTTGAATTTGTTTGGATATTAAGTGTGGTTTTTCAATTTTTCATTACTATGTTTAGGAACTGTATCAATTTAGGATCTACTTTGTATATTTCCAATATTTGTAGTAACCATGAGTGTGGTACACTATCAAAAGATTTTTGGTCATCAATGTATGCATAGTGTAGTGACCTTTGATTAGTTTTAGCTTGATACGTCACCTCTGTATCTATTAGCAGTTGCTCTTTACATCCTTGTGCTCCTTTGCAGCAGCCTTTATGTTCTTCATTTATAATTTTGTTTTGTGTTGTATGTGTCATTAATTTCTGTGTAATGACTGAAGTTAATATTTTGTATATTGTTTGGTAGGCATGTTATGGGGCGATATTTTGCTGGGTTTGCTGTGTCTGCTTTATCTTTAGGTTTCAGATGAGTTATTCTTTGTGTAAGTGTATCAGGGACAGTGTGTGGGTCTGCAATGTAACTGTTAAATAATTTAGTTAGATGTTAATGTGTTGAGGTGAACTTCTTTAGCCAGAAATTTTCTGTTTTATCTTTTCCAGGGGCTTTCCAATTGTGCATAGAATTAATTGCTGGGGTGACTTCATGTTGCAAAATTATCACTTAAGGTATTTGTGGTATCATCTAGTATGTGTCTGTTTCTGCTTGTATCCACCGTGCACGTCTGTTATGTTGTACTGGGTTTGACCATATGTTGCTCCAGAAGTGTTCCATGTCTCTTATGTTTGGTGGATTGTCTATTTTAATGTGTGTGTTATCTATTGTCTGGTAAAATTTCTTTTGGTTTGTGTTGAATGTTTGGTTTTGTTTTCTTCTATTTTCACTTTTTTTGTATCTTGTAAGTCGTTTAGCCAATGCTTGTAATTTCTGCTCCTTTTCATCTAATTGCTCTATCGCTTCTTGTTGTGAGATTTTACCTAACCTTTTTCGTTTTTTGTCTGATATTTCATTTCTTATAAATTGTGTTAGCAGACCGATGTCTTTTCTCAGTTTTTCTTTTCTGATCTGTAGCCTGTGTTGCCATGCTGGTTTTGTGGGTTTCTTCTGTGTGTTGGTTGGTTCTGATCTCTGCGTAGTGTGTATATTTAGTGTAGGGAGTGATCCTATATAAACCAGTAGTTGTAACTCTTCCATAGTTGTATTTTCATTTATTTTGTTGTGTATGATTGGTTTGATAGTTGTTACTGTTGTTTCGACTTGTGGGTTATTTGGTGGTCTATGCAAGAATGGTCTAATGTCAGTATTTGTGTCTTTGTATTCTATATATATGTCAGCTAAAATTTTTCTTCTATATCTAACATGTGTGTCACTTAATGTTATATTTGTGCTTTTTCTGGTGGCTGTCTTAAGATTTCGTTTTCCTCCGATTGTTTAATTGATGCGTGTTGTTGTTTGATTGTTTGCTTTGGGATGTTTGAGGACATTACTGTATTTTCATCTTCTTCTGATTGCACATTATTTTGTTCCAGTATTTGTTGTACTTGTTGTTTGTTGTTTTCTAGTTCTGACTGGCTTATCCTGTTATTTTTTATTATTAACTGTCTAGGCATGGTAGAACTACAGACAACATGGACCGTGTACCTTCTTCCTGGTGGAATGACTGGAACAGTTCGGCTGTGGGACACCCTCCGTCTAACAGGAGCTGCTCATTCATGGTTGTTTACATCCTTGGGCGGGTTTAGTGACATCTCTGAACAGTTAAAGTGACTGTGTCTATGATACAACATCCACAGTCAACGTCTATCTTCAGGAGTTCTGGTGACTGGGGTGATGCAAAACTTTTTTGATGTGTGTGTAAATAGTATTTCTGGGTTATGGCCACGTCCACTTTTTGTCTTCCCAGAAGGCAGCCCAGAGTGGAAGTTATCACCTCATTGTGTGGCAGATTTATTAAAAACCGTCCAGCCGGCATATTGCTCCCATGATTGCTTCTGTTGTACTTAATTACCATGACGGTAACATGCGAGGCCCATAAATAAAGTTTCTGCTAGTTTTGCTACCGTCTTGACCAGCCGCTTCATCTCCCACAGAGATTCGTTGGATACCATCTCCTTAACTCAATCCACTGTTACCACTCCCTCACAGACAAAGATGAGAGCACTTTTGTCCAGATAGACCCTCCTGAATTTAGGACATTCCCCCAACAATCGTTTCAGAGGGATTCATCTGAAGTAGTTCCTCCTGCTGGGAGGCAATATAGATCAGTGGATATCTCTGTTGCACAACCACCATACGAAAAACCAAGAATGTGGTATCACAATCCTGTTTCTATATTTCCTGTCTCGGCTTTTTCTAGTTGCGGTTGTCTCGAAAAGTGGTAATAGCAGGCTAATCCCTCATTCTCTTCTTCCCTACATTGGAGGTGGAATGGGTCTGCATTCTCCCTTCACAATGACGCAATATGTTGTGGAGGTCTTGGTTTCAAGAACTTTTAATTCCCTCCATTCATGTTGTAGAATTCATTCCTTGCCTTTCTTTCCTTTTTGTTCTCTGGAAATTTCCTCTAAGCCCCAGAGAAGGGTTTGTTCTGGATCCGATCCAACTGCTCACTAACGTTTTCCACTTATTGCACTGGTCTGTCACGCAATCCAGTAGCAGAAGCTGCTTTCAACGGCTTAAAACCTGATGCCTGCGTGTTTGAGATATCATCAAGTCGCTTAGATTTTGTGTTGTTTTCTGTTTTCTCCAGTTTCGTGCCACGAGAGCTGGGTATGTGTTACACCGACACCAGCGAACTCCGACGGCGGTATATGTCTAATTATTCTGGGAGGTCTCCCAGTAGACCTCAGGCTCTGTTCACGACAAGCCTTCCAAAATCCCACCCATCCTTCGGCAAGAATCGCGTCACACCGTGGATTGAGGAAAAGGACTATGGAAAAGAACTGCGCACAAGGATGTGGGAAAAGATGGGGCATTGTCTTACACGCTTCGTCAGGTTCATCAGCAGATGTTTGTCCGGCTTGGGAGAAGCTTCCAGTAGCTAAACTACCGCTGGAATGGCCCTCAGCTTAACCCTAACATGCAAACCTCTCCACCTGAAAAGTCACAGGCACGACAGCTGTGAGGCTGGGCGGTTTCTTCTCTCACAATTCTTTAAACAATGTGTCCACATACATGGATAGGCTTCAGGTTGTAAACCCCTTCACCATGCTATGGTAGATACTGGTTTAGCCTGCAAAAGCAGCGTTGCCGAAAATTCGACTAAATACCTACCACGCAAAGGTTATATAACTCGTCCAAGAGTAGTAGCTGAAAGTTACTTAAACTATAGAGTGTTCAGTATTTTGCCACAACTCGTTTGAAAAAATGTCTAAAATTTTCCTTTCAGTTTTTTTATTCTCTTTAAAACAGGGAAAATGACTATCAACTCCGCTTTTAATATCCAGACATTAATTATGCAATGTTACTGCTGCATCCGTAAAAAGTTTACACCAAAAAGCAGCCAGAAAATATTCAATCCGAACTGATAGTCTGAACGTCCTAAACAGTCACTGACCCACGAATTCATGCGAGTTAACACATTCGATCGTTCAATAGGCTTGTTGTGAAGAGGTTCTGGCCATAATGTCTCGTAATCTGCACGAAACATACCGCGCGGAGTTTGTGTATGAGATGAAATTTTCACACGCCAATATCTCCTAAAATAAACCGCTCACAAGGCTGAAACTTTCACAAAATGCTCAATAGTGTAGTCGCTATTTGTGAGCGGCACGAGAACCGACTAAACGCGCGAATTTTTCGTTTAGGTGCAAATTTGATCAGCGCAATTTAACATAAGTGTTAACTAGGAGACAGCTCTTGATCGACTCTGTCGACTCATAGGTCTACTCAAACGCGCGGGAAATACTGAATTCCTATTGGCTAGTATGTTAAGCAGAAAATTAAACCATCTCTAGCACTTCTATACTCACGGATTTCTAGTGTCAGCCAATCACATTAACACAAGTAATTTACGAGGGTTTACTGGAAAGTAATGCCTCCACCTTCGTAACTCTTCAACAGTTGGCAGCATTGATATGCGACAGGTACAGGCCTGTTCCTTAGCCTCTTTTCTACAGCTCCTGTTTGCAGGAAACCTTAGCATAGAAAGGTTGTGCTGTTACAGTGTAAAGTATGGAACGCTGCGCCGACGGTCGGTCAAGGCGATTTAAACAACGTGCAGTTATTGAATTCTTGACAGCAGAAGGTGTCACCCCAAATGAGATTCATCAGAGAATGAAAGCAGTTTATGGTGTTTATGCGAGTACTTTGCGTCGTTGAGCGAGTAAGTTTCAATATTTTGAGGCGGGAACACCTGGCCTGCGTGACAAAGAGTTGGACGTCCTGTGACAGCAACCACTGAGTTTCACAAGCAAAATGTTGACAGATTTAGTCTGGAGGATCGTCGTATCACTCAGAGAGAAATTGAAAGCACAATTGGCATTTCACCAGAACGTGTGGGTCACATTATTGATTTTCTTGGCTATCCGAACATCTGTGCACGATGTGTACCCCGGATACTGACTCCTGAAATGAAGGTGCACAGATTTGAAATTTGGCAGGAACTGCTCTCGCGTTACGAGAATGAAGACGCACAGTACTCACATCAACACAAATACCATAAACTGCTTTCATTCTCTGATGAATCTCATTTGGGGTGACATCTTCTGCTGTCTAGAATTCAATGACTGCACGTTGATAAAATCGCATTGACCGACCGTCTGAGCAGGGTGCCATACTTTACACTGTAACAACACAACCGTTCAGTGCTAAGGGTTTCCGCCATATGGAGCTGTGGAGAAGAGGCTACGGAACAAGCCAGCACCTGGCACATATCAATGCTGCCAACTGTTGAAGAGTTACGAATGTGGAAGCATTACTTTTCAGTCAACCCTCGTAAACTAGAGATATCGTAATTCGAAAACTACATAAATTTTTATGGAAACAAAATATGATTGCTTTCCACAAAATAAATTACTAAGAAATTTAATACTCAACGCCCCTTCTGGCTGCCTTTTACAAAATCAATCTCACTCGGACGTAGTCACAAATTCCCCTATTGCACAACAACTATCTCATGCATACGTTTACACAGTTTTCGTGTAATATCAGTTTACACATGTCCTCCGCTCACTCTCTGTCTCTCCTAAACACTAACACAACCAAAACACGACGAAATAATAACTTTCCAAAGTACTTCTGGTTTCGAGTCCTGGCCGCAGCACAAATTTTAATTCATTTCTTCTGCTTCGATCATTATCGTAGATAATGAAGAGACTTAAATGTCTCAGGGAAACATTTTATTATAAGTACTTTTAATTATTTCAGAAATCTGCAGTAATGAAATTAAATTCTAGGAAACTGGATTATATCAACTCATCCTCTTGGTTGTAGTTTTAGTTGATACCATAGGTGAATGCATTACAGTCCCTAACTCCGTTTCACAATGCCAGCACGGTTATTGTTATAGGTAAACCTTATAACTCCGACAGTATTGAAGTTATTGATTTGAAATTTTAGCTGTAAGGTTGTTTCACCGTAGAATTTGGTACACTAAGCACGAGAAAGAAATATTAATATTTGATAGTAGTTCTTTAGATTCATAGAGAGTATGTGTAGCGTACTGCACGCACCAATAATCAAGTAGACGGCTCTCACGACACAGTAGCCAGCGTCAGGTGTGCCAGCGTGAGAACCGCTATCTGCTCTCCTCCAGACTCCACGGCAATCCACGCTTTCAGTGCAAGATGACAGCTCCTAATAATTTGCTACGTTACAGTCGCTGAAGACGCTTTGTTCCATTACATAAGACAGTCGTCAGGTGATACAGATGCTTCCAGTATGTTCAAACAATTCTGAATGACGAACGATGTTACTTACCATACTGATGTAAAGAATCGCGAACTGTGACAGAAGTGGAGGCGCTGGTTCTCAGAGATCGGAGTATGCGGTCGAGGTCATAATGGGAAAAGTGAAAACCAGTCATGGATCAGTTTTCCAACTCTTGCACGACTTTCTGGATGTGACAGAGTTGCTATGTTCCCGGACTGTTTTAATTCCTTCCACAATAGCTGCCGA
Organism: Schistocerca gregaria; assembly: GCF_023897955.1. Taxonomy (NCBI): domain Eukaryota; kingdom Metazoa; phylum Arthropoda; class Insecta; order Orthoptera; family Acrididae; genus Schistocerca; species Schistocerca gregaria. Next base: position 98,936,722 of record NC_064923.1, on the reverse strand, counting down.
ATCGAGAAATTCGCGGAAATGTTGGAGCTGTGAGGCCGGTTCAGATGACTTCCTCATGTGCATAATGATCATGGTCGAGCTGAAACGTTCCTTCTCGTCCGTCGCCTAGGAGCCTATGTAGCTTCTGGCGAAGCCGCACTAGTGGGTGTGACCAGTGTCTACGAACTTATCGCGCCGTGACTGGGGTGTTGAAGCGGAGGCGGCGGTTGCGCCACCAAAAAATTACCATAGATGGTGCGGAACTGAGCACTAGTGACGTCACTGGTGACGACATGGCTATGTAAGCACGGCAGCGGCATCCCACAGGACAGTCAACTGCTTCCGAGTGGCTGAGGAGATCTCTGTCGAAAGGTCGTGGGCAGTGAAGCACTTGATGCAACTTGAAACATGAGAATATTTTATTAAGGTTTAAAATGCTCACCGTCGAAAAAGGCGAAGACCAACCGTCATCGGGCACGATGATTGCGTGTGTTGTTTGGGGAATGCCGTGGCGTGCTTCTAACATATGATGATTTGAGGATCAAACTGTTACAGAGGCCTACTACCAAAATCTCCAGGCGAGAGTCAGAACACTGTGAAGATGAAGTGTCACGAGAACCAATACGATCGGGTGCTTTTTCTCGATGACAACGTCCCAGCTTTACTTGTTTGTGTAGTTTCCTTAAATTTTTGTATTAAGGTGTTGTAGATATGCGACACCTGATTGTCGAGAGAAGCTGTGTCCTGTCAAGTCAGCGAGTTTGCAACGCCCAGCCGATTGCTGAATCGCGGCGTGCGGCAAAGATTACAACTACGATGCAGCTGGCCACTACGAACGATTTCCGCCGACTGTTAAGAAAAAACACTCATTGTTAAAGAGAAAATTAGCGCGATATGTTTGTTCGCAGAGAATGGTTCTTGGCTTCTCCTTTCAGAATTTTAGTAGTAGTATCCGAGTATTGTTTGAGTAGTGAGCCTCCAGAGAGATTAACTTAGGAGTGTGATGAGATCGACTCAAACTTACGAAACGTGAATTGGTCTGCAATAGGGATAGAATTCAAATGTGTTCAAAGCAGTTCTAAATCGTTTAGAAAGATGTTTTGAGATTATCGGCTAGTGTAGCAAGTGATTATTTCTCCGAGTTTGGTAGAGTGTAGACTCACCAGTCATAGGTAAAGCACCGATTTATTGTCCTATTTGTGATTAATGATGCGTTGTACTGCTCAACAGCCACGCTTTTGTAGGTTAACCGTGTTTCAATATTTTTGGGAGATTTTCCGTTGAATGGTGTATATGAAGAGACGTCTTCAGGTGAAATCGTTTAGTTATTTGAGGATTCAAGCTCGCACCAAGGGATAGTAACGTTGTATCGTGTTATTTTGGTTGTATAGGTGCGCGCAAGCACCGAGGGATACTGACTCAGCCATATTTCGTTAGGATTTACTGTGTGACAATGGCGTGAACGTTTTAATATCTCGTTGGAGGCACTGAATATGTAGTTTGTATTAAAGAGGAACGGTCGTACGATGTAATAGTTATTTATTAAGAAACAATCAGAATTTTATTGAGAATCTGATAGCTTTTCCTCTTGTCCCTAAACGACAAATCAAGAACCATTTATTACAGAACACGCTAATTACCTCTAAAAAAAGATCATCTAGTGCTGTGTTTTGAGTTTTTAATATTAATGGGTCGCGGAAGTTAATGTCTCTAAATGTCTCTAGTGGTTGAGTTTTGTCTGATTATTTAAATTTCGTATAGCTGAAAAGTGATTATTTATAAATCAAAAGTTATTCCATTTAATTCTGAAAGATTGAAATTGATGCAGTAATTTATTAGGATAAAATTTCAATAGAGCCAAGGATGTTGTTGCATCAAGGCGCTACTTGAAGAGGTTATTGACTGAGAACGAGAGACAAACAACATTAAATTATATCTTTGCCTTGTGAACGTATTCTCCAATTTATGCAAAAATTTATAACGTTCACACTGATTGCTTTTACTACGATTATTCGCTGAAGTTTTAAAAGAGGAACAACTGCATTAGGCAACGGATCTATATGACGTAAGCATCTGTTATATACGAAGGCTATGGTTCTGGTACCTGTGTTGTCAGAGTACACAGAGTAAGCTTCACTATAGGTTCTGTTATTTGTAAAGTAAATACATAAGACTCTCGCATCTAATATTTTTTTCTGCTGAGTGATAGGCGCTTTGTTTACTTTTCGAAACTAGTGAACCCTGATAGATGCATTGTTGTAATTAATATTCAGACAGCTACCACAGACTCCACAATACGACGAAAAGTGTTACTGTGTCCCTACTTTTGCACATAGTAGTGTCGTAGGGAGATTTAGTTTGACTTATAGCATGAGAAGCTGAATATCAAATCTTAAGGGGCGTCGTTGTGTTAGTACAGACGATTATGTCATGTCACACAAAAATGGCTCTGAGCACTATGGGACTTAGCTTCTGAGGTCATCAGTCCCCTAGCACTTAGAATTACTTAAACCTATCTAACCTAAGGACATCACACACATTCATGCCCAAGGTAGGATTCGAACCTCCGACCGTAGCAGTTGCGTGGTTCCGGACTGAAGCGCCTAGAACCACTGGGCCACCGCTGCCGGCTACAGTAAACAGAAGCTTTACTTAACTTGATGCTTTGTCCAAGCTTATGAAGAGACTTTGTAAATGAACATACGGCAATAAAGCCAAGCAAATACAATAGCGACAAGAGCAATGCAAGGAGGCCCTCCCTTAAGAGGTAAATTTGATGAAAAACACACACTATTACAAAAATGCACCAAATCCTCAATTTTGGAGATATCTCAATGAAATTTCATTGCCAAATCCTCCTTAAGGGAGGGCCTCCTTGCATTGCTCTTGTCGCTATTGTATTTGCTTGGCTTTATTGCCGTATGTTCATTTACAAAGTCTCTTCATAAGCTTGGACAAAGCAACAAGTTACGTAAAGCTTCTGTTTACTGTAGCCGGCAGCGGTGGCCCAGTGGGTCTAGGCGCTTCAGTCCGGAACCACGCAACTGCTACGGTCGCATGTTCGAATCCTGCCTCGCGCATGGATGTGTGTGATGTCCTTAGGTTAGTTAGGTTTAAGTAGTTCTAAGTTCTAGGGGACTGATGACCTAAGATGTAAAGTCCCATAGTGCGCTGAGCCATTTGAACCAATTTTTTTTTTTACTGTATTTACTGGTGTGCTAGTTATTTCTGCTCCTGTGCAGCTTTCCTACGACGACAGCGGCTGCATCTCTCTGTGGCCCACCTCTCCTTACTGTACACACATCGTCCCATGGTATTTAAATAGGAAGAAAGGACAGGCCGGTTAGTTCACCAAATATCCTCTCGTTCAAAGGGCTCCTCGAGCCCGGCTATTCGATGTAGGCGTGTTGTCATCCATAAAAACGAAGTCAGGGCAGGTTCCAAACTGTAGCACCTAGAACCGGCCACCCCGGCCGGCCCATGTCACACAGATTACGTTGTTGAGTCTAGGCAAGGTGTTGTCAAGACAACTTATTGTAGCATTAAGAGAGTGAGCTACATTGTCCAACGTTGCTTTTCACCTACGTATCGCATTGCTGTTAGAGACTGATCGTATGGTGTATCTCCTACGAGTTAGTGGTATCTAAAGGATGGCACAGTATAACTTATGTAAAGAAAAAAAATGCCTGACCTATAATAAAGCTAAAATCGAAATAAACAAAACGTTTGCTGTTAGCAGTCACTGTTTATTTATATCCACAACGCGTTCTGAGGGTTTAAACCTCCATTATCAGGTGGATTTACATGTGTTAGTATGACATATGTCTTTGTTGTGCTATGATTTTGTGGTAACCTGTGGCACTGTCTCCAGTGGACACAAGCTCTTTTCTCTATCGTAATACATCATATATAAACAGTCATTTTTCGCTACCCTAAAATCGTAACACAACAGACACATATGTCATAACAACACACGTAAATCCACCTGATAACCGAGATTTAAACCTTCGAAACGCGGTGTGGATATAAATAAAAAGTGACTGGTAAGTAAACTTGTTGTTTCATTCGATATCACTCACATTCAAGGTAAAGCATAACCTAAAATGTTCGCGTTGAAAGAAAACTTTGGGAAAACTCCATGAAAGGAATTTCACTTTGAATCCTGTAGCGTAAACAGTGCAAGAGAACGGCGTGCTAACTTAACTTATTATACTAAATAGTTTCACTGTTGTTTGTACTAATTTACAAATGGCTGTTGTTAAATACGAATTGTGTTACATGGGAAGTAAAGTGACTTATTCATGTCGTTATGTTGTACAAATGAACCATGGAACAAATAATTAACGAAAGTAACATCAAATGACGCAGTGTAACTTCGTCACTTCAGGGACGAGCGATTTACTGCTATTAGAAGAGGAGTAAGTTCATTCACAAAAAATGTACGTATAGAATATTTACCGAGAACTTTTGTAATATACTGAAATGAAAAGGTTGTTTCTTTTAGAAATTTATTTTGAGACTTACAATGACAATTTTAGATAGCTAGTAGCATAATGTCTCGCTTATTTTTTGTACGTATTTGCTGTTGGTAACCTTAAATTTCAGTATTAACCGAACTCCTCTTATTGACAAGGGTGAAGAGACACTTGTGGAAGACTGAATGTATCGGCAACTTGCCTCCTGGAGGGAATAGGGTTCTCCACTGGGAAGCCTCGTTAGTTACAGTGAAAATATTTTTAACATTTTATTCGGAAACTCACAAGCGAGCAGCTTCCCTCCATTTTTTTTTTCGGAAGCTTCCCTCGCAATAGAAACTGAAAGCGTCCCGCAGTGTACAATGCAAATGACGTTTTCGTTTGACTCTTCATCAGCCGGAGTACAGCAATAAAACTCCGGTCAGACGAAGTGAAATGGAACGCGCCCGCCGCATCGACACTCATTCACGTTCGCCACTCCAATCTCCCTGCTCCAGCGCTGGATTCCATAGCGGCGGCGACCGGCGATGCGATGTGATCGCTGCGTGCGTCCCGACTCACGAACAGAAAGAGGCAGAAAGCTATTGAAATTACCGGCCGCACGGCAGTGGGCTTTGTAATGGCGGTTTTCAGATGTGCCATCCTTTCATCGTTATGATACGGGATCCGTATGAGAGGCTGGCTCTCGCCGAGCGTGCGCGCCCGTCCCTTCTGCCCGCTGCTATCAGCCGCTGTTGCACACACCACGCCGGCACCTCGCATCGGCTTTCTGAATGCGCGCGTCAGCTTTCTCTTTGCGTCGGCCAATAAAATGCGGTTGTGTGAGCATCATATCCGCTGCTGTTGATTGTGTTACTTTTAAAATTATTCTCACATATTCGAGTGTTTTCGGATTTTGTAGGCCTCGCAACGAGCAAAAATTATATTTCATTTCTCTTCAAACTGGAGCTGCAGTAGGTGAATAGTAATATAACGTTTTTGCCCCTTTAATTTAATTCAATTTATATGCTATAGTAAATTCCGGACCTGTTACCTGGAATCTCTAAACAGGTCGTACATATTCAGTTACCATGGTAACACACAGCTAATGAGGTACTGGGGAAAAATAACCTAACAAACCGGGAAATGGGTCTGAGAATATGGAATACAGAAATAGTTAACAATATTAAAGAAGTAAATGACCTTATAGCACGTATTTACAAACACAAATAATTGGTGTCTGGGAAATATATAAACAAAAAAGAAATAAAACAAAGAATTTGATAAAAAGATACCAGAGTGAAGCCTGGGGAAAATTCACTGCTAATGTTGAACATGACATTCATGGGAGACAGAATATATTGTTTATACGTATGAAACATATGAGTAAAACGGAGGAAAATTCTGTAGACATTACTATAACAAAAGAAAATCAGTGAATGCACCATTACAGAAATTTATAGTATGATGAAGATAGTGAAGAAAGTTACTCTCTAAAAGTTTGTAATAACTCTGTAGATCGAACAGACATTATAGAATTAAAAGTAGCCTTAAATGTAACGAAAAATAGAAAACCTGCTAGCCTAGATGCCATTAATGATGAATTAATCAAATATGGAGGAACCATTTTAGAATTTTGCTTCCTCCATTTTTAAATACGTGTTGGAAGAACTGTTATGTACCTGAAGAATGGAACATATTTACAGTTTTTTCTGTATTTAAAGAAGCAATAGGAAAGATTCAGGAAATCATGGAGGCAAAAGTTTACTAAATGCAAGATATAGAATTTCTGGAAAATTCTTAATCAAAGGCTACAAACTATCGCTAATGCAGTAATCTCGGAAGAACAATCAGGTTTCCGAGAGGGACCTTCGTGTTTTGAAATTATAATTATAATAAGACAAATTATTGAAAAACGTTGGGAACTTGCTTAGAAATGTGTTTAGCATTTATTGGTTTTGAAAAAGCATTTGATGAGGTAAAAAGATCCGTTTTGTGGGAAGTATTGGAAATAAAAGGTTTTCCAAAACATGTTATTAATACTATGAAGAGTTTATGCGTAAAAACAAAAATAGCTATAAGTTCGGGTTCGAAAATATTAGATGAAATTTTAATAAATGAAGGTGTTCGAGGCGGGTGCAGTATATCACTCACTTTATTTCCGTTATATACTGACGACCTAGTGATGAAGAGGAAAGGCGAAATACACATAGGAATAAAAATAGAATCAGGTATACCATTAAATACTATACTATATGTTGATGACGTCAAGAGAAGTCTTGCATCAGCCCGGTTCTCAGAACTCCTGGAGAGAGATGTTGCCTGTGGATATTGTATCACAGGCACAGTCCAAAGATGTAAACAATCAGCCTATTACACGAAGGGGGTCCGACAGCCGATCAGTTCCAGTCATTCCCCCAAGAAGGAGGTTCACGGCTCGTGTTGTCTGTAGTTCAACCATACGTAGACGGTCAGTACCGCGGATCGATTGAGTCCTCATAGTTACTTTGAGCCAGGAAGGACTCTCAACAAGGGAAGTGTCCAGTCGTCTCGGAGTGCACCAAAGGGACGTTGGTCGGACAAGGAGGAGATACGGAGTGGCTGGAACTATCTATGACACGCCTAGCTCAGGCCGTCCAAGGGCTACTACTGCAGTGGATGACCGCTACCTACGGATTGTGGCTCGGAGGAACCCTGACAGCAACGCCACCATTTTGAATAACGCTTTTCGTGCAGCCACAGGACGTCGTGTTATGACCCAAACTGTTCGCAATAGGGTACATGATGCGCAACTTCACTTGCGACGTCCATGGCGAAGTCCATCTTTGCAATCACGACACCATGCACTACAGTACAGATGGGCTCAAAACATGCCAATCTGACCGCTCATGATTGGCTTCACGTTCTCTTCACTGATGAGTGTAGCACATGCCTTCAGCCAGACAATCGTCAGAGACGTGTTTCGAGGCAATCCAGTCAGGCTAAACGCCTTAGATAAAGTCCAGCGAGGTGGAGGTTCCCTGCCGTTTTGGGGTGGCATTATGTGGAGCCGACGTACGTCACTGGTGGTAATGGAAGGCGCCGTAGGCTGTACGATACATGAATCCCATCCTCCGACCGACAGTCCAACATTATCGGCAGCATATTGGCGAGGCATTAGTCATCGTGGACGACGATTCGCACCCCCATCGTGCACACCTTGTGAATGACTTCTTTCAGTATAATGACATAGCCCGACTAGAGTCGCCAGCACGTTCTCGAGACATGAACACTATCGAATACGACTGGGATAGATTGATGATGAAGTCCCATACTCCTTGACAGAGCATAGGGGAACGATGCGGGAGGCTGGCACTGCCCAACTAGGCAAGGTCCTGGTGGAGGTGGTTTGCCATTGCCTTCCTCCGACCGTAATGGGCATGAATGATGATGATGAAGAAGACGACACAACACCACCCAGTCAGCTCGAGGCAGGTGAAAATCCCTGGCCCCGTTGGGAATCGAACCTGGGACCCAGTGCTCGGGAAGCGAGATCGCTACCGCGAGATCACGATAGATTGAAAACGGCTGTTTAAACGACGCGACCCATCAACCACTCTGAGGGATCCACGCTAAATCGCCATTGAGGAGTAGGACAATCTGGACCAACAGTGCCTTGATGAATTTCTGGATAGTGTGCCACGTCAAATACAGGCATGCATCAATGCAAAAGGACGTGCTACTGGGCATTAGAGGTACCAGTGTATACAGCAATCTGGACCACAACCTCTGAAGGTCTCGCTGTATGATGGGACAACATGCAATGTGTAGTTTTCATGAGAAATAAAAAGGGCGGAAATGATGTTTATGTTGATCTCTATTCCAATTTTCTGTACAGTTTCCGGAACGCTCTTAGCCGAGGTGATGCAAAACTTTTTTTTTTGATGTGTACATGAAACAGAAGATAATTTACAAAGAGCTGTATACAGATTGAGGCAAACGCCATATATTACACCATAATTATATCTGCAAATAAGATAGAAATGGCTTTCAAAGGAAAGAATCCACTCAGATCGAAAATAATAAGAAAAGGGATAATTTTAGAGCAAATATCCCATTCCTATTATCTAGGGTATGATATTAGTTTTAACTATATTGATGGCATTGAGAAGAAGGTTCATAAGCACCAAGCTATCCGCAGTACAACTGTGGGCCGTGCACAGCTCGTATTCATGCAGTTTATTGCTTGGCATCTTGCCATCGCAGTTATTCTATCTCGTTTCTTATTCGATTTACTGTCCTCACCAAGTTGCTGGCTTTGCCCGTGAGTGGCGGCAGTAGCGCTTATCGGTACAAGTACTGTGTTACTATCTTTGGAGCGACTGCTAGTAATTCCGGGATGCGTTGTGTGGAGTGAGTTAGTGGCGAACAGACATCACGTCGGTTGGGGGGCGCAACAACGAGCAGGTTCGTGCAGGGCGGGGGCAAGCTGGGGCCGCTGGCAGCGTGCTGCCACTGCCGGATCGAGGAGGGGTAGCTGCGAGGGCGACGACTTCGTTGTACACCGTGCCCTGGACGTTTAAGCTGAGTGAAGAGTTAACTGCTGATGCAGCCTCGACTATTCTGAGGTCTCGCCTTTGGTCGGCGGGTAGCTGCTCCCAGGGCTGCTGAGCCTGGCGGCAACGAGTGAAGTGTTTTGAGGCGACGAAATTTTGCAGCCGTCTTTCTCTATTTGTTATTCATAAATGAATTTAGTTTTATTCTTATTAGTGACGTGCAACCAGCAGTATCTTCTGCCTTTTGGCTACTAACTCTCCAGATATATATTTGGTCGGGGAGTGGGGAGGTCTACCTTGGTTCTAGCGTTTCCTTCGGCATTGGTTGTTTTCTGAAGACGTAGTGTTCTCTGTCTCTTGGACCTTGCCTAAAAATGTTCCATCGTTGTACTGGTGATCGGACGTTAGCCGGATTGGTTAGACGGTCGGTCGGCGCTTAAGCTGCCCCTAGTTTGAGTTAGCATCCCGTTACGTAAGTACAGCTCTTGGCTGCCCGTCTCACCATATGTTTGAGTTACCTTCCCAGGCCGAACTTTGGGATACTTGCTGAGAACAAAGTGTCCTGATTCCTTAGATTGTGATGTTTGTTTTAAGGATATTTGTAATTTTCTAATTATTGACGGTGTTGCCTTCACCAGAGCAATAATTTCACTTCTTTGGTGTTAAGGCCTTCAGCCATGTTACAATACGTTTTGTTTTTAAAGCAAACTTGTTTTAAAATCAAAGTACTGTTAAAATTTGTGCTATTTGGAATTGTTCTTCTGACTTCTAATTCAGGCCTTCAGCCGTTTGTGATTTGAAGTCGTGTGTGGCCTTCAGCAGAGCAACAATTTCACTTCCTTCATAATAAGGCCTTCAGCCGTGTTACAATAAGTTTTTTTAAGCAAACTTGTTTTAGAAGCAAGGTATTTGTTGGGATGTGTGCTATTTGGAATTGTTTTCGTGACTTCTAATTCAGACCTTCAGCCGTTTGTTATTTGAAATTGTTTGTGGCCTTCAGCCGAGTGGTAATTTCACTTCTTTATAACAAAGGCTTCAGCCATGTTACAGTTTGTTTTAAAACGAAGTATTTATCTTAATATGTGCTATTTGGAATTGTTCTTCTAACTTCTAATTCAGGCCTGCAGCCGTTTGTTGCTTGAGGTTATTATTGGTTGCCTTTGTCCCTAAAATAGTGAAATTTTTTTCTGTGATAAGGCCTTTAGCCGTCATGCAGACTATTGTGTTTTTTCAGGAGATTGTTTTAAAATTTTAATTTCTTTAAATAAAGTCTACATATTTGTTGTGCAACGGAGAGTAACTGATTACGACCCCCATCCACAATCGTATCCTTACCCTGCCCCATCCTGAAAAACCAGCTCTCAAATTGGAAGAACTTTGGGAGGAAAAACTGAAAAAGAGACACAAATTTAATTCTGTATAGTTATTGACTACGAAGGCTTTCCCGGCGTAATAATTGATAATATTCTTCTCGGGTATGCAGCCGGATCATAACGTCTTCATGACACGATATTTCCGCGGTCCAACTGGCCGCCATCTTCAGGTGAGAGTGCTGGTGCACGATCTCGCCGGAACTGACTTCCCAGCGCAAGCGGCGGCCCCTATATAGGCCGCAGAAGACCCACAACGCGTGCGCGAGAAGGTGCCGTAACTGCCCTCTAGCGCAGTAGACATACCCCGCCGCCAGTGATGGAAACAGGCGAAATCGAGATTCATAAGAAAGGGGTCCCGTTCCGTCCGATCGTGAGTAATTTGGGTGCTCCTACCTACAATCTAGCCAAGTATTTAGCATCTGTTCTTGGCCCTCACGTCGGTAAATGCGAACATCACATTTCCAATTCTATGGTGTTTATTCAGAGATTGAAGTCCTTGTCTCTTAGTCCCTGGGATTTGCTTGTGAGCTTTGATGTCGTGTCGCTTTTTACCCGGGTTCCTCTAGAAGAATCCTTGCAATTAATTGGTGAGAAACTGGATAAGGAAACAACCAGGCTTTGTCGCCACGTGTTAACGTCGATGTACTTTTTATTCAATGACAAATATTTTGAACAGACTGACGGAGTGGCTATGGGGAGCCCTTTGTTCCCAATAGTCGCCAATCTTTTTATGGAAGATTTTGAGGACATGGCGCTGAAGACGGCGTCCTTAAAACTAACCTGTTTTTGGAGGTACGTTGACGATACGTTTATGGTGTGGCCTCATGGGAGAGAAGCTCTGGACCGCCTCCTAGATCATTTCAGTTCCCTTCATCCTAGCATCAAATTTACCATGGAGGTGGAAAATGATGGAAAGCTTCCGTTTCTAGATGTTCTGGTGTATAGAAAGGATGATGGGACACTGGGACACAGCGTTTATCGAAAGCCTACGCACACGGACCGTTACTTACATGATTCTAGCTGTCATCCATCGTTCCAGCGTACGGGGGTCCTGCGGACGTTGGCGAGAAGAGCTTATGCCATTTCAGATGGAGAAAGCTTGACACAAGAATTGGACCATCTTAAGATTGTGTTCAAGCAGAATGGCTATACAGATAAACAGATCCGTCGTGCTTTCCAGTTTGGACCTTCGCCTGAACCACCAGAAGATACCTGCAAATCGGTAGCTTTTCTGCCTTTTGCTGGGAGCATTTCCTCGAAGATAGGAAGGATTCTGAAAAGATATCACATCAAAAGTATTTTTCGCCCGCCAGCCAAGATTAGAGCGCTCTTTGGCTCTGTTAAGGATGACTTGGGTTTGAGGAAGCCCGGTGTTTACAAGATCCCTTGCCACTGTGGAAAGGTTCATATTGGTCAGACAATCCGGACCATTCAGGAGCGATGTGTTGAGCATCAGCGGCACACAAGGCTGCTTCAACCTGAGAAGTCTGCAGTGGCGGAACACTGTCTCACCGATGGACACAGAATACTATATGACGAGACACAAATGGTTGCCCCTGCATCTCGCTATTGGGACTGTATTTTAAAAGAATCCATAGAGATTCGGTTATCTGACAATCTTATTAATAGAGACAAGGGTTTTCTTTTAAGTAAGACTTGGGACCCAGTGTTATCTGACATTAAAAAACAACGGTCTGTGGTTCTATCGTCGGAATAAATTTTTATTTATTTTAATTTTTTAATTTTTGACAGCGATATCTCGATTTCGCCTGTTTCCATCACTGGCGGCGGGGTATGTCTACTGCGCTAGAGGACAGTTACGGCACCTTCTCGCGCACGCGTTGTGGGTCTTCTGCGGCCTATATAGGGGCCGCCACTTGCGCTGGGAAGTCAGTTCCGGCGAGATCGTGCACCAGCACTCTCACCTGAAGATGGCGGCCAGTTGGACCGCGGAAATATTGTGTCATGAAGACGTTATGATCCGGCTGCATACCACAGAAGATAGATTTTCAAACAAGATAATGAATTATCGGCCGATTGAAGAACTATGTGGACCTCGTAACAGATGGACGGATGGATGAGTGAGTGAAACCAGAGCATGTGATTACAATACCTAATCCTTGGAAGGAGACAATGATGATCATACAACGCTTTATATTACACAGCGTTATTCATTAGTACCTCTGTGGTTTAGGAAGATGACAGCATGAAACCTACAAAATACACAGAACATAAAAACAAGTCCCTCCAAGCTTTTTGTTCACGGTACAGGCGCTGTTTGTGACACAGCCAACGTGAGGACGGGCGGAAGTACACATGCGTGCAGGTCATTGGAGAAACGACAGCAGCTCACTTTTGAAATCTGATCAGTCGGTTGCCTATCTGCAGGAGCGAACTAATTCGATTCGCCAACATTGAGTGGGTGATTTGTATATATGTTCCGACAAGTCGGCCCCTCAGTGCAGCTGCGCCATGGTGCGTAGTACGAACCGAAACTTGGAAAGACGCTCTATCCACCGATATGTGTCATTTTTCTGTATGTCTAGTAGTTTTTGAGCAGTCGTCATCTAAAGCCCTAGAGGTACATGGGAATAACCCTGTCTGTGTAGTGATGAGGTATGTTAGCAGAAACTATTTCTGATATATAATCTAACACTGTCGTGTCTGTCGGTTTGTCTGAACACATTAATCTCCAAAACTCCTGGATCAGTTGTGGTGGGGTAGCTTTGGACAACAGGTAGACTTCAGTTTATCAAAATCTGATCACAGGAAAAAAGGTATCGTAATTTAAGGTTTTACCTAATTCCATCGTGTCTCTCTGTTTGGCACGCTAATCACCAAAACTACTAGACAAATCGTCTTGGGGGTTTCACAGCTAAATTCGTTGCTTGAGGAAAAATAATAGGCTTTATTTCATTAAAATATGAACAAGAAAAAATATATTGTTTAAAGATTTATCCAAAATCGTCTGCTTAGCTTAGTGATATGACCAAACTAAGCTACAGTCGTCCGGTCATAACTGTGGGTTCTTTGACTGTTCGGGAAGAAGGCTCATCGAAACTAACATATGAAATATTAGTTCACTTTATTACATAATGACAAAAAGATTTACTTAAGTTGATACAATCCGTCACAGGAGCGCTTGACAACTTAGAACTGTCACTGATTATTAAAGCATCACCTGATGCACAAATTAACGAACTCTTGAAGTACAATTTTCAACATTTACAAAAGTAGATTTCCATCTTGAGACTTGAATAATCCTATAATCCCACTCGATGATATTGGCGGTGGCAGAGCACTTCCAAGCTGTGTTCTATATTGACCTCTGTATGAGGACACTGCTGCGCTGGGAGAAAGAGTGTTTCCTTCAGCCTCTCCTATACATCACTGTGCGTTACAGCGAGACATAGTTGTTGTCTGTGGTATCAATGTGCGTTGTTGACTTTGGTGTGGCACCATGATTTTTGGACGATACCACACTCACTAGCTTGGATGTTTAATCATCATTGTGTAATACACCAAAGAGTGAATAGATGGCTCTGTTGGCATTGTAGTACACCAAAGAACAAATAGATGGTGCTGACAATGTTTTCAAACTCAGTGACAGAAACATTTTCAGTAGTTTACATCAGCGACAGAATTAAGTGCTGCTGTCTTACGATTATGAATATCAAGTAGCATTAAATTCGTCTATGATATGCAGATTTCTGATACTTCTTTGGATATTAAAAACGTAATGACATCGCTTTGCTTTTTTTCGATACGTTTCATTTATATTCTTTGCCAAGAAAAACGAATTTATCAAGTTTTCTTTGCGATTTGAATGCTTACTCATTACATTTTGATTTCGTTTATGAATAAAATGTCTAGAAAACAGTTGAGGGTTTCTGAATACACGAAAATGGCTAAAAGACTGAAGACTATCTGAAGAATTCAATGAAGATCGTGAGCCGAGACTTGCTGTGGCTCGAGAACCACAGGCTTTAACTTGTTCCTTGGAACTCGTTCCAAAAGTAAAGTGCGACATAATTTTATCAACAGCGTCATGCTTCTCTCACTAAGCAGAACCCATTACTTACGGAGGCTTAAAGTTACTTCTCTCCAATGTAACGTCATAGACGCGGAGATTTTCATGACAAATGGCCCAGAAGAATGTGTTTTTATGCCCCGAATGCTGCTTATTCTTAACAACTTAGCGTTTCACTTTAGATATGTACAATTGCCAGCGACTTTGTATTATGCCATAACCATAAAGATGCTGCATGTTGTGTGTAGGGGCCTTAGTTGTTTCTCGAAGAGGCAGCTGTATGTGGCTCTCTCGCCTGGCAGTGAAGAAAACAGTCACTACTTCAAACGTTGCATACAAAGAAGCTTTATTGGTCAAAAATAAATTCCACACGAATGAAGTCTAAGGCACAGCTATAAATCAAAATCCAGACAATGCTGGGTTTCTCACAGTGTTTAAGTAAAGGTTGCTGTTGAAAAAATAATTACACAAAACACCATAAACTGAAAGGATTTTAATTAAAGATCCTAGGTGACTAATGTTCAACTTAAATTACTACATCTATTTCTGGTTGCCTCGGAAGAGGTCGAAGCTTGTTGGGTAACGAAAGCTACACTTACGTTTTGACTCACCGTTACTACTCTATTCTACTTGCACATTGCCTCCACTGATGTGTGGGTGTCTCGGAAAACGTCAGGTCTACACCCACCTATGTTGGTGGCTTCTGCATTTGTTTTATACGGAGTGATTTTGTCCACAGTGTACAAACTCTGGGGATTGATCGATGAGAGGATAGGAACAAAAAGGATCTAACGATCTTATGTCCGGAATGCATGGTTTCCATGCTACAGATCATTTATTCAATCATACATTGCTACTGAGACTGCGGTCTAATATGCGCTGTACCATGCAGCCTAGTTACAGTATGTGTTGAAAATGGTTTCCAAGTGCCTCAACGCATGCGTGTGCGCGCCGTAGCATGTTCTGTCTCACCTGACCTCATCTGCCAGGCTGCATCCGAACAGTGTCAAAGGCAGCATGAATACGCTGCTCCAGTGTCTCCACATCTGGAATGGGCTCTGCATACACGATACTTTTGACAAGGCCCCCATAACCAGGGATCGCACGGGTTGAGATCACGTGAACGAACGGGCCATGCAACTGGCCCCTCGTCCGATGCATTGACCAGGGAGACAATTGAGATGCGTCCGGATGTTAAGGGCGAAGTTGGCTGGAGCATCATCATGTAGCAGCCACATAACTCTTCGAATGATCAAAAGTACTGCAGGGGGGCTTATTTAAATAAAATGGCAATAATTTTAATTTTAGTCGCTGTTTGTCCGGTTACGCAGTCTCGTAACCGGTTGGCCCTGAATAATATTAGTACGCAATCTGACTGCATAGAATTACAACAAAAAATGAAAGGAAATTTCCGCTAACACAATTAAGTCCCCAGCAACTATAAAGCTACGAAACAAAGTACAAATGTAACTGTTCTGAAGTGTGATTCAACGTAAACATCTGGCACGGTTCTTCCACGATAAGATATTTTGAACACCATTTACACTGAAGTAATTAAAAAACTAGAAATACTATAATTGCATATAGAAACCAGAATTACAGTCAAATACAAGAACACGAACCAGATGCATTGTTGACTGAACCTGTGACCAAGAGGCATTGTTATTTAGGATGTCTAAAATATCTTTACCTTCATATATATTGACAAAAAATACACTTTGATCATTGCAATATCCCCAATCGAATAACATATGGTGTCTTGCCCAACAGAACAACTAGTACTGTATCGACGTCTCAACAAGCACAGATCACACCTACCTCAGAACTACCACTTCCCAGCGGCAACTTCCCAGCGGCAACTTCCCAGCGGCAACTGCCAGTGGAGGCGGCTGAATAATACTCTTTGGCTCAATGTCTGGCGCTGTGACTCAGTGTAGCCACCGTTCATATGCCCTCCTCCATGGACTAGAATTTGATGGTATTTTTCCAGCATTGGTGGTGAAAATACCATCAAATTCGTAAAAAAAATACAGGCAAATATAAAAGATAATATTTAATAAGTAAATACCACATAACTACATAAATTTTGGCGTTGCACTGACCCTTCTATAACCTAATATTGAAAATACGGTAAGGAATAGAAATGCTTACATACATGTGATTTTACATAATAGTTTACACAAGTATCATGTGGTTAAACAATTCAATC
This sequence comes from Schistocerca gregaria, assembly GCF_023897955.1. Taxonomy (NCBI): domain Eukaryota; kingdom Metazoa; phylum Arthropoda; class Insecta; order Orthoptera; family Acrididae; genus Schistocerca; species Schistocerca gregaria. The sequence continues at coordinate 98,920,142 of NC_064923.1, read as the reverse complement.
AATAGCGTCAGCAATGACGAATAGATGCAGGTAAGAGTCTCATAACATTTCATAAACAGTAAACACACAAAAAATCAGTTTAATCAAATATTCACATAAAATCACATGGTCAATAGGTGCAAATAACAGTCTCATAACATTTCATCAGCAGTATTTAAACAGCTCCAACAGTGGCACCCAGAAATGGCAAGCAGGCGCAGACAACATCAAGTGACATTATCTCAGTAGAAGCAGTTCCATCTGTGGCACCCAGTAATTTTGAACAGGTGCAGGTAACAGCCCATAATATTCACTATCACTAATCAGACAGTTTATCAGAGTTCATTAGCACAAATTAAACACTTCCAAGTGGCACCCACCAATGTTAATATGTGTAAGCACGAACAACAGTTTGAATGCACACACAATTGTTTTTACAAAATTATCATCTATGCTCTTACACTAAACATACAAATTATAATAAACACACAAATGGAACCAGATAATTGTCGTATTAACTATTAAAAATACACAAATAACAGTAAACCTATAATATTTATGGGTGTCAGTGCAAGCCACAACAAACAAGTAAAATAATATTTCGGAGATAGGTCGGTACCAAAACACTTATCTCTCATCCACATATTAAGTACTACTGTATAATTGAATAGTGTTAACTGTGTAAATGCAATTCTGTCAAAATTTGATGCTCAATATGTGTATCAAGTAGTAGTGGTACAGTGTATAACAGTCAATAATAGTTACTCAACGTTATAGTCATCATGTCAAGACCAATGTTTGACATGCCAACTTTTTCTGAACAACTGTCAGTGTGCGATGATATGCAAATACTTCCTTTCTCCAAAAAAAAAAAAAAGTATATACTGCTTATTGATTTAACAAAGTGAGTGAGTGAGTGTGTACAATCTTCCTCCTACTTTAGTGTTCTAATCTGCCATCTTCATCCACCTTGTTCCATATAAACAAACAAACAAAAATGCGTCTCACTTCACCTCTTATCCACCAAAACTCCAATAATCATCAGCATCACATAATCTCAATACTTCAATAATACGTCTTACGTCGATACACATAAAGCCTATCATCAAATATCATTTACCTTACCTCTTGTCCACCAAAACGCCAATAATCATCAACTTCACACAATCTCAATACATCAATAATACCTCTTCAATACGTCGATACATATAAACCTTATCACCAATATCATTTCGCTTCTGTAACAACTCTCTCCTCTACTCAGTCTCCTTGAACAAGTACAGATAAAATCCTAGTGCAAACTTAAATTCATCATCCCCATACAATCCGAAGACAATGTCATCACACAACCTCTGTGTAGTCCATCTGACCCACATCTTCTACTCATTATGAATTATAAAGTGCATTTTAGTTACCTTGTCCATCATTAAACAAAAGAAATGCATACATGACCTCCAACAGCCTTTAGTTTGAATAGCTTTTAGTAAGTAAGTACGAGTACAGAGTGTGAACGATCGTAATATTTCACAGTGTCTGCACCACTTCAAGAATCATGGCAGAACAGTAGCAAACATGTGGAGTATTTCTTGTGTCAAGTGTTATTTGCTATTTGCTGTTTGCTGTTTCAATTGCTCACGAAGAATGCAGTGTAATAACTGTCAATGGTCTAAACCTAGTGTTTGTATGTCATGTCGTTAGCTTCCTTCCTATTAGCATAAATTTATAGAGCTTCCATACAACCTCCAGCTCATGTGACTTCAATGAAGTTTCTTGTACCAATGTCGATCGTAGAATTACAGCAGTTCATTTTCTTATCTTAAAATATAAAGCACTGAGCGTAAGCAAAACATGCAATAGCGAGTAAATATGCCGGTAGAGAACAGAATGTTAACAAGTGGATGTAGCACAATCCACTATAACGAGGCTCTGCCAAGCGAATAATCTATCATTAATACCATAGTGTGACCCAAACTCCATGTTCGTACACCGTATATCAGCATTTCTATACACCAAATTAAAGAGTAGTTGTGGCAACAAAACAAACGTATAATATGCAATTCGTACGCAGAGCAGCAAAAAAAAAAAAAAAAAAAAAAAAAAATCTCCCAATAAGCACGTCATCAGCATCATATCAGCATAAGCAAATAAATGTTCATATGTAATCTTAATAAATAAACATGAAGGCGCAAGCAGATAAATCACAAATTTAAAGAAGCACAGCAGGCACATAATAAAAAAAATGATATCAGTGAAAGAGCATAGCAGCCAAGCGCTGCATAATATACATAAGTAGCAACCCTGTTCAAAATCAGTTAACATAGAGTATAAATCACGTAATCGCGGGCAGCAAATTACGTCTAAAGTACGTACCTAAGTGGAAATATGTTACCTGAAAAATAAACTCAATAGTTACCTTTTTAGTTTATTACTTTCTTCTTCGAAATGACATTCTTCCTGAAATTTTCTCGATGGCAAGTCCTCTTAATGTCGGACACACAGAATTTACCTGAAGTTCTTAAATATTTTATACAACCCGTATCCTGAAAAATACTGAACGTTAATAACAATTTATCAAGTCATTATAGCTTTATACTGAATTTAACCAGGGAAATTAGACTATTTGTTTACGGCTGTCAGTGCATTCGCATTTTGCGCTCGATCAGCTGTAGGTACGCGTGACGTAGGAAGTAATTGTTTGCGGTGAACGACTGCCTTGTGCGGCACGCAAACTTGAGTGTTGCTTTGAGTATGTGCCGCCGCCAGAATACGGCGCGGTATCCTTGTATTCTCTGCTTGTTGACGTATAACTTAGTTTCTCAGAAGTAAGTCATTCCACAAAAATTTTAACGTTCCATATATGTTGTATTCCCTTAGAGCGCCGTGATTTAAGAGTTTCTACTTCGACAGTGTTATCATGAATAATTTTGCGAACTCTATATGGACCGTTATAAAGCAGAAAAAATTTGCGACACAAGCCTTTTCCTTTGTGAGACAAACGATGAGACTTAACACCTTTTCACCAACTGACAAGGTTTTTAAACGACCAGGACGTTTAGCTGATTTCTCTCTTCTAGCAACCGCAGATGCAATATGTTGTAGAGCCAGATTGACAGCTTCAGAATGCCGCAGTTTCCGTGAAGGCGGAAAAGGAACGATTTCAGAAATGCGATTTGTCGGTGCTTTATTTTTTAATATCAATATAGGCGGTAAAGAAGTTGAATCATTAGGGAGTTCATTCAGAATGTTTTGAAAAATATGAAGATACTGATCCCACGTTCTGTGATTCTGATGACAAAGTCGACACAATTTATTGATTTCCTTCAGCCATCTCTCTGAAGCGTTAGATTGAGGGTGAAAAAGTGAAATGGAAATTGGTTTAATCTTACGACGCCGTAGAGTACGAAACCAAATTTTGGAGCGAAACTGATCCATTATCTTATATAACCTTATCAACATGTCCCACTTCTTTAAGAAAATGTTTGATGAAAGCATTAGATACTGAACGAGCAGTTGCTTTGCGTAAAGGTGTAAAATGCACATTTTGATGTCAATTCCACTGTTACCAAAATGTACGCAAAACCATTAGTAGAACGAACCACTGGACCAAACAAATCGACTGCAGCCATGTTATTTAATTTCGCTGAAATGATAGGAAACAACGGTGCTCTGTGAGAAATAGTTGGCGGCTTAGCCTTTGACATAATTTGCATTTGGCAAGAACAGATCGAATACGTTTTTCCATATTACTGAAGTAGCAATTTCTTCATAATTTATGAAAGCATTTTCTGTGACCAAAGTGTGCATAACTGAAATGTGTATACCAAATCAATTTATTAACCCACTCATCAGGAATGCAAACTAAGCAAACAGTTGTCGACCGATTTCCGTTAAAAAAGAATATCATTGCGAACTAAATAATACTGTCTAATCGCTACGATTTCCTTCCTCCTCCACTTCTCCTTAATATCCTTCCAGATTGGATCCTTGTTTTGCTCCTTAGCGATGTCCTGGAGCGAAGACAAAATAAAGTTTTCAAACGCAACATCTTGTATACACATTAAACAATAATTGTTTTCTTTGCAGTCCTCAGCACTTTGTTTCAAACCCATAGGTGCACGTGAAAAAGCATCAGCAATAATATTTGAAAAACCCTGTATGTAAACAATACTAAAGTCAAATTCCTGTAGATACAGCGCCCATCGTCACAATCTTCCATGTGTTAATTTTGCTGACGTAAGAAATTCCAGAGCTCGATGATCGGTGTAAACCTTAGTATGTCTGCCATACAAAAATATGCGAAATTTTGTGCAAGCCCAAACAACTGCCAAAGCTTCAAGTTCCGTAATCGAAAAATTCTTTTCTGATTAACAGATAACACGACTTCGAAATGCAATAGTTTTCTGTACTACAACGCCATTTTCTTCTATCTCTTGAAATAAGTGTGCACCTAGGCCTTTGTATAATGAGTCCGCCGCCAAACAAAAATCTTTAGATAAATCCGGATGTGAAAGAAGTGGAGCAGCAACTAAAGCATAACGAAGTTGTTCAAATTCTGATTGAGCTTCCTCATTCCAACACCAATTAGAATTCTTTCCAGATAGTTCACATAAACGAGGTGTGGACAAATTGTCCAATCTAACAAAGCGTCTAAGAAAATTACAGACACCAAGGAAACTACGAACATCACGTTTTGTAGTAGGAACAGCATAATTACGAATAGCGTCTAGTTTCTCCGCACATGTTTTCCAGTTTGTGACCAATTTGGTAGAAGTGCGTACATAAATTGGTCTAACCATGAACATGTATGTATGTCATTTTTAGAATTGCGAAAGATCTTAAATTTCCGAACAGTTAAGAAGTGTTTATAGTCAAAGTTTTCGCCTCGTGGCGACAAAGACCTACCGCGTCTGTCCCAGTCCCAATGTAGATTATTGTCAAGTTCGCGCCTGGCGCTCTCTTGTTGCTTCCCGTAAATGAAATTATTTTCTTCAAAGACCTCTGCTATCTGTGATTCTAAATTTCTTCTGCTGTCTTTTTCTACGATTTCGCTTTCAATTTGTTTGACTTGCCTTCGTAACGCCTCAAATTCCCTTTTAACGCGTTCATTAAATTTTCCCTGATTTTCAACATGTTTATGTTCTGGTACTCTTCGGTTTCTACAAATGGCAATGGAGCTGTATCGTCTGAATCTGTCCCCGTTTAAACTAAGATTCGTCAGTTTATCTGAAATCTAAACTCTTTCCGATATGTCACCTATTTGTACTTTCTGTTTATTTATGTCTTCCGTAAGTGTCGCGACTCGGGTTTCAGCATTGATACATTTAGTAGTTAACTGTTCACATTGTTGTGTTAGTTCATTTATTTTTTCATTTGGTACATATTCCTCGAGTCTTTCAAATATTTCTTCCTTATCGTGTGCGCGTTGTAAATTTAACTCTGAAAAGTTTTGTACTGTCACGCGAACTCTTTCTTCCTGTTCTCTATCCTGTTCCTTTTGTCTGATTTCTATTGAAATTAATATATTATTGTTAGCATTCAAAATCGGTTGTACTAATTTCTTTCTTTAATTCATCTTTCATGTTTTTGAAACATGTCCCTGTTCGTGAGTCTAACCTTGTTTCCAGTGATCCCATATCAGTTTTAATTGTTCCTATTTGTGATCTCACTGTTTGTAATACAGATCCTAACCGTCTTTCCAGTGATCCCATATCAGTTTTAATTGTTCCTATTTGTGATCCCACTGTTTGTAATTCAGATCCTAACTGTGATCCCAGTGAATCTAACCGTGTTTGCATTGTTCCCATATCAGTTTCTAACCGTGTTGTCAAATTTAATATAGCACCCATCAACCGCTCCATATTAACTGGTTCAAAATTCTTTTCGCCCCTAAAATTTCCCGTATAACTAACTTCCTTCGGCATAGCCGTAAAGCTATCTGTGTTCGATACTATTTCAGAATCTTCTATCGTTAATCTCATTCTGAAAATTTTCAGATTGTGAAAAATTTTGAAGTGGTTCCGGACTATTTCCCCGACTTATTAAATTGTTTTCTACTTCATTATTCATCATACTGTTCTCCTGTGTTGGCGCGTTAACCATGTTAACATTCTCACTACCGATCATTTTTGCCTTTTTCATCGATCGCGTAATCATTTACAAAACATACAAAACTCGTCACTATACGAAAATTACACAGAATATAACACTATCACCAACAATACCATTCACACGAAATGCTTCCCGACAAACACGCCTAACTAACACTTAAAACCTTCACAACTGCACAAAATTGTCAAACCCGTATACAAGACATCAAAAATATAATTCTCCCAAAATACCATTGAAAGAATGACAAGACAACTACAAATGTTCAGTTACCAAATCTACACATGCAATATAGACTACAATTAGTAAACTACAAATTACTACAACAATCCTGTCTCCTATTTTACTATCAAAAGAATTCCAAGTGACGATCCGAAGCAGCGGTCGCCACGTGCATGGGGGCTTAATTAAATAAAATGGCAATAATTTTAATTTTAGTCGCTGTTTGTCCGGTTACGCAGTCTCGTAACCGGTTGGCCCTGAATAATGTTAGTACGCAATCTGACTGCATAGACTTACAACAAAAAATGAAAGGAAATTTACGTTAACACAATTAAGTCCCCAGCAACTATAAAGCTACGAAACAAAGTACAAATGTAACTGTTCTGTGTGTGTGGAAGTATGATTCAACGTAAACATCTGGCACTGTTCTTCCACGATAAGACAAGATATTTTGAACACCATTTACACTGAAGTAATTAAAAAAACTAGAAATACTATAATTGCATATAGAAACCAGAATTACAGTCAAATACAAGAACACGAGCCAGATGCTTTGTTGACTGAACCTGTGACCAAGAGGCATTGTTATTTAGGACGTCTAAAATATCTTTACCTTCATATATATTGACAAAAAATACACTTTGATCATTACAACATCCCCAGTCGAATAACATATTGTGTCTTGCCCAACAGAACAACTAGTACTCTATCGACGTCTCAACAAGAACAGATCACGCCTACCTCAGAACTACTACTGCCCTCACTAACTTCTCAGCGGCAACTGCCAGTGGAGGCGGCTGAATGATATTCTTTGGCTCAATCTCTGGCGCTGTGACTCAGTGTAGCCACCTTTCAGTACTTCTTCCAGCAGGGGAGGCAAAATCACCGGCAAGAAACGCTGAAAGTCCCGGCCTGTTACGCGACGTGGAAGAAAAATTGATGCCAAAACACGGTCGCCAAGTATCCCGGCCCACAAGTCCGGGCTGCACCGATGCTAATGATTCGCTGTCACCATTGGAGTTCTGCATACTATCCCACAGACGATTGTCGTGAAACCTGAAGATACCTTCCGTGTAAAGGTGACCTCATCTATGAATAGGATGGATGACGTAAATCGCGGAAACGTGGTTGCCACGTGAACAAACCAGTGATAAAACTGCTCCAGATGTGGGTGTGTCTCTAGTACGCCCTCAACACGGTAGAAGTAGTTGTCATGGAGAGAGTTCCGCACGGTCGTCTGGTTTACCCTGTACTGGCCGGCCAACTGTCTGGTTCTGACACCGCTGTCACCTTCCACAGTGTTAATCACATTTTCCTCCAAGTCTGGTGTCAGAACATTTCAAGTACGTCCTTCATGATTTTCTGCTTCCTGAAAAGATCCTGTCTCAGAAAAACGGCGATACACTGTTGCAAATATTGAATGCTGTGGTTATTGTCGGCAGGGATAGGTCTCCTGATATAACGTATCTGCCCCCCAATCGTTGCCATTTCCCTTTCCGTAAGTAAAGTTTTCGACTGGAAAACGGAAACATTGTGCACAACGCTGTATTACATCCACTACAATGTGAATCAGCAAGGGAAGTGAATCGGGTACAACATTAACAAATACTATAGCATGAGAGAACGCTAGGGTATGATGTATGAGGAACAGTACTATCCTCTAGGAGGAAACCACGCATACTATAACTGTGACTGCACGGTAAAGTGCGTATTAAACCGCAGTCTCTGTGACAAAGTATGACTGAATAAATGGTCTCTGGCGTGGAAACTATACGTTTCCGGGCATGAGTTAATTGGACCTTTTCTGTTACGTAGTTTCTCATCGAGCGATTCCTAGAGTTGGTACATGGAGGAGAAGATATCCCTGCATTTTCTTATGATTGAATTTTACTCTTGCTACCATTCGCTGCTATGAAGGTAACATTTCTTGTTATTCCTCTCCTTTGTTCGTCGGCTCTATTGACATAATTTTTATATTCAGAGCATATAATTAGTTTTAAGACTGAAAGTTGAGGATGAGACGCCCGCTAAACCAGCTGGGCAGAACAGGTAATAGAATTGTGGAAAGTACCAACGGTTGAGGTCAATTTCTGCTTCTAACTGTCATTTATTTTAACTTAATAACGTCTACAACCAAAGCGGCACATAGCTGACTCTTTGCCGAATGCAACTCTTTCATGGCTGAAGGCCTCCAACAAGAAATCTTAAGATAAAAATCCAATTAAGATAGTAACAAAATATGATTGAGTTTCTCCCGGCGTATTTGATAATAGGTCAGACGATGCGTACCGTCGAGGATCGATGCCGTGAACACCAGATGCACACTCGACTGATGTATCCGACCAAGTCGGCGGTCGCTGAACATTGTTTGTCGGAAAATCACGCTATGGAGTATGACCGCACGAGGATTCTGGTACAGACGTAGAGATACTGGGACAGCGTTGTTAGAGAGGCCATCGAAATTCGCACCAATGACGACCTCATAAACCGTGACTGTGGCTATAATCTTAGCAAGGCTTGGGAACCAGCGATTGGGTTAATCAAGAGTAAATCGAGCAAACGCATAGTTGTGACGACCACGGCGGACAGAGCCATCACACCGACGTCATCTCAGACGCCGTCGCAATCTGTTCCACCGCGCTACCGTGGCGCGGGGCGCGGACGGCGGAGGGATCGCGCCGCGGGCGGAGGGTATTTAAATCGGCCGCCGCCGGGACCGAACCCAGTTCCCCCTGAGCAGCCATAGCGTACGGATCTCCGTGCCGGCACGTTCACTGGAGCTCAGTCCGTCAGTTCACCTGATGATGGCGACATGTTTGATCGCCGAAATATTGTGCCCGTTGGACACTGTAGACCGACACAACGACGTACTTCCCAACAATCAGTACGTATGAACTCAAACAGATGTTACAGACGTAATTATCCACAATCAAATATGTAAAAACAGTCTGTGTTGGTCACAGGACAACCTCCCCAACAGCGAACCACCGAAACGAACCACAACATGAATGGACGAGGATTGGGTACTTAATACCACACTCAACTTTGACGTCGTGGGTCGGCGAACCGCCAAGCTCGTAGCGATCGGAGAGCACACACGCTCCGGCACTGCGCAGGGACCGGCAGCGGACCCAGCGACTGCACCGCGCGGAGGTAACTTCTCTGGTCCGCAGCAACCGAGCGACTGCACTGCTGGTAGGTCTCCCACTCCGAGATACACGACGGCGGAAATACTGTCTCGGACCCAACTATGCACAGGAAACACGCCCACTCGCTTAACGACATCTGTGCACCAGGAATGACCAACCCAAGTTCCACAAGGTGGTAATTGAAGGGGCCCGGGAAGCGCTCGGCGAACCAGTTGCACGTCGGCCGATGAGACGACCGACCTCTCAGAGACAGTACGCCGACACATTTAAAATAACTTGTCAAAGGAAATAACGCCAACTACACACTCAACCTGACAAACACTTGCACGAAGAACTGATTGATACCCAACAGTAACTAAGCACGCACGAAGACAAATCGGGAGTCGATGCACACGCACACAAAGAGTCGACTCATGAACGACCGGAGAGCCAAAACGGTGCACCCTGTAAGACGACCGACCGATAATCCACCAGGACCGTGGCCCAGCTCAACTGATACGTGGCGGCAATGGTCGGGCGAGCCGTGTCGACGCAGCCCTCACTGCTGCTCTAGCTCGACTACACTAGCGCCGCATTGCAACTCCCCGACTGGCAGGTCCGTACTGCGCTCCAGACACCTCCCAACAGACTGGCAGAACCGAACTCGCCAGCCGAACTCTCGACGCGCACTGTTTACGACAGACAACGAACGGGAAGTAATAGCAGTTAAGCAAAGGTACTACGAGAGGGGATATATCGATACGCCCTGCTTGCTCCCCTCACGGTCAGCAAAACAGCAACTCAGTGACAGGAGTAATTTAAATTAACGTAGTAAAGTGAAAGTACGTTAAAAACAGGGTATAAAATACATGATGGCAGGAACACGAGCCACGCACGGCTGAGAGGAGCTAGTCTTTTCATATGGACTGTGCAATTTAATTATCAGTAGTCCACAAATTTACTTTCTACAACACTTTATAGTCCGATTACTAGCGTTACCTCTCTACTACAAACGCGAGCAATTGAAAACGACATTATCAGCGAAACCTTCCACATTTGTAGACTGGTAGGTTACTTCATCCGAATCGATATAGTTGTTATGGACTACGACTTGTTAATAGCTGCACCATACCTCGAGTAGTGCATACAGAGCCTGTTCATAATGCTTGGGAAGATGCTGCATTCCCTCACTGTAGTGAACATGGTGCCCAAGTTAGACCACCATTCGTCCAATATGTAGGATCGTAGGTGTCTTTTACTAGAAATATTGTCTCCTCCGATCTCGTGTACTAAACTTAAAGTGTATTAGAAACCGTACTTAACAATGTCATATCGCAAAAAGAAAAATTTGTTTATAAATATAGCCTCTATTCAGTTCAATGGATTTTGTCCATATTGCTTTATTCTGTCACAAAGCATATTTTTTTCTTCAGCTCTGCGTAATATAGCGAAAATAACTTCTTCACTCTACGAAAATACCTTCGTACAAGCCAGTTGATCATGTTGGGAAACAGAAGAAGTTATATGGAATATATCTCGATGCTGGGAACCTAGCTCATGCCTCTCCGTTACTTAAACGGCCATTTTATCACCATGCTAATGCAAAATCATTCTTTGTGTGCTAATCTAGATCACTTCTGACAGTAACAGAGCATTAGAAGAGTCAGTCAGTCAATATTTTATCCTCTTTCTTGAAGACAATCCTGATGACAGGTCAGGTGCAAAAGAAACAGTCGCCATCGTTGTTCATCTATAAAAAAAACTCTTCATTTTTTGTGCACGTTCAGCTTTATAACTTATTTTTCAGTTTTGTCTGTAAACTGTCGATCCATATATCGTCTACACTCGAGTAAAGACACCAGTAATCGTTTTAAAAAGCGCGATTTTGAAATATACTTGCTATAAAACATTTGGTCCGTAGATAAGGAACGACAGCTATTGTAAAGTTTTCTCTCAAGTACGCATAACATTATTCAGGATTTCTCACTTCGTATTATACGAGAAACTTTATTACTCTTAATATCATGAATTTTATCGAACATTTCTACGGAAAGAAACTTTAATATGTTGTCAGGACAATTAAAAATCTGTAGCGATGGTATCATTAAGTTTATTTATGCAATAACGAACGTTCTTCTGTAGTGGTATCAAGTCCCAAGAATTTCATTTATACCAATTTGTATTCAGGTACAGTCCACTAAAAAAAGGAAATAAAAATGTTATTATTGACTTACGCCCATCTATATTAATTTCTGTAGAATATATGACATTGGGCATTTAGCAAAAAGCTATACAGCCTATTTGTCTGGTGGTTCCAACAAATCTAACGTAAGTACTTCACTTATGCATTACGAGGCAATTTACCAAATAATCCATTATGTGGAAGAAATTTCTCAAAGCTGCAATTTCCATTTTTGCTGTTTTCAGTTAATTTCGCCCGTATTCAGAAATTCCTAACCGACTCAAAATTAATAACGCTCCTGCCGTTCATGTGCTGTTTTATCTCTCAGATAAACCTGCGAGCAAGTAACGTTTTAATAGATTATTTGTTTCTTGATGAAAGGGTAATATATTCATATTGTTGCATGATCGCATCAAGTGAGCTTTCAGATAGTACAGCTCATCATTTTCAAACTACTGTCGGAGTTTAAACTCTCTCATAGTTTGTTGTCTTCTATGTACTGTGATATGTACACGTACCTCCATCAATTGCATTAGTTTTGCAGAAGATTTTGTTGTTTCGCGATAGTATTTTTCGGGCAGGATGCTCTCTCTCAGCAGTTGTATCGTTGCTGCTGTTTTTTCTTTTGTCTGACGGCGACCAAATGGTTTCTATCGTTTTCTGTATTCCTTAAAAGACCACATTATATTTATTTCCGAAGTACTATTATGCCATATTTTGAACTGTAACTCTTCCTCTCAGTTAATATGTGAGGTCTTGATAGAAATACTGTCTTGCACCTTGCTTATTTGCATTAATCAAATCTTGTAAACACAAACTTACTTTTAAATATGTTCCTGGTGGTTTTTATTTTGGTTATACTGTGTTACACATACGAGTCACACATCCCTAAGTATACACTTAAATCTCTGTATTTGCTCATTGAGCTGTGAAGATAAGGGTACAGCTTGATGTTGTCGCCATTTTCCTGGAGAAAGTCAAACATTATCTGGTAGCCCCTTTACAAAGTGAGCGGGAATATTAAAATATAAAAGATATAGAAGGAAGTTACAGGTACAGATAGATGCAGGCAAATAAGCAGATATGATAGGCTCATGAGCAACTGAATTAGACACCTACCAAGTCGTTGGTACTGCAGGTGGGCTGCACCATTTTCTTCAAAGCTCAATGAGCAGATAAAGAGGTTTAAGTGTGTATTTAGGGATGTGTGACTCGTATATGTAATAGAGTATAACCAAAATAAAAATCCCCTGGAACATGTTTAAAAGTAAGTTTGTGTTTACAATGGCTGCCCCACATAATCGTGCGTCTTCACATTCAGCCGTCCTACCCAGTTACTTCTATGATGATCTACAATGATCCTTTCCCATTCTAGAAACGTGGAAAATATTTTTTTGGAACAATTTTATTTTGGCCGGTCTGTAGCTAAGCCTGGACTGCATCAGTTGTGCAGATATTTTTGTTGGTGACCGAGGACGGTGCAATGAACAACATTACATCGATATTTATGTCATTTGCGTGCTAGTAATTATAGATATTACAAATCGTATGTTCTTAGGTTGGATAGTACCAACTACATCCAGCAAGAGCAAACAATTAACGCTTATTTTCTTCTGGTCAGCATCTCGGATGTTGAAATGTGGCATCGTGGAAGCAAAACGGGCAGCTATACCGACGGGCGTAATTCACTTAGCGGTTCAGTTTCGACTGTGCAGAAAATACCAGATTATAAAGTTTGTGGCAAAACAATCAACTCACTGATGTGTTTACGGCTAGTTGACGTTTTACACTATTTTTCGTCTTTTGTTTTCCCAAATGATGAAATTGCCTTGGGGTGTTGGTGCCCTACAACCAAAATTGATTAAATAAAATACTGATTAAATAAACTGATTAAATAAAAAAAATTAGAATCAATGAACTGTTCACTGTTATGGGGTTTATATATGTACATCCATTCCAAATCATTTACTGTGCTTCCAATGAATGCCACAATATATACAATATATGTCCATAGCTTTAATATTAATTTATGTATATCTGGCCCTTGTCATTTACTTTGGTTCCAGTGTATACCATAATATTTACGTAATATCACTCCAGTAATACTTTATAACAAACTGACTGCTTTATTTGTTTATCTTAATTTTAATCAGTTCTCTTTCATTGTAAATAGTAGGAATGTAACATGTAATATGCAATTTTCTACTGTCACATACATGTATATACGAAATATCTTTGAGAGTGGATATCTTTGACAGTGTTATGGTTGTAATATCACCATCTTTGTATAGATACCTCCATGTGATGAAACTTCTTAGTGTGTGAGTGGTGCTATAGATTATTTGCATACATGTACAAGAAAAATGCATCATACAGTTTTCGATGATGCAAGATCATAAGCAGTCGTCACTTGAACGTTGTGGCTCGCATTTTTCATCGTAAGTAGCCAAGACATCTCCCCTTTAATAATTTCTTTACATCACTTAAAATCGTTGTGAGGCACAATTACAGTTAAAAAGACATTGTCTGACATTTTGTTTTGGTTATATGGCACCATCACCCCAAGGAAATTTCATCAGTTGGGAAAACAATAGGCGCAATCTAATGTACAACATGAACTAACCGTCTGAAGATGAATAAGTCGGTTCGAAACAGGTAACGGTGCTATTTAAATAAAAAAAAATAGAATTATAAAAAGTGGCTGGTTGTTGTTATCTTCTATGTAAGAAAAACCTATATCAGGCAGTCTTAATTCTCACAAAACACTACAACTTAGGTCAGAGAATCTCTTCCAGCCTTAATCCTGAACGGCACAAAATAACCTTTTCTTCTCCAAAGAACTTACTATAACGTTGGAGAATCACTTAAACTCGTCTGAACACGCAACTGTAGCGTGTAAGAAGGTGCCAGTGGCACTACAGAAATATGAAAAAGTATTTCGTTTAGAGATTAAAAAGAAGCTCAAGGGGTCACTAATACTCCATATACTTGATTACAGTGACTCTATTCTCCAAGGACTTTTATTCGAAAGCTCACGCAATCTAGAACTGGCGATGAATGTTCGTATACGATACATTTGTGACGTACCCTATTTCGAATATATCACTCCATACTGCGAACAATTATCACGCCTATATACCAATAAGGGTAGAGACTATTATGCTCTATATTTGCTCCATCCTCTTCTAAATCATTGCACTCCCTCTTACTTATCTTCAACACTTACACTACTATCTGAAGAGAATATTTATTCACTGTTATGCAGTATTTCGTGACAATTTAAGGGTTTTAATTAGCGAGTCATTATTTTCGCAATTAAATGAATTTCTTATCAATTCATAACGAAAATGAGCAATATGCAGAATGAACTGAGATTTATTAAATATTCTGAATAGATAAGTTTCAATTAGCTAGAGTATTGGATATAGAAATACTCGTTCTCAGCAAAGTAATATAGTCTCTGTACTATCACGTAACATTACCAAGTTCTCTAAATCATTTCCCGTACCGGGAACTCGACTCTGGGACGATCTCCCTCGAAATATCGGAGTAATATTAAAGCCAGTGGTCCACCCTGTCTTACAATAGCTATGTCTTCCGTACACCCATCTGCAGCTCAATCTCCGCCTATCCCAGTTCCCCCACAACTTTTCCCTCCCCTTCCATGACGACAATTGCGTTCATTCCTAAAAGCCACTGTCACTGCCATTTCAATATTCGTATCTTTCTTAAGCCCTTCCGCTTCTGATTTCTGATTATAGTAAACATGACTTCAGATGTACTAGACTAATCTATACCATTCTCAATATCCTTTACTATTATCTTAGCATCTATTACTATTACTATTACTATTACTATTACTATTACTATTACTTTTATTATTATTATTATTATTATTATTATTATTATTATTATCATTACTAGTGTCCATTATTATTATTATTATTATTATTATTGTTATTATTATTGTGAATTATTTGTAATATCTCTGATATATGTATATACAAGAGAGATCCTTAAGTACCTAATTTGGTCAGGCTGAATAAACAATAAATAAATGAATGAATAAACACAGAAATAAAGTATTAATTTAACATGCAGATAGAAGGCAATTAATCTTGTAAGGTTGATGATTGATGAGGGATGGGCGACAACTGAGAAAAACGTATGTTATTAATGTACCCATAAAAACTGTTGCATGAAACAACTGGTAAAGAACGTCTGATCATTCCGGGGGTTGAGCACCTGCAAGAGCGGTATGAATGCAGCGGAGGCGGGGAACCAAAGGTCTAAGAACAAGTGTCTCTACGTGTACAACGATTAAGAAAGGTATGACGGTATAACGTTGTCAGCTTTCGTATCGTATTCATTCTGCACTGACCTGTTTAAAACTGCTCCAGGCCCACGGCTGTCGCATTTATTAGTGAATATTATTCATGATGGCAGGAAAGTTAGTTGTACGAAGAGCGGAGTCTGTAATGTTAATGGACGAACACACAATATTAAGTTTTTAAATCGGTGGTCGATTGTCTATTTTACGTAGTGAACTGACATGAAGGTGTGCGCATTTTATTTTCAGTCCATTTGAGTAGTGTGCAATTTGTAAATCACTGCTTGACGCTACAGTGAATACATGGAAATACACTGACAGTACTCTTTCCTTGGTCGGAAGTATAATATTTTTTTCTCATTTCATGTCGTGTTTCAGGGTAACCCCATCATAAGATGTGTCATATCAAACATAAAATTTAATACAAGATATTAAAAGGTATACACTGCAAACAACGCAGTAAAACTGACAAAAGTGACTTTCAAAATGAATACAAAATACCTTGTCTCCAACACCATTTCGTAACACAGGCGGTTGGATATGGCACAAAGTAAACAATTTTGTCAGTAGGTGACGTTAATATCAGTTTCTATGACATCAGGCAAACTGTAATGTAACAACGCTTATTGAAGAAAAAAAAGAAAACGACATGTATGCTTAACTTAGGGACGCACACCAACAAAAGTGTTTCTTTCGAAATTATTAGCACAGAAAACAAAATTTGGCTCTGAGGCATGTGTATATATTCGTTTGCAATATATCCGGATCACCAAATAAAAGAAATAGAAAAAAGCAGACCTTTGTGTAACGACATAATCGTCTGGAACGTCCCCTTGATCGGATGCAGGCATGTATCAGTCACGGTTTACCATCAATGAAATCATCAAGCCAGCCCTGGTCAAACTGTCTGTTCAATGCCGATTCAGCGTAAGCCGCGCATAGGACAGCTCGTTTCAATCGATCCCCACATATGTTCGATTGGGTTCAGGTTTGGAAAACAGACAGACCACTTCATTCTGGTCATCCTAGTATGCTGAAGGAACGGGTTCACGAGAAGAGCATGATGTGCACGTAGAGTTATCGTGCATCAAGATGAAATTGTCACCACTATGACATATCGGTTGCAGAATCTCGTCCCCGTATGGTAGCGCTGCGAGATCGCACTCAACCACCAAATGTACGGTGGTCCCATGTAATGCAACTCCAGAAAACCACTCCGTACCACCACATTGTTGCACATATGCGACTTGTCCTTCATGGCCTGATGGATGTTAACTCTGGCGTTCTACAGGCGTCTCTAATACGTCACTAGTGATCCTTTACGTTGAACTGAAGCTATGCAATCCATTCGAATGTGGTGTTTTACCCGTAGGTAGCACTCCTGGTAATTGGTTGTATGTTTAAAAACAATTTCAGGGGTGAACTTCCGATCAGCGGATGAACTTTTACAACAGCAACACACCTGTATCACATATGGGGTTGCTGCAAGACTTTTGTTAATGTAGGCATAACAAAGTTGTAGCTGTCACATTCTTAAGATGCTAGAGTCGGAATATAGGAAGTGACACAAGTAGAAATACCTTAGTAATACATAAATTTCAACCATAGAGTCAACAGCAATGTTACAAGACAAAAACAAAATCACAGATAGCTCAAAAACTAAAAAAAAAAAAAAAGAAATGTGAAAGGAAGGAAACAGGAACTCTTCTTGTGATTACAAGAAACCACCGCCAACTTATGGTTAAGTAGTAGATAATGTTTGTAACATCGAGATCCCTCATTACAGTTGCACTACGAACATTGTCAGTAATTGCACTTACAAGTTCCTGCCATAAAGGCCGTAGCTGTTTACTTAAGGCTGCTGGAATTGATAGCGCGTAAGGGGCTCTTCAGTATGCAAATTTCAACTAACTTATTTAAACAACAATACACGACACTAAAACTCTTGAAAAACAGTTGTATATGAAAATCAAAATTTTCAAATAAGCTATTCAAAGCAATAGTTTACGACAGTTAAAGTAATAGAAGATCAAAAATAAAACTTTGATATAAGTAGAAGGGAATGGAGCAGTGACATTTAATGTGATGTAAAAGGAACAATAGAAAATAATGACTTAAAAGAAAGTTACACTCATAACAACATGATCACCAGTCATTCCATTACGCAATAAAAAGATGAAACATCAATCACTGAAATTTCGTTACCCAATGGGATGCCACCCTTTGCCGCAAACGAAACAAATTGGAGACCCACCCGTGACATCACAACTGCAGATCACGGCACATATTGCCGAACAAAAAGAAACGTATAAACGTTTAAATATAATCTAAATAAAATTATATATTTTTACTTATTGCATGAAACTGTCGTTTTCAATCGAGTTATTTTGCTAGCGGTGGGGGAGCAGCGGAACTTTTTAGATAGAGTCAGATGCCAATGTGGGATACCAGCTATAATGTCTATGCTGGTTTAGATTTTTTCTAGAGGATTTTTAATCAGGCATCTTATTACGCTGACTGATTCGTGCTACATTATAAAAACAAACTTAACCCTGTGCTGAACTGCGGGGCTCGAGATTCTAGGCTGTCTACATTATTATTTTTATTATTATTACTGGAGATTTTTTTCCAATAAAAGGAAGACATTAAGTAAATAACTCAAAAAGTTTCCTTTAGATTCTTCTTATCGGTCCAGTAGGCTTTAATGCTTTCCGAGGAAGCTTGTTTACGTTCTTCCGACATTTCTGGTCTGTAATGTTTTTGTTTTGTTTGCTCTGATGTAACTTGCCACTTGTTACTTTCTGTCTGAAGGAATCTCTTTAAAAAATTTTGATTGGTGTTATGTTTCCGTTTTTGAGGTCCTTTCGAATATCGTTCAGCCAAGGTGTTGAGTTCTTAAGTGATGCTACATAGTCTGTTATCCCTTTTGTCAATCGCTTTTCCGGAAGTCTGTTGAGATGACCAAAGTATTTCATTCGGCTTTTCTTAGTGCCAGTTTAAATAATATTATTATAATTATTATTTTAGTATGGAATCGCTACAACCTGTTGTCGGCCATGGCGTGCGATATCTAAGACTGAAAAGACCAACGATTACAGGGTGCAAAGAGACATGAATCAGGGATGTACCAGCGGGTAAGCTCTTTTTTTTATTCGGGTCGGAAGTATGGGATTAGTACTATAAGAAGTGGGGAGTACAAGTCACGGGGGACAACACTGTTCTATATTCATGGCAGGTGTAACGCTTATAAAAACAATAAAAAAGCCAAAAAAGTATATTAGTTATCTTAACAAGAGGAACATAGTCACAGGCCCCATAAAACTTGATTTATTTTGGCTTTACCAGAAGTGAGTATAAAATTAGAAGAAGAATCAGCATTGGTCGTATGTTTTTTGTTTTATTATCCGCAAAATCGATTTTCGGTCACTAAGTGACCATCCTCAGTGCTGTGACAAAGTGACCGAAAATCGATTTTGCGGATAATAAAACAAAAAACATACGACCAATGGTGATTCTTCGTACAATTCTATCCAATATTTGGTCGTGGTGCACAGAACACTCCACGAAGTCGCCAACCAAGAAGTGAGTATGCTCTAATACTCTTTGTCTGAATGACAACACGTTAGAATTAAATCACAGCTCGGCAGCATCGTGAAGCAAATTGTGTCGATTCTAAATTCGGCAAATGGCATGCAGCATTCCTACATCAGTGGTACGTTTCTCTGCGCCGCAGTCTGAATGTCTCCGTTAGTCGGCGACGTCGATAAAATCACCGAATTCCGCTTTACTGCTACAGAGGCGGAACGACCCCTGCTTAGCACGACCTGAGAGGGGTAAAACGCCACAGCAAATGCGGTATTACACGGGACTGGGTTACAGCTGCGCTTATCAGACCACGTGTGGCCTCGCGTGCGACACGCGACTCGAATGCCTGCGCAGGCGAAGTGCTCGGCTCTTGGCGTGGCAGAGAGCTGCCCAGCCACCGCGCCGCCAGCGCCTAAAGCTCGTCTCATACGGAGCAAGGTTCGCCGCAAGTTTGCGAGATGGCGTGCATGCCTGCCGGCTTGCAGGGAAAGCCGAAGCTCTCCCGCGGAGCAAGATCGGCAGCTGGTTGTGTTGTGATCGGCTGCATGTTGGATCGAACGAAGATGGCTGCTTCAGCTACAGATGTTCAGAGCGGCGTTATTAGCTGTTTTGGTGCTAGACGATGCAGAAATGCATGCTAAAGAGAGAAGAAGAAAGAAAGAATGGACGAAAAACTGGACTACGAGGAGAAACGCTGGAAAAGGTGTGCTCTCCATGCTTCATAAAGAATTGAGGTTAGTTCGCATAACACCCACTTTTGTTTGAAAAGTATCACCATTTCATTACTGTTTGACTTTATAAATATACCAATAATGACTGTAATATACGACTTTATTTTATAGGATAGAAGGTCGTACATCCTTTTCAAATTTTATACGAATGGATGTATTGGTATCTGAAGAACTGCTTTGTATGGTTTCGCCTTTGATTCAGAAGAAAGACACGGCGATGCGTCAGGTAATTTTATTTGGCAAGCAATGATCCGCCAAAAACAGTTAACTTATCATAATACCATAAAGATGGTTTGTATATCTGCAAAATTGTAAGTTCATATTAATACAGTAAAATGTACGTGGTAAAGCTACATCGTAATCCATTACCATTCAAGATTATGTGCTTTCAAAAATCGGGTGAATATTAAGTGTGATATTTCTAGGAAATAGTCTTAAATGTGTCAGATTTTTGCAAGTAGTAGGTTTGAACACAAAATTCATAGTCTTGTACTTATGTCGTTCGTCCCAGCGCCACTCTTTTCCGATGATTTTACTTTGGCGTACTCCACTTTAAATTGAGTACGAACTGTGCATTTTGCTGTAGCGCTCCTAGCTCGTCGTATATGGTCGAACAAGACAGGCGGCACTTGCAACTCTTTCGAGTCCTCCTGCACGCAAGTCTTTATTATAATAGTTTGCGCTTTTCACGACGTACAGACACTGTTCTTCCCTATAAGTACATATCAATGCTTCAATCGCTTCCTTGGACCACTCCGCTGCCATTATTTAATAATTATAAGAGCTTCGTACCGCACCTCACAACAGCAGAAGCTTTCCGCGTCTGACGCCACAAACGAAACGTCTCATGATTGGCCAACGCAGGTAGCACGCAGGGAACCTTACAAGAAAAATAGCACTGGACCTATCCTGGAAATCTTAAAAGGTTCCCAGCAAGGTAGCCCGCTAGCAGACGACGGAGCCCGCAAGGTAGCCGTCGCGCGAGCCAGCGAGGAAACTTACAGCGAATCTTGCTCCGTGTGAGACGGGAGTAAGCTCCCGTCTCCTCCCAGTGCAGGCGGGCTGTTTGTCCTACTGTCAGCCAACCACAGACGCGTTTTCAATGTACACCCGGTGAGTGCCACTTACTCCAGTAGAAAATTTGTGACGGTTCTCCTGTCACGACCATCAGTGGAGGAGCCCGGAACTGGTTGGCATAGATTTTGGCGATTAACGCTGCATCTGGTCGCTTGCTCCATGAAAATGTCGACGCACTGTAAAGAGTAAGAGGAATAGCTCTCACCGAGCGAGGTGGCGCAGTGGTTAGCACACTGGACTCACATTCTGGAGGACGACGGTTCAATGCCTCGTCTGGCCATCCTGATTTAGGTTTTCCGTGGTTTCCCTAAATCGCTTCAGGCAAATGCCGGGATGGTTCCCTTGAAAAGGCACGGCCTTCTTCCTTCCCCATCCTTCCCTAATCCGATGAGACCAATGACCTCGCTGTTTGGTCTCTTCCCCTAAACCCAACCAACCAACCAATAGCTCTCAGTTCCATAGTGGCACGAGAGTCACATTTTATCTCCTCTGTGGCAAAGCTGCAATCAGTAATATCGAACTGAGAACGACATCTCTAGAAATCGTCTCATCATAAGACGTTCAGTAACCAGTAGATCTAGAGGTAAGAATAAAAAATACTGCAGAAGTGGTACTGAAAATACACAAATCTATTATTGAAATCGTGTCACTGGGTTCTCTATTAACTGTGTTTCGTTCAGCAACTACTCTCACAGCCACATTGTTGTATTTACGTTGTAGTCTGGTAAAGCTACTTGAGTATGACGAAAGACTTCACGTTTAATTAAGATATCCATTGACTGTATGGTATCATGATGAGACACCAGTTATATTAGTGTAGTGCATACTAATATCGTTTTCCGTTAGTTATTGAACCAAATAAACAACTTGCTGATTCTGAGCTAAGCCAAGTTTTAAGGACAATCACTAAAACAAAATAAACAAAAGGAAATAAAAACTAACTTTCTTAGTGGTTGATCGATAAGTGGCGAGAAAGATAAACACATGCCGATGCCAGATCAGAAGACGGGCTCTTTGGTGCTGCCTTCCAGGTCGCATTTGCTAGCGACTGCAAGACATCTTAATTGTTGGCAATAATGTCAAATTGTCATCTGCGTATGACACATTCCAGTGAACCAGTTCGTAACACAAAATACCTTCCTTGTACCGCCAAATGTATATCAATAGAATACATTTTGTGGACGTATATAGGCAATGTTCGTTATGGCTTAACCACTATTTTCTCCTCTGAAGTTACCACACAGTGCTTCAAATTGCCATAGGCCGCACTGATGTAGGTTTATGGTGACCTCCTTAAATCTACACACATCAAAAAAAGTTTTGCAAGACCTCAGTTCCGAGAATTCCGGAACCTGTACAGAAAATTGCAATAGAGATCAACATAAACATCATTTGCGCCCTTTGTATTGCTCATGAAAACCACATATTACATGTTGTACCATCATACAGCGAGACCTTCAGAGGTGTTGGTCCAGAATGCTGTATACATCAACTCGTCTAATACCCAGGAGCACGTCCTCTTGCATTGATGCATGCCTGTATTCGTCGTGGCATACTATCCACAAGTTCATCAAGGCACTGTTGGTCCAGATTATCCTACTCCTCAACATCGATTCGGCGTGGAGCTCTCGGAGTGGCTGGTGGGTCACGTCGTCCATAAACAGGCCTTTTTAATATATCCCAGGCATGTTTGATAGGGCTCATGTCTGGAGAACATTCTGGCGATGTTGTTATCCTGAAGGACGTCATTCAGAAGATGTGCACGATCGGGGCGCGAACTGTCGTCCATGAAGAAGAATGCCTCGCCAATATGCTTCCGATATGGTTGCATTATTGGTCAGAGGATGGCATTCACGTACAGCTGTTACGGCCCCTTCCATGGCCACCAGCGGCATATGTCGGACCCCACATAATGCCACCCCAAAACAGCGGGGAACCTCCACCTTGCTGCACTCGCTGTGTCTAAGGCGTTCAGCCTGACCGGATTGCCTCCAAACACGTCTTCGATGTCTGGTTGAAGGCATATGCGACACTCATCGGTAAAGAGAACGTGATGCCAATCCTGAGCGGTCCACTCGCCATATTGTTAGACCCATCTGTACCGTGGTGCATGGTGTCGACGTTGCAAAGATGGACCTCGTCATGGACGTCAGGAGTGAAGTTGTACATCATGCAGCTTACTGCACACAGTTTGAATCGTAACACGACATCCTGTGGCTGCACGAAAAGCATTATTCAAAATGGTGGTGTTGCCGTCAGAGTTCCTCAGAGCCAAAATTCGTAGGTAGCGGTCATCCCTTGGGCGGCCTGAGTGAGGGATGTCATCGACAGTTCCTGTGTCTCTAGATCTCCTCCATGTCCGAACGACATCGCTGTGGTTCACTCCAAGACGCCTGTACACGTCCCCTGTTGAGAGCCCTTCCTGGCACAAAGTAACAATGCAGACCGGATTGAACGGCGGTACAGATCGTCTAGGCATTGTTGAACTACAGATAACACGAGCTGTGTACCTCCTTCCTGATGGAATGACTGGGATCCACTGTCAACGTCTGTCTTCAGGAGTTCTGGGAACTGCAGTGATGCAAAACATTTTTTGATGTGTGTATTATGGGAAATGCCAGGATTAATCCATTGAAAGTGCATGGACGACTTCCGTCGCATCCTTCCCAATTCGAGATTCTACTTCACATCTAATCTCGTTTTTGACATGTTGTACTGTAATCCTCCTTCCTATTTTTTAACCTCAATATGAGGACTGAAGGCAAGTGGTGCACGAAGGTTAATTAGTCGTCACTCTTGTTATTGATCATATTAGTAAATCGCAGAAAAGTCCTTCAGAATGTGGTTTTTTTGTCGCCTCGTTTCCACTGTAGGCTTGTACCACGGGAAGGGGAGGATGTTGTTTGGTGGCCAGTACACTCTTTCTATAACTCAACTACATGGATGTATTAGCATGGTTCTTTATTAAATAAACAGAAAGCTACTTAAGATAGTAGAGGTGTTGTGGTACAAGCTCTTCTGTAATAGTCCATGTTAGCCTCACTGCTGGTAAAGTACATGCCCGCTATGTGCTGCCTGAGACAGACTCTGATTGCGCCTGCGACTGCAAGTGACTGGGCCGCAACAGATGACTCGACTTGGTGACTCACTGGATGAGTGACTGGGCCCTCGAGTTCGCGGCGGCGATCTAAATACTGGCAGCTAAGAGGGCGTTGGCGGCACGTTTCTTGCGAATCTGTCTTTGGCCTTTCTTCTGACAGGCTCACTTGCTCCCGTGCCTACTATCGATCTCCTTACAGCCCCTTTGCTGCCCAGTGTATTACATCATACACAATGTTACATGATTTTGAACTTACTAATCTGAGCGCAGGAAAGTCCACTGGAGATCATAGGCTCCATGTGTGATGCGTCGCGATCACTTGGGGGAATGCCAGTCTGCATCAAGTTGTCACTGGCTGATGGCACTGATATTGGTCTCATGATGAGAGACACTCACGAACTCTTTCAAAAAGATTTTTCCACAAGATTTTTCTGCTACTGGCTGGTTAGAAAATGGAAGAAACCGTTTCTGACCTTCAGTCAGACTGATGCTGTTAGCAGACAGATTGAATTCAGCTTAAAAAAGAATGGGTAAGGTTGGGTTTAAAACGACAGCTTTGCAATAACATTGCTTGACGTTGATTACTAGACCACAAATAGGTTAATGGCAACAACAGTGGGATTTCTCGTACTGTGTGCTGTGTACCCCATTATGAGAAAAACATGATGTTAACACATGTGAAATTCGGTGGTTGGTTGGACTGAGGGTAGCTTGTAATGGCTAAGGTGTGGGTTCGATTCCCGCTGGGAGAAAAGTTTTTAACCGCCATTAACATACACTCTTCACCTCCAGGAAAGCCAAGTAAGTGAAACGTCCCCTTAGAAAAATTATACATAACTGTGCTTAAACTGACACACAGTAGTTTTTAGCGCAACGCAATCTGACTTTCAATAATCCCTACAAGAGAATGGCCCTGACTAACATTAACCTATATGTTTCACAAATCACTTACCTCACAAAAATCTTCGTTACTCGAACTACTGCAATACAGCGAGCGCCACTACTGCCAGCTAACTAAAGGATTCAAACTACGGAAATCACTAACTACTGATAGGCACAGTTAGCAAATGAAAGATTTTAATAGAGAACAAACAATGTAATTACCTTTATAGTCATAATATATACACTCCTGGAAATTGAAATAAGAACACCGTGAATTCATTGTCCCAGGAAGGAGAAACTTTATTGACACATTCCTGGGGTCAGATACATCACATGATCACACTGACAGAACCACAGGCACATAGACACAGCCAACAGAGCATGCACAATGTCGGCACTAGTACAGTGTATATCCACCTTTCGCAGCAATGCAGGCTGCTATTCTCCCATGGAGACGATCGTAGAGAGGCTGGATGTAGTCCTGTGGAACGGCTTGCCATGCCATTTCCACCTGGCGCCTCAGAGGGACCAGCGTTCGTGCTGGACGTGCAGACAGCGTGAGACGACGCTTCATCCAGTCCTAAACATGCTCAATGGGGGACAGATCCGGAGATCTTGCTGGCCAGGGTAGTTGACTTACACCTTCTAGAGCACGTTGGGTGGCACGGGATACATGCGGACGTGCATTGTCCTGTTGGAACAGCAAGTTCCCTTGCCGGTCTAGGAATGGTAGAACGATGGGTTCGATGACGGTTTGGATGTACCGTGCACTATTCAGTGTCCCCTCGACGATCACCAGAGGTGTACGGCCAGTGTAGGAGATCGCTCCCCACACCATGATGCCAGGTGTTGGCCCTGTGTGCCTCGGTCGTATGCAGTCCTGATTGTGGCGCTCACCTGCACGGCGCCAAACACGCATACGACCATCATTGGCACCAAGGCAGAAGCGACTCTCATTGCTGAAGACGACACATCTCCATTCGTCCCTCCATTCACGCCTGTCGCGACAGGACTGGAGGCGGGCTGCACGTTGTTGGGGCGTGAGCGGAAGACGGCCTAACGGTGTGTGGGACCGTAGCCCAGCTTCATGGAGACGGTTGTGAATGGTCCTCGGCGATACCCCAGGAGCAACAGTGTCCCTAATTTGCTGGGAAGTGGCGGTGCGGTCCCCTACGGCACTGCGTAGGATCCTACGGTCTTGGCGTGCATCCGTGCGTCGCTGCAGTCTGGTCCCAGGTCGACGGGCACGTGCACCTTCCGCCGACCACTGGCGACAACATCGATGTACTGTGGAAACCTCACGCCCCACGTGTTGAGCAATTCGGCGGTACGTCCACCCGGCCTCCCGCATACCCACTATACGCCCTCGCTCAAAGTCCGTCAACTGCACATACGGTTCACGTCCACGCTGTCGCGGCATGCTATCAGTGTTAAAGACTGCGAGGGATCTCCGTATGCCACGGCAAACTGGCTGACACTGACAGTGGCGGTGCACAAATGCTGCGCAGCTAGCGCCATTCGACGGCCAACACCGCGGTTCCTGGTGTGTCCGCTGTGCCGTGCGTGTGATCATTGCTTGTACAGCCCTCTCTCAGTGTCCGGAGCAAGTATGGTGGGTCTGACACACCGGTGTCAATGTGTTCTTTTTTCCATTTTCAGGAGTGTATATCAGTTCATGACATCCATTCTTACAATTTCAAAACTCCGCCATCTCTCTCCCCACATCCACCACTGGTGGCGGCGCACCTCCAACTGCGCAATGCTACGCGCCGCTAACAGCCAGCTGCCGCTGCCCAACACTACAATGGCAGACAACAATGCAAACCAGCCACAGACTGCATACAGCACAGCCAGCGATTTTCATACAGAGCGCTACGTGGCGTTACCAATAAGAAAACCTAAACAGCCTACTTACATAGCCCCCATGCTCCCCACAAAAATTTTTACAAATTGTTTTGGGCAGTGGCCAATACAGATTTGAAAAAATTTTTCATGATTACTGTAAGAAATATATCAAATGCACACACTTATTAATACAATGTTGGTCAAAAGCTAATATGTTCTCACAGTCCCATAAAGACAGTCATGAACATTCATCACAGTAAAATTAAACTGTTTCTTTTCTTTTTTTTCAAAGTCTGAGTAGTAAAAGAGAATGCACATGGAAGTAGTGGATTTCTAAGCATTCTTGAAGAAGTAGTGTTGTACTTCCAACGGGAAGACAGTGCTGACACTTGACATGCAGACAGGTAATGGACCACAACAGAGCAAACCTACAGCAGAGTCAGTCGAAGTTGAAGACTATTGTTAGGTAGGTCATCACAGAGCAGACCCACTGTAGTCCTGGTAGAGATTATGGTATTGGTGGGCCACCAGAGGTGCAGACCCACTGCAGTCCTTGTTGAAATAATGGTATTGGTGGGCCATCGAAGGTGCAGACCCACTTCAGTCCTTGTAGAGATGGCCAGCAGCCATCTGTTGCGACTGTGCAGGTGCACAATCACCATTGAAGAGTCTTGTGGACAATATAGCAAGTACATAAACCACACCTTGTGCACTCACCATTTTTTTTGGAAATGTCCTTAGAATGAGCAATGCTGTTAACCAGTCCCTTGCTGAATTATTAACACACGTGCAAACACTAACAGTCCCTACTTCTCACATATTGTCCATATACTATGACCAACAGAAAAGTGTGCAGTGAAATGTAACTTACAAATTACTTCATTTGATCAACTGGTGTCAATTACAATTTTATAGCATAAGAATACAATAACAAAGGTACAAAAAACATCATTAAAGAACATAACAATACAGATAACATTTGTAGTAATAGGGGCTTTACAAAAGAATCGAAATAACAAATACATCAGTGTTACAAAATACATAAAAGATCAGAATAACTTTTGAAACACCAACTTCATACATGAGCATTAGAACAAAACAGAATAAATAATGTGTAAACATCTTCACTAAGTAAATAACATGTTATTAATGCAAATTATATTTGAGGATAACAGTATTCCTCATCATAGTGAATGTAGCTTAGTATTAGGACAGAAAAAAATCTATGAACAGTACACAGAGACAGGAAGAAAACAAATACACAAGGGTACACAAACACATAGTGGGATAACACAAGAGGAAAGGGCAAGGTTTGTTTTCAGTGTAACATTTGGTACTGCAGTCCAACCCAAAACTTCATTCCATAGATCTTTCGTCTTATTTCAACATCTGTTTCCACCAAAAAAATCCTATCCAAGCATGCTTTCTGTATTTATATGTTCACATATTTCTTACCTCATCATTTATTTCCAAGAGAATCCTACCTATACCTGCTTTCTGTACATTTTTCATATAACCTCTCAGTGCATTTCTTCCAATTCATCGCAACTCGTTCTTTTATATAGGCTACCCCCTCTTAAGCTAACTTAAATCTACTGAGCTCAGATGCTAAACTAAGGGACGAGGCAATGCAGCAGCACAAAACAATTAACACAAACAGCAATGATAAAAAAAATGGAAATTGGCAAAAAAAGGCAGCAATATTACAACCAATATAAGGCAATGCGCAGCAAACAAGAAAAATAAATCCGTAGTAAAACTGGCTTAAAAGAGTAATACAAAGTCAAATTCAGTAACATTATGCCTGGTAAACAGCAGCAGCAAATGCAATAACTTTTACCTAAACATGACAAAGCTGAAGCAGAAAAAATATTACAGTAAAAATGTTTAATACCTATGTCACATCTTAACACTAAAGTGATGCATCACGAGAACATAGCAGACAAGTTACCAAATTGAAAAAAAATTATTTATGCAGTTCCTGTGAAGGGAAATGCCTATTTATGTTCCCTTGTTTTCTTGGAAGTAGATCATAATTTTTTTTACTGGGTCTGTAGGCATAAAATAACTGTATTAGTACATCTATTAAATTTTATTTTAACCAATGCTGCAGTGCAGCTAGAAACTAGATATTTTAACAAGATGGGCAAAGAAAGGCGTGAAACGTCATTCGCTAGCCATAAGGCATTTCATAATGCAGTAAACAATCTTCCAACTAGCAAAACAATGGACATGAAACGTTGCCCATCATTTCATTTCAGTAAATATCATAAATTAAGAACTCTACAGTGTAATCATGTTTTTAAGTTTGAGGGTGTCGTATTTACTATGCTTTCTACAAAGGAATGTCGATAGCGAGGATAATGGCTTTTTTTTTTTACCTGTGCCTCTGAAAGGCACACACTAATGGCTTTTTTCCCAGGCGACTATCGCACAACTGGGTGCCCACGACGCATTACGTCATGGTCACTTACCTTTCATACCGAAATATTTACGACAGCAGTTTCCTCTACAGTGACAGTCTCATATAAAAATATTTTCACAGGTTGACAATTTGCGTTACACATCTGTAGAAAAACATCCTAATGTAATACATTCACCCATTTACATACATTTCATAACTCTTAAAGTACGATTCTTGTTTTCCAACCACCTTTTTCAGAAACCAGAGTCCCTAACCACTACTCATTATTCCTTACCTTATTCGTCGACACTTCTTCAATATTTCATCACAACAGATAAGTAGCATAATCAAATAAGTCATATAGCATCAGCTTATTGATCATAAACATACCGCAACAGCGTAATACACATCGTCATCATAACATCATAAAACCTCAGCCAAATCTCAAAATCGTCGTAGCTTCTTCCAATAATTTCAAAACCTTAATAGTCATAATATATATAGCAGTTCATGACATCCATTCTTACAATTTCAAAACTCCGCCATCTCTCTCCCCACATCCACCACTGCTGGCGGCTCACCTCCAACTGCGTAACGCTACGCGCCGCTAACAGCCAGCTGCCGCTGCCCAACACTACAATGGCAGACAACAATGCAAACCAGCCACAGACTGCACACAGCACAGCCAGCGATTTTCATACAGAGCGCTACGTGGCGTTACCAATAAGAAAACCTAAACAGCCTACTTACATAAGGAACGCAAGACTGTGCAGTGGTTCCAAATCAACTTTAAACATGTCCATTCGCTACTGACTGGAACGGAATTTGGTTAGTTTTCGCTGTCAAGGGCGGAAGTCGTTGCCTGCAGAACTCTATTTCTAGTAAGCGTTCTTAAACTAATAATGTTATTGTAGTTCACAAACCAATCGTCGTGTAAGTTAATTGAACCTTTGTTTCTTATTTCAACTGACCTCGACATTTTGAAAATATTGGCAGCTGAATGAGATTATAGCTCTGATTTTTCTGTGGATTTGAACTCTTCGAGATGATTCTGTCCTATCATTATGCTGTTTCCTCACGATGCCGAGTTCTTGCAGGTCCCTACGAATCGCGCGATCGTAGCTACTGGTGAAAGATAATTTGGTAATTGACACCTTTTCGTTTTGAGTCAACAATGAAGATATGCGTGGAGTTGGATTCACAGTCAGCACAGAACTATTCGTTGCATTCCCTCTAGCCGAACATGTGCGTCTCGCTACTGGTGATGAAACAATAAATATTTCACTTGTATTCATAGTTATGTCTATCGGAGAAGGGTGCCGGGTTCGAATTCCCGCCAGGCAAAACTCATTCGTATTGCCTTTCAGGTCCCAGTATCACGTTATTGGCGAACATGTCTAATATCTGACATTTGATTGTGCTTAGTTAACAATTCATATGGTTCAAATGGCTCTGAGCACTATGGGACTTAACATCTGATGTCATCAGTCTCCTAGAACAAGTTAAACCTAACTAACCTAAGGACATCACACACATCCATGCCCGAGGCAGGATTCGAACCTGAGACCGTAGCAGCCCTTCGGGTCCGGACTGAAGCCCCTAGAACTACTCGGACACCTCGGCCGGCAATTCATACAGTTATTGGATTCTGCTCCCCATCCACCACCACAATTTTACTTAATGGCATTTCACGCTTGTGCATTACACTTTATTACATAGCTTTCATGGTTACTTCACATGTGCATTATAAGCTTCATTGCGTGCACAGTGCAGTGCTAAACATGTCGTCATTTATTTCCAGGTTCGGACATTCGGCCTTGAAAACTGAAACTGGTAACCACTTCGATATTTTCCATCTATTTATGCCTATTCAAGTCTCTATCAGACACGAAAGCTTTGTTTGGTTGACACTGGGTTCAAATTCAGATCACAAACAATACGCTATGCCATTTACCAAGTGCTATGAGACATTTGCAGTGTTACCTATTGTAATGAAGTTTAATTCACAAGCGTTAAGGACTGTCTCATCTCTAATAACGTGTTTTCTAATGTATGTTGCATCGACAGTATTAGCTTACATCTGGACTGACTGTGATAAAGAACAGCGTTCTCTAGTAGTGTCATGTGGTAAGCATTGTGTGTACTCAAAGGACTGCACCCGAATGGGTTTTGGCTATTAAAGGTTATGCAACACAGCTTCGTCATAGTGGTTGCATTCAGCAGTGGCCCACATTTTTTGCCGTCAAGTGTACCTATACAGGGTGGTCCATTGATCGCGACTGGGCCAAATATCTCACGAAATAAGCGTCACCCGAAAAAACTACAAAGAACGAACCTTGTAGAGCTTGAAGGGGGAAACCAGATGGCGCTATGGTCGGCCTGCTAGATGGCGCTGCCATAGGTCAACTGCGCTTTTTAAAATAGGAAACCCAATTTTTTATTACATATTCTTTTAGTACGTAAAGAAATATGAATGTTTTAGTTGGAACACTTTTTTCGCTTTGTGATAGATGGCGCTGTAATAGTCGCAGTCATATCGCTCATAATTTTAGACGAACAGTTGGTAACAGGTAGGTTTTTTAAATTAAAATACAGAACAAAGCTACGGTACGTTTGAACTTTTTATTTCGGTTGTTCCAATGTGATACATGTACCCTTGTGAACGTATCATTTCTGAGAACGCATGCTGTTACAGCGTCATTACTTGTAAATACCAAATTAATGCAATAAATGCTCAATATGATGTCCGTCAACCTCAATGAATTCGGAAATATGTGTAACGACATTCCTCTCAACAGCGAGTAGTTCGCCTTCCGTAATGTTCGCACATGCATTGACAATGCGGTGACGCATGTTGTCATGCGTTGTCGATGGATCACGATAGCAAATGTCCTTCAACTTTCCCCACAGAAATAAATCCGGGGACGTCAGATCCGGTGAACTTGCGGGCCATGGTATGGTTCTTCGACGACCAATCCACCTGTCATGAAATATGCTATTCAGTTCCGCTTCAATCGCACGCGAGCTATGTGCAAGTAGATCGCCATTCTGTCATGGAGTAAAACATCTTGTAGTAACATAGGTAGAACATTACGTAGGAAATCAGCATACATTGCACCATTTAGATTGCCGTCGATAAAATGGGGGCCAATTATCCATCCTTCCATAATACCGCACCTTACATGAACGCACCAAGGTCGCTGATGTTCCACTTGTCGCAGCCATCGTGGATTTTCCGTTGCCCAATAGTGCATATTATGCCGGTTTACGTTACCGCTGTTGGTGAATGACGCTTCGTCGTTAAACAGAACTCGTGCAAAAAATCTGTCATCGTCCCGTAATTTCTCTTGTGCCCAGTGGCAGAACTGTACACGACGTTCGAAGCGTCGCCATGAAATTCCTGGTGCATAGAAATATGGTACGGGTGCAATCAATGTTGATGTAGCGTTGTCAGCACCGAAGTTTTTGAGATTCCCGATTCTCGCGCAATTTGTCTGCTACTGAGGTGCGCATTAGCCGCGACAGCAGCTAAACCACCTACTTGGGCATCATCATTTGTTGCAGGACGTGGTTGATGTTTCACATGTGGCTGAACACTTCTTGTTTGCTTAAATAACGTAACTATCCGGTGAACGGTCCTGACACTTGGATGATGCCGTCCAGGGTACCGAGCAGCATACATAGCACACGCCCGTTGGGCATTTTGATCACAATAGCCATACATCAACACGATATCGACCTGTATCGCAATTGGTAAACGGTCCATTTTAACACGGGTAATGTATAACGAAGCAAATACCGTCCGGAGTGGCAGAATGTTATGTGATACCACGTACTTATACGTTTGTGACTATTACATTGCCATCTATCACAAACCGAAAAAAGTGGTTCAAGTAAAACATTCATATTTCTTTACGTACTACGCGAATATGTAATAAAAAATGTGGGTTCCTATTTTAAAAAAAAACGCAGTTGATATCCGTTTGACCTATGGCAGCGCCATCTAGCGGGCCATCCATAGCGCCATCTGGCTTCCCCCTTCAAGCTTGAGCCAGATCGCTGGTCGATGATCAGCGATCGGCTTGTTATCTTTGGCTCGTCCTCGGGCATGAGCATCTTTGCGTTTTCGGCGGGACGGCGAGAGGCAGTCGGCTTGGGGCGGCCGGTGACACTGGCGGAGTTGTGGCTCGGGCGTAAGCACATGTGTGACGTCTGTTACGCTGGGGCTGTTAGCTAATCGTGAAACTCCTGCGGCGGTTTCTGGTTGCCTGGAAGGCATTTCATATAAACTGTGCCAAGCCGCACATTGAGAGGAGAGTCCTGAGTTGTTGGCCTAGATGTGTGTACAAATTGAGGTGCCTGTGTGAGAAGCACGGCGTGGGCCTGTTAGTTGCTTCGTCCTTTTGGCAGCCACCGCAAACAGATGTTCGGCCGGAATGTCTACAGTTTGTGGTGAGCATAGTGTGAACAAGTTCTCGTAGGATGTGCTCCCAGACTGACTCTTAGCCTGTGTTATTTGTGGGTGCCGACCCCTTGTCTGTTACTGCTTGCGGGTGTCGAGTAAAATTTCACAGCAAAACTGTGTTTTTGTGGCATTCTGTATTTGTGGCTCAGCCTCCGCCTAGAGAGATTTGTGCCTCAACTGAAAAGGGAGGGGGGAGGGGGGGCTTGGATTGGACATCTTTTGGAATTGCTTAATGCTGTAATTTAAACATATAAAAAATAGTTCTTTTAGGATAAGCGCCTATTGCTTTGGGACATTGCAGTTCAAACAGGAGTGGCGTAATGTTAATGAGTATTTGTTATTCGTCAAATGAAATGTATTTAATGTCTTGCAGTTTTCTGCGGCACGCAGCTGTGTTATTGAACTCAATTTGAAGTGTTCTGTCGGGTGAATGACTGCTCCCCACTTCAGTGTATTCTTTTGAGTAGTATTGTAAGGTTTTTTTGGATATTTGTGAGTGAGGTGTATTGATTCAATGTTGTTTTTCTCTTTCTTTTGAATTACGGAGAATTGTTTAGTTTAGCTGCTTATTGGCTGAACTTGCGCTTCACGTACTAAATCAGCTGATATTCCTGTTTAATGTCAGACAAATTCAAATGTAACTTCATTTATATTAATTGAAATAAATGTGTTGGATTGACCTTAATGAATTACAGTATGTGCAATCGAAATAAGGGACTCAGTCCTTCATTAGTGCTTTAACAGTGGCGTGCTCGGACCAAAGACGAGTTTCGTTCTTTGTAGCCTATCCCAGATGTTATTCAATTTATGTATTGAGCAAGCAATAAAGGAAACAAAAGAAAAGTTTGGAGTATGTATTAAAATCCACGGAGAAGAAATAAAAACTTGGAGGTTCGCCGATGACATTGTAATTCTGTCAGAGACAGCAAAGGACTTGGAAGAGCAGTTGAACGCAATGGACAGTGTCTTGAAAAGAGGGTATAAAATGAACATCAACAAAAGCAAAACGAGAATAATGGAA
The DNA here is from genome assembly GCF_023897955.1 of Schistocerca gregaria. Taxonomy (NCBI): domain Eukaryota; kingdom Metazoa; phylum Arthropoda; class Insecta; order Orthoptera; family Acrididae; genus Schistocerca; species Schistocerca gregaria. The sequence continues at coordinate 98,885,086 of NC_064923.1, read as the reverse complement.
TGTAGTCGTATTAAATCGGATGATTCTGAGGGTATTAGATTAGGAAATGAGACGCTTAAAGTAGTAAATGAGGTTTGCTATTTGCAGAGCAAAATAACTAATGATGGTCGGAGTAGAGAAGATATAAAATGTGGACAGCAAATGGCAAGGAAAGCATTTCTGATGAAGAAAAATTTGTTAACATAGAGTATAGATTTAAATGTCAGGAAGTCGTTTTTGAAAGTATTTGTATGGAGTATAGGCATGTATGGAAGTGAAACGTGGACGATAAATAGTTTAGGCAAGAAGAGAATAGAAGCTTTAGAAATGTGGTGCTACAGAAGAATGCTGAAGATTAGATGGGTAGATGACATAACTAATGAGGAGGTATTGAATAGAATTGGGGAGGGGAGGAGCTTGTGGCACAACTTGACTAAAAGAAGCGATCGGTTGGTAGGAAATGTTCTGAGACATCGAGGGATCACCAATTTAGTATTAGAGGGCAGCGTGGAGGGTAAAAATCGTAGAGGGAGACCAAGAGATGAATACACTAAGCAGATTCAGAAGGATGTAGGCTGCAATAGGTTCTGGGAGATGAAGAAGCTTGCACAGGATAGAATGGCATGGAGAGCTGCATCAAACCAGTCTCAGGACTGAAGACCACAACAACAACAACAGTTTTTTCGTTTGATGCGTATTTCGTGAGATATTTCGCCCGATCACTATCAATGGACTTCCCTGTATACAAAAATGCATACAAACATATGTACCCAGGTACATCCACTTTTGTAATTGCTATGGATGTGCCTGCGACAAACTTCGATCTCGTTTTAATGCAGTGATGCTGTACCTGACTCGTGTTACTTTGCTCTTTTGTTGATTGCCTGACGGAAAGGAATTAGAACGCCGCAAGGAGATAAATTGGAAGGGCGTTTCTTGCAGGGTTGTGGGCGCAGCCGTTGCTGGAGGAACAGTCTGCACGCGACACGGCCTGACGGGGCTGGAGGTGGGCCCGTCGCGACGGAACAGGTGCCCTGGAGGGGGTGGGGTAGGCAGCTGCGGGCTGTTATCAGCCAGAGGGCGGGCAGGCGGGCAGCCCGTGGACGCCGTAATTGGAGGCAGCGGCGGGCGCAGCGCAGCGCGGCGGCCCGCACGACACTTGGCGTGCTGCTGCCTTCGGCGGCCGCGCCGTGGGCGGACGGGTGCCGGATGGCGACGCGTGCTGGGGCCCGTGCGAGCCGCGTCTCTCCGCTCCTCATCCTGCTGCCACACTCCTGTGGTTGCAAGTCTGTGCGGATGCGTGCATCCCCAAAAACTGAAAGACAGCGCCTTCATTTCGATTTTCGTCTTTTTTTATACGTAATCTACAATAAAGTGACAGAAACCTGGTGACAGCGATATACAACTATACAAATGGCGTTAGTATCGCGCACACAAGTTATAAAAGGACTGTTCATTGGCAGGGATGTCATTTTTGCTCAAGTGGTGCACGTGAATAGGTTCCCGACGTGATTATAGCTGCATGACATGAATCGACAGACATTGAAAGCGGAATGGTAGTTGGAGCTAAGCACATGGGACATTTCGGAAATCGCTAGGGAATTCAATATTCCACGATCCACATCGTCAAGAGCGTGCCGAGAATACCTTGTTTCAGGCATTGTCTCTCACTGTGAACTACGCAGTGGCCGACGGCCTTCACTTAACGACCGAGAGCAGCGGCGTTGCCGTTGACTTGTCAGTGCTAACAGACAAGCAAGACTGCCTGAAATAATCGCAGAAGTCAATGTGGGACTTAGACGAACATATTCGTTAGGAGAGAGAGGCGAACTTTGGCGTTAATGGGTTACGGCAACAGACGAATGAGGCGATTGCCTTTCATAACAGCGCGACATTGCCTGTAGTGCCTCTCCTGGACTCTTCACCATATCGGTTGGATCCTACACTACTGGAAGACCATGTGTAATGCATATGTGCATACCCTTCACGTGTGTAATCTAAGTACTATGCATGTTTATGCGATTGGGAATGTTCAGTAGCAGTAAGGCTACATGTACATTTGGCAGTTAAGCGTCACCAAGGAGTATTAGTGATGAAATCATAGGAGACAATGGTGTGCAACCTCAGTAGGGACAAGATCCGACTCTTCGGGAGTGGGATCTTACGATCTGAGACAGTGTTCCGAGACAAATTTCCGTCACAATGTCCGCAAACGTAACATCAGATCCGACTAGCAACAGCTATCAGAAACGCTCATTGGCATATATACATACAGGGTATTACAAAAAGGTACGGCCAAACTTTCAGCAAACATTCCTCACACACAAAGAAAGAAAATATGTTATGTGGATATGCGTCCGGAAACGCTTACTTTCCATGTTAGAGCTCATTTTATTACTTCTCGTCAAATCACATTAATAATGGAATAGAAACACACAACAACAGAACGTACCAGCGTGACTTCAAACACTTTGTTACAGGAAATGTTCAAAATGTCCTCCGTTAGCGAGGATACATGCATCGACCCTCCGTCGCATGGAATCCCTGATGCGTTGATGCAGACCTGGCGTATTGTATCACAGCCGTCCATAATACGAGCACGAAGAGTCTCTACATTTGGTACCGGTGTTGCGTAGAGAAGAGCTTTCAAATGTCCCCATAAATGAATGTCAAGAGGGTTGAGGTCAGGAGAGCGTGGAGGCCATGGAATTGGTCCGCCTCTACCGATCCACCGGTCACCGAATCTGTTGTTGAGAAGCGTACGAACACTTTGACTGAAATGTGCAGGAGATTCATCGTGCATGTACCACATGATGTGTCGTACTTGTAAAGGCACATGTTCTAGCAGCGCAGGTAGAGTATCCGGTATGAAATCATGGCGGTTAATCGAGGAAGTACAGTACATACTGACGAAACTAAAATGAGCTGTAACATGGAAATTAAGCGTTTCCGGACACATGCCCACATAAAATCTTTTCTTTATTTGTGTGTGAGGAATGTTTTCTGAAAGTTTGGTCGTACCTTTGTGTGTGTGTGTGTGTGTGTGTGTGTGTGTGTGTGTGTGTACGTGTGTGTGTGTGTGTGTGTGTGGGAAACGAGAAAAGTGTCCTTATTGGCTGAGGGAGAAAGTGGGGGGTTTCTCTTGTCCTTCGGGAAGACAGGGGGAGTTAGTCGCGAGGACCCAATCAAAACGCACGGTCGAATAACCGGGGCGGCTCTAAAAGAACGGCCTCGAGTGCATATTGCAGCGGTTAAACAAGATATAGTTATTAGTTATCAGAACGCCAGGTATCGTGGGCAGTGTCTATCATTATGTAAAGTCAGAAAACTGTGTTAATGTATTGCAAAGGGTTGAAAATAACGGCGTAGCCCAGAACCGCCATGTTGCAAATTATGAGTCTGTGACATCTCTGACTAAGCAATTTCTATATTAAAAGAAGTGTAGTATAAAGGTTGTTGACAATTAACAACTGGCATGCCTAAACACTCCACTTCAGCAGGATCACCACCGACATGGATCCTGCCGACTGAGCGCTATTACTGTGCGACGAGGGACCTACCGAAGGACCCAGAGAAGTACTTCCTTCCCGCTATAATGCCACTGAGTGTGTTGTACGAGGCCAGGTGAAATACGTCCCGATTTCAGTAGGTAAGAGCTGACAGTATGGTTCGAATGTGACGCATATTCACGAAGCCATGGACTCGTCAACAACGCATTGTACAAGCTGGTGATTGCTCTATAATGGAGTGGGCTGTATTTACGTAAAATCGACTAGATCTTATGGTCCAACTGAACCTACCATTGTTATGTTCGGCTTCTTGGAGACCATTTGTAGCCATTCATGGTCTTCATGTTCCCAAGCAACTATGGAATTTTGGTGAATGTCATTGGGCCACAATTGTTCGCTACTGGTTTGATGAACATTCTGGACAGTTCAAGCGACAGATTTAGCCACACAGATTACCCGACGTCGAACATTTATGGGACATACTCGAGAGGTCAGTTTGTGTCCTGCGCCGCAAATACTTCTTCCACTACTACAGGCAGCATGCAGGGAAGTTCCATTGATTTGTTTAGACTATGCCACGCCGAGTTGCTGCACTACACCAGGAAAAAGGAGGTCCGAAACGATATTAGGAGGTAGCCGATGTCTCCTGTCACTTAAGTGTATTATTACTATTATTTGGTGTGAGCACTATGGACTTAACATCTGAGGTCATCAGTCCCCTAGAACTTAGAACTAACCTAAGGACGTCACATACATTCATGCCCGAGGCAGGACTCGAACCTGCGACCGTAGCGGTCGCGCGGTTCCAGACTGTAGCGGGTAGAACCGTTCGGCCACACCGCCGGCTACTACTATTATTATTTGCTTGTGGTCGCCGTTGGATCACACATTCCATTTAGGTTCGTTTTCGTGATATACATCTACATCAGTACTCCGGAAACCACTTGACGACATGTGGCGGAGAGTAATTCTGGTACTGATTCCCCCTCACATGTTCCATTTGCGAATGGCGTGTGCGAAGAATGACTATCGGTAAGCCACCGTATTAGCCCTAATTTCTCGAATTTTCGAGTTGTGGTCATTTCGAGAGACGTACGTGGGAGGAAGTCATACGCTGTTGTACTGTTCCTGGAAAGTAGCGTCTCGACATTTGAGTAGTAAACCTCTCCGTGGTGTACAATGCCTCTCTAGTAGTATGTGGCCGTGGAGTTTGTGGAGCGTATCTGGAATGCTCTCGCACGGACTAAGCGAGACCGTGACGAAACGCGCCCCTCTTCGTTGGATCTATATACACTCCTGGAAATGGAAAAAAGAACACATTGACACCGGTGTGTCAGACCCACCATACTTGCTCCGGACACTGCGAGAGGGCTGTACAAGCAATGATCACACGCACGGCACAGCGGACACACCAAGAACCGCGGTGTTTGCCGTCGAATGGCGCTAGCTGCGCAGCATTTGTGCACCGCCGCCGTCAGTGTCAGCCAGTTTGCCGTGGCATACGGAGCTCCATCGCAGTCTTTAACACTGGTAGCATGCCGCGACAACGTGGACGTGAACCGTATGTGCAGCTGACGGACTTTGAGCGAGGGCGTATAGTGGGCATGCGGGAGGCCGGGTGGACGTACCGCCGAATTGCTCAACACGTGGGGCGTGAGGTCTCCACAGTACATCGATGTTGTCGCCAGTGGTCGGCGGAAGGTGCACGTGCACGTCGCCCTGGGACCGGACCGCAGCGACGCACGGATGCACGCCAAGACCGTAGGATCCTGCGCAGTGCCGTAGGGGACCGCACCGCAACTTCCCAGCAAATTAGGGACACTTTTGCTCCTGGGGTATCGGCGAGGACCATTCGCAACCGTCTCCATGAAGCTGGGCTACGGTCCCGCACACCGTTAGGCCGTCTTCCGCTCACGCCCCAACATCGTGCAGCCCGCCTCCAGTGGTGTCGCGACAGGCGTGAATGGAGGGACGAATGGAGACGTGTCGTCTTCAGCGATGAGAGTCGCTTCTGCCTTGGTGCCAATGATGGTCGTATGCGTGTTTGGCGCCATGCAGGTGAGCGCCACAATCAGGACTGCATACGACCGAGGCACACAGGGCCAACACCCGGCATCATGGTGTGGGGAGCGATCTCCTACACTGGCCGTACACCTTTGGTGATCGTCGAGGGGACACTGAATAGTGCACGGTACATCCAAACCGTCATCGAACCCATCGTTCTACCATTCCTAGACCGGCAAGGGAACTTGCTGTTCCAACAGGACAATGCACGTCCGCATGTATCCCGTGCCACCCAACGTGCTCTAGAAGGTGTAAGTCAACTACCCTGGCCAGCAAGATCTCCGGATCTGTCCACAATTGAGCATGTTTGGGACTGGATGAAGCGTCGTCTCACGCGGTCTGCACGTCCAGCACGCACGCTGGTCCAACTGAGGCGCCAGGTGGAAATGGCATGGCAAGACGTTCCACAGGACTACATCCAGCATCTCTACGATCGTCTCCATGGGAGAACAGCAGCCTGCATTGCTGCGAAAGGTGGATATACACTGTACTAATGCCGACATTGTGCATGCTCTGTTGCCTGTGTCTATGTGCCTGTGGTTCTGTCAGTGTGATCATGTGATGTATCTGACCCCAGGAATGTGTCAATAAAGTGTCCCCTTCCTGGGACAATGAATTCACGGTGTTCTTATTTCAATTTCCAGGAGTGTAGTAACCGACCCAGGTTGACAAACAGTACTAAATAATCGGTCGAACAAGCGTTTTATAATACACTTCCTTAGTGGACGAATTACATTTCGTTGACATTTATTCTATGAATCACAGTCTGCCCTCTCCTTTTCTGCTGCTCGTTTTATGTGGTCATTCCACTTAAGGCAGCTCCGGACAGATAATCCTAGATATTTTATGGTAGACAAAGTTTCCAGCAGTTTCGCATCAAGAGTGTAGCTGTACAGTAGTGGATTTCTTTACCCATGTAAGGATAATGGAATGTAGTCGAATTAAGTCGGGTGATGCTGAGGGAATTAGGTTAGGAAATAAGACGCTTAAAGTAGTAAATGAGTTTTGCTATTTGGGGAGAAAAATAACTGATGATGGTCGAAGTAGAGAGGATATCAAATTTAGACTGGCAAGGGCAAGGAAAGCGTTTCTGAAGAAGAGAAATTTGTTAACATCGAGTATAGATTTATCTGTCAGGAAGTCGTTTCTGAAAGTATTTGTAGAGTGTAGCCATGTATGGAAGTGAAACGTGGACTATAAATAGTTTATACAAGAAGATTATAGAATCTTTCAAAATTTAGTGCTACAGAAGAATGATGAAGATTAGATGGGTCACATAACTAATGAGGAGGTATTGAATACAATTGGGGAGTAGAGAAATTTGTGGCACAACTTGACTAGGAGAAAGGATCGGTTGGTAGGACATATTCTGAGGCATCAAGGGATCACCAATTTAGTATTGGAGGGCAGCGTGGAGGGTAAAAATCGAAGAGGGAGACCAAAATATGAATACACTAAACAGATTCAGAATGATGTAGGTTGAAGTAGGTAGTGGGAGATGAAGAAGCTTGCATAGGATAGAGTAGCATGGAGGGCTGCATCAGACCAGTCTCTGGACTGAAGACCACAACAAGAACAACGCGATATACTACATTTATTTACGTTTAGGGTCAACTGCCAAAGCCTGTAACATTCATCTATTCTCTGGAGGTCATTCTACAAATCGTTACTGTCTTCCGCTGCTTTCTTATAAACAGACGCATCACCTACGGCCTGTCTCACACAGCTCCGACGCTTTCTATTAGAGCATTTGTATACATTGTAAATCGTAATGGTTCTATCACACTGCCGTGGCGTACTCCCGAAAACAATTTTAAGTTTGCAGACTTTCTTTCATAAAGAGAGACATGCTGAAATCTACCGTAGTCAGACGCAAGTCTGGTCCGATACTAGGTAAGTTCGCACTTTTTCACTAATCGGCAGTGTGGGAAAGTATTAAATGCCTCTCTGAAGTCAAGAAAAAAAAGGTCATTAACCTGAGCGCCGATTTCTACATCGCTGTGGATCTCATGGAGGAGCAGAGCGGGCTGAGTTTTGCCAGATCTCTGTTTGGAAAACCTACGTTGTGTTTTTATAGAGATTTGGGTTATCCAAAAAACATACTTCACGCTCTTAAAACATTTTTCATAATTGTTCAACGATGTAGGCCTACAATTATATGCATATATCTTATGGCCCTTCTTGAAAACGCAGATGACCTGTACTTCTTTCCGGTCGCTAGGTACCTATGATAAACTACTGCTAAAATGGAAGTTCTCTGACATTATCCCATCTGGTCCTGATACATTTCTACTAAAAAGCGATTGCAGTTGTTTCTCTGTTCCACTGTCATTTATCTCAGTATCTGTCATTTCGAAGTTAGTAAGGTGATTGCAAAAAGGGACTGTACTACGATCTTCTACTATAAAAAAATCCATAACTTCATCTCTCATTGTGTGGACCATTTTTTTCTGAGGTCCACTGGGTTCTTTCTATCTTTTGGAGCCTCATACTCTGACAGTATCACCAGGAATCTGCATTTTAACTGAGCAGTTTGGCCCTCTCGACATATTTTTCAACCTGTTAGACCCATGGTATACTTTTAGTTGTTCTCCACATGTGGTAAATTTGTATGTAGCTCCCTTTGTTGGAAGTCTTTGAGCGTGTCCATAAAATGTCTTTGTTTTATAATTTCTGCTTCCAGGTTTGATATTTTGTCTGCTACTTTAGGGGATATAATTTCTCTGTTGCTTTAGCGGATTACAGATTGTATTCACACTGAGTTTTCTCAGGGTGTAAAATTTTCCCCGAAATTTTTCGTTCTTTCTTAATCATGCTCCCCAAGTCACCTTTTCGATCGGTAATTAAAGTTTCGGTTGCGTACAAAGCTTCATGTTTGATCACTGTGTTGTAGTTCCAACCTTTTTACTTTTGGACATGCACTGCTTATTGTAGATATTACACATTCTCCCGTACGCTCTGTTGAGTTCCCTTAATCGAACTCTCTGTAGTTTGTTTACTGGACCAGTTAATTCTGTGACTTCACCGAGGTACATGAGGTGTCTGACGCCATCATTACCCCACACTTCGTGACTGATTTCTACAATTTAAATTCAGTATGCGAAAAGACTGAAAGGTCAGCTTTTCAGCGCATTCTTTGAGATCGCCTTTGTTTTATTGCTGTGATTATTGTTATTATTATTATTAGCAAATGTACCCATTGGATAACGATAAGCAGTCGCAATTTTTCTTGGGGTTATTCTTCTTTTCCTAGTTTTTCTTTTTTTCTTCCCAAAGGCCTTCTTCCTTTCTTCAGTCCGTTGTGGTTGGCATGATTTTGGTTGTCTCTGGAGTAAGCGTCCACTTATCAATTTTGATTCTGTCTGATGTGTCTGTTACGTCAACTTTTGCTCTTATCAAACCCTTAACTTGAGTTACCCAGGTTATTGATTCGTTTAAGTGATGTGACATAGTCCAATAGACGTGTAGTTTCTTTACAGGTAGTCTAAGTGTCCATAGAACTTCATTCGTCTCTTTCTGATGTCAGTTTCGATGTTTGATACTTTTTCTGTTGAATTGATGTTTGCAGTCAGTATCCGTCTTGTGTGTACAGTGGTCCCAGAATCTGTCTAATAATCTTTCTCTACTTTCTTAATTTCTTGTAAATGTAGTTTTCTATTCAATGACAGAGTTTCACTAGCATATGTGACTGTCGGTTTGATTATGGTGTCGTAATGTCTGATTTTAGTGACTTACGACAGGCATTTTTTGTTATACAAATCTGAGATAAGTCGGACGCTTTCTTGATTTCCTGCAATCTGTTTCTTGTGCTATTGTTTCAAGTCCTGTTTGTTCAATAATTTCGCTGAGATACTTAAAGTGTTTGACTCTGTTGATTTCACCATAATTTGTTTTAAGTTTCGGAGTATGCAACTTGGAACACATGAATGGAGTCTTCTCAAAGGAGATTTCGGGACCATCCTCTCTGCACATTCTTTGAGGGTTCTCGATTTGTTGTACTGCTGTCGGTTAGAACCACTAAGTGATCTGCAAACGCTAAATAGGGAACGTTCGATTTTCCTTGGCCTCTTTCTGGTTCTATTGGCTTCCAAAAGTTTTGTTTTCTCAGTTTCCTTTCCCATTCTTTCATTACTTGGTCTAAAACTATGTTGAATAGTAGTGGCGAGATCCCTTCTCTTACTCCTGTTTTAACTAAGATTAGTTCCGAAATTCCATATATGAAATTAATATTTCATTTGGTTTCTGTCAGTGTCTGTTCGATGAGTTTTAGAGTCCGTATTCTTCTAGAACATTGCTTACAGACTGTCTATCTATAGGATCGTATGGTTCTTTAAAATCAACGAATATTGATTATTATCATCATTATTGTTGTTTTGTATGATGACTTGTGGAGTAGACGACATTCCTTCGGAGTTATTGAGATACCTGGGAGAGAGACGCATCACAAAACTATTCAATTTGGTGAATGACTTTTTTCGTTACTTTTGTATTTTTGCATGTGCGGGTACACCAAGGGGCTCCGCGAAGGCGGGTCGGAGATCGCGAGGTGAGAAGAGGCAGCTGCGCTGTCTTTGATGCGCGATCCATGCGCCGTCGCCCTAGGTTGGAGTGTCGGGATGAGCCCAGTGTGCATGCCGTCAGCGTAAAAGTGCTGGGAGTGATCCGCGGAAAAACGACAGAAGACTGAAAACTTAGATTCACGCTATTCTCCTGCAATGTAACGATTTGACACACCGACGTTGGCACTCACGTGTAAGAAAGATCAGGACAAGATAGGGTATGTGATGTTGTGACGTTTCCCGTGAAAAAGAAACTGCAAAAAGGTGGGAATTTAAGGAGATGTGACCTGGATAAACTGACTAAACCAGAGGTTGTACAGAGTTTCAGAGAGAGCATAAGGGAACAATTGACAGGAATGGGGGAAAGAAATACAGTAGAAGAAGAATGGGTAGCTCTGCGGGATGAAGTAGTGAAGGCAGCAGAGGATCAAGTAGGTAAAAATACGAAGGCTAGTAGAAATCCTTGGGTAACAGAAGAAATATTGAATTTAAATGATGAAAGGAGAAAATATAAAAATGCAGTAAATGAAGCAGGCAAAAAGGAATACAAACGTCTCAAAAATGAGATCGACAGGAAGTGCAAAATGGCTAAGCAGGGATGACTAGAGGACAAATGTAAGGATGTAGAGGCTTATCTCACTAGGGGTAAGATAGATACTGCCTACAGGAAAATTAAAGAGACCTTTGGAGAAAAGAGAGCCACTTGTGTGAATATCAAGATCTCAGATGGAAACCCAGTTCTAAGCAAAGAAGGGAAAGCAGAAAGGTGGAAGGAGTATATAGAGAGTCTATACAAGGGCGATGTACTTGAGGACAATATTATGGAAATGGAAGAGGATGTAGAGGAAGATGAAATGGGAGATACGATACTGCGTGAAGAGTTTGACAGAGCACTGAAAGACCTGAATCGAAACAAGGCCCAGGGAGTACACAACATTCCATTAGGACTACTGACGGCCTTGGGAGAGCCAGTCCTGACAAAAAAAACTCTACCATCTGGTGAGCAAGATGAATGAGACAGGCGAAATACCCTCAGACTTCAAGAAGAATATAATAATTCCAATCCCAAAGAAAGCAGGTGTTAACAGATGTGAAAATTACCGAACTATCAGTTTAATACGTCACAGCCTCAAAATACTAACACGAATTCGTTACAGACGAATGGAAAAACTGGTAGAAGCCGACCTCGGGGGAAGATCAGTTTGGATTCCGTAGAAATGTGGGAACACAACTTATCTTAGAAAATAGATTAAGGAATGGCAAATCTACGTTTCTAGCATTTGTAGACAGCTTTTGACAATGTTGACTGGGTAATTAACATTCAAAAGGGTTAAAATACAGGGAGCGAAAGGCTATTTCCACGTTCTACTGAAACCAGATGGCAGTTATAAGAGTCTATGGGCATGAAAGGGAAGCAGCGGTTGGGAGGGGAGTGAGGCAGGGTTGTAGCCTCTCAACGATGTTATTCAATCTGTATATTGAGCAAGCAGTAAAGGAAACAAAAGAAAAATTCGGAGTAGGTATTAAAATTCATGGAGAATAAATAAAAACTTTGAGGTTCGCCGATGACATTGTAATCCTGTCAGAGACAGCAAAGAACTTGGAAGAGCAGTTGAATGGAATGGACAGTGCCTTGAGAGGAGTATATAAGATGAACATCAACAAAAGCAAAACGAGGATATTGGAATGTAGTCGAATTAAGTCAGATGATGCTGAGGGAATTAGATTAGGAAATGAGACACTTAAAGTAGTGAAGGAGTTTTGCTATTTGGGGAGCAAAATAACTGATGATGGTCGAAGTAGAGAGTATATAAAATGTAGACTGGCAATGGCAAGGAAAGCGTTTCTGAATAAGAGAAATTTGTTAACATCGAGTATAGATTTAAGTGTCAGGAAGTCATTTCTGAAAGTATTTGTATGAAGTGTAGTCATGTATGGAAGTGAAACATGGACGATAAATAGTTTGGACAAGAAGAGAATAGAAGCTTTCGAAATGTGGTGTTACAGAAAAATGCTGAAGATTAGAAGGGTAGATTACATAACTAATGAGGAGGTATTGAATAGAATTGGGGAAAAGAGGAGTTTGTGGCACACCTTGACAAGAAGAAGGGACCGGTTGGTAGGACATGTTCTGAGGCATCAAGGGATCACAAATTTAGCATTGGAGGGCAGCGTGGAGGTTAAAAATCGTAGAGGGTGACCAAGAGATGAATACACTAAGCAGATTCAGAAGGATGTAGGTTGCAGTAAGTACTGGGAGATGAAGAAGCTTGTACAGCATGGAGTGCTGCATCAAACCAGTCTCAGGACTGAAGACTACAACGACAACAACCTGTGTAAAAGTGCTCTCGTACAAAAGTATTTAGCTTGTGATTACGAAACAATACGCGGAGCTTGTTGTTGAAGAAATTCTTCGTATTTATTCTGCAGAATATATTTTACGTTGGAGACTCTTTCATCCAATATTATTCAAGAATGGTGCAGAAACCAAGTCCGAAGGATTTGACATTCACTGTCAACACATAATTATAGCGTAAGTTCACATCAGAACAACAACATGACAGCTTATTCAAAGTGGAAAAATAGAGATATCCTTTGATTACTAACAGTAGGGGATGTCTCATCTCCAATAAAAATTTATCCCTGCCCACATTATCGTTAGAAAACGTACTCTAAAGAAAGACTGTTTGGTAACATTGTAATCACTTGCATAACAAGTATCTTGACTCTGTACTGTGCAGCTGCGCCTCTTTAACGTCACCAAAATTTACAACAGGTTTTGAAGGAAAATTATTATTTGGCGCCGTTACAAAAGTACTGACCCTATGACTTCACTTAGAAGATAGGTTAAGGAAAGGCAAACTTACGTTTGTAGCTTTCGTGGACTTGAAGAGAACTCTTGACCACTTTGGATAGCTCCTTCTAGCGTAATCGGTTTTCTTTTTCTTTTTGTCTTAGAGTGTATTTGTGATGGAATTGCCTCATCGTTCAAGAGAGACAGCGATGGAGGCAACGACATCGTTGCTAGGTTTCCCGTGTCGGTGCAGGAGGCACGCGCCTCCAGGAGCTAGCTGGAGCGACGTGACCTGGAGTAACCTTAGCGCTACGCTGCGATGCGCCCTGTGTACACTGCTCTCCGGTGCGCCTGTAGCTTCCAGACACTCCCATCCACTCCAGGCGGCTAGCTGCGTCTGTACCTTGTGCCGGGCTCGTTTCTCCCTACGCACTCCCGATCGGCTTCTCTGGTCGTATTCCTCACTGAATGTTTCACGACGGCGGACGAAAGTGACTATGTTTCGCCAGCGAGACGATACGGGCCACATGCAGCTAACTTTCTACGATTCTTTGCGGAGAAATACGGATCACCAAACCGCGCACACCACGACACAGTACCTGGAAAACTACTGAAATCAGAATTCTTTGTCAACACCGCTATCAAAACGCTTAATGTGTATTTACAAATGACGCAGGATTCACGAGAAGCGGCACATGAATCACAATTTGCGCGTGTAGGCATATGGAAATCCTCGAGAAATCGTGGAAGCGAGCTATCAGATTCGCTTCAGTATCAATGCAGAGTAGGAACCGCTGGCGACATACCCATAGTTCACTTTGCCAAACAGATTAGCAGCTGTGTAACCGCGATTCCTGCGCAATGAAATACCAGCGCTAGTCGAAAACTTTATCCTGGCAGGAAGAAGACGACTGTGGTTTGTGCACCACGTGGCACCACCCCATCTTCCACAGAACCGGATCGCAACATTTCATGGGTGATGAATTGCTAGAGGAGTTCAGGAAGCAAGGCCTTCCTTATTCATCGGACCTGAATCCCTATGAAAGGTATGTGCTAAGGTCTGATCAGGGTATATCCAGAAAATAAAGTCTTTAGTTGTCAACCACAGGGTGGAATGAGTATAGTATCTTTGAGTGGGAGGATCTTTGATGGTTAAGTGAGCCGGGCGCGCACAGTAAAAAACAGAGTAGTCGCAGCTAGGTGCCCGGAGGAAGCAGACGTGTGGTGACACCTTTAAGGTAGGATACGCGCTGCACAGTTTACACCGAGCAAACTTTAGCACGTTAATGGTAGAAGCTATATAATTATTTCAAATTTGTTTTTGTTAGATAATGTTCAGAGTTAGGATTGGTATGTCCGAGGTTTGACGAAGTAAGCGTTTTGTAAAATTTTTTTTTAGAGTGATTCGTGCAACAAAAATGTTGGAAATGGTAGTTTTTGTATATGACTTAAATTTTTAACAATATGTATATATTGAAATCAACATTGAGTTTAAATCTAACAGACTGAATCATAATCCGAGTAGTAAGGTAAAGGTACCCACCAAATGAAAGACTAATGAAAATGAGGCCTCTATGCAATTGTATATGTACAGTTCATCATTTGAAATCGATTTTGGTATAACTAAAGTTATCAGAGCAAAGTTATTTCAAATAAATAATTTTATGCCATTGCACAACTGGCATTATTCAAGTCAACATATAATTTCATTAAGTAAACATCAGGGCCAAAATCAAAATTTTCAGTATCATCTTAATGCCATTGCACAAACGGCATTATTCTGTTAAACTTGATAGCTCAGTCAAACACATCTTTAATTACTGGCAAAATGGAGGAGTGCTCGAAACAAGTTCGTAGATGCAGTCAGATGCAGGTTTGTTGAATAATTAATTTAAAAACAATTTTATCTTTGATACTTCCACCTTACATTTCTGGCTCTGGGGACATTTAAATGCTTTGTGTCTGCCCAACACATCTATAATTTGCAGAAGCTGCAAGAGCGTCTGATCAATGCATGGGGCGCAATCGGAACGGAGGCAGGTGCATTTGAAAGAGTGCGTGATTCACTCTGAACAAGGACTGAAGGATATGTCAGGATGAGTGGTAACCACATGCAGAACTGCCTATAATGTCTGCTTTTACCAAACAGAGGGGGATGAGAGGACAGGTCAACAGGTAATGGTTTCTGGACATATCACTGTAAGAACTTTTCTTGTAGTTGACGAATACTACCATCTGCATGAAAATGTGACGCTTTCGTTTATACACCATACATAAGAGAAGCTCTTTGACTTCACTCCTTGGACTACCTTATAGAAACAATCCTCATCATCAAGGTTTACCAACCGAAGACAACATAAATGAATACTGAGGCGAGAAACGCCACTGGGGTCTATTTGTAGGACGCATTACATGTCTCTTTTGTATCAGACTTATTCACTTATGCAAGGTTCTCATTGGATGGACTGAAGCGTTACTTCAGTTTCACTCCATTTTATTACTGTCAAGTAATAATAGTTTAAATATTGATAACTGTGATACCAATAAATAATTGATATACTTCGCCTGGTGAAGGAAAAGTTGGACCCTCTTATTTATTTTGTGTTACTTACCACATTGTAGTGGCAACACCAACTAAACCTGGTGTGCAAGTTTACCAAAGAGAAGCTACCAGCAGAGATAACCGAGCTGGAATAGTCTGGTTCGTCACAGGAGTGGTCATCGCACCCCCACCAACGGGAGAGCCGTTGTCGGGGAGAACGCATATGTTCTAGTCTAGCGGGACCTGGAGAGGATGAGCGAACGCAACCGGGTACAGCTCTTCATATCTGGGTAACAAAAGGGAGGCGTCACTATGTATTAGTTCATCGTGAAGGAAGCGAATGACGAGATTTTAGCTTAATTTTATCAATGGGGAGAAAGTTCTAATTTCGGATTAATTATCATGATTTTGCTGGAATAAGTGATAGAAGGTAGGGACGTGGCGAGTTGGCCTTCAGTTTACTCCGTTATTTCGTTCCCTAGAAGCTTTTATTTGTTGTTCATTTATACAATATGTTTTTCTGTTACTCCTAACGGTATCATTTCGGTACATTATTTAAATAACCTTAGCTCTTTTCTTTGTATGGTGATCTTGGACGCATGTTGGCGCCATTTGTTGCATGTCTGCTGAAGTGCGATTAAACTATGTGGTGTCTTTTAGATCGTGTTCTAAACGCAGTTAAAGCCAATAGTCGCAACTACAGTAATTTTGTGGGGAATTTTATTTAATTTTCGGTGATTCTTTCATGATGTTCGCGCTTTTTGCTTTATACACTCCTGGAAATGGAAAAAAGAACACATTGATACCGGTGTGTCAGACCCACCATACTTGCTCCGGACACTGCGAGAGGGCTGTACAAGCAATGATCACACGCACGGCACAGCGGACACACCAGGAACCGCGGTGTTGGCCGTCGAATGGCGCTAGCTGCGCAGCATTTGTGCACCGCCGCCGTCAGTGTCGGCCAGTTTGAAGTGACATACGGAGCTCCATCGCAGTCTTTAACACTGGTAGCATGCCGCGACAGCGTGGACGTGAACCGTATGTGCAGTTGACGGACTTTGAGCGAGGGCGTATAGTGGGCATGCGGGAGGCCGGGTGGACGTACCGCCGAAATGCTCAACACGTGGGGCATGAGGTCTCCACAGTACATCGATGTTTTCGCCAGTGGTCGGCGGAAGGTGCACGTGCCCGTCGACCTGGGACCGGACCGCAGCGACGCACGGATGCACGCCAAGACCGTAGGATCCTACGCAGTGTCGTAGGGGACTGCATCGCCACTTCCCAGCAAATTAGGGACACTGCTGCTCCTGGGGTATCGGCGAGGACCATTCGCAACCGTCTCCATGAAGCTGGGCTACGGTCCCGCACACCGTGAGGCCGTCTTCCGCTCACGCCCCATCATCGTGCAGCCCGCCTCCAGTGGTGTCGCGACAGGCGTGAATGGAGGGACGAATGGAGACGTGTTGTCTTCAGCGATGAGAGTCGCTTCTGCCTTGGTGCCAATGATGGTCGTATGCGTGTTTGGCGCCGTGCAAGTGAGCGCCACAATCAGGACTGCATACGACCGAGGCACACAGGACCAACACCCGGCATCATGGTGTGGGGAGCGATCTCCTGCACTGGCCGTACACCTCTGGTGATCGTCGAGGGGACACTGAATGGTGCACGGTACATCCAAACCGTCATCGAACCCATCGTTCTACCGTTCCTAGACCGGCAAGGGAGCTTGCTGTTCCAACAGGACAATGCACGTCCGCATGTATCCCGTGCCACCCAACGTGCTCTAGAAGGTGTAAGTCAACTACCCTGGCCAGCAAGATCTCCGGATCTGTCCCCAATTGAGCATGTTTGGGACTGGATGAAGCGTCGTCTCACGCGGTCTGCACGTCCAGCACGAACGCTGGTCCAACTGAGGCGCCAGGTGGAAATGGCATGGCAAGCCGTTCCACAGGACTACATCCAGCATCTCTACGATCGTCTCCATGGGAGAATAGCAGCCTGCATTGCTGCGAAAGGTGGATATACACTGTACTAGTGCCGACATTGTGCATGCTCTGTTGCCTGTGTCTATGTGCCTGTGGTTCTGTCAGTGTGATCATGTGATGTATCTGACCCCAGGAATGTGTCAATAAAGTTTCTCCTTCCTGGGACAATGAATTCACGGTGTTCTTATTTCAATTTCCAGGAGTGTATGATGCTATTATGTCTGGGAATATGATTCGTTGTAACATTTTGTTAAAAGTAAAGCAAATTGAAAATCGTTCGCGGAGCAGTAATTTTGTGGGGGAGTGTTAGTTTATTCGTGCAGAGCTCTTTGTGTCTTGTGTTAAAGCATACAGCTCGTGGGTGGCCCCTCTTAGATTATATAGTGTCTGTTGCTATCTCATTCTGATGTGAAGGCCCCTGAAAACTTAATTATGAGAATACGAGCTATGTCAGAAAGATTTCCTGTGTAAATTTTAATTGTTTTTATAGTGTTCTTTGTGCCTGGTGCATGACAACATGTCGTGTTACTTATGTTACAATAAAGTTAAGGTGCTCTTCTGCAATTCTGTGTAAAAAAATTGTACTGTCGTCCCATATTCTTTGAGATAGAGTTATAATCAGTGATTCATTTTAACGAGGAAGCTTAGTAAATTTAGACATTATTTATAAATGAACCGGGTCTGTTCAAGCATTCCACCCATCTCATATCTTCCATTAATTTTGAACTGTTTTTATAATTTTTTGCATTAAAATAATTTTTTATATCAGATATTGCCCCGATTTTAGTGGTAAAGCCAGAATTAATAGTTGTTTCACTTCCTAGATTTAGCTATGTACTCACATGCTGCACTGAAGTTAATAAGTAAGTATTGCATTGTTCACTTCAGAAAGGAAATACCGTATATGTTGCTTTTAATAAATATGCATGCTCTTGATACCTTATATACAGGAACCAGGCGGTAATATTGCTGGAATTTTACATCCTGACCTGCTTATGAGGAAATAATGGCTGTTATGACTGCCATCAACTCGGTAGTCACACTTCACACTTTCCATAACAAAGCGGTTTCATAAAAGGGCACTAGCTACAATCCTCTATAAATCTCAGGGCTGGAGGAAATAATCAACAAAAGCATCGTTAACGAGAGTAGCAAGGTACCCGTTTGACGTAATATGCTTATTGAAAGCAGGAAGAAGTAGAGAACCAGAGGGCCTTTCGTGTCTGCGTTCACAGCGTGCTGAAAGCAAATGCCTGGACAGTCAAGCATAGAAATGATTTCGCTTCAAACGCTGACGATTCAGACGGATACCTTATGAGAAACACCTTAGCTGTTGGGTTCGAAAAAATGTGATTTCAGCTTCTTGTTATTGTCTCGACAAGCACAGAGGGTGGAATTACTTGTCATTGGGAGCTCCAGTGTTGTAGGGGTGATGGAGCCCGTTAGGGATCTGGTAGCTAAGGAAGGGAAGAAACCCAATGTGCATACCGGGGGGAGTCATCCAAAGTGTGGAAAGGGACCTACTGGATACCATGAAGGGTACAGGGTGCAGCCAGCTGCAGGTAGTGGCACATGTCGGCACTAATGACGTGTGTCGCTATGGATCGGAAGAGTTTCTCTCTGGTTCCGGCTGCTATCTAAGTTGGTGAAGACTGACAGTCTTTCTAGCGAGATGAAGGCAGAGCTCTCCATCTGCAGCATCGTCGACACGACCGATTTCGGACCTCTGGTATAGAGCCGAGTCGAGGATCTGAATCAGAGGCTCAGACGGTTGTGCGACCGTGTAGGCTTCAGATTCCTCGACTTGCGCCATAGGGTGGTGAGGTTTCGGTTTCCGCTAAATAGGTCAGGTGTCCATTACACTCAGGAGGCGGCTACACGGGTAGCAGGGGCTGTGTGGCGTGGACTGGGCATTTTTTTTGGGTTAGACAGTATAAGGAAAGATCAAAAAGGGCTCCAGACACAGGGTACAGGGCAAAGAAACGACGAGAATCGACCAAGTCGGTATTGTAGTCGTAAATTGTCGTAGCTGTGTTGGAAAAGTACCAGAGCTTCAAGATCTGATACAAAGCACTGAAGCCGAAATCTTTATACGAACAGAAAGCTGGTTAAAGACGGAGATAAATTCTGCTGAAGTTTTTACAGAAGCCCAAACCATGTTACGAAAGGATAGATTAAATAAAGTAGGTGGTGATGTGTTTGTGTGTGTTGGTAGTAGTTTATCTTGTAGTGAAGTTGAAATAGATAGTTCCAGCGAATTGTAATGGTTAGAGGTTATACACAGTAGCTGTACCAAAATAATAAATGGCTCCTTCTACCGACCCCCGACTCAGATGATATGACAGCTGAACACTTCAAAGAAAACTTGAATCTCATTACAAATAAGTACCTCACTCATACAGTTATAATTGGTGTTGGCGCAAATATTTGTTCAGAGCCTGTGGTAGACAGAATACATCTTCCGAAATTGTACTAAATGCTTTCTCTGAGAATTACTTTGAACAATTAGTTCACGACCCCATACGAATTGTAAATGGTTGCGAAAACACACTTGACCTCTTAGCCATCTAATAGAGAGCGTCATGACGTATACAAGGATTAGGGAACACAAGGTCTTTGTAGTGAGGCTCAAAACCATATCAACCATAACCACTAAAAATGAACGCAAAATATATCAATTTAAAAGAGCAGATAAAAATTCACTTGACGCCTTCTTAAGAGAGAGTCTCCATTCCTTCCAAGTTAATTATTTAAGTGTAGACCAGATATGGCTCAATTTTAAAGATACAGAATCGACGGCAATAGATAGATTCATAGCGCATAAGTTAATAAGAGACGAGACTGATCCACCATGTTACACAAAACACGCCAGAACACTGTTGCGGAAGCAACGAGAAAAGCATGCCAAATTCAAAAGAACGCAAAATCCCCAAGACTGGCTAATTTTCACGGAAGCTCGAAATTTAGTGCGGACGTCAATGCAAGATGCTGTTAATAGTTTCCACAGTGAAATATTGTCTCAAAATATGGTAGAAAACCCAAAGAGATTCTGGTCGTATGTAAAGTACACCAGTGGCAAAAAACAGTCAATAACATCATTGCACGATAGCGATGGAAATGTTACCGAAGATGGTGCCACTAAAGCGGAGTTACTAAATACAGTTTTCCGTAATTCCTTCACGAAAGAAGACGAAGTAAATATTCCAGAATTCGAAACCAGAACAGCTTTTAGCATGTGTAACAAAAGGAAGATATCTTAGGTATTACGAAACAACTAAAATCACTTGCGAAAGGCAAGTCTTCCGGTCCAGAAGGTTCGTTTCATGGTATGCAGCCACAATAGCGCTTCTTAGCAATCATATACAACCGCTGACTTGACGAAAGGTCTGATCCTAAACACTGGAAGGTAACAAAGGTCACACCAATATTCAAGAAAGAAAATAGGAGTAACTCATTGAATTACAGACCCATATCGCTGACCTCAATTTGCAGTAGGATTTTGGAGCATATACTGTACTCGAACATTATGAATCACCTTGAAGAAAATGACTTATTGATACTTAACCAACACGGATTCAGAAAATATCGATCTTTTGCAACACAGATATCCTTATTCCCATGAAATAATGAGTGCTGTCCACAAGGGAATTCAGATCGATTCCATATTCCTAGATTTCCAGAAGGCTTTTTATACCGTTCCTCACAAGTGACTATTAATCAACTTGCGTGCATAAGGAGTGTCGTATCAGTTGTGTGATTGTATTCGTGACTTCCTCTCACAGAGGTCACAGTTCGTAGTGATGGAGGGTAAATCATCGAGTAGAGCAGTAATGATATCTGGCGTTCTGCTAGGCAGTGTCATAGGCCCTCTGCTGTTCCTGATTTATGTAAATGATGTAGGTGATGATCTGAGGAGCCCCCTTAGATTGTTTGCAGATGACGCTGTTATTTACCGTCTAGTAAAATCATCAGACGATCAATTCCATTTACAAAATAATCTAGAGAGAATTTCTGTATGGTGCTAAAAGTGGCAATCAGCAGTAAACAAAGGAAAGTGCGAGGTCATCCACATGGGCACCAAAAGAAATCTGATAAATTTTGGGTATACGATACATCGTACAAATGTAAGGGCTGTCAATTCGATTAAATACCTAGGAATTACAATTATGAGCAACTTAAATTGAAAAACCACATACATAATATTGTCGGGAATTGGAACCCACTAAGAAGACAGCCTACATTACATTTGTCCGTCCTCTGCTGGAATATTGCTGCACGGTATGGGATCCTCACCAGGTGGGATTGAAGGAGGGCATCGAAAAAGTGCAAAGAAAGGCAGCTCGCTTCGTGTTATTGATATGATACGCGAGTTGGGGTGGTAGTCACTGAAACAAAGGCGGTTTTCTTTGCGACGAGATCTATTTACGAAATTTCAATCACCGACTTCCTCTTCCTAATGCGTAAATGGTTCAAATGGCTCTGAGCACTATGGGACTTAACATGTGAGGCCAACAGTCCCCTAGAACTTAAAACTACCGACATCACACACATACATGTCCGAAGCAGGATTCGAAGCTGCGACCGTAGCGGTCGCGCGGTTCCAGACTGAAGCGCCTAGAACCGCTCGGCCACACCGGCCGGCCGAATGCGTAACTATTTTGTTGACACCCACTACGTAGGGAGAAATGATTATCGTAATAAAATAAGAGAAATTAGAGCTCGAACAGAAAGATTCCTGTGTTCCTTTTTCCCACGCGCCATTCGAGAGTGGAATGGTAGAGAAGTAGTATGAAAAGGTTCGATGAACCTTCTGCCAGGCACTCAAGTGTGAATTGCGGAGTAACCATGTATATGTAGATGTGGATGGTCTCCATTTCGAAGACTGGTTTGTTGCAGCTCTCCACGCTACTCTACCCCACACAAGGCTCTTCGTCTCTGTATAACTATTAAAAACTGCATCTGCTTGAATGTGCTAACTGAAGTTAACCATTGGTTTCCCCCTGTAATTTTTACCTTCAACACTTCCCTCCATTCCAAACTGATGATTGTACGATGCCTCAGGACACGTCTACATTCACGTCCACTCAAGACAAACACTTTCATAAAAACTAAAAACTTCCTATCACTTGAGTTTATACTCGATGTTAACAAATTTCCGTCTTTATAAACGTTTTGCATGCTACTGCTAATCTGTATTTTATAACCTCTCTATTTCAGCCGGCGTTAATTTGCCGTCCAAATAACAAACCTGATCAACTACTTTTTTGTCTTATTTCCTAATCTGATTTCATCAGCATAGCGTTATTTGACTTGATTACACTCGATTACCACCATTTTGTGGGTGTTGATATCCGTGTCAAAACCCGTTATCAAGGCGGTATCCATAGCGTAATACTGGTTTACCAGTTCCTTTGGCTTCTCTGACAGAATTACGATAGCATTGGCAAACCTCCTCGCTGAACTTTCATTCCCTTTCCTAATTTTTTCTCGATTCTGAATTTAGAGACTGAATGAAATCGGTGATAGGCCACAGCTCTATGTCACCCCCCCCCCCTCCTAACTACTGCTTCCCTTTCATGTTCTTCGATTCTTATAACTGCATTCTGGAATCTGTACAGGTGTAGTAACCTTTCCCTCCCTGAATTTCATTCCTGTCACCTTCAGAATAAAGCGTTGTGGAATGGTGTTTGTATTGTATTGTATTTTACCAGAGGCCTAGAAACGACGAAGAGGCTCCGCCCCGCCGCAGCAGCCGCAGTGGTCCACAACCCCACGACGACTACCGCAGTGCGCTTCACCCCCGCCGCCCCGCACCGAACCACTCTTTCAGCAGTTCGGTCCCCGGTCTCCCCCCCCCCCCCCCCCCACACACACACACACACAAGATAAGTCTAACCCATATGCTTGCGTCGTAGAGTAATGGTGGTGTACGCGTACGTGGAGAACTTGTTTGCGCACAATCGGCGACGTAGTGTAGCTGAGGCGGAATAAGGGGAACCAGCCAGCATTCGCCGAGGCAGATGGAAAACCGCCTAAAAACCATTCACAGACTAGCCAGGTCACAGGACCTCGACACAAGTCCGCTGGGCGGATTCGTGCCGGGGAGCATGCGCTCCTTCCCAATCCGAAAAGCCGTGCGTTAGACCGTACGGCTAAGAGGGCGGGCACTTTTGTAATAGTGATGCTCAGAAACGTTGGATTCTCAGCGAAGAAAATTGTTTTGTGGCGAGCGTACTGTAAACGAATTTCAACCGAGCTTCCTAACGACCTCCATTGGCATAGACGGTAATTCCTCTCCGCGCTACATCTAATTTCCGCGGAAGCCGGCACACAACTGGTGAAATGTCTCTTGTCTCAGAGACGCAAATTTCCTTTGAGAGCAGCATTAACTTGCCAGCCAGTGCGCCGTTCATCTCGCCAAAAGAACAACCGAATAATCCCAGTTTTAAATGAGTTTTACTGCGTAATTTCTCGTCCGTCACCAAAAGTGGCACTGTTATTCCTGTAGCGTGTCGCGCGCGCCTCCACAGACCACTTTACGAGAGCTGCGCCTATGCAGACGTACACGAATTCCGCGAATATAAAAGTCAGGAAAGAGAAATCAGTGTGTCGTAGACTCTCTCCGAGCGAGTGTGGCGCGTATTGCTCTGGCTGGAGCGCGCGGACGCCGCTTTTGACTCATTCGCGAGTGCTTCTTTCAACGGGGTCGAGAAGACGCCGGGTTCGCCACAAATGAGCGGCCCGGGAGGCGGCTCTGTGAGGCGGGCCTGCCCCCGGGGGCGGCCGCTACCTCCCTGCAGTCCTCCAGGGGGCGGGGGTGGAGGGGGGAAGGAGGTCTTGATGGCGCCGCTGCTCCGTTGAATGGCCTGCTCTTTCACTCGGCCGTGTGAAAAATGCGCCGCGCAGTCGGGAACAACAGCGGAAAGGAGAAAGACGGCTGCTCGGCTGTGGTGGGGGTGAAGCGCACGTATAACTCTGCGAGAACGGCTGCGGTCTTGCCGTTCCTTCCCCGTCCTGGGGCGCCACAGGGACTGCTGGGGCAGCGGCTGGCCGTCTGCCGGCACTTCACCTGCCTTTCAGTGCACCTCTCTGGCGACTTCCTCCAATACTTGCGGTATCTGACTTTTATGAGTACACCTTTAAAAAACCATAACTTTTTCTCTTTTGACACGAAAACGTTGAACCGTGGATTTGCTTTCAAAATCTTTTCTTAAAGAATTTACGAACGATTCATCAAGAACATTAACACATTTAATCACACTGTGTGAGCGTGGAAGTAGTTGCCAGTGGGTAACTGATGAAAACAAATTTCTTTCAACAAATGGAAATTTTATTCCTAAAAACCCTTTCTTTTTTTAAAAACTGATTAAAAAATTATAATCAGGAAGCACCCTCTAAATATCAAGTTACAATTTATTCAGATGCAGAAATAACACTTTTTTTTCCAGTATGAGCTTTCTGGCTGCGAAACTTACCGTTCCCTTTTAACACGGCCATAGTGACGACCACGCACAACAACCTCTGAAAAACTACACTTGTGCGAATCTGCAACACATCAGATTACTTTAAACTAAAAATTTTAACAACTCACACAAACACATAAACTACGCACCCCGTAGGAGGGATGGAAATGGTACAAAACACTCACATTTTAAGAAATTTACTTGCCACCGAAAGCGCAACTTGTTTTTAAAAGAAAACTCTTATGGTAGAAGGGTGGCAACTTTATATACTAAAATGACCATTCAAATAAAAACCCATGAAATGCAGTCTTGCATAAAATGTACAAACATGCTCTACATTACACATATACCGCCTCTCAAGATGATAGGCAAGATAAAAACATATTTCAGGAATTCGGCCTTTACACCTTAAGCAATAAATTCGTCAACACCGAATCCTACAAACATGACAGAGGCAGCTATTAACGTACGGCAGACCGTCAGACAGACTGCGTAATATATGCGGACGAGAGACAGATGAGCAAGCTGGTGACGAGTGACCGACCACGACAAGAGGTAAAATTTAACAAGTAAATAAAACAACATATCACGAATCACTTAACTTCTAATAAACTGCGACTTCTCGAGAAGACCTGGTGCAGCACCCCCAAATCGCTCTCCCGAACCGTCCGCTGCCAGCCGCTTCAACGGACACAGGAAGGCGCGGCGCCCATCTCCCGTCTCACAGCGTCGCAGCTCGCACCGGGCAGCCCGATGTCGTGGGTTGACTCCTGTTGCTCTCGTGTCGACGGCGAAGCCACTACCCCTCGCTATACGGCGCGGCCCACTGGACTCACGTGGCGACGTCACATGCGCCGACGGACAAGTCATCTTGTGTCTCAGTGCGCGACCGACCAACCGATAGATCCAACCGCCAATGAGCATTGCCTGAACAAACTCGACCAGACTGGCGGCCTAACACATACTAGCACTCCGGACGACAGACAGACACTGACCGCTACACACTGACCCAGCTGACCAACTCACCAGACTCGTTGCCTAGCGAGCTCATAGGGCCACTCAAATGCACGTGAGCAGGCAACATTTCCCCTTTCCCACCAGAGGGAGACACCAAAGCTGCGATTGCCACAGCGGTGCCACCGCCAGAAACGGAGAGCGACTGCTTCACACTACGCGCTGCGGCGCGCTCTTCAGAACAGCAATTTTTACCACGGCTCAAACATCAATTCGTTCGTCGGTAGGACTTTTTTGCGTGACAAAATCCCCGCAGATTTGCATCACTAATAAGTACGAAACTGATACACTGAGGTGATACATGTTGTGGGATACCCCCTTATATCGTGACCCTTTTGCCCTACATGACGCAGCCGTTCGACCCGGCATGGACTCAATAAGTCGGCGGAAGTCCTCTGCAGAAATACTGAGCCATGCTGCCTTTATAGCTATTTATAACAACAAAATCCAAGAAAATGAAGCTCCTACAGCCGTCGTTATGATCTAATTTATTGTTATGTCTACCAGTTTACGTGCTTCAGTACTCCGTCTTCAGGTCTTAGCTGATGTTAAAGGGGTTAACACCATTTGTATAGACGATGCATCAGTGGCAAATATAACTGTTCTACGCAGACTACCTGTAACTGTGATGTTGTCTCTCCAATCATGCGTAAACGAGTTATGTTCACCACTGGTTCGAATGGCTCTGAGCACTATGGGACTTCATCAGTCCCCTAAAACTTAGAACTACTTAAACCTAACTAACCTAAGGACATCACACACGTCCATTCCCGAGGCAGGATTTGAACCTGCGACCGTAGCGGTCGCGTGGTTCCAGACTAAAGCGCCTAGAACCGTTCGGCCACAACGGCCGGCTATGTTTGCCACTGATCCATCGTGTATACAGATGGTGTTAACGCCCTTAGCGTCAGTTGCGACATGAAGATGAAACAAAAAATTTGTACAAATGGCTCTGAGCACTATGGGACTTAACATCTAGATCAGTCCCCTAGAACTGAGAACTTTTTTTTTTTTTTTGTCCTCAGTCTACTGACTGGACTGGTTTGATGCGGCCCGCCACGAATTCCTTTCCTGTGCTAACCTCTTCATCTCAGAGTAGCACTTGCAACCTACGTTCTCAATTATTTGCTTGACGTATTCCAATCTCTGTCTTCCTCTAAAGTTTTTGGCCTCTACAGCTCGCTCTAATACTTTGGAAGTCATTCCCTCATGTCTTATCAAGTGTCCTATCATCCTGTCCCTTCTCCTTATTAGTGTTTTCCACATATTCCTTTCCTCTCCGATTCTGCGTAGAACCTCCTCATTCCTTACCTTATCAGTCCACCTAATTTTCAACATTCGTCTATAGCACCACATCTCAAATGCTTCGATTCTCTTCTGTTCCGGTTTCCCCACAGTCCATGTTTCACTACCATAGAATGCTCTACTCCAGACGTACATCCTCAGCAATTTCTTCCCCAAATTAAGGCCGGTATTTGATATTAGTAGACTTATCTTGGCCAGAAATGCCTTTTTTGCCATAGCGAGTCTGCTTTTGATGTCCTCCTTGCTCCGTCCGTCATTGGTTATTTTAGTGCCTAGATAGCAGAATTCCTTAACTTCATTGACTTCGTGACCATCAATCCTGATGTTAAGTTTCTCGCTGTTCTCATTTCTATTACTTCTCATTACCTTCGTCTTTCTCCGCTTTACTCTCAAATCAAACTGTGTACTCATTACACTGTTCATTCCGTTCAGCAGATCATTTAATTGTTTTTCACTTTCACTCAGGATAGCAATGTCACCAGCGAATCGTATCATTGATATCCTTTCTTTCACCTTGTATTATAATTCCACTCCTGAACATTTCTTTTATTTCCATCATTGATTCCTCGATGTACAGATTGAAGAGTAGGGGCGAAAGGTTACCGCCTTGTCTTACTCCCTTCTTAATACGAGCACTTCGTTCTTGATCGTCCGCTCTTATTATTCCCTCTTGGTTGTTGTACATATTGTATATGACCCGTCTCTCCCTATAGCTTACCCCTACTTTTTTCAGAATCTTGAAGAGCTTGCACCATTTTATATTGTCGAACGCTTTTTCCAGGTCGACAAATCCTATGAACGTGTCTTGATTTTTTTTGAGCCTTACTTCCATTATTAGCCGTAGCGTCAGAATTGCCTCTCTCGTGCCTTTACTTTTCCTAAAGCCAAACTGATCGTCACCTAGCGCATTCTCAATTTTCTTTTCCATTCTTCTGTATATTATTCTTGTAAGCAGCTTCGATGCATGAGCTGTTAAGCTGATTGTGCGATAATTCTCGCACTTGTCAGCTCTTGCCGTCTTCGGAATTGTGTGGAGGATGCTTTTCCGAAAGTCAGATGGTATGTCGCCAGACTCGTATAGTCTACACACCAACGTGAATAGTCGTTTTGTTGCCACTTCGCCTAATGATTTTAGAAATTCTGATGGAATGTTATCTATCCCTTCTGCCTTATTTGACTGTAAGTCCTCCAAAGCTCTTTTAAATTCCGATTCTAATACTGGATCCCCTATCTCTTCTAAATCGACTCCTGTTTCTTCTTCTATCACATCAGACACATCTTCAC